>NC_045789.1:22651705-23399205 GCF_009873245.2 Balaenoptera musculus | reverse complement strand
TTCCTCCCTGGGCCAAGTCATGCCCTCATCCACAATGGAGGTCATGATGATACGGAAAAAAGGGATCTATCTAGAACGTTCTGAGATATACTGGTTTAATGCTCATAGGAGCGGAGAGAAGGCTTTGTAGGGGAGTTTCACTGAGAAAGAAAATGTTGAGACAGTTCAGGGTCCAGTCTATGGGATGAGTTCCGTTAGGTCACTGTCAGCTCTCAGCTGCAGGATCTCTAAGCATTGACCCCGGACTAGCTTGAAGGTGGGCTAGGAGGGAGTGGGGAGAGTGGAAAGGTGTGCATTTCCCTGCGCAGGGAATCTTCACTGGGGATCAGCGTGAAGAGCTCCTTTAAAATGTGCAGCTTTTCTCCTCTCCACAACCAGGAGCTGCTTCTGCTTCCCCCACCCGCTCCATTCCTCTGTCTTTTGTTCCATGAATAAATATTATGTGGTTTGGTGCTCATTACTCTTTGATATGAAAAAAGGCAATTCATTAGGTTGAAGGAGGAGGGGGAGGGAGACACCATTTTTCACCCGGTGCATCAAGCGCGGTTACACTGATTTGAATTCCCAGAAAAGTAATAAAACAGTGAAAATAATGATAAAACAGCTCCCGGGCTGACAGCTGTGCAGCACGCGGGAACCCCGCGCACAGGCCCCCGTGCTGCAGCAGGACAATATTGCGGAGCATATGGTGCCTTGCAAGCCAGTTGTTGAACTCGGTGGCTCGCTTTTGTCTGGGTGACTCTCCCAGCACCGGGCCTGTGGTGGCTCTTCAGAAACTTCTAGTCTCCTTGGCAGGAGGGCTCTTGGCTCCAGGCCAGCCGTGCTGTACGGTGGCTGACTCAGGCCACGCGGAAAAGCTCAGGCTTGGGGAGCGTTCACGCCTCCTTCCTTTGGTCACTAATCAGATCATTTGTTCCGCAAGGAGAAACTGGGATCTTTTTTCTCCATGGCAGCCCAGTGGCTCCATTACCAAAGGAAAATTTTCTGCAGGAATGCCAGTGAATTATTAGGGATGCATTACTTCACCGGGGGCTCACTTCTTCTCGCGAGTAACCATTGTTTTGTTTTGTGTTTAATGCTTTTCAGATGCACTTTGCACATTCCCTCTTCATTCTTAAGGCGAGAATAGCTAAAGCCAGCAAGTACGTTAGGGCTAGTGGTTGCTGCTCCCAGGGAGCGCGTGTGCCCGTCTATCTAGTTTTTAAAAGACGTTGCTAAAATAGGCCCTTTGCTTAGCATGGGTCTTTTTTTTTAAATGTGTGAAGCTGGCATGTGTGTGTGCATAAAAAGACTAATTAACTTCACTTTCCTCGGAGGGGTCTCCTTGGCCGCCCCGCAAATGTGCCCCACGTCGGCCGGAGTTGTGCCATCATCCTTGAAGCCTTTATGACGCCAGCCTCTACGGAGTCAGGGTCACTCATTCCGGTTCCTCTCTTCTTGACTACAAAGCACAAGGGAAGACCCAGAAGGGCCGCACGGTCCTGGGAGAGTGGTTCCTGCAAACATAGCAGAAGGCGAGTCTCAGACAGAATCGCACTCCATGAGGAAGGGCGGTAGCCTGTGCTATTGTGCTGCCTGCCTGAGAATATTTTTATTTCAGGAGCTGAAAGGAGAAAACGGGGGTGGTGGGGGGTGATACGACGATTGAGGAGCACCAAATGTCACCATATTCTTGATCTCTATGGGATTTTTTTTTTTTTTTGCAGAACACCCATAAAGCTTGTATTCTGAAGCTGGAATGAGTGAATTTCTTTTTCTCATGAACAAATGTCATTCCAAGGCCGAATCTACTGGGAAAAAATATACATATGTATGTGTATGTATATTTATTTATTTCTGTGATGTTCTACTAATGACTAATCAGAGATTACATCTGAACGCTCTTCTGGGGGAACTGATTTTTTTTCAGGCCTTTAGTTTTACATTTGTGTTCACTGGCCTTGAAAAAAATGTTTCGAAATGGAGGAAAATCGATCTGCTATAAATCTGGTATGAGTGGGGAGGCACTTGCCGTAGCATTCGGGGCCTGGGAGAGTGGATGCCTGTGCCCTGGGTGTGATGCAGAACATCCCGAGGAATGAGTAGGGTGCTGTTTGCGGTTTACTTGCTGGGTTGGTTGTAGGAGCTCCTTGATGGTGTGAACATCCTGTCAACCTTCCCTTGATGGGGTGTTTTCACAAGTCATAGTCAAGGGAGAGGTATTTCGGCTTTTACCTTCCTGAGTTTCCTGAGTCAGGGGAGCAGTCTTAACCTTCTCTCCCTTTAAGATATGGAAGCAAGAAGATAATGACTAAAAAAGACCTACACTTGACTCTTCCTCTTCCTTGTCCTGAGCTCCGTGGAGCTACCCACAGCTACTCTGGAGGTTTTGCTACAACTATCACAGCCTCCCTCAAGGGACAGCTGGTAGAGAAGTTGGAAGGGACGAATAGGGGAAAAAGAAAGAGCTAGAAAGGAAAGCAGGAGACAAGAGGAAGAAGGTGAGGGTAAGAAATGATAAGACATTTTGGGATGTTAAGAATAGGTGAACATTTGGCTAGACGAAGTATCCTTGTTTCCATTGAATTAAGTTTGTAAATATCTTTTTGGCCATTTTATATTTGCACAATAATATTAGATATTCTGATTATGCAGTGCACTTATGGGATAAGTAGAGCTACAGTGAGACTCAGCTCACTCACCAAATGAGTGGGTGGCAAAGCAAAAGTAGAAACAAGCTATTGACCTTCTACATTTGGTACAGCTTTTCCGGTTGGATGAAGAACCGTGAATCTGAAAATCCAGCTGTGTTGTTTTACACTTAGGAAATAAAAATCTTCAGGGGTTATGGGGACAGTTCAATTAAAAAAAAAACTTGCCCCCCCCGATGTGATTTGTATTATAATTATTTAATACCTAAAGGACTCTTCTAATTGAATTTTAGGGTGCTTCATTTGCATTCTAGCTGGCGAGAGTTAGAAATACTGTCACTTTGTGGTCCTCTAATTGTTGCCCCAAACATTCACAAAATGCCCTGTGATTCAATTATAAGTATCTTCTGGGGACTGTGTAATTATATACTACCTAGTTATCCTTATAAAGCACCAGGGGACGGTAAGCCAATCAGGTAGCGTTAGTGGCTGGTTGTTCATAACCCTGTAATTGATAGTACAAAGTGCTTTGGGTAAAACTACAAATTTTATAAGGGAGAATGATCTAGCTTTAGGGGCAGGAAAGGGTTGCATACTCGTTTTTAAGTTATACCAATATGACTTTTGAAGTAAATGCTTGCTGATGATATTAAATAATTGACAAATTTGTTTAGCGTAAATGAAATATGAAGTCTAAAGATGTGGACCAGAAACGCTATAGCAGTGAAAGAAAGGGGAGGGTACTGGTGCGTACATAAAGCTGTCTCTGTAAAACGAACATTAAACAAAGAACAATACAAGAAAATATGCCACGTGTGGGAAAGAATTACCGGATATGAGTATCTAGTAATCTTTGAATTAAAGAACGGAGAATGAATATTTTCAAGGATGTTTGTGCAAAATAAGAAGTCTTTAGCCTACTCTTCCCAGGGCACCACGGAGGCATCTACTTGCAGACGTCGCCGCTCTTCCAGAGCTCTTTAAAGTGGTCGCCAGCTCTCGACAGCAATTGCTTCTGAGTAGTGTTCAAACAACCCTGACATGAGTCCCCTGGTATGTCATTATCGAGTCTCATATTTAACCTTTTTCTAATAGCCTCCCCAAAGTCCAGAGTTTTCAGTTAGTGCCAGAGGAAGTTAGAAAAGGTGTTTTTCCTCCTCTTGACTGCACAGCTGTGAGGAACATCGTTAACTGGAAGTCACCTTTGTTTTTCCTTTTTTTTTTTGGTCCTGTGAGGGGACCAGGTAGATGCGAAAGGAAAGCGACGCGTTGAGATAGGCCAGACTTTGTGGCGAGTGTCAATACATGAGTAAGGACGTCTCTTTTTCTTATTTTTACTGAGTCTCTTGCTTGATTAACTCTATTCTTCTGGGAGAGAAGGACCAGGGAACACAGGCATTCGTAGAGAATGCGGCTCTCCTCCTTTTCCCTTTCCTAAGCTTGTTATTAGTGACGCATGCGTGATGCTAAGAGGTCAGGGACAAGCTGCAGGGTGGGGACAAGCCCGAGAACAGGGGCGATGGTTACACTGGCGTGGGACCCACCTTGGCCGCTCCTTACGGTAGGTAAACAAAACCCTTTTGCCCAAGTGCTGAACAGTCTCATGACCACTGTGCCTTCAGAAGGACGGTCCTTTTTTTAAAAAAATTATTTATTTATTTATTTTTGGCTGTGTTGGGTCTTCGTTTCTGTGCGAGGGCTTTCTCCAGTTGCGGCGAGTGGGGGCCACTCTTCATCGCGGTGCGCGGGCCTCTCACTATCGCGGCCTCTCCCGTTGCGGAGCACAGGCTCCAGACGCGCAGGCTCAGTATGTGTGGCTCACGGGCCCAGTTGCTCCGCGGCATGTGGGATCTTCCCAGACCAGGGCTCGAACCCGTGTCCTCTGCATTGGCAGGCAGATTCTCAACCACTGCGCCACCAGGGAAGTCCCCCTTTTTTTTTTTTAAAGTAGATTTTTGTTTGTTTTCTTTGGTCGCCCCGCACAGCTTGCAGGATCTTAGTTCCCTGACCAGGGATCGAACCGGTGCCCCCTGCAGTGGAAGCACGGAGTCTTAACCACTGGACCGCCAGGGAAGTCCTGAACCTTTCTTTTTTTTTTTTAATTTTTTAAAAAATTTTTAAATTTATTATTTATTTATTATTTTTATTTTTGGCTGTGTTGGGTCTTCGTTTCTGTGTGAGGGCTTTCTCCAGTTGCGGCGAGTGGGGGCCACTCTTCATCGTGGTGCGTGGGCCTCTCACTATCGCGGCCTCTCTTGTTGCGGAGCAGAGGCTCCAGACGCTCAGGCTCAGTAGTTGTGGCTCACGGGCCTAGTTGCTCCGCGGCATGAGGGATCCTCCCGGACCAGGGCTCGAACCCGTGTCCCCCGCATTGGCAGGCAGACTCTCAACCACTGCGCCACCAGGGAAGCCCCCTGAACCTTTCTTATTAAGAGAAGCATATGGAAGTGGTGACATCTCTGATGTCATAGAACTCGGAGAGAGCATTCATGAATTCAGGAGACTGGGGGACACCCAGAGGTCTCGTTCCTGAGAGGAGGCTGGAGGCAGATGACCCAAAGAATCTTCTCCTTTCCTGCTTCTCAGCCTCTGGCCTGGTGCTGGGAGCAGTGGGCGACTGCAGATGTTCCTGCCCCACTGTCACCACCAGTGGAGATGGAGGAGAGGGGCTCTGGGAAGAGAGCTAGATAGAAAGGGGAGAAAAAGAGGTAAAGAAGGGCAAGGACCGCCGGGAGACGTTTGGACCTGGACCCTTCATTGCTTTTTGAAATAGTGAGAGAGAATGTTTCTGCACGTGTCTTGGAGACACATGGAAAGCCTCGTGGAAATCCCATTCTGACTTTCCTTCGTGGCTTGTTCCCTACTGACACATCTTTTTGGTTCTGCACAAATTCCCAGGCACCTTCTGTCTCTGCCCTGGGTCCTTCTCGCAGCTTGTGGTCCTGCAGGGGGGGAAGCGAGGCCACCTCTTGAGAGGGTCTCCTCCCTCTAACTCCTTACCCAGGGAGTCCCATCCTTCCCCTGACGAGGGCTCTGCCCCGTGCTGTCTGGGTGGTGGGTGCTGTGCGCAAGTGAACACGCCAGCCTTTGGTCTCAGCGGCGGAGGTCTGCTGCTGTCAGGGTTTTCCCTGTTTTTCTCCTGACCTGCCCTGGAGGGTTCCCAGGTTCAACCAGCACCAAGCCGGTAACTTCCTCTGGGTGACTGTATAATCTCTCTTCTGTGTATAATACAGACAGAATTTCTGACTATCAAATATAACAAATGCTCCCACTATCCTCTGTCTCTGGCTCCCATCCCCATGATTGGGGTGCAGTTTGTTCTAACTAAAAGAACATTACATGGAGAGCCAGGAAATCAGGTCTAGTTCAGGCTTTTCCCCAACAAACTATATAACCTTGAGCAAATCACGGAGTCTCCTAGGACCACAACACTCATGGTTTGATTCCATTGATTTGTAAGGACACTTTACAGTAGGAAGGAAATAGTTCTAAAATTCAAGTGTTTAGTAACTTTGTGTAGCCATGCTGGTACTACCTGAAAGCCTAGGAGTATCTGCGTCCTTCTTTCAGGCTACCTAGGGTTCCCACCAGGTAGAAACAGAAACAAAAGAGATCTCAGCGTTCACTGAACTGACTGAAGGGTTTTGTCTAACAGATGGTAGTTTATAAATTTAATGCGTATGTGCACGTGCCCTGCTTGGAAATAGGGTGTGTAAAATTCGGCAAGTCAGCAGGATGTGAAGAATTGTTTCCTAATTCAGCTGGTCCTCTCTGTTTAGAACCCTGGGCCCCTCCTTCCCTCATCATGCTCTCCTAGCACCATATATATGAGTGGTCCTAGTCCTGTATAGCTTTTATGGGTGAGTGGCCAACACTGTGTGACGACCTTCTTTAAAGCAGAGATTGAACCTGTTGTGTAAGAGGAACTCCACAGCTATTTCTTGAATGGACCTGAACTGTAATATTGGCTGAGATATTTCATCACGTCCTTATTAATTATGGCATGAGTGCTAAACTTCAGGGCTGGAGTCTTAAAATGTGGCTGGAAAACCCAACTTTGTTTTTCTAGTTGGTTGAAGCCATTTTTCTCTCGTCTTTCAATCAGCACGTATCCATCTGCCATCTAATAGCGAAACTAACGTGTCCTTTTTTGTACCATTTCTTAATGATTTGTGAATTTACAAATCATTATCCTTCCTTTACTAAGGCCAAATAATATCCCGGGGATCTTAATCAGTTTTTGAAAGTCATTGTACAAACTTCAGTTTACAGGCCTTTGTAGCAGGTATGTGTAGGTGACCCTCAGGGTGATTCTTTTAGACTCTTAATTTCTTACTGGTAGACTATCTCAAACAATGTAATACTGTATTACAGTATTTTAGCTGATTTTCCTTTAGAAGTATGCATTTGGGCAGATAAAATTATGAGGATGAGCAGTGGGCCAATTTATATGACTCAAACTATGCAAACAAGGAGGACACAGTCTGTAAATGTAGATATTGTTTCTTCAGTTCTAAAGATGTTTACTTTGTAGTAGGTTTACCAGCACATTTTCTAAGTAAAGAATTTCATAAATTAGAGTGCTTGGATCATCTCAACAAAGCAAGAAAAATAACAAAAAGCTTTTTAGGTGGAATACACTATCTAGCAGATTCTTGGGTACAAAGTCATTTTTCTGTCCTCTGCATCTTCTTCTTTGGGCAAGCCTATTTTCTCTCTGGTTCTGTCTGAGTAGTTTTGACAAGCATATGAAGAAAACCAGGAGAAGGCCCCAGAATTAAGTCACATTCAGATTGTTTTGCTAACAACTCATATTGTTTTATAATTCCAAGGTGAAAGATAAAAGTCACTCCAATCAAATTAAAAGGGCAAGAAATGAACTTGGTTGAGTCTAATGTTTGTTTTAGGCTTGGGATTTATACGGGTGATTCTACTGCTGTGATACACTGATAAACGTCTTATCCCGTGCCACAATTAAGCAACAAAACACTACAAAACAAAAATCCCTAAAGCAAACCAAAAACCTTAACCTTCTTGGTTTTAAGTTTGCAGACAGGTTTTTTCCTAAGTTAATTTTTTCTCACCTATTTCTTGTGTCTGTGCTTCAGCTAACACCGGCTTAGACGTATTACTGGTGACCTTTCCATCATTGCATATTCATTAGAATAGTAACAAATATTAAGGTGTGTTGATTGTAAATGACCACGTATGCTTTGGCTGTTTTACTTGCTATACTGATTGGCCATCAGCCTGAAAACTGCTCTTGTTCCCATTTTCTTTTTTATTTGTTTCAGCTCTCTGGCAGACAGAGTCTCAGCCTGTCCTTCCAGAGGGCCGGGGGCAGTTATTAAGAAAGAAAGATAAAAAAAATAATTGTCTCACTTGGAGAAAGAAGGCATGCATAAGAATTGTGTGTGTATGTGCGTTTGTGTGTGTGTGTTTAGAAATTTGGTTGGATTTTTGTTTTACCTCAGAATGGAAAAACTCATGCTTCTAAGCTATTCATTTATATAACAACTACGTAGCTTCCAGAATTTGCCACGACCTGGAAGGGGGCCTCCGTGATCCTATTGATGGAAAGAGTAATAATAGTAACAGCTCACATTTCCTGAGTGCCAGACACTGTTTTAAATGCTTTACATGTTATCATCTCTCTTAATTTTCACAACCATCCTGTGAGCCTGTGGTAATTATTGTTTCCATTTAAAAGATGAGGCTATTGAGTCCCAGGCTTTGACTACTTCCCAAGGTTAATGAGTGGTAGGACAGGAATTCAAACCCAGACAATATTCCTCCAGCGTATGTGTGACTAACAACTGTGTCTAACTACTTCTCAGTGTTGGTCCTAGGAGGAGAATGATGGGTTTAGGACTTTGGAAGACTATTTACTTGTGCTGTGGAGCATGGTTGAAGGGAAGTCTTGAAGGTCCGCACCCAGATGCCACTCTTCACCATTTATTCCCTGACTGGCTTTTTCCACTCAGCCTGACCGTAAGGGCAGGGTGCCGGTTCTGGGTTGCTAGGGGTCAGCTCTGGGCTGCTCCTGTGTGTGGCCTGATAGCCATGGCTGTTCTCAAAATGTACCGTCTACTTTTATCAATTTGTTCCTCTACCAGATTGCCAAAGTCAAAATCTTATTTGGGCTTCAGCACAAATCTAGAGGACTAGCATAGCTGCCTTTGGAGCAGTGCCTGATGAGAGCCTGTGTGTGTGCACCTTACTATTTATTATTGAAGTATAGTTGCACAGACTATTAGGTATAAAATGCCCCTTTTTTGACAGCACATGGAGAGAGAGGGTTTTCCAAGAGCACCAGGTCTTCAAGGTTAGGGTCAGCCTCTGCTCCACGGACCCGGTTGCTGAGGTGCACAGATGCTTCCTAACAGGAACGACTAGTGGTCAGAGCTTGAAGCTCCAGAAAGGCAGGGATTTTTGTCTCTTTTATTCCCTGCTGTCTTCTGGGCCCAGAATAAGTGCTTTGGACGGAGTAGGTGCTCCATATATACCTTAATTAATTGCAGAGCCAAGCATGGCTGTCCCTTGGTATAAGGTTTCCTCTCTGAGTTCCATACTTCCCTCTCCATCTTTCCCTTTTTATAAACCACCAGAGTTCTCTCTCCCATGAATTTATCTAAATCCTTCTTTATGAATATTTTTGCCTTCTGTACCTCCTGAGGGTGATGAGTGTTCTGTTTTTATGATCTTGCCTCTTACATGTTCTAAAGCAGCTTCCATAATCAAAGGTGGGAGGAGAAGTTTGGAGCAAACCAGAGAGGAATATGGACAGATGAGGGGGCGAAAGAGAGTCGGGGCACAGGGAAAGGGGAGAAAAGCCGTCTCTCTTGTCACTTAAGTCTTGATGTGCTGATGACACTGTCTGTGAAGCACTGGATGAAAGCATGATTCTGTAATTTAGTGAAGTGACTTCATTTGGTGAGAGCAGTGGCTCAAAGGGTTGATGACAGAATACATTCTTTTGACTTTTCATTCAGGGTCAGCTGTCGATACACACATATAATTTTGGAAACTAAGTGAAATATATATGGAGGCTTGGCTTGCGTTCTGCTGAACAGTATCCTTAATAGTAAATCTCTGTGTCTTGAATGAAGTTACTTAATATCTGGCCCTCAATTTCCCCACCTGTAAAGCCAGGATAACAGTAGTTCCATCCTCGCAGTGCGGGTGTGAAGACTGAGAGGTATAATTCATGTAGAATTTTCAGTAAAGTTCGAGATACACGATAAACATTCTATAAATGTCAGCTGTTATTATTAGCACATCACCAAGATGCCCACTTTTGTGCCTCGTGACGGCAGGCTCAGAGAGTAGCCAACATGTTTTCTCTAAAAAAAAAAAAAAATAGAGCATGGCTCTAGGTGTGTGGTAGGTGTCGTAAGGAGGAGTCGAGCTTTTGCAGGCTCTCTTGTACTTCTTGTGTGGAACGTATTCAGCACGTGTAGACCCCGTTGCAGTGACTTTCAACATGCGTCCAAATTCCTTCAACGCTTTCTATCAGTGTCATTCATGTTGGACTTGCCATATACTGTCTTCCATTATTTATCCCTGACCATTCACAGGGCACCTTTAATGAGCCAGATGCTGGGCTAAGCACTGAAGTGATAACTGCAGCTGAACTACCGCCTGTGCCCTGGAGGAGCTTGAAGAGTATTTGGGCGAATGAAGGATGGAGGTGTGAAACACAGGGCATCAGCACAGAATTGCGAGTTGCTTAGTGTTGTTGAGACAGAAGTTTCAGGGTAGAAAATGGTGGGAGAGGAGGCTGGTAAGATAGGCAGGTATTAGGAGGCAGAGGGCCTTATATGCCATGCTCAAGAGCTTAAATCCGATGATGTAGGTGAAGAGAAACCATTCAAGGGTTGTAAACAAGGGAGTGACGTGGCCAGCCAACTTGAGATAAAGCATTCTGTCCACCACGTGAAGGGTGGGTTTGAGACAAGGATTGGAGGCAGGGAGGTCAGTTAGGAGATTATTGAATACTCCAGCAGGAGATGTTGAAGAGCTTGAAGTAGGAGAGTGTTAGGTAGAGATGGAGACCTGAAACCATTTTCAAAAAAGATCGAGGAAGTAATTCATTGAGTAGACAGGGATTATCGAGAGCAATAGGGATGACTTCTAGGTTTCTGGCTTGGCTAATGGCATCGTCACCCAATATACGAAATGCCTTAGGTTTTGGAGAGAAGATGATCAGTTCATCTTTGGACTTGCAGAGTTTAAGGAGATTATGGTCCATCCTGAAGGGATGTCCAGCAGTCATTTGGATATACAGGCCTTAGAATTTAGCCCAGAGTTCTGAGCTGTAGGCAGAGACATCGAAGATGGCTAAAACTCCAGAGTGGATGAAATTGGCAAAGGGTGTATAACATGAAAAAAGAGAAGGAGGTCAGGAACCTTGGAAAACAACATTCAATGTATTTTTAGAGGAGGAGAGCCTCAAAAAGAGATAAAGAAGGAATAGTCCGGTTGGTGAGGAGGACCAGGAGAGTGGTATATCGAAAACTAAGGAGAGCGTAGTATCACATGCAGCAGGATAAGGGCCAAGCAGTGCCCTGGGATTTGGCAACTGGAAGCTCCTGGCTTTTTGTCAGTCATTACAGTGGGGTGGTGTGTGTAGAGGCGGTGAATGAGAAGCGTGGAAGAGGAGAGGCTGGCTGGACAGGAAAAGACAGCATGAGTGGGGAGGTAGGGAGATAGCTACGAGGTCTCGCATTAAAGAGAGGGGCCCCTTTAAGTAGTTGGTAAGTCTATTGGAGATTAGGGTTTCTTTAGTATTTGTAATTTTGTAGTAGTTGTTTTTACAATGCATATTATGGTCTAATTATTACTATTATTATTTTTAAAAGGGTACATTAAATTGAATTATGGTGTTGTCTCTTTAAAACTTATACATTCTCCTCTACATAGGAGTGATATGATCAGTTGGTTTGCCTTGTGTATGAGTAAGTGTCTATGTATAATATAATTTGGATTCTTGTGAAGGACAAATAAGAGGAAATAAAGCCATGTGATTACCGATACATATTTCATGGTGAATTCTTTATTGTTTCTAAATATACACATTTAATAGCTTTTATTTTGTAAAAAAAAAAGTTCCTTTTATTGAGTATGTATCAGTTTATATATATTAATATTAATTTCTGTTCTGATATGAGTTGGAGTGTCTTTTAATAGAATCTATACGAATTGAACGTCAAAACTTCAGGATATTGAAAAATTAAGCCAAACTTGGGCTTAATTAAAAAAACCAAAGTCGTTGTCCAGTTTCTTTAATTAAAGAACATTAGAGAATGATTAATTTCTATGAATCATTTCTTTTGGAAGAATTTGCCTCTTCTGCATTATAGACTCTTGACTGTTTGCATTGGATGTAGGGAATTTGTAGACTGGGTATCAACCTGGTGAGACTTGGCTTTTGTGGGATTTTCGGATGCCGGACAAAAGTTACTCTGTTCATGACCCTAATCATGGAACTCCAGGTTGCTCAAGGCTCTGCCACCTGCATCTTGGGCTTTTCTGTAGTAAGGACAAGGTGTAATCTATATGCTCTAGGAGTTTACCAGCTAGAGGACTATGAAAAAGGGTCAGCTCAAGACTAATTAGAGTTGGAAATAGGCCTGGTAGCCTTGATGGTCTAAACATTAAATCCACCTTCCTGGTTGCTCTCCTTTTTAAAGAAGTGCCTGGGCTTCTGTTTTGTGATAGCGTTGACTTCTGTTCTTTCATCTAGATTTTATTGTGTTTCTCAGGGATAACTTGTGCAGGGTCCCCAAGGCTTTTGAGAGGGCACTTCCTAATGGTTATTATTTGTCTCCAGATTAAGAGAGACTTGGAAACGTCTGAGTGTTTTTCCTTCCTAGAGACTTTCCCACCAGACCTGGTCAGTGCAGTTGAAGGGGGATGCATCACGCATCAGGGACAGAGTGCTGCCCTCGGCACCTGCGAGGAGCTGTAAAAATAAATCTATATGGGCTTGGTCTTGGGTACATTTAGGGGCTAATCAAGAAGGTAGGCTCTTGAGCATTGTTTCAGAGTAGGAGTCGTTTTTTTAGCTCTCTGTTCAAGATGCTGACGTATCAATACATGGCAGCGTGCACAGTGGTGGATGAAGATTAGATGTACAGGAAGCCTCATAGAAACTCTGGAGAGAAAAGGCAGAAAGTGTGATGGTTAAAAACCTCAGAGAAGGGGATAAAGTGTGGTCTGTTGGAAGGAAAAGCATTTTGACTGCTCAAGTTAGAAGTTTGAGAAGAGAGAAAATGAATAAATAGTTATTGGTAAATGTTCAGAAATGTTGGAGGAAAATCTGACAGGGTTTTTCCTAAAAACTGGAGTAAACCTTAGGGATTTGCATCTCAAACCTTATTCATTTTGGGATTTGCAGTGAAAAGTGACACAACGAGTGTTTATTTGTCTTGAGGCTGAATAAAAAAGAGCTCACGTTGCTCTATCCCAAAAACCTTACAAAGACTTTCCCCCCCCCTGTCCATTCCTCCCTTTTTTTATTTATAAGTGAGTTCTCTCCCCATCTTCATTTCATTATTCAGAGGGTCTATGCAGTGCCTGGCTCCACAAAAAGAAATCAACCATCCTTTAACAATGTTGCTCCACGAAATTAAATTTATATTTTTTTTACTCTGTAAATGCTTCATCTCACTCAGATCTAAATTACGAGGACTAATACCGGCCAAACATGAGTCTTCTGATGGAGTGGATGTGCTGTGCTTTTTTGTCCATGGCCAGAGAGGGGAGTCCTCTGAACCCATCACACTTAGGAACTAGGAAACAGAAGACCAAATGAAAGTTACATATAAGAGAGAGAATATACGAAAGTATGTGCAAGGATGAGATAGGAAGAAAAGTATTTCGGGGAAGCTCAAACCTTATCAGTGGGATCAAAACTCTAAGCACTTGAAGTACTTTGTAGATATTTACTTAGTAGTTAGTTAAATATTGCTGTGCTTTAAGAAATGATGATACTTTGAGTTTTACAAATGGTTTTCCTAAATGGATTCAAGGTTCATTATTCCTGTCACCAAAGTGTTTTGCTTTAGATAAATCTTTAGCTCCAGCACCTTTTTTAAAAATAAATTTATTTATTTATTTATTTATTTTTGGCTGCGTTGGGTTTTCGTTGCTGCACGTGGGCTGTCTCTAGTTGCAGCGAGAGGGGGCTATTCTTCGTTGCAGTGCACGGGCTTCTCACTGTGGTGGCTTCTCTTGTTGTGGAGCATGGGCTCTAGGCACTCAGGCTTCAGTAGTTGTGGCTCGCGGGCTCTAGAGCACAGGCTCAGTAGTTGTGGCGCGCGGGCTTAGTTGCTCCGCGGCCTGTGGGATCTTCCCGGACCAAGGCTTGAATCCGTGTCTCCTGCATTGGCAGGTGGATTCTTAACCACTGCGCCACCAGGGAAGTCCCACCCTCAGCACCTTTTAAGTACAGATACCTCTAGTATATTTTCTAAATTTTGTTTTGTTTTATAAAACTTGTCTAGATGCCACTTTGAGGAAGCAAAGTCAATTCATTACATAAAGTCTACCTGGAAAACTACTTTTTGCTTTGCCGTATTGAGTCTCTATCAACATAAGTAAATCAGTGGCTAATACATAAAAATAGAGGCTTTCCCTTCACCTCCAGAGTCTACATAGCCTGTCACCTCTTTTTCCCTTTAGAAGTGGTAAACTAGTCATGATCGGCAGCTGAAGAATATTTCTGATTGATTTCAGAAGAACATTGTAACTTACTTACCATTAGAATCAAGGGAAAGACATGTTATGTTGTAAAGTGGCCGAGCCAGGTTTCTAAGGCTTATTAAAGGTCGGATTATTTATGCAAACATAAGGAGTCTTTAACATTTTAAATTGTACCTGGGCTCTGGTAAGTCCCACTGAGCCATTAATACTTGAGCCTATTTGACACAACTAGAGACAGACAACTTTCTTAGCTTCAGAGACCACCGTGCAAAATAAAACAAACAAAAGCTTTAAGAAGCCAAGAAATTGAGTCTGAGCTCATCACAGTTTATGCACCCAAGTGAAAATGACTTTGCCTTTTGATGTTTCTATCTACAGCATATCCAGTGGCAGAATTTTCCGTAAAATAGCTCTTCTGCAAACTTAGAAAAATGCAGACTATTTTAAAAGCTTAGAGACTTTCCAGGTGGTGCAGTGGTTAAGAATCCGCCTGCCAATGCAGGGGACATGGGTTCGAGCCCTGGTCTGGGAAGATCCCACATGCCGCGGAGCAACTAAGCCTGTGCGCCACAACTACTGAGCCTGCGTTCTAGAGCCTGCGAGCCACAACTACTGAGCCCGCGTGCCACAACTACTGAAGCTCGTGCTCTGCAACAAGAGAAGCCACTGCAATGAGAAGCCCGTGCACCGCAAAGAGGAGTAGCCCCCGCTACCACAACTAGAGAAAGCCCACGCACTGCAACGAAGACCCAGTGCAGCCAAAATAAATAAATTAATTAGTTTAAAAAAAGAAAAAAAAGCTTAACGTTAAGTCTGTCCCTTAGTCTAGATTCAGAGTTTTTAGCCTCAAAGATTTGCTTTGATACTGGAAATATACATTTTCCCTGAAACCACCCTGTTTTAAAAAAAATAATAAAGATCACCACGATGTAACCCATTCCTAAGGATGCTGTTGAGTTGCAAACTGGATGTTACTGTGATTCTTCAGCTCTGGGAACAAGAGGTGAAGGACACCCTTTCCCTACGTGTTGGTTGGTAATTTCAAAATAAAAAGTGAGAGTAAAAGGAAGAGTTAATAACATAATCCATATGTTTCTCCATGAGGGGAAAAAAAAAAGATTAAGGAGAAACTATTAGATCTTAGCTGTGACCAGTCTTTATATGGGAAAAGATTAATTCGAGTGGACTAACTATATCTAAAATTAGAACTGTGGGAAAAGGATTATATGCAACAAAATGCAAAAGATTAATGTGGAAGCATGAGGCCTAAGGATTAGATACATTTAAAATATTAATCTACATTAGACATATTCACACAGTTCCATGTTATCAATAAGGACATAGAGAAACAAGAATATCAGTTTAGTCAAAGGTTTCATTAATTACTCTTTGGTTAATAACTAGTTTTATAAGACATCATCTAGCTTGAATGTGCTGCTTTTTGTATCACATATCGGTAGTAACCTGTAATTTCCGCCTACTCCTTACTCATTAGGAGAGGCACTTAGATTCACAGGGCAGGCGTCACACTTTGGTTAGCTTTTAACCTTAGGAGACAAACTGGATTGTGATTGGAAGTCTTTTTCTCCAGCCCACAGTAATTATTAATTTGCTTCTCTGGTAGAGCTAATAGCAGTGGACTAAATGGTGAGGTTTAGAGATGTTTGACCACAGAAGGGTGCCTGTCTTGAAATGCATAAATACTGTGTGTTCCCAAGTCCGTTTAGGGGAAAGTATTGAGGAAGTCTGTAATGGCTGTGCCCTAAATGAACTGACACAGTTCATACCCAAGTGTGGATTGTGAGGTGTGAGGAAGGTGAGAAAAGTGTATCCGTTGAATTAGTTGAATTAAATTGATTTCTATAGATGATAAGACTTTAATGGCTGAAGGTAGGTTCTTTTCATGTCGTCTGAAATGAGTAGACAAATGTGTACAATTCCATCTCAAGCATATCTGTTAAAAATTGTTCATTTTACAGTAACATCTTTTCCAATGGTTTCTAGAATGGGTTATGTAGTGAAAAGCTGAGTAGGTTTTCCTATCACATGAGCTTGGAGCTGAGGACAAGACCTTGAGGTTGACCTTCTCAGGGTGAATTCTGCAAGCCCTCTTATACCACCCTGAACTTTTGCCTTGAATTCTGTGGGAAATGCTGTCATATAGACTTCGACTTTAGAATGTCTGTGGAAGCTGCCTTTAACAGAAGCTGCTTCTAGCTGCCATTCCTCTAGCGAACAAGCCGACACTCATTTCCAAATCCCTTGTCAAAAAATAATTTGGTTGGTTTGGATGACTGCATTTAGAACGTAGGCCCCTGTGCCCCTCCCCTGTGCCATCAGAGGCCTTGGCAGGAGGGATAGAATCGAGTCCACCTGGATCACTTGATCAGAAGTGGCTCTTGTGTATGTTATTTTTGCAGTTGGAGAGAGTGTTCTGCTCTCTTCCGCCGCTGCAGCTTGTTCAATTCCAGTGGGCTGCGATATAAATATTGACCAGAGGAGCAAATTAGGGCTGTCCAAAATATTTTCAACATTATGTACGTCTGTCTTGTTAGGAACTCATATTTTTTCACACTGGAGTATAGAAGCCCTACAAAGATAGTCAAGGTTAAAGTTATGGTTCTACTACCAGATCCTTACACGAAAATATATTTTATATATTTATATATATATAGTTATATTTATATATATATAATTATTTTTCTTACTAACTAATAATACTTGTATGGTGCTTACTGCGTACCAGACACTGTATTAAGATTTTACACTTACTAGTTCATTTAATCTTCAAAGCAACCAATGAAGTATGGGTATTTACACATGAAGAAGCTGAGGCACAAAGAGGCTAAGAGACTTGACCAAGGTCAGGCAACTAGTAAGGGTAGAGCTGTGGTTTGAACTCAGGCAGGCGGCTTCTAGAGTCCGTGCTCATAACTATTATTTTTAAAAGACTGAACACAGGTTTTTTCTTCTTCTTCTTTTTTTTTTTTCCACAGGAAAAACCCGTATTTATTTTGCCTTATGGTTTGTAGATGGTGTCAGACAGAAAATCTTTTGTGGCAAATGTCTAGCTATAGACTCTGAAGAAACGCCTGCTGTGGATGTCATGATTCTTATTTTAGATCATTATAAAAAAATGAATTTAGTGTGTTCTTTTAGGGTTTGACTTCTTTTGTATATTTGCATATATTACTGGGTGTGTTTATCTCAGAGAAGCCTTAAAAACATGTACACAGAAAATGCTCAGAGAGTTACCAGATAAAATGATCCTCTTTAATCTGAACTGTGAACCTCTCCCATTGTCTGATATACTTAGAGAACATGTTTTGCTCCTTGGATGATCTCAGGCTTTTGTAATTTTATTAAGGATATAGCTGTTATTTAGAAACTTTTTATTTGTATTTTAATGAAACCTGAGAAGGTGGCATCAGATTAGATCAATTTCTCTGTTCTCTACTTATTATTTTAACATGTTTCATGAATTAAAAAAAAAAACTATATCTTTCAAAGGATTTCTGATTTGCAGTACCTTGCTTTGTCACTGATGGATCATATGAAATTTTCTTAAGGAAATAAGTATTCTATAAATCATACTTTTAAAATTTTATGTTTAGGATATGATTAAAAACATAAAGTTGCATTCAAATTTAACTTTATTTTTCGAGATTGGATTTTTATGTGGTCACCAGCCCTAAGTTAAAAGTGTAATTATAGAGGTTCCCTTTTTTGGAAACACCTTTTAAAAGTCTTATTTGAGAGACAATAACGAGTGTTTAAGAAAACACGAGGGAAGTATTTGGATCAATATAATTAGGAGCCCCAAACATTTACTTTGGGATTATAGTAAAAAAAGATATAAGATAAAGGCCTTCCCTATAATTAGGATTTTATTTGTATTAAGACCCTAAAAATCACCACAAATCACACTAAAGATAAAAGAGGAGACAACAACAAGGTCCTATTGTATAGCACAGGGAACTATATTCAATATCCTGTAATAAACCATAGTAGAAAAGAATATGAAAAAGAACATACGTATGTATAACTGAAGCACTTTGCTGAATCACCGGCATTGTAAATCTGTAAATCAACTATAAATTAAAAAAAAAAAAAAAGAGAGAGAAGTAAGCCTGCATTTTGAGAACAAAAAGTAGAACTATTTTGTTCTGCTGAGGAAGAGGAAAGACAGTCCCAGCAGGCACTAGGCCTGTTTTGTGAGTAGAGAGATTCCAGCGCGAGTTGAGGTGCCTCGGTTGTTAGCGATTGCAGTCTGAGCGCTGATACTGCAGAGGTGGTCTCAGGAGCTGGGCTCTGTATCTGTGGGTGAAGTGCCCCATGCTTTTTAAAAGTCTCATCTACCAGGGGAGATGTAAATCCAAAGTGCTAATCCTTTGTCATCAATAACAATCCCATGACACTGCTTTACAAGATAAGTGTTACTGATTCAATTTGGTTGGCTGTGTTGAGCTTCCTGAAAATCTGCTGCACTTTCAGTTGACTAAAGCATGATTCCCTTCCTGCCCTGTAGGGTATTAACCAGCTCTCACGGTGGGTCTGGAAGTGGCCTAAGCCGTGGTGGATGGAAGGGAATAGCAACTTTGGAAGCAGGGGTTTGGCGCCCGCGGTGAGAGTGGCAGTTTCTAAGTGACTTTCTGAAGGAACTGAATCCTTCAAGGCATCCAAAAGGCAGCTGGCTCCACGTGACTTGTGTTTTGTTTCTTTGTCAGCCTCCCCGTCCTTGTACTGAAGTAGAATAGACACCCTCTTGATTTCCGAAGGCCGGCAATAATAGCCTTGAACACGCCAGCGCAATGTTCTGTGTGTAAGTGTCTTTCCTAGAAACACTTACGGGCCAGCGATGGGTAAGGAGCTCCCTGAATCTTAAAGTACAAAAGGGCCCATTCTCTGGGGACCCTGGATATAGGATGGAGTTGTTTGGAACACATGAAAAAAAGTAAACATTAAGACTATAGGAATACAGTATGACTTAAGTTGAACCCGGATGTTCAGAACGTGTGGTGATGGTAATACGGCTTTTTACCATATATAAAAAAGTATCAGTAAACAAGTTAACTGAGTAAATAAAACAAAAATTGGGGAGGATATTTAACCCATTAAATAAAACAAACTGCTTTTATTTAGAATCGTCTATTTTTTTAAACAGGGGAAACAGTAATTACAAATAAAATCACCAAAGTGAGGATCTTAAGGGACATGTATTTAGCACATATTCGTAGTCTCTAACATTGTATCTATTTTGAAGTAATTCCTAACTTTTTATTAGTCCATACCATCTTAACATCTGTTAGTGTGAATTAATACATTTTTTCTCTATGTAAATTGATATCTGCGTTTCTAGTGACTTTGTGATTTTGGTGGGAAGCCTTCTATAGTAAGCCCTAAGTTTAAGAAGGATGATTTTTGCATTATAGGAAAGAGTCTTAATTTCTCGAAGTCTCTGCCTTAGTATTCATTTAATGGCAAGATTTTTGCATGTAAATGTTTGGTTATTTGTATTCAGTTTTTCATTTCAGTTGCATAAATTAAGTGCGCTTACATTGTGCTCTTCGTGCATAGTTTCCGATTCCAAATCAAGGAATATATACTATGTGTCTGGGGTCATCAAGAAACGAATTTAGGAAACTGTTCTTAAATCTCCCTCTTGCTTCTGAATATCCCCGTAGTCCTAGGTTCTGCCTGAAGAGACCGATTGCTTCCCATATTTATCCTGGTGTTGGTCTTTTGTGCTCATTGATTTGTGTTATTATGGATGTAAACATTTTTGTATTAATGTTCATGCCCAAGTAAAAATTATGAGATCGTTTATAGGTTTGCATACTTTACCTTTGAATTGTTCTTGAGGGCATTTCTTTTCTGACCATAGTTTTATTTGAAAAGTGAAAATTTAGAGTGAAAGCACTTGTGTTAATTAAGAGTGAACCCTTGAGTTTCAGGAAGAGGAAGAATTTGTGCTTTAAGACTTAAAAATAAAATGTATTGTTGTGGGCCATGTATAACTCAAAACTAGTGCTAACTCATGTGGAAATCTTGGTGGAGTAAAATCTTTGGATAGAAAGGTAATGAACTGAAAACAAATTATTTTACATGTCTATATAGGACAAATGTTTAACAAAATTCAGCAACACAATTAGTACATTGCAGTGAAATGAGGCTTCATGAGTCTTGTCTTGTGGAATGTTATGGCTTCATGAGTCTTGTCCTGTGGAATGTTACGGAATGTTAGGATACAAGTTTGGGGTTTCTTAATTTAAACAGGGCAACTTGTTTATGAGTTGTATGAAGTAACAGTATATTTTCCCTGTTAAAAATCTAGTGTAAAAGATTGAGACAGTTGAACATTTTAACACTAACTGAATATTTGATGATATTAAGGAATTATTATTGAGTACTTTTTAGACTTGTTAAGGGTATTATGACTATGCTTTTGAAAAAAGAGGCAATAACATTTAAAGGCACATTCTGAAATATTTACAGATACGATACGATGACTGGGATTTGCTTTAATATATATGGAAGGGAAACTAGGTATCACAGTCTGTTTGAGCTGCTATAACAAATTACCACAGACTAGGTGGCTTATAAACAGTAGGAACTTATTGCTCAAAGTTTTGGAACCTGGAAGTTTGAAATCGGGCTCCCAGCATGGTCTAGTAAGGGTCCTCTTCTGGGTTGCAGACTTCTTCTTATACCCTCACGTGGCAGAAAGGGCTAGGGAATCTCTCTGGACCCTCTTTGATAAGGCACTGATCCCATTCATGAGGGCTTCACTCACATGACATAAGCATCTCCTAAAGGTCCCACCAACTAATACCATCACTTCTGGGGGTTAGGCTTTCAAAATATGAATTTTGAGGGGGGACACAAACATTCAGACCAGAGCATTGGGTATGAGGAATAGATGAAACAGGAGAGGCCAAGGGTTGAAGCTGGACAGTGGGATTCATTACATTATTCTGACTGTGTTTGTATGTTTGAAATTTTTGATAATAAAAAGTTTAAAAAATGGAAAAAGGCACACACATACACAGAACTTATGCAGTAGAAATACACTGATATTTTGTCAAAGGTAACTAAGGAGGGTTTCAAGGGAAAGAGGTGCCTAAAAATATCAGCAGTTTGATTATGTTGCAATTATATACAACTACATATATGTAACTACAGATACATGATTTTAAAACCCAATAATATTGTACTTTTATTTTAATTAAGATAAGGCTTAAAAAAGAAAAGAACATTTGCAGTTTGGGCAACAGTCTTTAATTCAGCAAACATTTTTTTAAAGCCCCACTGTACCAGGTACTGTAGAGGTTGCTGGAAATTCAAAGAAGAACATGGATATGGGCCTTGTACTAATGTAGTTGGTAAGAATTTTACATGTCATTCCCCAGTATAACGTGATAAGGGCTCTAATAGACTTATAAAAAAAACTATTACAGGAACAACAAAGGTTGGAATGATTTAGATCTGCTTTTGTAGGTCAAGGAGAGCAGGTAAGGAGCATGTCAGGCAAGACTGTGCAGGGAGCTGGCCTCTGATCTGGGCCTTAAGGGGGATGAGTAGGGTTTTTCTAGGCAGAGAAGATGGGAAAGCTTTTGCAGGCATAGAAAGCAGCACAATCAATAGCACGGAGCTGTGAGAATGAATTCAGCCAATGGTAATAGGCTCAGTGAACATGAAGTACCAGGTAAAATGCGGTGAGTGCAGTGGAGGAGAAGGCAGATACAAGAACATGAAAGTCAGATCCAAAATGTGAGGTCTCCCCACAGCCTGAAGAGTAGCATACCTTAGACCTGTTAGCCTGAATTTCCAGGTCCAGTTTCAAGCTGTACCTATGACTTTGGATAGGATTTGTCACCCGAGTTTGATCAAGGGGTTCTAGGTGCCTAGCTGCGGTGTCACTTCACCTGGGGAGACAGACTGCCATCTGTGTACAGATGAAGTTGGCTAACAAACAGCCAACAAGACTCTCCACTGCTCTGCCAGACAGGTTGCTCTCATGCGTTTCTGGGAGTTCCGGTTGCTTTCCTACTTTATGCTGAAAGATACTGGTGGGGTTTGAAGCCCAAGTCGTAGATGTACTGTTTCCTGGAGTTAGAGGCTCCGACTCTCTCAGACCGGAGGAGGGATGTCTGACCAGCCTCCTTGAAGAATTATTCTCCTACTGCTAGATCTTAGGGTCCGCAGCAAGAAGCTGAAATTGCTTCTGAGCAGAGGTGGATTTTTACCATTAAGTGAATGAAACTTAAGTTTCAGGTCCCCTCCCTTGCCCCGCCCTTCACAGAGTTCTGGGAGAAATTTTCATATAGGCATGCTTTATTTTATATTAGTAATTTCACTACTTTTATAGCTACTTTATTTATTTATTTATTTATTTATTTATTTATTTATTTATGGCTGTGTTGGGTCTTCGTTTCTGTGCGAGGGCTTTCTCTAGTTGCGGCAAGCGGGGGCCACTCTTCATCGCGGTGCGCGGGCCTCTCACTATTGCGGCCCCTCCCGTTGCGGGGCACAGGCTCCAGATGCGCAGGCTCAGTAGTTGTGGCTCACGGGCCCAGTTGCTCCGCGGCATGTGGGATCTTCCCAGACCAGGGCTCGAACCCTTGTCCCCTGCATTAGCAGGCAGATTCTCAACCACTGCGCCACCAGGGAAGCCCCTAATTTCACTATTAAAGAGTTAAATATTGCAGGCTTCAGGCCCCACAAAGCCTGAAACAGCTCTTGTTCCTGAGCATCTTGTAGAAGCTTCTCTGCTTTACTTCTCCTTTCTGAAAAGAACAGATCACAGTATCTTCCCCCTCACAAATCAGTCAGAGATTACTAAGCAATTGTATGTAAAATGGAACCAGAAGCTATTTTCTGAGCAAGTGAAATGTGATAATTAATTTGGTACTGATGGGAGAAGGGAAGGGTCTCCTCCTTGTAGACTCCCTGGGTAGGTGCTACTGGTCCAGCAAAGAATCTTTGCTGAGTTTGGCCCTGCCCAGGGCAGACTACATACATGCTGTGCCTTGTGTCCACTGTCCTGCACTGATCTCTGTGTTCTCACTTTTCTCCTCTCTGACCTACAGCTGCCCCATGGCTTTCATAGCCCAGCTGTGTATAGCCAGGTGCAAAGCCAGTTCTGAGATCGCTGGCAATGAGGACATGAAAAAGGTGCATGAGGCTACTGTCTCTAGATCGACCCGCGATACTTCCATGACCAGAGATGTTTCTGTTCTATATTGAACAGACTAACCTTCATTTTTACATTGCTCCTTTTAATGTATTTGCATTATAGTCTTAGAAACCATCAAGTCAACATAGTACCTTTAAAAATACGGAGCATGACTCAGAGAAAAGGCCATTTCCTGGGCTGTGGTAGGGAAAGTACAGCGTGGACCTGGAACATCTTGTTGAGTCAGAAAGAAGTGGGGAATGGTCAGAGAATCCAAAGAGTCGAACAGCCTGCTTGAGGGGCTCCCACTGGTCAAATTGGGAGGAAATGAACGTCAAAATAAATATGGCAAGGGTTATAACTAACTGAGTAAAATAAGAATCCCTAAGTCCATACTGATACAGGAATTGAGTAAATAAATAGAGTGGGGAGAGAGAGAGTAAAACCCTTAACTTAGAAGGCCAACCACTAAATACAAAAGGAAGGATGGAGTTGCAAAATGGCCCATGTATGGTAAGGCTAGTAGGTGGAAGTTTGATGAGGAACAGGATATTTACATAGTCTCAGAGTATCTCCCCACAAATTGCTTGTTAATTACAAAGACAAATAGAGTAACTTTATAGTAGAGAAACCTAGGGGATATCGCTTTAACCAAATGATCCAAGTTAACATTGACAGTATAGAGACAAACCAACATCTTGTGCTTCTTGGTATGATGCACTGAGGATACACTGTGTTATTCTAAAAAAGAATTACCTGAATCTAATCATGGGGAAACATCAGACATACCCATTCCATTCTGTAAAGGAATGGGCCTGTAATCTTCAAAAACGTCAAGATCAAGAAGACAAAGGACTGCTGAGGAGGGCAAGGGCAGGGACCACAGGAATGGACAGGTTGGAAAGGGGAGAACAAATACTTCTACTCTTTGGGTTGGTGGTGGGAGCTACTGGCTTGCTCAAGAACAGGTTTGTGACCCAGTTTTCAGACTTCGCTCTTCAGAGGAGGTGGTGTGGGAGGGAAGGTCCTTTAAATGAGGATTACAAAAGGCATCAGAGAAGAAAGGTTTACAAGTTGGATCTCCTCCCACAGTTGGGAGTAACAGATAGGAAATTCTTTGCTGATGGTGACTTGAGTTTACAGGCTCTACTCTGTCAGTACCTTTATATTTATCTGGCTCTCGTTATCTAAATAATGTTTTTCAAATTCCACCATAAGGAGGAGGGGACAAAGCTAGGATGACTAAGTGAAATCCACAGACGATTATGTAAAACTGTTTCATCCTTTCAGCCACTGTGAAGCTGGGGAGATCCTGGCCGGGAGAAGGACTCAGATCTCATTGTCCTCCCAGCCCTAAGACCCTCCCCCGAAGTCCCTCAATAAAATGGCTTGATCCCCTCCCCACCCCCCTAACCTCCCCACCCCCCGAAAAAAAGTTCCATCCAAGTGTTTTAAGTTGGCTGATTTGATTGGAATGTTCTGGTCATGGGTTGGCTGTTTTGACTAGAGATTTAGTCAACACCCCAGTGTTTGCTAGCATTTGTATCTGTGGTGTCCTATGGAAAATTACACAAACTATTGAATTTTTCCATTAGGAGGCTCAGCCTCAGTTTCCTCTCAGACCATCTTTTTCTGGCCTCCGATGAGGACTGCTAATGAACAGCAATGTAGCCAAAGGACGCTCAAGGGAAGTTAAGAAGGCCTGTGTCGCAGAGGCCTTTGGCTAGTCAGTTTTCCCATGTTTGTTGTATAATTTTCATAATGCCATGTTTAATACATAGTGTAAGTTATGTTAGTTCATAAGTATAATGTTTTGACAGCTGGTTAAATGTTTTATGGCTGTGGTTTTTAGGATTTAGCCTAAATAAAACATTTCAGGCTCATTCTGACAGTTGTACAATACTAATCTAAGAATTAATTTTTTATACTTAAACATCACATTACTTTCGTCCTTTTGTGGATTGGTATTTGTTCCATCATTTGAAATTGCTTATTTTGTCTTAATGGGAGTATTTTTTGTTAACCAGGAAGCTAGGTACCGCTTCATATAACTTTTTTTTGGAGTTAATGAGTAGTTGATGGGCATGATTTTATTTCTGTGAAAATGACTGAAGTTAAAGAAGGGTGGAGCAGTCTTACCAAGAGCTGAGCGCCTGCATCTGGGGATTAGCTTTCTCTGCCCTTTTGTCCATTTTTTGCTCTTCGTAGTTTGCTTTTCAAGTCCATGTGACTTTTGACTTTGTCTTTCAGTTTAACGACTCTTTCCTGTAAGTGCTTTTCTTCACAAGGTTTTTCCACAAAAGTGTTTGCTGGTCGAAGTTCACTTTTTAATACTGTAAGAATGAGACTTTTCTTAAAGACACTGTTGTACCCACCACTAAGAATGTGCAGTGCTGACTTCAAAAATCGGACAGTCACACATTCATTTTTATTATTGGAGTGTGAAGGAGAGGGGTTGAAGAGTACCGGAAAAAACGACTGTAAGAGAAGGATCCAGACTGAAGGCCTCTGCTTCTTCCTCATTTCCACCCTTGTGAGCTGTTCACTGTTGCCATGACTGCCACGTACTGTAGGGGGATCGTGATACCTGTGTAAGGGTTGCAGTGGTAGTAATGAAATGCCTTTAGCATAGGCCGAAATTGGGGATTTTTACTAATTTCCTTACTCAGATTTTTAAACATCTTAAGATGGTATCCAACGAACTCGGCCTGTTTCCGTATCCCTCTTGCTGGCCGGTGCCTTCTTCCGCTGCAAAGGGACAGTTCACACACGGTCAGCTACGTTTATACCAGTCACAGCCTTCCCTTTCTCCCACCCACACCCCCCTTCCCACTTAAGGTTTCTTTTAGTTTTTGCAAAGCAGCCATGTGAGAGGAATAAAATAATTTTGAAGAGCATTATATGGTGGGAATTTTGACAATGAGTGGAAGATGGTAATTACTCTCTTCCATTAGACTCAGTGGCTTTGGACAGATAAGCTGTATTGAAACGTGTGACCAGGGCATGGGATCATGGATTGTCTTTCACCGTTGTCATGGCAACAGTGATGCAGGTGGCCTATAACTGCCGCGCTGTCAGATCTTATACATCAAACTGGTGCTAAGTGAAAATATGTTAGAGGCATTGGGGAAAAAATTGCCAGCAGTGTTTATAGGATCAGCTGGAGAAAAGTGAGCCGAGTTGAAGATTTCCGTTAAAAGCTCTAGGTGGTTCTGAAGAAATCAGAGTTTTTACTTTTTATTAATAAGAGGAAAGTGAACTATCAAAAGAAAAAATTTGTTTTCTGGATGTTGCACTGTTGTCTGCATGCACATAATTAACACAATGCCTTTCTTCTTCCCCCTTGAGCTAATGTGATAATGTAGTGGCTTCAGAAGAGGAGAAGGAGACACCGTGTGGTCTAGAAGCTTTGCTGGGGGGGCTGGGGAACCAGTTGTGCACACTGCAAGAGGTCTGCGTCCTTCTTTTTCCGGAGAGCTTCACTGAATTTTTGTTAGTAAGAAGTCATTATTGTGGAATTCTAATACAGCGCTTTAAGTATTCTGTAGAGTGTAGTGTTAGACTCAGTCACGCATACTGGACTAAATCTGTTTGAATGTAGGAGGGTACATTCAAATGTGGAGAGATTCCTCTTTGTCAAGCACTGTTACCACACCTATTTTTTCCTATTTTTTTTTTTCTTCTTCTCTCGTCATCTCTTCTGTTCTCAGTGTTTTCTGTCTTTCCTTAAACATTTATAAATGCTTTGAACTGAAACCCTCAAATGCTAAGCAACAATGAATATAACTTGGGTGTGTGTGTGTGTAAGTGTGTGGTGCCTTGTCTCAAGAAGTTGAAACTAGCTTTGTAGATCTCATTTAATAATGCTATCTTGGTAAATAGGAAGAAGAAAATCATGTATGTTTCCATTTCCATGTTATATTTGAGGAAAAAGAGGTTCTGTGGAGTTTAAAAAGAAGTATTCCTGGGTGGGTCAGTCTGTTCATTGGTGAGTCAGGCATAACAGACAAGGCAGTCGATCATTCCTGATGGGCCCCTGAGTTAGACAGTGTGGCCCCAGCTTCTGACATTTTATTTGAAATATCCTCTCTGGTATATTCTTCAGTATTGAAATCTAAGTTAACAAGAGTAGGTAGAATTACCTTTGTATGCCATTGGCATATAACTAACCAGTCAGAGTACTAGGGATTCGGTTTAATCCACACACGTGTATTGGACATGTACTTAATAGTAGGTATTTTGCTTGTACTGGGCTTCAGAAGGAAGTAGCTCTAACATTTGTTGAGGGCCTACTATGTGCAAAGTAATTAAATTATTTAATTCTCACAGTATTCTTAAAAAGTTGATATGTCATTATCATTTTGCAAAAACGAGCCTTGGCAAAATCAAGATTGAAATGTCTGACTCCAGACTCCATGTATTTTTTCCTTATCATGTGGTTTCAAGAGATGTGCTTTGCCTTCAAGGAGCTCACGGTTTCACCGGAGACGCAGGGAAACATTTAGTAATTACAATACAGATTGTTAAGTGCTCTAACAGACATATGTACCGAGGAGTACAGAGCAGGGGGCATCTAACTCCCAAGAGGAGTTCATGCTGTAGCTGGTTATTACAGGAAGAGTAAATCATTTGAAGGTAGATGAAGAGAAAAGGGAATTCCAGGCTAAGAGGACATCATGAGTAAAGACACAAAAGAATGAGACCATGACATATTCTGGAATGGCAAGTGTGTGTGTGTGTGTGTGTGTGTGTGTACTCACGTGTGTTGAGTTAGTTAGTTGACGGATGGGTGCGGGGGAAAGGTATATAAAGTGATTCTCTAGAGTTAGCATAGTATATATACGTGTGTGTGTGTGTGTGTGTGTGTGTGTGTGTGTGTGTGTGTGTCTTGGGGTCCAAAGACTGTGGTTGCTGTTTTAAGTCTTTACAAGCTAGAGGTTGTTGACTTGCATGATAGTTCCCTCTAGATTTTGTTTAATTTCTATTTTTCCCTCTGTGCCTTCTCTTTTTTCAGAATATTTTTTGCTTACCCCTCTTTTTTTTTTTCCATCATTCTGGTTGAGGGCTCTCTTGTTTCCCTTAAGAAACCTAAATAGAAGGAGCTAGTAGGCAGAAGAGGTAAACAGTCTGGTCAGCCATCGGTCCAGAGAATAATTTAAATAATTAAGATGAGGAAGATTTGTACATTCAAAGGGCTCAATGGTGATGGTTCTTAAGCTTTAAGCCCCAAGTAGCTGACTGAGAACTAGACTCAGATTTAGTCTCTGTACTAACTGCTGGCCAATATATTTTCATCATGTAGTTTATATACATAATGGAGATTTTAGTCCTCCATGCAATAATGGTCATAAATTCTCTGCTTTTTGTGTTCTTGTTTTCATAAAGGCACTGCTCCTTTTAAACCTAACTCCTTGATTAATAGATTTTATTCTGAAATTAATCTCATGATTTTGTTAAGCCTTGTCTGTTTTGTTTTTTTATTTTTTCATTTTTTAAATTAAAAAATTTTTTTATATGCGTGGCTTGCAGGATCTTAGTTCCCCAACTAGGGATTGAACCCGTACCCTTGGCAGTGAAAGCACAGAGTCCTAACCACTAGACCACCAGGGAATTCCCAAAGCCTTGTCTATTTTAGATCAAAAGAGAAAAATAATGAATTTTTCTCAAGTTGTGATTGTCAGTGATTTCCAAGCAGTTCAGGCAATTATGATACCAATGATTAAGAAAAAGGAGAACATTAAAGCCATGAAAAGTGATGGAATTTGAGTGTTGGTGTACATCAGTCTCCATGACACACTAAACTAGTTTGTTAATATAAGATTTCAAATCCTGCTACTTTAGAGGTATTTGGAAATACCGATTTTTTTGTTTTGTTTTGTTCAAAGAAACCAGAGTCTAAGGTCCCAGTCACATGAGGAAGATTCTTCTTGACTTCTACAGCTCACTCGTCTGTGGGGCATGCACACGAATATATACTTCTGTTGGATTGGTATGCCTAAGACTCGTGCATATGGCAGTTTAACAGTGTGTTATGTAAGGATATTTACTCCCAGCGCTATAAAGCCATTGACCAGAGCTGAGACTTATGATAGTCAGGAGCAATTGGAAGGAAAAGAATTTTCTTGTGATACCCAGGGCTGAATAGAAGGATTAGTCAGTCCACCCTTGCCTCCAAGCAGGGAATGTCTAATCAAAGAGGGAGATTTTTGGAAACAACAGGAAATGGAAAATTAATTTAAGCCTCCTGTCCCTCAGTCTTTTCACGTGTCTCTAGAGTGGTTCTTTTTTTTTTTTTTTTTCCTAAGAAAAGTGAGTTTTTACAAAGAAATATCCTGAACTATTGATGCCAAATGATTCGTTCATTTTAGAATGACTGTCCCTAGTGGTATAGCATAATACAGAGTGATGGGATTAGGAGCATTGAGGTGGAAAAACCATGCTAGCTCATTTAAAATCTTTATTGAATTTGGAATCATATTCAGTTATAATTTCTTCAAGGACAGTAATGTTTCCCTAGTTATTCCTTTGGGTGTTTGCACATCAGGATCTCAGGATTTCAGCATCAGTGGGCCAGTATCTCCATCACTCGACTGGTATGTCATGGATATATTGACCAGACTGTGGAAGAGGGTGTCATTTTTTTTCCTCCATGTTCCTCACAAACGGCTTCTTAGAGTTACATGCTCACTTATTAATTTGTCAATTAAGCTATTTAAACAGGCAACTGTTTGTTATACTTTATCAATACTAGGCTTCGTAAACAAGAAAAACAGATGTGCTCTAACTTGAACATGCCCTGTTTTGTGAGACAGAGGCTGGGCTGACCTCTTGGGTCTTTTCATGTTTTATTCCTGTTATTCATTGCACAAAGTACTAAGAGGTTCTGTAGGGATCCTTGACACTAAACTGTACCTAAGTTAGCTCTGAAAAAGTAGAACAGGAGATGTAGACTTGATGAGAATTTGAAATGGAGTGTCAGGCTAAGACCATGATAATCTAGTTTCACATGAAACCTCTGGATCCACCACTGGTTAAATCTAGTGTCATGATTACTTTGATCACTATTTTAAAGGGCTTTTTCTCTAGTTATGAATAAAATGCTTTATCCGAAAATATGAAGTACCCAAAAAAGGACTTTATCGTACACAACGTCTTTTTTTTTCTTTCTTTTTGGCCGCACGGCTTGCGGTATCTTAGTTCCCTGACCAGGGTTTGACCAGGGTTCCCCCGGCAGTGAAAGCATGAGTCCTAACCACTGGACCGCCTGAGAATTCCACACAGCGTCTTTTTTTGTGATAGGACACAAGGCCTAAGGAAGTTCCATGCTGGTGGTGGTGGCTTTGAAGAGAGTGGAAAGCTTTCTGTGGTCAGCCAAGTCAAGGAGCTTCAGGACAAGGATCCTGGGATGTATTCCTGCTAAGCAGAGGATCCCAGTAAAAATAATAGGATTATCTTTTACTCCTTACAGAAGCACTCTGGACTCTCTACACCCATTCAGGAAGTTTAGAGAGAAAAGCTGAGAGGGTGTTGAATTAATATCTCAGATGAAGGGCAGTGCCGCTATTAGACTATTAAAATATACACATGACATATATATGTAATTTAAAATCCCTTTGGCTGGTAAAAAAATGTTTTATAATGATGCCTTAATTCTTTTTTTAAAAAATTTATTTTATTGAAGTATAGTTGATTTACAGCATTGTGTTAGTTTCTGGTGTACAGCAAAGTGATTCATTTATACACACACATACATACATATGCTTTTGCATATTCTTTTCCATTATGGTTTATTACAGGATATTGAATATAGTTCCCTGTGCTATACAGTAGGACCTTGTTGTCTATCCATTCTATATATAATAGTTTGCATCTGCTAATCTCAGACTCCCAATCCCCCACTCCCCTTTATCGTGATGCCTTAATTCTTTTATTTAAGATGTGGTATTACTGGTTTTTAGTACCAAATGAGCATCTCTGCTCGGGAACAGAGGTTACTGATATGATGTGTACAACAGTACATACTGTATCTTTACTGGGAGAAAAATAGTGGAGAAATATTATTGTTTGAGTCATTTCCTGACCCATGGGATGGGTTGCTCTATAAACCAAAATTTGGTCTCTGCCGTGATGAAGCTGACAATGTCGCTTGGGTGTCAGTGTGCTAGTAGCCAACAAGACTGAAGATGAGGTGGAATTTTTACCTTACTAGCCATTCCTGGGGTTAGCTGGTAAGGCTGGACCGTCTTGCAGAGCCCAGGAAAGCGGTATCCTGAGGACAGGTAAATGGTCAACACAGATGTCATCTCGTTTAAAGTTACATCAGTCCTGCTGTGCCTCATACTTGTTATAGAATGATTCACACAGAAGAACCATTTTGATTTTTCATATCTTTTTAAAACAATATTTTTAGCATGTCTTTATGCTTTATATAAAGCTGTATCTCCAATAGGCCGGTTTAATTTTTTATGAAACCAGTTTCAGTTGAAAGGCTTCCTAATGCACAAAAGAACCTCAGCTGTCCCTCAGAACCAAAACAAACACATGCATAAACAACAACAATAAAAGAGTTTCAATTAAGATTTTCAGAACACAAATACCCATTTAAATGTACCTAATTCTCTGCTAGCAACCACTTTAAATTATTGTTCTTTTTAAAGGAAAATCCAATATAGTTGAAAGCCTGTGCTTTTATAAATATAAGATGCTTCCTTGCATTATCTGAGAGAAGGAGAAAAGCATGTCTGGCTTTTTCGAATTTAACATATTCTAGCTAATCAGAAAATCTTTATTAATTACATTTATGAGCTCTATAGCACTGGAAGAGGGTCTTTGAAATTTTTTTGGTTACAAAAAACATGATGAAAAAAGTTAAACTGTATATTATCTTGTAATTTTGGAAAAAGCACATTACTGGGTCATATCAGTCCAATGGCTTTTAGTAGGAGAACAAGCATTGGTCCCTAAGACCTTCCTCACCATCTGAGAGGATGAGGGAATTTGCTACTGTTAAAACAAAGCCAGCAACATGGGGACGCGAGGAGACACTTGGCCACGGAAGAATAAGTTTGGGTGTGAGCTGCATTTCCTGTTTTGCAAAGAGTCAGTTTTTCTGGATTTTCGGCATTTCGACTTCTTTTCTCTCTTTATGGCCATACTCTGGCTTTCACTCCCTTAACTGTGTAACGGGCCATTTTCATTCCGGACACAGAATGAGGCGTTGGTGGGATGGCAAAGCAGCAAAGACAGCAATTGGGTGGATCATAGGAAGGGAGCCAGTAGGTACACCTTGGCTCCACAACTGACTAGCTTTGTGTTTTGGGGAGGTGTTATGGACTCAGTTATGTCCCCCCGCAAATTCATAGGTTGAAGCCCTAACCCCCAATGTGATTGTATTTGGAGATAGTGCCTTTAGGGAGATAATTAAAGTTAAATGAGGTTAAAGGGTGGGGCCCCTAATTCAGTATAAATGGTGTCCTTGTAAGAAGAGCGAGACACCAGGAATGACTGTATACAGTGAAAAGACCACGTGAGGACACAGTGAGAGGGCAGCTGCCTGCAAGCCAAGGAGAGAGGCCTCTGGAGAAACCAAACCTGCCAGCACCTTGATCTTGGACCTCCAGCCTCCAGAGCTAGGAGAAAATAAATTTCTGTCGCTTAAGCTACTCCGTCTGGTATTTTGTTATGGCAGCAATAGAAACTAATACAGGAGAGTTACAGAATCTCTAGGCTTCAATTTCCCCATCTAAATTTAAGATGGAGTCAGAAATCATTCTTATGTTACAGGGTTTTGGTATGAGAATAATTGATACGGTGCCTCGGGGGTGCCATCTCATATATGGAGGGAGTGATTCCCACAAGCACAGGCTAGTGTTCATTTTCTAACGGCCCAGGCTTTTCGCTGAGCACTGACCGCTACAACAAAACAACACAAAGCGTTACACATGTAAGTCTGGAGTTTCCCACCGCATTTGGCCTGGCTGATGTCTTACAGAAGACCCAGACTTAGGGCACAGATGATGCTTTTCGGTTCCAACACATGTTATATATCTCCTTCAAAAGTTAATTGAGTTCTCCCTGTACGTTTGAGTGTTGTTTTATTTACTTTAAAGACAATAAAAGGGAAAAGTAGTAAATGTCAAACAAATGCTCAGCCGACCCAGCACATGGAGTTGCATCTATTAATTCAGGCTGTTTTATATACTAGAGTCACATGTATCTGCAAAATAATGATAGGAGCTTGAGTTTACCCACCGTTGTTTGGCCAAGGAACTGAAGGTGTTTTCAATCCTTAACCTCATTTCACTTCTAACTTATACTGATCCAAGAGCTATCGGATACGGTTCTTCCCATCAGAGAGTAAGACAGATGAAGGCACATAGCTTTTCTTCCTCACAGGCATAAGAGGGGGGGCTGGTTAGGGACTGGATGCAGAGTCTCCTGGCTTCCTGTGCTGTGATCCACTGGGTTGTTCCTAAATTTCTCTATTAACTGCATCTGTTCAAATATGAGTGCACACGTCTGTCTTTTCCCTTTTCACAGTAAATAGCAGAGCTTAGGCTCTGTACCTCCAGGGCTTCTAATACAATGCTCTTTACTAAGCTGGCAGTCAATAAATCAAGACTCAAATAGTATTGAGCACTAGCTGTGTAACTCATCCTGTGGGATAAAGGTGTCCTGTAAGACATGGGTGCTGCCCTCGCGTTGCTGATTGTCTAGTTGAGGAGATGAGAGCGCTACTAGGCTCTAGGACAGTTGGGCTTATCATACACATGCGTTATGTGTAATGCACATTTCTTTAAGATAAATTCAGTTCCCCCCAACTATTCTATCTATTGATAAATAAGAGAAGTATTTCCTCTGGAGGAGAAGTATTCTAGTAGTTAGGCTGGGACGCTGAGCCAAAACTGATGAAGATGGAGTTCCAGTTACCTCTTGCTGCTGGCAAACCACATCAACACTTGGTGGCTTAAAACCACCACCGTTTAATTATATCTGTGATTTTGTTGATCATGAATTCGAGCAGGGATCAGCCAGGTGACCCTTCTATTCCCTGTAGTGGATCACAGGTCACTCTGTGGTCTGGTCTGGAGGGTCCCATATGGCTTCACTCACCTGCCTGGCACCTCGGCAAGGGTTCCAGGAAGGCTGATCTCCCCTGGGTCCCTCTGCCTCTCCATATAGACTCTGGGCCTCTCCATGAGGTTTCTCCACTAGGGTAATCAGAGTTCTCACGGGGAGCCTCAGGGTTCCAAGGGACCAAGGCCAAAGCTGTTAGCCGTAGGAAATGCTAGGCTTTGAAATCATATGTCACTTTATTGGTCAAACTGGTTACAGGCAGTTCATATTCAATGGGAGGGAAATAGACTCACCTGTCAGTGGAAGAAGGATCAAAGAATTTGTGGCCATCTTTAATCCAATATAGATGGCATACACCTCTTTGGTTTGCTGGGTTTTTTTAAAAATCTTTCTCTTTTTTCCTGGATACACTCAAGATTTCACTTCTAGTGCATTTTCAGTTTTCTTTTGCCCGAATTTGAAGCACCTTGGGAACGTCTTGCCCTGTTTTTACCTTTTGGTTCAATCTTCATGTAAGGAATGATAAAGCTTGAGGGTTCTTTTTTTTAAGTGTATAAAATGTGGTCTCTAGCATGGCAGAACAAACAATCCAGTGGAGAAGGACTGTCATGGATGTGGGTAAATTTAGAACACAAAATTTAATACAGTTAGGAAAGATATCATCAGTGTGAGTGGAGTGCTGAGTCAGCCAGGAAATCGGGGAGGAATTCAAAGGGGAGCTGGCATTTGAGCTGAGCCTTGAGAAGGACAGTGGTCTCTACAGATGGGAGGGGGCGGAGTGGGGATGGCGTCCCGGAGGAGGGGCAGGGAGGTGAGCGCGCAGAGCAGACGGTGTGACCCGCAAACAGGGGTTGGGAGCCTGGGCTGCCGTCATCCAGGGGGCGGAGGTGGGGCTGTCGAGGGGTGGGGAGGCCGAGAAGATGGGTGGGGAACGTGCAGACTGGGCCCTGAGCGCAGAGTCGTTCTGAATGTGATGGCCACGCGGGGATTTGTGGCAGGGGCGTGCCATGATCCGATCTCTGTTCCTGAGTGCTATTTCTCACAGCAGGTGTGGGATGGATTGGACGAACTGCAGATGGGAGGCCAAGAAGCCAGTCAGAGGGCAGTTGTCCAGGAGCGGTCACTGGGCATTTGAATGGAAGAGAAAGGTTTTGAGATGGGTGTGTGGTGGGATTGGGGTGGTGGAACATCTTATTTTTCTGAATGCCTCACTGTGTCCAGACACTCTGCTTATATCCCTTATCTAATTTCTTTCTCTCAAAAATCCATTTTTCAGATGAGGTCACTGAAGCTTAGACACATTTCAGGACCTCCTTGACATTCGAGAGCTAGAAATGAGGAGGGTTGAGCTTCAAAGCCAACCATCTCTGACTCTCCAGGAAACCTTATTGCCTTGCCCGCTGACAATAACGGGCGATAACAATTTATCGATTCTATCAATAAAGAAAAGTAAGATAAGAAAGTAAAGGACACAGTTCATGTCAGTTTACCTGATACTGTATCTCTTTTTTGTGCCTAAGTGATTCTGAGCCTAGTAACTGTTTTTATTGTATATTAGAATCTTGTACACAAAGAATGTATTGTGCCACAGACAGAGCTGGGAAGGAAAAGTAAAAATGAGTCAGAGAGTAAGGGAAACAATGTAGCAGTTCATTTGGGAACTTCCTCTGTATAGACCTGCCCCCCCACCCCCCACCAAATAAGTCACCTTGCTCATTTTAAGAGCAAAAGGGACAACAATCTATGTCTCTAAAGTTCTATTTCTGCCTAAACCCTGAAGGCCAGGGGTGAATGGCCTGACACAGACCAGTAACCACAGAGGCTTTGTGCCCGAGTGCTCAGGACTCAGGGCTGCAAGCAGAATCTCACCTAAAAATGCAATTCTTGATGCACATCAAAATGAGATATTGAAAATCAAGACATCTGGAGTAACGGTACGGCATCCACTAGGTTTCACGTTCACAGGTTTTCAGAACCCTGATGAGTCCAGGTGGTGATATATAAAGGGTGAGGGGAGAAGAGGGATATTTCTTCTCCTTTTTGTTGCTGAGACTCCATGGCTGGATCAGAGCCTGCATGTAGTAGGTGCTCAGTGAATATTCACTGAATTCACTGATTGCTTAAATGCCAGGTGCCAGGTTCTGCTTGGTGCTTGACATCCCATGTTTCATTTGATCTTCACAAAACAGTGAAACCTGGTCGTCCTTTAAACAGATGCAGAGACTGATGCCTAGAGAAGTTACCTGCCCAAGGACAAGCACCTTGCATGTAATAGGGCTGGAATTCGAACCTGGATTTGTATAGCCCTTCAACCTTTGCCCATTTGAGTGTACTCTATTATATTCTTGATCAGAATATTGTTTGGTATCAATCAACACACTTCACTCATGCAAAATAGAAGTTAGCCCAGTTTGAAAATGTGAGAACTCTCACTGGACCAAGCACATAGTAGGTGCTCAATAAATGTTGACTAAATGAATCACTGGTGCGTCTTTCTCTCTAGTCTACTACTTTGTCATTAACTATTGTGGAGAAAAATATGGAAGACTTGAAGGCTTTTAGCTTTCAAAAAGTTATTTTTAAGACTAGTTTCTCAACACGGGGGGTTTGAGAAAATGCCAAACCAGTCAGAGATAGCTGTTCAATGCCTCCTATCCTATGCCGGTTTGGAAACATTTGGTAGAAACACAATATTGGGACTACTGTAGTAATTTCTCCCATCTTGCTAAGAGTGATCACCTCCCTCTTGTCACCAGGAAGGGAAGAAACAGTGAGCTGGGAGATGCAGTTGTGAAGTTTCTGGTTTTTCAGGAATGGTCAGATGAGTGGGCCGAACTTCACCTTCTTTCCCATCATTCCCTTAACTCTTTGATGTTGTTCGTAGGATTAACCCATTTCTTCTTTCTGGCCACCCTCCATCCTCTCTTTCCCCGGGGTACATTCCTTCTTGCAATATCCTGTTTCTAAAAGAGCTTCTCCTTTAATATTTTTAATCCGACAGCCTTTTCTTTTAATCCCATTTCAAACTTCTATCTTTTGTGGAAAAATAACCAGATATCCCCAGCCCTCCCCTTCTTTGGATTTACCTGGGTTGTACCGGCTGAACCACTGAAGAAATGAGGCCCACATGACTGGCTTGAAACGAACAAAACCTAGTATCCGCCTTTTTCCTCGTCTGAGCTGCTTCTGTACATTTGAGGGTCTGAGAAAAGGTGGGGAAAGGCGTCGGAGAGAGGGGAGGAGGGGAGAGATATTTACCTGCAGGGGAGATACCATGATCACGAGAGGAGAGGGACCTCAATACCGAGACCTAAAGAAAATTATTTTGGAAATGGGACCTGCCTTGAGATAGATCCATTTTTGTGCTCTTGACCTGAATTTAAATCTAAAAGTCCATGAGTGTTTTGCATGGAAGGGGAGGTGTGGGACATGCTATATTTGGTAGTTTTTTTGCAGATAGGGTTTCCTGTTTCACTGTGTTTTAAAATAAAGCTGCCTGTGCAGATGAATTCTCTAGGGTGTTAAGTTGTAGGTCGTACACTCTTGGTGGGCAAATCCTGTGACGCGGTTGTTTAACAGTTCCAATCTGGTGAAGGTAAGTTATGGTTCATTTGTCGGGTATCTCAGTGTAAAATTTCCAGATAAACACAATCTACCCCAGTAAGTGCTAAAACTTAAAACAAGCAAACAAACAAAACAAAAAAACCCAAGCACACACTGCTAGAAAGTGTTCTTAAAATATTTTACATTTCCTTCTCTCTGCAAATAGAGAATACTGGACAGAATTCGAGTCTCTCTTGCTATCTCAGTCATCATTATGAGGGTAAATATTGCACCTCTGTTGTGTGATGGTGTCACTAGGGTCTGTTCATATGTGTGGGACTTATTGTCCCCAAATGTGCAATGTCCCCAGACTGCTGTGTACTCTTTGTTCTCTTAAAGTTTGTCTCCTCTTTTGCACGTGTTACCCCTTGTACTGCTACCACTGCATCGGCCCCCGGGAGCCCCTCTCCACCCCACCTCACCTCATATTTTACATCTAACTTGCCGTGCCTGGGGAATGAGACGGCATAGATTATTGGAGGGTGGAGTTAAAGCGAGAACAAATAGGCTGTGAATGCAGACCAGACGACCCCTAGAACGTTATCTCTTTAAGTTCTACTCTGTGCACTTTCTGATACTTGGCTTCTCTGGAGTGTGTCTGACTGAGGTTCCAGCCTGTATTCTGGTTAGTTAAGGTTTCAAGACAAGTGAGCTGTCATCCTGTGACTCATCGTGTACTGTTTTAAGCAACGACCCAGCCTCCGAGAATAAAAGGATGTCTAATCATCTCCAGTTTCCTGCCACGGTTGACGTCACTGTCGTCGTCATTACCTTCAAGTCCATCACGTTATTAAGTACCCGAGGTAGATAAGTTGCCAGACAAAACATGTTACGTAGACACAATCCTTGGTGTCTTGGCGTCTGTCTTCTTTAAATAGATAACACGAAAATGGATCTAATTCGGACCAAGGTATTGATTGCCCTGCAGTAATAGAGGGCTTCAACCAGCCATCTGAAAGCACAAGTGAGGGATCCCAATTGCTGAGAAACTGCTGCCTGTAGCAGGTGTCCACTGTGTGAAGCGGTTGCTGAGACCACAAGCAGAAACGTTACACACACACACACACACACACACACAGAAATGTATGTGAACATGATGGGGGCCCAGAGGAGCAGCGTGTAACCTACTCAGGAGGTGGAGAAGTCGAAGAAAGATGAAGCCTGGGCAAAGTCATCCTTATTAGCTGGGTGAAGGGGGGGAGGGGCCGGTCTCAGGAGAGCCTGAGCAAGAAGGAGGGGCAGGAAGAACCCTGGGGGGGCAGTGCTGAGTGCAGTTTGTGCATCAGGGAGTGACTGCAGTGACAGTGGAGAGGAGCACAGGTTCTGCATGTCACGATGAGGGGCTTGGCGAGCAGGCAGAGCAGAGGGGCGCTGGAGTTATGGAATAGGTCCTTCCTGTGGGGGTGTGTTGGGGGCGCTGGAGTTATGGAATAGGTCCTTCCTGTGGGGGTGTGTTGGGGGCGCTGGAGTTATGGAATAGGTCCTTCCTGTGGGGGTGTGTTGGGGGCGCTGGAGTTATGGAATAGGCCCTTCCTGTGGGGGTGTGTTGGGGGCGCTGGAGTTATGGAATAGGTCCTTCCTGTGGGGGTGTGTTGGGGGCGCTGGAGTTATGGAATAGGTCCTTCCTGTGGGGGTGTGTTGGGGGCGCTGGAGTTATGGAATAGGCCCTTCCTGTGGGGGTGTGTTGGGGGCGCTGGAGTTATGGAATAGGTCCTTCCTGTGGGGGTGTGTTGGGGGCGCTGGAGTTATGGATGAGGTCCTTCCTGTGGGGGTGTGTTGGGGGCGCTGGAGTTATGGATGAGGTCCTTCCTGTGGGGGTGTGTTGGGGGCGCTGGAGTTATGGAATAGGTCCTTCCTGTGGGGGTGTGTTGGGGGCGCTGGAGTTATGGAATAGGTCCTTCCGGTGGGGGTGTGTTGGGGGCGCTGGAGTTATGGAATAGGTCCTTCCTGTGGGGGTGTGTTGGGGGCGCTGGAGTTATGGATGAGGTCCTTCCTGTGGGGGTGTGTTGGGGGCGCTGGAGTTATGGAATAGGTCCTTCCTGTGGGGGTGTGTTGGGGGCGCTGGAGTTATGGAATAGGTCCTTCCTGTGGGGGTGTGTTGGGGGCGCTGGAGTTATGGATGAGGTCCTTCCTGTGGGGGTGTGTTGGGGGCGTTGGAGTTATGGATGAGGTCCTTCCTGTGGGGGTGTGTTGGGGGCGCTGGAGTTATGGAATAGGTCCTTCCTGTGGGGGTGTGTTGGGGGCGCTGGAGTTATGGAATAGGTCCTTCCTGTGGGGGTGTGTTGGGGGCGCTGGAGTTATGGAATAGGTCCTTCCTGTGGGGGTGTGTTGGGGGCATGGGAGTTATGAGCAGGAGGGGTTTGGGCTTGAACTAGGGTCGTGACCTCATCTCTAGATTCTGGGAGCTGGATTTGAGAAATGTGTGTGAAATAAAATTCAAAAAGCTTGCTGATGGCCATAAAAAGAAACGAAATTGAGTTATTTGTAGTGAGGTGGATGGATCTAGAGTCTGTCATACAGAGTGAAGTAAGTCAGAAAGAGAAAAACAAATACCGTATGCTAACACATATGTATGGAATCTAAAAAAAAAAAGAAAGGTTCTGAAGAACCTAGGGGCAGGACAGGAAAAAAGACGCAGACAGACCTAGAGAATGGACTTGAGGACAAGGGGAGGGGGAAGGGTAAGCTGGGACGAAGTGAGAGAGTGGCATGGACATATATACACTACCAAATGTAAAAGAGATAGCTCGTGGGAAGCAGCTGCATAGCACAGGGAGATCAGCTGGGTGCTTTGTGACCACCTAGAGGGGTGGGATAGGGAGGATGGGAGGGAGACACAAGAGGGAGGAGTTTTGGGGATATATGTATATGTATAACTGATTCACTTTGTTATACAGCAGAAACTAACACAGCATTGTAAAACAATAATACTCCAATAAAGATGTTAAAAAAAAAAAAAAAGCTTGCTGATGGATGTAGGCGGTGAGGAGAGGGCGCAGTAAAGCATGAGCCCTAGTCCCGAGTGCAGGTGCTGTCACAAATGGAAGGGTCACGTTGGAGAGGAAGATAATGGATTCAGCTTTGTGAAGATGGCCAGGGAAGCACTGGTGGTCCAGGCTGAGTTCTAAGTATGATCTTGGAAAATCTGGGGTTGGAGGGTCCCACGGATTTGCTCTGTGAAAGTTGGAGACAGCAGCTGGCATTGCTGGGAATAGATGAGGTGGGAACAAAGGTTCTTCTCATTCAGCCAAAGTTAAATCTGAGAAAAGAGGGAAATGTATGTTGCACCCCGATGGCAGGGGACTCTGTGACACTTTGAGGAAGGCGGGGCTCCTGGCTGAGCCCCACCCCCAAGCCCAGGCCCAGCTCTGGGAATGGTGGGTGGCCACAGCCCAGCCTGTGGCAAGGCAGCCCCTCTGCAGACGCGGGCTCAGATCCGCCCTGCTGATTGGCCTGGGTCTTGTTCTGGGCCATCAGTGGCAGGCTTCCATCCATACCTCCAAGGGACTGCTACTCACCGGGGTGGGGGGGGGGGGCAGAGAAGAGGAACTTGTTTTTCTATAAAGACTTCTGGCTTTGAGACAAAAGAAAATGAACAGTTTATTGCACACTTCATAACTCAGAAGCTATGGATCAGCTGAGAAACAGAGAGACACAGACAGACAGAGGAAAGAGGGAGGAAGGGAGGGGGAAGATACCTGAATAGTTTGTTCCCCTTGAAACACAGCGGAAAGGAAGAGAAAGTTACTCTTGTGCTGGTCCTTAATTAGGAAATTCACACTCTGGCCCCTAGGTCTCTTAGGGACCATGCTCTCCATCTTTTGAAGTGCTTTCTCTCTCATCAGAGATGGGTCAGGGTGATGACTGAAGGAGCAAGAAAGGAGCAAACTGGTTGAGATTTAAAGTTTTCTTAATTAGAAGAGCCGAGAGGAGATGAGCGAGGGCAATCCGAGTCTCCCCCAGTGTGGCTGCCACGGTCAGCACGGGGGGGGGGGGGGCTCCCGGTTAGCTTTATCTGACTTGCGGTTTTTCTTTGTTGGGCACTGAACAGATTCCCTTCCCTGTTATTCAGTTGGGAGCATGTAGCCTGAGGATGGCGATTCGCTAGAGCCTGGCCAGCTCGTCTTTGCACAGCCCAAGAGGAGGCATACAATTACTAAGGCAGCTCACCAGCCCTTTCAGCCCCTCGCTGTACACACAGCAGGAGGACGGGTTCATCCTCCCGCGCCTCGCCCCCCTCCCCCTCCCAAATTCCTGCTTACCTGGATGAAATCCTGGTGTACACGGACCTAGCCTGCAAATAGAACGGCCGGCGCCTGTGACGTCATCGGGCCCGGCGAACCTCATTGGCAGAGAAGTTAAGAGTCTTATTTTAGACCCAGAGACTGGGCCCCCTGGATCCAGCTAGAACAGGTCTCTTCCAGCCTCAGCTGCCGGCCCTCCTCCCGCGCTTGCTGGGGCTTCAGAGGATGGAGTGTAAGGGGGAGCTTGCTGCTAAATGCAGGGTGATCAAGACAACCTCACTGGTCTTCAGCTGGGAAAAGGAAGATGCTGACGACGCAGAGATCGCTTACCACCCAGCTAGCCGATATTCCGCCCTCCACATCGGCACATGCCGCCTTCCTAGGGCTGCTAACCGTTGTGCATCGGGCAGGAGCCGGTTATAAAAGACTCGGGCTGTTCCTCAACCTCTCATGCTTTCCCCTTTGCTTCCCGTAGTCAGGGTTTAAAACCCGTGCTTTTATATCCCAAGTAGACCAAGTGTATTCCAAAGGATGTCTCAAGCTAGGCTAATAATTTCAACTAAGATGCTTTCTCTGCAAGCGGGAGGTTTAAACCTTCTGGGATAAAAGCCTTAATGCAGCGAACGGTGGTATAGATTTGATCCAGGAAGGCAGAGTAAATAAAATATTTGAAAAGACTAGCCTTCACTTTCGTGGTTAGGACCTCCTGAGCAACCAGAAAGGACATTTTTTCAGAAATTGAAAATCTGGACACATCATCTGGCAAAGCCTTTTTCTTTTTTTCCCCCCTGATTTAATTATAAAAATTCACATCTGGTTATGCCTTTAAGGATTTTTTTTTTACGTCAATTTTTTTGGGACAAAGTATTTACATATCTACCACAAACCTGTAAGATGACAGCAGGCTACAAATAGAATTTTTAGATATTTCAGCTCAGGGTTGCCTGAGAAAATTCACGTTCCCTACACTTTAGGGTCAAATTACAGATGAATAACACCCCCCCCCCCCCGTGTGGAAATTTGAGTGCAAAAAGAGCAGTGAGAACTGAATTAAGATCTTGCTGTCTTCACGTTTGGCGACTGTGCCTGCCTTGATTTCACAATAGTATATTGCAGTCGCCCCTGCTACTTCCCCTGCTTGTCTCTTGTCTGCTGTCAAGCTCAGCAGCTAAAATTCTAGTGATGGTTAATATCACCATCATTATTATCAACTTGGGGCTCTTAAGGGTCAGACATCCCTCCTTCTGGCGGCCTCGGTGTAGACCAGGCTCAGAACAAAACCGGGGTGTGGCGGGGTGGCCTGGGGTCCCCCTGGAGCGGCTCTGTGGGCCTCTCCTGAATACCCCTGCAGCTCCCACAAAGCAGCGCCTGGCAGCCAACGTCCGGGCCCGGGTTTCCTGTTCCGTGGTCGTCGCCTGGGCCGGGCCCCTGACGGCACACATTGAAACGCAAATGACAGCAGTAATTGGCTGAGAGAGAAACCAGGACGAGAGAGCGAGCAGTGCGGCGGGGAGTTAAGTGGCTAAGTGACAATTACCGCACTGCAGCCTCCGGGATCACGAGCTGCCGGCCGTTTGTTCTCGGTTTTAAAGGAGCAATAACACATTAATTGGAGGAGGGCGTCCCGGTTAACATTGCCTCACCCGGTTTCTCCTCTGATTCTGCTTTGAGGAGGGGGAGTAGGTGGCCTTGAGAAAGGTGGCTGTGCTGACTGCCTTTCCCCACCCCCCCGACCTCCAGTCGGATTAGAATTTTGGAAATTTTTGCCCTGGATTCGGGTAAACGGGTAGTTGGTTTAGTGTGAAGATTTTGTGAAAAGCTCCCTTACGGGAGGGACAGGTTTAACTCTCGGTCACAAGATTCTGGTGTCTACATCAGGGAAACGCGGGGCCTTAAAATCAGTCCAAGTTGCCTTCTTTCCCTCCAAGAAGTTCATGAACCCTCTGATTTGTTTGTTTGTTTGTTTTGTTCAAGTTTTACTGCAAAAGTGATCAATTAGCTAGATATAGCAATGAACAACAAAGAAGGTCCCTGCCCTTTTGGGAGCTTATAGTCTGGTTTGAAGAGAAGGATAAGACATAAATAAAACCATGGTCTGTTGGGACTTCCCGGGCAGACCAGTGGTTAAGACTCTGTGCTCCCAATGCATGGTTTGTGGGTTCGATCCCTTGTTGGGGAACTAGGATCCCACATGCTGTGTGGTGCAGCCAAAAAGGAAAAAAACAAACAAAAACTATGATGTGTTGTTTTACTTGGAGTGGAGATCCATAATAAGGAGAAGTTTGGGGTCCTGCAGAAGGAGTGGGGAAAGAGGAAGTTGCAAACTAGTGTAGGCTGGGCTAGGCCTGCCCTGCTTTCTTTGAAAGGCCATTTCAACCCTGTTCTGGCCTTAAACAACCATTAAGATGATTAGCTTGGACTAGAGGTAAGCAGACTAAACAAACGCAGGAACTAGTTGAGAAGCCTTTCTCTGTGTAATCTGCCTTTCTACATTCAAACAGAGCTCTCAGGGTCTAAATATCTTACAAGTACTGTCTAATGGACTCATTTTGGGTGGGTTGATTTCCTTCAGCCTAGCCTAGGTTTTACCAGCCATACCCTTCTGGTTGAAAGCTTCTTTTGCCTTGTGCAGAGAACTGGTTATTTCAGGAACAGGCACTTGTCTGCTTTGGGACATGTTTCTACCTGGAGGCCCAAACCTACAAAAATCAGCAAAATGATTACAGGAAAAAGTAGACCCTTTCTAGTGGCAGGTAGAAGCACAGTCCTTCTCTTGCCTAGTCTTGGAAGGCCTCGAGAAAAGCTTGCCTCTCAGCTGAGGCCAGATTTGTTGCAGGCCCTGAGTGCAGACTAGGAAGACACAGCTGGTTTTTTGCTATGCCCACTTCTTCGTGAACTCACCAGACAGAGGTAGACATACTGGCTTGTCTAATTAGAAAAGGCTTTCTGTTCAACTTCTGAAGAAAGCCTGGATAAGAATTTGTGGAATCACATTAGTAGTAGCTAATGAATAAGACCGTCCAAGAAGGTGAATAGATTGCTCCTTTAAATAAACTTTTCTACACAGGATCTTAGCATTGTGGTAAGATTTGACTATCTGGATTTGCCTTCTGACTCAGTCACCTGCTAGCCATTTGACCTTGAGAAATTGTTTAATCTCTCAGTTTCTCGACTGTCAAATGAGGATAGCATAACCCATTTCAGGACTGTTCTGAAAAGTAGATGAGTTACTGTGGCACTTAGTAAGGCTGTATGTGAGCACTTACAGCAGTGCCTGGAACATAGTAAGTGCTAATTAAATGTTAGCTGCTGTTGTTACTGCTGTGTTGTTGTTATTATTCATGTTCTGTCCCTCATATCTTTGGTATGAATCACAAGAGTAATAACATTCTAACATTCCGTGAACACCAGGGGGGGCCTGGGCAGCCCAAGAATCATTCCCTCTTGGGTTCATTTTACTTTTTCATTGTTAGGTGTGCCACACTGGAAAATTAGCTTCACAGAAAGGATTCCGTAGACTGTTTGTCTAAAGGTTAAAAACAACAATAGCACCACAAAAACAAGCAGCAAATTATTTGGATACAAACTTGGTTCATCAGTCTTGGAACAAAATGGTGTCAGCAAATATAGAAGGTCAATGTTATTCTTGGGGGAAACTGTCCATTATGTTGTCGAAAATTGCACTGGATATGGAGAAATATGTTTTTTAATACCTTGAATCATGTGATTCATGTACAGCAAAATTCACTCGTTTCGGTGTACTGTTCCGTGAATTTTGACAAATGCAGAGTCACATAACCACCACGATTAAGACACAGAACAATTCCATTACTATACCTCCAAAGAAAATTTCTTCATGCTACCCTTTTGTAGTCAAACCCTCCCCGCGACCTTTAATCCCTAGCAACCACTGATCTGTTCTCTACTCCTAGTTGTGCCTTTTCCAGAATGTCATGTGAAGGTAATCACAGAGTATGTAGCCTTTTGAGTCTTTCTTCACTTAGCATAATGCATTTGAGATTCATTCATGCTGTTGTGGGTATCAGCGAAAAGCTTATTTTTAACTCACAAATCATTGAATTGAATTTTAGAGCTGGATGCAAGCTTAAAGATCAGAGCCAAACCCTCTTATTTCCCAGGTGAAGAAACAGACCCCTAGGGTGAAGTGACTTGCCCAAGGTCATGAAGCTAATTAAAGAAAGAGCATGAATTTGGAATTTCCTACAATTAGTCCAGGCAGCATCTGCTAAATCATGCTGGGATTAAGAAAAATGGGTAGCTGATGTCAAGGGGGAGCTCCATTCTTCTTCTTATTTTTGGTGAAGATCTGATCAAGCAAACTAAGCCTTATTTATGATAATTTTGGAAGAAGTAGATTTCGAAGGGTTGTAATTTCTTTAGAAAGTATATGGATTAGTCTCTTAGTAACACATTTCTTTCTGTGGCACGTCGGTATGTTAATTATGATTTGGTAATAGAGCTTAGCCTGAAGGCCTATTATTTATTTTATGTTTACAGCATGTTCTTTTTGATATCTAATTTATAGGAGTATCCTGAATATTGCTATCTTCCTTTCAGTTGACCTTTTAAATACCAATATGTTTCTAGGTGGCTTTTTCTGGAGCACGCAGCTAGTGGATCCAGGTTGGAATTAAGAGCTATCAGTTCCTTAATTCATTTGTTAAACAATTACTTGTGGAAATTCTACTACATAGAAGAACTGAACCACGGGAGATATAATTAAGACACTGTTTTTAAGAAGCTTACATTTGAATTGCTACTAAGAACTGGGTACACGAGAAACTCTAATTCATATTAGTTCTTTTGAATACACTCAAAATCTTGCTAAGCACTATGAAGAAATAAAGGTGATAATGCAAACTCCCTTTCCTCAAGAAGCTTACAAATACCAAAGAGAGGTACAAATAGAGTGCTATTGGAAATGTGGTTTCTTGGTTGGGAACCAGTTGCGATGTATTTTAGTGATGCATAAAGCCCCCCAGAATTTTGTGCCAGGGATGGACAGGTCAGGTCTGTGCTATAGGAGATTTATCTGGTAGCAGCTCATGGGATGGATGGAGGGCCAGAGTCTGGAAGCTGGGAAGCAAGCTTGCTGGGAAACGCATCGGTCTGAACAGAAGTGAGGAAAGCCAACCCACTGGGGCAGTGGGATTGGAAAGGAAAAGGTGTTTTGGAGGTAGAAGAACTGGTTGAAAGAGGAAGCATTCAAAGAAGATTATGAGATTGTGCCCTGGGTGACTGGAGGGGCCGTCCTGATGTGATGGACAAATTAGGGTGTGTCTGGGAGAAGGGGGTGGGTGGTAAGTGGATGGTGGAGAACAGTAAGGCGGGGAAGAGAAAAGGCTTTCTCCCTTTGTTCCTAGGTCAATTTTGTGCGAACAAAATTTTGTGGGAATGATTTTGCATATGGGGGAACCTGTTAATAAGTATTTATGATTGACTGTTACTCATTTCTAGAAGTCTAAATATTTCCCATTTTCCTTAACATAATTCCTTAAGAATTGTGTTTTTTGTCCTCAAGAGTTGATGGGATAGTTAGTTATGATTAGACAATGATTTTTGACCCCTTTTCCTACTGATGGCACGATTCATTGCTTAAAAACAGGCAGTGTGAGTAGTGAAGAAGACAGTTTTTACATAGGGTGGAATACAGACTGTAAATTGTCACTCTGAAAAGGGCGCACCTTAGTTAGGAGTTAAAGGAACACATGTTAAGACAACTTTAGGATGAAGTTGCATGCCTAGAAGACTGAAAAAGTAAATAGAAGTTTTAAACCCAGTGTCGATCAAAATGCGGGAAACCATCTTCGCTTACACTTTGTTGATGTTTCTGTAAATGAATACGATATATGCAGAGAAAAATCTTGCTTTAAGTAAAAAAGAGCTAAAATGTGACTTTTCATAGCCTTCTAGAAAACCCCAAATACTTGTAAAGCATGGAGTTTCTTGTGGCAGCATTATTTACAACCGTGAAGAACTAAGAACAGTACAAATCTCCAAATAACAGAATGTCAAGGCAAGTATTGCTTAATAGGATATTTTATTTGGCTTAGAATAGGATGTTATGACAGGGATGAGTATATAAAATAATATTCAGTGGCGAGATGTACAAGATAGATGGACCCTCTGCTGAGTAGAAGAGAACATGATTGCTAAAGGAATCTAGTCACACAAAAAAATGGAAGTTTGTAATACAGGGAAGGGATTGGTAGAAGAGTCCGTTTTGTGTTTTCATTTTTTTCTTGAGTCAAATGGGGACATAGTCAAAAAACAGGAAGAAAATTTCTAGTGAAGTAGTTTACTGTTCATTACTTTGTCTCCTCCGCCTTTCTCTTCTCTCTCTCTCTCTCTCTCTCCTCCTTCCCCTTTTTAAGTGGTTCAAGTTCCATTTATATTTACTATATATTCACGAGACAGAGTAGTATGACAAATTAACCCTATCAGTGAGAGTCTGAAAGCTGGTACTTTAGTTATGATTCTGTCATACCTGAATGATCTGGAGCTAGTCACATGATTTTTGATAGTTTAAATTTCCTGATCTTCTCTGTCTCACTCTGATGTAGAAGACCATTGAAATAAAACAGATAAAATCACTTGAAGCATCTTGACAATTAAATAGTATATTGTTTAACTCTGTTGTGAGACAAAAGAAGATAAAAGAAATGGATACTAGAGATGAACTGGTGAGAGTCTGAGTCTGAAAATGTATGTTTACCAAAGTGGAATTAAAGAAAGAAAAGTTGCAGTGGACACTGAGGGGACAAGGTCTTAGGGCCACACTTATGAGGCAGAGCCCACATGGGGACATTAGACCCCTCTGTGAAGATCAGCTTGTCCTAACTTAGAGCGACTTTGGACACCTCCATGAAGCTTTTAATGTTTTATGTATGTACAGAAAGATGCTCTTATATTGGAAAATAAACATTCATGGATGGCCTTTAAGAGCTGTTACTTAGATTCAGAAAAGACATGCTGAATCCCAAAAGAGAAAGCATCCTGGTGAAATGGAAAGTTTATATGAGTTTAGTTAGGGCCAGAATTTCCTTTAGTAAAGTAAATTTAAACCAATAGTAGTTAAAGGAGAAAGCATAAATATTGACAAAAATATTAGAGGCCTAAGAAGCTGCCTGTAGGACAAATGGCCACACGTGTAAAATAATTTTAAATGATGGTTTTCAGTACACCTGGAGCTAGAGTTTCTGGGAAAATGTGACTCTAAATGAAGGTAGTTGTACCCAACAGGTAGGATTTTGCGTGTTCCTAAACAACTTGGGTGCCTCATTTTTCGTTTTGAAACTGTACTGTAAATTAAAACTGCAAGGTACATGTTGGCTAAGCATGCTTTTGGGTGAGAGATAAGAAAAGAAATTGGAAGTATTTTCAGAATTCCCAGTTCCATACAGTGTGTCGCCTGCTTTGACCAAGTAGCTCTAAAAACACGACTTTTCTAAGTAGCTTGTGTCTGGGCACAGAGAGTGGGAGTCATGAAGAAGTGGGAGGGACCAGGGCAGAGACCCATCTTCTGTTTTCCTTTTCCAGAGAGAGTCAAATAGGGCTGAGTAGGGAACCCTTTTGGCTTGTGATTGGGGAGTACATGTGGCTCAGGTAACCAGGGGCGGGGAATGAAGTAATGGTCCTGAGTTTTAGGAGGGCACCCTTGGGCCCAGGCTCTGTCCCCTGTGAAACTGATCCAAACTAGGGGTGTCCTTTGAAGTTACTGGATGCTCTGCTGGGCCCAGCCCTGTGATCTGAAAAGCAAGAGGAATAACTGGTCCCAAATGTTTAACTACTACCCATTACCTGTTTGTTAAGAGCTTGGGAAGAAATAAGCAAAGACAAGAACAGGTTAGACAACAGCTAGTGAGATCTTTCAGTTTCTCTATACTGTGGCTGGAATGTAAACAAATCCTCGATTTTGTGAACTTGTTCACATCCTGCTAACAGCTTGGTTGTGGTCCTGGGAGCAGATCTTCAGATGCAGAAAGCTTTAGAGAGGACTTAAAGAGGGAGCATTTCCAAATTATCTCTCAGCAACTGCAGCCCCAGAAACGGTAGCAATCACACAACACCAAACTGTGTGAACTGTCCTTTTAAAAATAATATTTTCTAAGGTTACTATTGGGCTAGGTGGTTAATTGTAGGGGAAAAAATCTTAGTATTTTAAATATTAGACCTTTGTATTTTCCGCATTTTTGATAAAACCTTGAACCTAATGTGTTCAAGGCATGATTTAGTCTGCAAAGTAGGTTAAAGGATTCTCTCTCTCTGGAAAAATAAGGCTTGTTTATGGGGTCCAAAAATAGTTGCTAAAAAACTTCCTCTTTTTTCTTCTTTATGAGTCTTTTTCATTTTGGAGGTCAGGAAATAAATGCTGGTTTGAGGTCATGTTTCATAGTAACTTGAAGTGAAAAGCAGAATATTAGGAATAAAGTGATGGGAAATGAGGTGATGGGGGAAATCTGAGACATAAACACTCGGATACAGGAAGCTGGAGGATTTAGGAAGAAATAAACTTCAAAATGGCTGATCTACCAGTAAAAATGTATAATGAGATCCACAATATTTCAGTGGTCTTTGAAGAGTCTGATCTTTAGAACGAGAGAGTGCCAGCTTTACGCACTTTACTGGCGTATACACGCATATCACGTTGCTCATATGGCAGCAAATCATCAAAAACAGTTGAGAAACGTTTTGTAAACAAGTACAACATTGAAATGATTGTAACAAGACAAGTAAACAGAGCTTTAAAGTTGTGTATGCCGCTAAGGGATAAATATCTGAGTGATCATTGATCCTTAGCTTGTCCAGTAATTTATATTTTCGCTAAGAGTTTGGAAAAGTTTCTCTGAAGTGCATATTACAGAATAATGGTATTCATTCATTCATTCATTCATTCATCCATTCTTACTGATTGCTGAGGGTTGGCGACATATCTCCAGAAATGAGGAGATGGGTTTGGCCATTCTCTGCTGGCAGCAGAGTTGATAGTGAATTGCACCTGGTATTCCTAGGGCTGAGGTCCACTATCAGCAGGTTGGTTTTTTAAAAAACCTGGAGTCTTTATTTTGCCAGTTGACTCCTTTGAAGGCTGCAGGAGCCCGTGTGTGGGAGAGAACTTGGGCCTGGAGGAGGCGTGGAGGGGACCAAATGCTTGTTAACAGCTTGGGACAGACGGGGACTGGCTAGTTGATTTTAAAACAAAAGCAAACCCCCAAATCCTGCCATGAACAATACATCATTTGGCTTCGTTAAAACAGGGAAGACTTAGGGGAACCTTCTGGTAAAACTAAAGAATAACTGGAGTTTCCAGAGAGGTGGATGGCGACCTAGTGGCATAACTTTTCCAGATGGATCTGCATATGAGAAAAAGAACATAATTCAGGAAAGTCTTAGTGTCAGGTCTGAGGAGCCCAGATGACCTTTATGTGCAAACAAGGAGCATATTCATCTGTATTTCTTCTTTTTCTTCTGGCTATTAGGATTCCATATGCAACACACAGATATTCTAAATCTGGCCCAGGGCAGGAAGGATGAAGGTATATTGAAATGGTATGGAGTGGGAGTGTTCGTTGATTCAGACATGATTTGCTGAGTATCAGCTGTATGGATAAATGTAGGGGGTATTTTCTTCCCATACCTAAGAAGAACGGGCAATATGGGGAAAAATAAGAGAAATCCTTTACTGCTCCTAAAAAGGCAAGGCTTTTTTCTGAAGGTGAGCTGTGAGGCAGGGGAAAGAGCTGAGACCTGAGGGTTTTTTTTCAGTTTTTTACTCACTACCCAGATTGTTTGGGAAAATCACTTTGCCATCCTGAGCCTTAGTTTCCTTTTCCATAAGATGGGGCTAATCATTTCTACCCTTCTTCCTCCTAGATTTGTTGTGAATATGAAATGAAACTGATCATAGAAAGAATGCAGAGTAAACTGTTAAGCACTATATATACATGTCAGAGGATTGTTATTAAAAAAATAATAATAACAACATACCCCTTTTTCTAGAGTTGTTGTCTGGCCTCACCTGTTTTCAGAGATTTCCTGCTGGATGGAGCTTCAGGAGCACAGCTGACTTGTAAACAGAACCTTTTCTGGTTCCGTTTGATTTTAGGGCTGTTGGTACAAGCTGAGTCCCAGTGGGGCCCAAGAGTCTCACTGTGGTCTCCAACTTCAGGGTATATTTGTAGCAGTTTTGACAAGTCCCCAGTTCAGTTTCTTTTGAAAAAAATCCCTAAGTGGTTTTGGTTCTGATCTGGGGAAAGCCCAGTGGGTGCTTCAGTGACTGCCTCATTGAACCTTCACCTCCCGACGTCCGTCGCTGAGATGGACTTGGCTTGTGACGTTAGATGTCACATGCAGAGGACTCTGATGGTCTTCCACTGATGCAGGCTTTTGGCCATGGTAACGGCACTGACTGTGGGCAGAGCCCCATGTGAGGCCCAAGAGGCTACAGGTAAGGAGGGAGGCTGTGAGATACCAATGGAAAGAAACCCTTCCTCACAGTCTGTTGCGGCCGTTCCATCCTGCAGGCCTAACTCTCCTCTCAGAGTGAACATCACTGCTTTACCATGTAGTGTGTTGTGTCTCTGTATAGCTTGTTTTAAATTAGACCAGGCCTGCAAAAGGAAAGGGAAGAAAGGGAAGAATTTCACTTTGAGAACATATGGAGATGACCAAACTCATCCCACTTGGGCCCCCCGGGCAGAATAAACTTGCACTGCTAGTGGTGAATAGCACTGTGCCATAAAACATTCTTTTCTTGAACCCTTTTGACTGGGAAGGAGACACAAGGGGAAAACACAGCAGGAATTCTTTCTCTTCAGCTGCTTCCTACTCTGTTGCTTACATTCACTCAACAGATCTTATTGGGCTGCTACTGTGTGTGAGAGAGAGAGAGATAGAGCCTGTGTTTTATGGACGAGACTGATTAGCTTGGGCCCGGGTTTTTGTTGTCATTGGTGGGGCCGTGGATCCTATTTTATGTTTACTGCCCCTTGACATTTCTTAAAAGGAGTCTTCAAAGCAGAAAGTCCTATTCTGAAGACAGGTTTCTGGGCAGTAAAGTTGACAGGGTTTAACATCGGGAAAGTAAACCTCATAGAAAAAGAAAGCAGGATAAACAACTCCAGCTCCATTCCGCGAAGGCCTTTGATGGGAAAGGGGGCCTGTTTATGAAGATCTAGGGGCAGGTCTGCACCGTTCACATCCTCAGTGGTGTAGGGCGTGAAGTCTGTTTCTTACCTTCCCCGTAGATGACCCCCCGCATCTGTGGGAGCGGCTGAATATTAACGCTGTTCATAAGATCATGCCAGTGAGACTTGAGTGTTTACTAACAGGATTTCTCAAATTGAGTCCCTGTTGGCTTGTTTTCACCTCCCCATCTACTTCTCCCCGGCTCACCCAGTCTCAGAGCCCCTCTCTTCTTCAGCCAACCAGTGCCTGCATATTTAGTGCAATTAGCATTTACATATTGAACTTGAACCTGACTTACTATCACCAAGGCAATAGCTGAAAGGTTTTATTTCAGTAAACACTCAGTGTTGGTAAATAATGAGAGTGTTGTCTCGCGTGGTCCCCAGGCATACCGTTTTTCTTCTCAGTGATGAGACAGTGAGTCAGGGAGGACTGTGCTGCTGGGACTTCAGGAGTGGGTTGTAGATGTGTGTTTACACTTGTGCTCATGTACAAATGTGAATGTATATTTTGGTTTTCTTGATGTGCTTAGCGTTATGACAGGGACATCTTTTATGCCCACACCTCCTCATAAACAGAATGCTAGGGGAAAAAAATATCTAGGCAGAGGAAGCCTCAAATATTTTTAGAAATCGTATTGCTATAACTACAGAGAGTAAAACAAAAAATAAAGAAGAGGTCGAGAATGTAAAGCGGTCCAGGTATTGTAACACATTCCTTTACAGTAAGGCATGGGAGAGAAATGCACCCATCTAGCCGTTCATGTATTTTGCGTTGAATGATGTATAAATATTTGGCTGTGCTTAATCATTAAAACTCTTAATTCCTTTTCCTCTGGAGTAGACTGTTCCATTCAGAATTCTTTTTTACATACAAACAAACAGAAAGATTACGTGGGGTTTTGCCTTATGTGGAGTAGATCAACATCTTAAAACCAGGGGTGGGGTTGAGGGGAATCAGTGTCTTCAGCTAAAGTAGCCATCACATATTGCTTCTCTCATCATTTTCTGCACCAGCCAGGCAGGCTTCTGCATCGGGGAAACATAAATCAAAGGTAAAAACTGAACAATGGAAAATTTCTTGTATTTTCTTAACTCGATGTTGAGAGCTTACCGTCTACAATTTTAGGTTTTAGGTTTTTAGCAGCGCTCTGCAGACTGCCTCTGGTGAAAGACCGGTTTCTTCTCCTTCCATTTCCAATCCATGGTGGACCGATACATTGATAAAACACAGTAAAAATGAATTGCTAGAAAAACGATCACCTGCTTGGAATGTTCCTTCAGTTACAGATCTCTATAACAGCTGCTATCTTCGCACTCGCAAAGCTGGAACTTACCTTGGGCGTGTGGAACGTTATCGGTTTGGCAATGAGTACTGGGTCCATAGACTGTACTTTGAATAACACTGTCTTCGGGCACATTCTGACCCACGACCAGAGCGTCTGTCTGTGATGGTTAAAGGAGGAAAAGAGCTAAAGAAGAGATATTTCAGCTGTGTGTCATTTCTGCACGTACTTCTGTGCTAGCTCATTCTAGCTCCTTCGTTAGTCTTTACCTTCCATTCTTTATATTGTGTACCTTGGGGTTAATTACACGTCTTAACTTCCTGCTTCCTGCAGATTAACTTTTACTTCAAAAATCTACGTGATTACATGCACTTCTTTTTCCCCGAATTAACTACCACACACTCTGGTGTTCTTTGTGCAAGGGAGTAGCGTATTTTTTTTTTCTTAAATACTTTTGAAATAAATCCAAACAACCGTCTTGCATCTTGTAAACATGTATTTCGGAGTGAATTACACCTTCTGTGATTCCAAACATTTTACAGGTCAGTCTGAGACTTTTACATAACAATTACAAAATGAATATTCTGCTAACTTCATGTCTTTGGCTTTGAATGCCTATAAACAGGCTGGCAAGTAAGAAAGTCCTGGGATTAGTAATGAAGAGTCAGTATTTGGTTGCGGGACATCTGGGAAATATCAGTTACTCTTACATATGGCTTAACCTTGACTAAACATTTTTTAGGATTTAGAGGAGACTTTCTTTTGGAGATGGGAGTTGTTTACTCTTTAGTTTCCCAATGAGAGGAGTAAAAATACAGATACGTAGAACTACCATTTGCTTCTTACATGAGCTGCATTCACTCATGAATTCAATTTCCCCCAGTTTGTTCTATTTTAAAAGACCATCCTGGGAGTTCCCTGGCGGTCCAGTGGTTAGGACTCCGCCCTCTCATTGCCGAGGGCCCCGGTTCAATCCCTGGTCGGGGAACTAAGATCCCACAAGCTTTGTGGTGCAGCTAAAAAAAAAAAAAAAAAAGCAAAGCCCATTTTGCTGAAGAGGCTGCCCTCCTTTCTGCAAAGTGAGGCAGGGCTTTCCTTGCCAGTGGTGAGCCCTAGAAAAGAGACGGCCCTGAGCTCCTGGTCCCGATTTTGCCCAGTTCTCTTAGTGACCCCAGAAGGGGATTTAGAAGACAGAGCTCCCACGTCTGGATGAGCAGAGCCCTTGGGGTTTTTCATGTGCCCTCGTGGACATGGTTTGGTAACGGCACCCACCCAGACTTTTCTCTCTCTCTCCTGCCTGTCTTTCTCCTAGTGACGATGGTCTTCAGGACCGAGGGGCTGGGAGCCCCCCTCTGTTTCTTTTCCTTTCCAGTCTTCAGGATGGGCTCTGGTGAACCCATGCTGAGTTGGGAGCTTCTCTACCCTTGAACCCAGCATGAAGCAGCTCCTGTCTTCGGGCAGTGGGTGCTGGAGTCAAGGCTGAATGTATTTGACTCCATAGCTGCCTTTTCATTTTTATTCCCTTCTACTCTGTTCTTGCCCTACTCCCTTCTTTCCTTGAATCTTTCACTTTCCATCTTTAAACTTTTCTTCTAAATGGCTCATCAAGTCCAGGCAGGCTTCAGGAGCAGAGTGTGGGATTCTTCTAAAAGTAAAGTTCTAAGTGGCATCCCCATGGCAGAGCTGGTGTCCCATTAACAGCCCCAAGCTCTTGTAGGTTTTCTCAGAGCACTGTGTGCAAGGCACAGAAGTGTAATAAAAACGGTAATGATTAAAAGAGTCCTCGTTTTCTCTAGGGTCCTTCTGCCATTTCTAAACTAAACTAGGGGTCACGAGGCTCGCGCTAGCAGTTTGATCAAGCTGCAAATGACTGGTGTGGGCGTGGGTGATATTTTATAAAACCCATCATCCTAGGTCTGTTCCTTGGTGCTGGAGTGGACACTACGGTGCCTTCGTGTCCTTAGCCTACATTCTTTATCCCTGTTGTTTTCAGGCCTCTTGGAAAGAGTGAGAGGGAAGGAGGGACAGCCCTCACTTCTAGGAAAGACTGTTGATTGCAGCTGATTCATTTCTAGAAGTATTTGGGGACAGAAGGAGCTGACTTGTTTTTAACTCTGCTTTGCTCAGAAGGAGATAGTGGCTCCTTTGATAAATACTACTAGTCCTCTGTGCAAAGATTGGATATGCATCATCCCTCGTAAATACCACGGCAACCGTAAGATAGCTATTCATCATCAACCCCACTTTGAGGGTGAGTAAACCGAGGCTTGGAGCGTTTTAATGACCTGCCTAATGTCTCAGGCCTTTGTGAGATTTGGAATTTGAATTCAAATCCCCCCCCCCTTTTTTTAAATAAATTTATTTATTTATTTTTGGCTGTGTTGGGTCTTCATTTCTGTGCGAGGGCTTTCTCTAGTTGCGGCAAGCGGGGGCCACTCTTCATCGCGGTGCGCGGGCCTCTCACTATCGTGGCCTCTCTTGTTGTGGAGCACAGGCTCCAGACGCGCAGGCTCAGTAGTTGTGGCGCACGGGCCCAGTTGCTCCACGGCATGTGGGATCTTCCCAGACCAGGGCTCAAACCCGTGTCCCCTGCATTGGCAGGCGGACTCTCAACCACTGCACCACCAGGGAAGCCCAAGAATTCAAATCCCTTTGACTCCAAATCCCAGGAGCGTATTGGGAAGGGGTGTTACGATGCCTAAAAGCATTGGCCTCCACGGTGGAGGGACGCTTCAGGGCTGCCTTTGACATGTGGCCGCCAGCTCTTGTTGGGTGTGGAGGGAACAGCCTCTAATGCTGTTCTAATACCTTTTGGGGAAGTACTGACTGGGCAGATTCCTATAAATTAGGAACATTGGTGTTATACAACTACATTGATAAGATTTCTGCTCTAGACATGGAGAGGTGAACAGAAGACTCTTTGGGATGTTTCAAATGAAAGCACTTGAAGAAGTTACTGAGGATGAGATGTGGTCTCTGTGTCTGCCTATGAGTGGGAGCCATGCCCCAGTCAGGGAGTAGCAACTTGCGTGTGACAGCTTATCTTCAGGAAGAACAAACTCTGCAGTGGATGGTCGGAAGGGACAGAAAAGATGCAGGCAGGTTTCAGGTCAAGATGACCCTGTGCAGAGGCCATGAGTGAGGCCAAGTGCTAGCTTGGAATAAACGGCAAAGGAAAAGAGCTTCTGAAACAGCCTCAACAAAGTTGGAGGAACCAAAGGGCAACGAGAGAAGTAGGGTGGAGGTGAAAGCAGGACTGCCAGGGGCCCGGAGCCCGAGACCTTGAAGAGGCAGAGAAGAAAACTGCAAAGTCAGGACGAAGTGACTGGAGACTTTTCTGAATCTGAGCACAGAAATCTCATTTGTCCCATTTTCATGTGTACCCTTCATCCTAAGATCTCCACCAGTCAAAGAGATTAGTTTGCTTTATTTCTGTTGTTTGCTTTATAAATGCAATAGGCCTGCATTTTCATTTTAAAGATACAAAGTTTAAATGTTAAATATCCATTTTTTAGATTGTGCAGAAAGATCTAAAGCAGACTCCTCAGTCATAGTATCTCATTTGATCCTCACAGACCTTGAGTTGGGGGATAGAGAAGGAATATTCCTAGAAAGAATGAATAATAAATAGCTTTTATATTGTGTTTAAACTATTTAAAGTATACATGTGTTATATATTCTTCCTAACATCCTGGGAGGAAAATTGGCTGGTAAACTTATTCACTGACAAACATTTAGATTTTGATGTTAAGAGCACAAGAGGCTGAGACTTCCCTGGTGGTCCAGTGGTTAAGACTCTGTGCTCCCAACGCAGGGGGCCTGGGTTCGATCCCTGGTTGAGGAACTAAGATCCCATATGCTGCACGACACAGCCAAAAAAAAAAGAGCACAAGAGACTTGCATTTTAACTTGGTTTTTTTCCCCCCAAGAAGTTATATTTTGTTTTTTTCTTAATTCTTCAGTAAAGTTAGTTTTGGAAAATCCCAGCCGTGTCTTGGCCAGAATACAGGAAAGACTCCCTATAGTGAAGTGGTTAGGAGCCTTGAGACTGGAAGGGGACATATACCTGGGTCTGGTTCCTGCCACTGTCACCTGCTGGCTGTGTGACCTTGGGCAAATCACTTAACCTCTCCAAGTCTCAGTTTTCTCATCTGTACAGTGGCAATATTACCAACCTCAGAGAGATGTTGTGAGCATTAAATGAAGTGCTAGATCTCAAGCACTGAAAAGATGCTGAGCCTATAGTCAACACTCAACATGGGAAAAAATTATTGTTATTGTCATTGCTGTTAGTTTTCTCCCCCTAGAGGTCATTGTGGTGGCAGCTAAGGATTCTGCCTGAGGTGTTTTCCAAGAACCAGGGAGAGCTGGCAGACAGAAGGAAAACAGAGAGAAGCTGGGGCCAGCTGGGGATGAATAGTGACCCTCTCCTTCATCGTAAGCATCCTTCTTTTTCTGATTTCTTTGCTCCCTTCTTTGAACCAGGCCTCCCATTTGGCTTCGGTGATCCTGGTTCCTACCTAACCCTTAAAGTTTCTCACCAATTTCTTAGATTTCTCCAAAGGACCAATGTGAGTTGTTGGCAAAAAGCAATATAAGAGTGGTTTTGAAGACTAGTTTTTCCAGCTTCAGAAGCTGTGAGTTTTGATTGCTGGTCACTTATACGCACCCTCTACCCCAAAATGGCAGGCCGGGGACCCCCATACCTCTGCTTCTCTTGTATTCCTGTGGGTTCCCAGCAGAGCACCTCATACCCAGTAGGTGTTCAGTGCCCAGTGGGAAGACAGACCCAAAGGGCCAAGGAACTCATCTATCCTTTCGGTACCAGAGTCCCTCTGATGGAAGTTTATAAGAGATTACGCTGAAAAGGTAGATATAAATCGGTACAGAAAACCAGACAGTCACAGATCTGTTGATTTCTGGTCCTTCCATCACTTTCACTGGGGCCTGTTGTCATCCTCTGCCCCCCCCCCGCCCCGCCTCCGGCAAACACACACACACACACACACACACACACACACACACGCACACTTTCTGTTACCCAGGTGGAGTGGTGACTTAAACTTAGAGGCGTTTTACCCTGGAATCCCTGTGGTTGAGATGAACACACCAGACCCCCTGTTTCCTTTGTCATTTTCCATGTGAACCCAGAAGAGGTGCCAGAGAAGTGACAGTTTCAGTCAGCATATCCTCTTCTGTGCCCCTTTATGTTTTTCCGATGGAGAGGTACTTATGTCTAGAGAAGGAGGGATTGTTGGCAGCTATGGTGACCTCTACATGGTTTTCTTCAGTGTTAATGCTGTCGAGGGAGCGGGTAGAACGGGAGCTGGAAGTGTCTGGGCACTGAACCACTGCTGAGGTGTTCGTGGCTCTTTGGATCACGACGGGCTGTGTGTCCCTCCCCCACGTCCACTGCCTGGCCTCGTATCTCACACACACACACATTCTTCAAATATCACATTCTGGGACATTCTTGCCCCCCACCCCAGCCTGCCCAAGGGACTTGCAGATAATGAATGAGAGCTTTCTTAACTAATGATATTCTTCACCATCTGTCCAGCTGGTCACTGAGACCATAAGGCAGATGCTCTTTTTTTTTTTTTTTTTTTTTAATCCCAGTCCTTGTAAAATTATAAACATAACAATTTCTATCATTGAATCTGAAAGAGGATGTCTGCTGATCCATTTTCATTGCGGGTTTTTAAAAAAATTATGATTACTGTGAGGCTGTGAGTCTAAGAAATGATGTGATTTTTTTAAAAAGTCCTGGGCTAGTGTGTACGTGTTGAGCTTTATTGTCTGCCACTTTGGATTTCTCAGTGTTCAAAAAGTGGGCATCCTCACCCCTCTGTTGTTAACATTTAAAGCTCACGGGAGCAATGGGAATGTGGGAGGGGGTCTCACCTCTGTGTAAAAGCTGTAAAATGAGAAAGCCCAGCAAGTGTTGGTTCCCACCTGGTTTCCTGGAGGCGCAGGAATGTATGTCCAGGAAAAGGCTGGCTGGCGGAGTCAGCTGGGTGGGGCAAGTTCAGGGCAGCCTGCAGCCTGTGTGGATGGTGCTTCTGAGGGAGGGAGGGAATGTGTATGTGTGTGTGTGTGTGTGTGTGTGTGTGTGTGTGTGCGTGTGCCCGCGCACATGTGTGTCCTCTGCGGCAGCTCCTGCAGACAGCTGTTGAGGAACTGCCGGTTGTATTTGCCCTCCCCAACAATGACAATGCATGGTACGAATCCCCAGGAACTGAGAGACAAAGGAGGCTACAGAAAGTGAGACTTAGGCAAGTGATCCCGGGAGCTGGAGTTGGGGGCCGAACAATGCCGCCCTCATATTTCCACGGCACACTGTTGTCTGTTGTGGGAAGTTTGGCGGTTCTCACAAGGACCCTGGGCTGGCAAGGAGGCTGGGCTGCCAGACACTGCTGTGATGTTATTGGCATGAAGGAGGTCCCCCAATGGAGAGGGAAGGGGCATTTCTACTTCCCAGTGATTTTAAACGATGACCACCTTGACCAGATGCAAGGGGAAAAATCATTTGTGTACCAACAAGGCTCAATCAAGTGCAAATACAGATAACGATGAGTCAAAGCCTGACTGCCTTTGGTAGGTGCCCTCCTCTCTCAAGGGGCTCATTTAAAGGCATTTGCCCCCTCTGTGTTGAGGCTTTAAAAATTGTTCGTCATCTCAGAGGTGCCATTTTTATTTCAGGGAGTTATTTTTCAAGATTTGAATTTAGGCTTTGCTAAGCAAAGGCCAATTTCATTTTGGTTTCTGGGTGTCTACTGAGAGCTGCTGTGCAGTTTGTTTGCTTGTTTGGGGGATGCTGCCTTCACTTTTGTTGCTTGCCTTTTCCCCCCCTCCAGAGTGTGTCCTACTTTATTCTGATTATCTTCATCAATGCACTGAAAAAGTAAGCTCCCTTTCAAAAGGGAGAAATGTTTTCATAATGGAAAAATAAGATTATAACAGATTAAAATAAGATGCTCTGTGGGCCTCAAAGTCAAAGTACTTACTTAGGTTAAAACATCTAGAGGGGTCCTTTCCCAGGCATTGATTTTAACATGAATTTATGCAGCTCATTCAGCAAATACTTCTGAAGCCTTTGCTTAGTGCCAAATACTGAAGTGGGTCTCAGAAATGCAACAGTGAACTGGACAGACATCACAGAACTTAAGAGCCTATCTTGTCTTTAGTTTGCTATAAAAAACAACAAACAAAAAACTAGCAGCACTATTTGCAATAGCTAAGACATGGAAGCAACCTAAATGTCCATCGACAGATGAATGGTTAAAGAAGATGTGGTATATATACACAATGGAATACTACTTAGCCATAAAGAAGAATGAAATAATGCCACTTGTGGCAACATGGATGGACCTAGAGATTATCATACTAAGTGAATTAAGTCAGACAGAGAAAGACAAATACCATATGATATCACTTATATGTGGAATCTAAAAAAAAAAAAATGACACGAATGAACTTATTTACAAAACAGAAAAATACCCAACTCTAGTGTGATCTTTCTCTATAGAATGATTTAACTATATATTCTAATCTGTAGGCCCTCTGCTACAAAAGTCATCCCTCCTCCTCTTTTCCTAGCATCATACCTCTAGACTTAGCAGTTGAATTTTGCTGCTTGGTCCTCTCTCGTCTCTTGAAGAAAGAGGCAGCCACGCTATAGTGGAACCTTGTGAAAAGAAGAAGACTCCACACTTCGCATTCTACAGGATAATGACGTTCTGAAGTTGCAGCATTCAAGGGGAAATCTTTTTTCATAGGTCAAGTCCAAGCTGATAAAATCACATATTGATCATCCGAATATTCAAGGAACCTACAAAGCCTGAACTTTCTTAAAGTTACCCATCTTTGGGCATTTCCATTGTTCTTTTTCACATTTTTCAGATCGTAAAGAAGGAGTGTAAGAAGTTCTGAAAGTCTGATCTGTCAAATTGTGAATTTTGTCAGCAACCCCTTCAATGTTTGGGTGTAGGGGGAAGGTAGAGAGGGGGATAGAAACTGGACAAGATGAGGGTTAGAGGTTATAATTATATTAAAAGTTAACGTTTAAGGAGTGCTTACCTTGTACTATGGAGTGGCCTAAGAATTTCTGAATAGTAATAATGATACAAAAACCACACATACTTTTTGAGTGCCAACTATGTGTCTGGCTGTAGTTTTAGCCTTTTATAGATATTCACACATTTAATCCTCACAACAGCACTATGAGATAGGTGGTATTATTTGTTACTGTTTTAAAAATGAGATAAAGGTTTTAGAAGGGTAAAGTCATGCGTTTTAAGGTCCAGTGTGTAAGTGATAGGGTCAGGATTCAGCGCCACATTTTTCTCACTTGAAAGCTGACAGAGTAAGCTCTCGGTTGAGTTCCCTTTACTGAACGTGCTTGTTTTCATTCTCTTACAAATTTAAGAACTGGCCCAATTAGTCTGAAAAGTGCCTAGGCAGAGACCCTTGGTTAAGCACGCAGGTACACCCCAGATTTCTGAACACTCCTTTGTGAGTTGACTTCAAGTTCATGGCCGTGACCTACTTTTCCCTCTAAGAAAAGTACTCTTGATAAGCCTTTCAAACATCTATCGAACACATGCTATGTACAAAGCCTGTGTGTGCTCAGGTTCGTGGGCATAGATTCAACTATCTGCAAAGAATGACAGAGAACGCAAAGACTGACAGAACCATTGTGACAGTTGTAAAACATGATGCCCAAACTTTCTGACACTCTTCCCATTGAGAGGTGAGGTCTGCATCTGGGTGGGCTGGTGACCACTTGGACCAATACAATACATGGAAGTGATGCTTTGTGATTTCCAAGGTGTCCAAGTCTAGGCCAGAAAAGGCCATGGTAGCTTTCACCCAGTCTTCCCGAGACCTCTGCTCTAGAGGCCAGCGCAACATAAGAAGTCCGACTACCCTGACACTGCCATGCTGGAGAGGCCGCTGGTAGATGCTCTGCTTGACAGCTCCAGTGGAACTCCCAGCTAACGGCTACTGTCAGTTGCCTGCCATGCGGATGAACCACGTTGGGTAGCCAGCCCGTTGGAGCCATCTGATGATGCAATGAGCCCTTCCCAAATTCCTGACTCACTGAAACAAAAATGGTTGTTCTAAGCCACTGAGGTTTAGGAATGGCTGTTATAACTACAGGAATCAACTCCGCATACAGAATTTAAAAATGAATCAAGTTTTAATACCAAATATTGTGTGGTTTAATGGTTTTTTACTAATTTTCTTGGAAGGGATCGTAGCTTATGATCTGAATATATTGCAGTGTTAACAGTGGTCACTTAATTTAGAGATGGCATAAATTCCAAATGTAGTGGTTTCTATAGTCATTTAAAAATTACCAGTATTTACTCTAGTTATTGTATGACCTTTATTCCTCAATTTATCCTTCCTTTTCTGTTCACTAAAAGCAGATAAAATCAAAATAAGATTGACATTTACGTATTACCCGCAGTATACATTTTAAATACAAGGAAAAATTCAGTGTTGTATTATATTTATTATCACAAATAGAATAGCTGCGTGGTCTTGGTAGCTGAGAATGTTTTTTGTAGAATAGTAGAGACAATACAGAAAACTGTGCTGTTTTAGGAATTTAATACTTTCAACCACACCCCTCCCCACTCCAATGACTTTTATATTCCGGGGCATTATAATTTAATAACATAGAGAAATGGTTAGCAAGTTTTGTAGTAAATGCCACTTATGCTTCCTCCCTCCCCTGACGAGATTTGCAAACTCTTGGCCATTTCAATAACTGGACTCAAGTCATGTACCTGAGCAGTAGAGGGAATTGAACCCTTTCTGAGAGCCTTGGGTCTCCTTTCCTCTGTTCCTTTTCTTCTTTTTTTCTTCTCCTTTTTCTTATTCTCTTCTCTCTCTCTCTCTCAATCTCTCCCATGCACATACACTTCCCGTGATCCACTGGGGTTGTAATATTACATGATTTCCTCCGTTACTATCCTGAGGCCCTCTCCCTGCTTCCAAACTAGTGAAAGTATTCCAGAAAGCCTTGAGATTGGAGAAGAAGCATGCCAGATGCCTCTCAGGGTCACTCAGGGATTCATAGGTGCACATCGTTGTTGTAGCAGCTCGTGGAAGGGATGCTGGTCCTATAACCCATTTACATAAAAGACTGGGAGTCTTTGAGATTAAAAATAGCCTGTGTGGGATAAAACCCCCTTCCGTGTCTGAATAATTGATTGATAAAAAGATTTGTGGTTCATCTCTCAACACTGATCTAAAGCTATTAGGTTCAAAGTGATACTAATCAAAAATTGGATGTGATCTCCAGGAAAGGAAGCGGCAGCTAGGAGGATGGGAGACTCTGAGGCAGTTCTGGCCCTGCTGGCCAAATGCTGGGCCATTCCAGACCAGGTCAGGCTGTAGCCTCTGGTGTCACATATAGTCCCTGCCTCTGGTGACCTTAGTGGGAATACAGCTGGGATTCACTTGACACCATTTATTATTTTGGAATTATTCAGCTTTGAATCCCCAAACTTCACGTTAGTCATTTCCAGCAATATGATTTTTTCCCCCTGCTCCTGTTCTTATGGATATACTTGTATCCTGAACTAAAGTGGAACTCCTTCCTCTTAGATTAATTCCAGGGCATATCTATCCACATACATGTCACATTGGGCAAGCCACCGATCTATGTGGTCTGAGAGGTGTATATTTGAGAGAGAACTCTGTAAGTGTAAGGATGATACTTCCTAAAACCTCTGTTTTGGATAGGAAGCAGAGAGATGCAGACTTTATTCAGGGAACCAGCACCTGTCAGGAGCTGGCCTTTCTTGCATGTCTTCTGTGTTAGCTATTTCATAGTTCATTTACTCCTCACAGCAACTTCAAAGGTAGTAAGCCCACTTCCCTTGTTAGAAAATCAAGGCTCAGAGTATTTACAGTCCTGCCCAATAACAAAGTTGTGATTCAAACTCAGGTCTGTTTGCTGCTCAAATCCGTGCCCTTTCAGGATTCTGATTCTAACCCACCAGTCTTGAAGAGCAAAGGTCTAATCGGGGATGCTTCGTACCTCTGATTTACATATCTTCACCCATCTTTTTTGGACTGCCTGGTGCATGAGACACATGGGTGTGTCCTGGAAAATTGGTGGTAAATCAATCATTGCTAACAGTGTGTGCTAACTAAGAGGCCTGACTTTTAAGCTCTCGCAACGAGGAAGATCTTGAGTGAATCCTTCTGTGAAGTTAGGATGCCATTCACTGATCGAGCAGCTTCTCCATGCCAGGAGCTGAGCTGTGGCATGCTTCCACATGGAGCGTCTGTCTGGTGGAGGTGCCAGGAATATGGTGCCAGGGGACTGGGCAGAGGAGGGCCCTTTTTTTTTTTTTTAATTTTTTAAATTTATTTATTTATTTATTTTTGGCTGTGTTGGGTCTTCGTTTCTGTGCGAGGGCTTTCTCCAGTTGTGGCAAGCGCGGGCCACTCACTATCGTGGCCTCTCTTGTTGCGGAGCACAAGCTCCAGACGTGCAGGCTCAGTAATTGCGGCTCACGGGCCCAGTTGCTCCGCGGCATGTGGGATCTTCCCAGACCAGGGCTCGAACCCGTGTCCCCTGCATTAGCAGGCAGACTCTCAACCGCTGCGCCACCAGGGAAGCCCCCAAGAAGGGCCCTTTTTATGATGAGAATAATCTCAGAGATCCAGTTGATCTACAGTTTTGGATTTTCACATGTTAGATTACTTTTTAAAGAGGGAGTGAAACTTACAACGCCTTTGTGGGCTACCAGAGACTTTTAAGGCAGGGCTCTCTGCCAGAGGTTTCAAAAATCTTAATATGGATGAGTCAAGGCCCGCACTCTCATAGCAAACTCTGTTAGCTTTGCACGGCTTATGATTTGTGAAGGTCAGCAGAGACTGTCTGGACTGAGTTTAATCCAGAAGGTCTCGAAGATGGTAAAACCATTGATTTTGAAAAGTTACAGCTCTGTGGGTGAAAGGCTGCTTCTGATTTCCGGAGGCAGAAGGAATCAGCTGCATTTTATATGAGAAATAGCACCATCAGTAGAGCCAACTGATATGAGCACTTATTATATTTATTTTCCTTCTGCGTCAATAAAATAAATACTAGCAATGTGTATCAGAAAAAAAAAAAACTTAAAAAGAGAGATGGGATTCTACTTTAATGGAATTTTACAAAGGAAAGTCAAAGCAAACCATAACTCCAAACACAACTGAGAATTTAATGTCAGTTCATACTTTCACTTCCATATACGTACCCATCACAAAGTGGCTTTTGGATTTTGCTGTAAAACCTCTGTAGAAAAACAAGTTTTTGTTTCTACTTCCTTATGAAGTCTTGGCATTTAATGGTGGAGGTGCCTTCGTGGATAGGAGTTCTGCCCTGTAAGTAACTTTACGTGTGAACAAAAGATAAAGACAACCTCAATTCAGAAGGAATGGTGAAAAAAATTTCAGTTTAAGGAGATGGGAAGTTTGGAGTGATTGGAACTTTTCAGCAATTTGAAAAGAGCCTTGAGAAAACCTTCTGGTAATTAGAAGAGAGCTTTAAAGAATAAGATCAAAGAGTCCCACTGTAATAATTAGGGCATAGCTGTTCTGTTGTTTTGGGCAAGGTGAGGAGGGATGAAGGTCATGAGAGAAAGGAAGTGATGGTTTTTGTGATAGGGAGACAGGAAGGAAGGTGTGTGGGTCTCACAGGATAGTCTGAGCTGATCAGTACAAGATACTGTGAAATACAGTAAGTCCCCTACATATGAACCTTCAAGTTGCGAACTTTCAGAGATGCGAACGTGCCCCTGTATGCCAGCTGTTGTACTGTACTACTGTACTTTTCAAGGTACTGTAGTGTAAGATTAAAAATGTTTTCTTTATTTTTTGTGTTTTTTTTAATGTATTATTTGTGTGAAAAGTATTATAAACCTATTACAGTACAGTACTATGTAGCCGATTGTGTTAGTTGGGTACCTAGGCTAACTTTGTTGGACCTAACGAACAAATTGGACTTACAAACACGCTCTCGGAACGGAACTCGTTCGTATGTAGGGGACTTACCATATTGGCTTCCAAAAAAAGACCAGGCCACAGCAGAGTCAGAAGGGCTCCAGTTATCGATCTGCCAGGAACCAGAGGGCCCAAGTTCAATGGTTGCCGTCCACCTGTCCCTGAGGACTCAGCCGGACAAACTAATGCTTGAAGTGTGAAATGGCAAAAAGCCACCTCTAGCCCAACCGTAACCAACAGAAACACGTACAGTTTAGTAAAAGCCTATGATAGAGCACTTAGATGGCACCAATTTGGTAAACTTTCGATAAGACTGTGCTCCCCCTTTTGTCTTATGTAATGTCTTCCTCATCAAAACACAAAAGGCTTATAATGTGTTTCTTCCATGTCCTCTGGCATGAGTGTTAAATCAGAATGCTAAGATATCTCGCTTAGTGAAACAATTAGATATTTCCCCCTCAATTTGGTCACCCCATAGGTACTTTATTGGATGCATTTTTTTCCTGAAATACCTCCTTAAAGATCAGATCCTTTGAGGAATCAAATCAAAGTGGATTGTTTGTAATTTAGAAAGCAGAGACCCATTTATGTGATTAAATATGGATTATAATCCAGTTGGTGAAATAAGAAGTTTGTTTCTGATTTCTTTAATAAGAAATGGAGTTTTCCCAGCAGCTCTAAGGAGGGAGGAGAGGGGAGCACAAGGTCTGCCTTGATGCTGTGTGACACACATTCTTTTTTTCTTAAAAAAAATTTTTTTTTATTGAAGTATAGTTGATTTACAATGTTGTATTAGTTTCTGGTGTACAGCAAAGTGATTCAGTTATACATACATATATATATTCTTTTTCATATTCTTTTTCTTTATAGGTTATTACAAGATATTGAATATAGTCCCCCGTGCTATACAGGGGGACCTTGTTGTTTATCTGTTTTATATATAGTAGTTTGTATCTGCTAATCCCAAACTCCTAATTTGTCTCTCCCCGACCTTTCCCCTTTGGTAACCATAAGTTTGTTTCCTGTGTCTGTGAGTCTGTTTTGTAAATAAGTTCATTTGTGTCATATTCTAGATTCCACATGTAAGGGGTATCATATGATATTTGTCTTTCTCTTTCTGATTTACTTCCCTTAGTATGATAATCTCTAGGTCCATCATGTTGCTGCAAATGGTGTTTTTTCATTCTTTTTATGGATGAGTAGTATTGCATTGTATATATACCACATGTTCTTTATCTATTCATCTGTCGATGGACATTTAGGTTGCTTCCATGTCTTGGCTATTGTGAATAGTGCTGCTATGAACATAGGGGTGCATGTATCTTTTTGAATTATAGTTCTGTCTGGATATATGCCCAAGACTAGGATTGCTGGATCATATGGTAACTCTATTTTTAGTTTTTTAAGGAACCTCCATACTGTTCTCCATAGTGGCTGCACCAATTTACATTCCCACCAACAATGTAGGAGGGTTCCCCTTTCTTCACACCCTCTCCAGCATTTATTGTTTGTGGATTTTTAATAATGGTCATTCTGACTGGTCATGACACACATTCTTAAGCGAGCTCTCTTTTCAACATGCCCAATGTGTGCTATTCTACCATTATCCACCCATAGCACCTGTTTGTACATTAAATATTTTAGAGAGTACTGAACAGCATGTAGTGCTACTGTGTGTTTAGCAAAATCGTAGGCTGAGAGAAAGAGAACTGGAAATCCCTTTCCAAACCAAGTAAGAAGTAAAGAAGATGTTTCAATTTATAGTAGTCTGGATGGCCAATTATTATCAGTTATAGTATCTCAGCCATGTGGCAGAAGATTCTGACCTCATGATGTTTACAAATATAAAGATCATGTATGCTTTAAACAAGTTTAAATAATAACTGTAAGGACCCCGGAGTAGGGTATAAAAGGGAATATGGACCCCTGTGGAAAATAGATCAGGAGCCTCTCTTATTGTGGACACTGGCAGGTTTTGACTTCCTAGGTAGGATGGCATGACTTGAATCTTGTGTCTTCCTTGATTCCCCCCTAGGAAGAACACATCTATTCCTTTTCTGAATATTGGCCATTCACCACAGTCCTTTCCTACTCCTGAGATTCATCCCTGCTCCCACCCCCTTTTCTAAGCTTTGAGTTCATACCTGGCTGCCTCTTTGCTACATAGCCCAGTGATATTTTTTTAAAAAAAGGAGAAGAAGAAAGGAAGAAGGAGAAGAAAAAAAAAAGAAAATAGGTGGCTTTAGAATCCAGCTAACCTGAATTTGGGTTATTTTTCTTAATAGCCCTTTGATCTTAGGCAGGTTCCTGAATAGCTCTGTGCCTCTTGTTTCCTCATCTAGAATGATAATAATACCTACTTCTTGTTGTGAGGATCTGATTAAATAATGTATATAAAATGCATATAGCACAGTGTCTGGCACATAGCAAATATTTAATGAATGGTAGTCACTACAGCCCTGTTAAAAATATTAAGATGAATGTTGCAGAGACTCACTTGTAAACCACAGAAACCTTTCATTTTCTGGAACTCAGTTATTCAGCAACCTCCTCTACTGAATAAAAGCAAGTAAATATTGTACAATTAAGGAAGTAAGCAGAAAAGCCTCTAAATAGCCAAAATAGATACTCAAAAATCTATGTCCTAGAACTATGCATTCCCCTCATTAGGGTGCTTTCCCAGTTTTTAATGCAGTTCTTGACTCATTTGATCCTATGTATTTGTATTTTACACATGATTTTTAACTACCGTGAAAACTGATTTCTAAGTCTGTAGCAGATTAGATGCAAATTGGAAAGGAGCAAATTGGAAGGGAGAAGGACCAATATAGAGGCATATCCATGGCGGGCAGAAATAACTCGATAACAAATAAAAGGAAAACCCAATGAAAGCAGACAAAACTCTTAAGAGCACAGAAATTCAGACCCATTTAGTGGATGACACTGGTCCTTAAACCCTAGCCTATGTCAAACTCACCTTGTTAAAACACAGATTGCTTGGCCCCAAGGCGTTCTAAGTCAGAAAGATATTATATTCAAAATAATTAATTTTAAAAAGTCCTTTTTGTGGATAAAGAGGGAACTTTCATCTCTCCAGAAGAGCTGGCCATCCACAGTAATGAACTGCCTGAGAATCCTGGGTGGCCACGCCTGCAGGGTATTGTTACAATGTTGGGGGTAGGAGGTATCCCTTGATAGTGCTATTTATGATTTTTTTAGAGGTATTTGTGTTTGTGTGATTGCTGTGTTTCCTCATCCTTTTCTTAGTGACTTTCTAGACAAAAAGACCTCACAGATGTTTTTTCTGCCACACCAACTGTTTGATTCAACTTAGCTCTCATAAATAGTTGAGTGTGTTTCAGTAACAATGTCAAAACACTGGGCTCTGTGGCAGTTGCAATATACAGGCACCATATTGTCATTCTCTTCTTAGTTCCTTTTGCCAGTTAGTGGCAATTTCTGCCAACACCAAATAAAGTCTAAGTAAGAAGTTTTGGACTAAGGTGACCGTTTGTGAAAGAGGCAACCGTTTTCCTCCTGAGGCCCGTTTCCATTCTGAACCTCGGATTTTTAAAAATTTTCATTAAGTAGGAGGAAGAGAGATCTATACTGGCAAAAATTATTATTGGCCATGGTTACATTTCAGTAACTGGGTATAAACTTAGTCTTGTTATTTTCCTTGAATTGACATATTGGAACGCTTGCATCGTTGTGTACGTTATCATTGTTCCGATTACAGACATCGTTCGGAATTTTCTAATACCAGACCTTCTAAGAGCAGCATTTTGTTTCTTGCTAATATTAGAGGTGCCTGAGTGCTGTCTTCCTTCTATGTCAGAGGCAGTGTGTTTTTTAACTAGAGAGAGAGAAAGCAGTCTTCCGTGTCATGGTTAGGGGATTACTTTCATTAGGCAGATCCCTCTCTATGATAAATCTCCTTGGTGCATTGAACTGTTTAACTTACTTAGGGATGGTGTTTTCTTTTGAGTCCAGTTCTGGGAAAAAGTGATGGCTGTTCCCAGGGTGTTCACTGAGAAATGAAATATGGCTCTAGGGTTTGGTGCTGATGGCTGAGGGAGTAGGGGAAAAAGGGGGAGGTGAGTAGAGCTTTGAAAAATCCATCTCTGCATGTGAGTGCCACGTAGAAATCCACATCAGATGTAAATGCCTTATTGTCACTACTGGTGATACAAAATCTGAGCCATCATATTTCTTGATGGTAACTTGGAATAAAAAACAAAAATTTCTGGGACCACGGTTGCTTATTCTCCCTGCTTGTTTAGCTGAGCGGATTATTCTCTGCTGATGTCATTGAATTTCAGCTAGAACCTGGACCCTCTGGCTGAAATCCAGTGGCATGTGTAGTTAGATTTCTATTTATATGTGATCACACAGATCGTTGCATTAATACTGTAATTAGGAATAGGTCAAACCCTTTACTTCTGTTATGAACAGTACAAAATATTCAGTACCTGTATTTAAATAGATTCTAGATATTTAAGAATGTCAGAATATCATTTATAACAGTGATAGTCAGGCAATGGCTATTTAAAAGTGTTTTATAACATTAATGTAGGATCTGACACTCTCTGTAGGGGAAATCCATAAAATAAGACTTTAATTTTCCTTTTAATTTAGTATCTGGCTTTGAAATGGCTTTCTGTGCATTTACTGTGACTGGCCATGTTAGCACTGATCTAATGCACTGTCCAAAGAAATCTTTATAATGTTTTCTAGGATCTGTGTTATTAAGCTGTATCAGAGGCAGGGTCTGAGGGTTAAGTTAGCGCGTCTTGGTTCACAGTTTTTACTTTGATTTCAAGCTTGTGCTAATCATGTCTCTGACTTCTAATAACTTCCCTGTCCCTTTTCTTTGAAGCCCTTGCAAATCCCAGCTAGACTCTTCCAGATTTCATTAATATAAATAAAAATTGATATTGCTTCATAGATCACATCATATATCAAAAATTAAGGCTCTTTTGAGTTCTAAATATAGTAACTGTTTTGTCAGAGAAAAGCATTTTTACCTATGTTTTAAACGCCTCTTACCTTTCTATTTGAAAAAGATGTATATTTGATTTTGCCATTGCAATGCCATAGAAACCCTGGCAGTTTCTGCAAAACTAACAAATCCTTTTATTTTTTTCCTATCTCTTAACCTGATCTTTAACTCTTACAGACATAATTAAAATCACCAAGGTCTGTTTTTTACCCCAGCCTTCTTTATAAAGTTGACTCCCTTCAGCGAGCAATATACAAACACAAATTTATAAAATTTGTCCTGTATCAGACTGTCTTCTGGTTCAGACGCAGTATTCCCTGTATTGATTATTCACCCCATTTCTTTATGTGTTTATTTTATAATAAGGATTTACTTTATTTCCTTAATAACCAGATCATGAGAATGTAAGAGCATTTCTTTTTTCCTCTGACCTGCATCCCCATCAGCAAATGCTCCTAAAACACATTCCTTCGGAACTATGCATTATCAGATTTTAAAGACTTTTCCATCCATAACTATGCTGTAGAGTAGGGGAAAGTGATTTCCTTCAGGGAAGGGAACAACTTTCTGCCACCCATCATTCCTTCCGGAAGTGTTTACTGCATTCCTAACTTTAGTCCCTTGACTGTGCTTATCAGCTATCTACTGTGTTCCCGTGAATGTGCTAGGGATACTACAGCGAATAAGAAAGTTGTTTTTCTTCACTTCCAAGCTTAAAGTCACCCTAAAAGCTTTTGATAAAGTAATAACTATTTCTTTGTAGTATCCAACTCCATTTAGACAAATTTTACAAATGAAAGTAAACCTCAAGTAGAAATAATGGCAGTTGGTCTAGAAAGCACTGAACCCTGTTTCTGCTCTCCATTTAGAATTTCTAGGCCATAAGTGAAATCACAGCGAGAAAAACAATCTTCACCCGAATCGTAGTGTTGTTCAGCATTCACAGTAGAACAGATGATATAACCAGCGTTTTACATACAAGATGCAGCCTTCTCAGGAGAAAACACATCCCCAGACTCTTCTTTCATTTCTCTCATACCTGTTCTCATTTGCTTTTTCTTCTGTTTCTCTTTTCTAACTGTGCTTGGATTTTTTTTACTGGGTCAATAGCACGAAGATCCATGTTTAAACCCAAAGGATTAATTCAGAAGAACAAGTAATTTCTATGAAAACATTCATTGTCATGTTTTTTTAAACAACAACAAAATTGTAAAAACAAATGAAATGCTCAGTAATAGGGGAATAGCGAAACTAAAATAATAGGAATTTCAGAAAGCTATAACATAGTGATTGGGTACTTTGTTGAAACATGGAAACATGAACTAACATAACAGAGACAGGCAGAATACAAATACTGTGAACATACGTAGTATCAATAATTCCATATATATGTTTGTAAATATGTATATGTATAATATATATAAGGTTATATACATCATATATAACCTTCCATTTCATGTCTAGTATCTATCTATCCATTCATTGACCAAAATCAAGCAGGAATAATGAAGGAATTACATCAAATGTTGGGTTCTTTTTCTTACCAATGTAACTAAAATCTGTAATTAAAAAAAATACTCTAAACTTGAAGGACTATCACCAAAAACAAATGAAGTGTTTAAGGGAAAACAAAATTCTATTTTACTTTTTAAAAGAATCACACTTTTTTCCCCTTCCTGTTCCATTGTATGATGATATTTAATTTTAAAAGAGTATGGTCCTGATTTCTCAGGTGAATAAAATAAAGCTTCTCCAGAAATCCACACTCTGGTTTTGAAGAAACACATTTTTTTTTTTTAAAGAAAAAAATTAGAGTAACTCTACCTTTGATTGGAGGTTAGGCTTCCATCAACCTCAAGCATCTGGAACCAGGAAGTGAGTTTGAAAGAAAATCAAGATAAACATTACAAACAAAAAACTCAAAGAGAGGTAGCAGGGGGAAACCCTTTACAATTAACTCTGGAGAGGGTATGGAGCCATCCTGAGATCCTCAGCAAGCCAACCATGTGGAAAATAAGAAAGCAGTCTAGAAGCAGCATGAAAGCAAGAAGTGCAGAGAGCTGTTGGTGGGAATGTAAATTGATACGGCCACTATGGAGAACAGTATGGAGGTTCCTTAAAAAACTAAAAATAGAATTACCATATGATCCAGCATTCCCACTACTGGGCATATACCCAGAGAAAACCATAATTCAAAAAGACATATGTACCCCAATGTTCATTGCAGCACTATTTACAATAGCCAGGACATGGAAGCAACCTAAATGCCCATCGACAGACAAATGGATAAAGAAGATGTGGTACATATATACAATGGAATATTACTCAGCCATAAAAAGGAACGAAATTGGGTCATTTGTTGAGATGTGGATGGATCTAGAGACTGTCATACAGAGTGAAGTAAGTCAGAAAGAGAAAAACAAATATCGTATATTAATGCATATATGTGGAACCTAGAAAAATGGTACAGATGAACTGGTTTGCAGGGCAGAAATTGAGACACAGATGTAGAGAACAAACGTATGGACACCAAGGGGGGAAAGCCACAGTGGGGTGGGGTGGTGGTGTGATGAATTGGGCTATTGGGATTGACATGTATACACTGATGTGTATAAAATGGATGACTAATAAGAACCTGCTATATAAAAAAATAAATAAAATAAAATTCAAAAATTCAAAAAAAAAAAAAGAAAACAACAACCCACACACACACAGAAAAGAAGTGCAGAGAGGAGGATAAAAAGAAATATAAAAGGCAGACTTGGAGACCTGGAAGGCATGGCAGTTTGGGGTCATCTGTCATGAGGTCATGTAATGCAGGGGCAAAGAGCTCTACTGGGTTTAACACCCCCCCTCAGAAGTAATTGAGTAGCAGCCTATTATTACTAATAATATTCATAATAATGATCCTGTAATAAATCATCGAGAAAATGGTTTCTGTTTAAGAATATATGAATATAAATATGTCATGTTTCAGAAAGATTTCCATCAAAATAGCTTTTTACGTCAATGACTAAACTTCGCTCTCTGGATAATTCAACTATGTGGAATGCCATATTTTTTTTAAAGCCAGATAAAGTGTTATCTTAGCCATCACCTTAGAACATTCTTTCGCTGACCAAGAGGCTGTTCCTTAGACTTTTTGGGTTTTTTTTTTTGGCCGCGCCATGCGGCCTGCGGAATCTTAGTTCCCTGACCAGGGATTGAACCTGGGCCCTCAGCAGTGAGAGCGCGGAGTCCTAACCGCTGGACCGCCAGGGAATTCCCTAGACTTCTTGTTTTAATGCCAATAAATTGATTTTTCCTCTTCCCATAATTTCAGAAAAAAAATAGCTTCTGGCAAATAGTCCCTGGAGTCTGGATCAGTCTTTTGGGGCAAATTTTGTTTTGGATTCCTAGGATATAGTTTTTATTAATTGTGGTTTCTTTTTTAAAGAGAAGAACTTTTAAACTTTTATTAACGAGTAAACTGTTACCGTCTCATTCTGTGATGTTCAAACATTAAACAGCTCCTGCATGGCCTGAAGGTGAGAAGGCCTCTGAAGTTGAAAAGGCAAGTCAGTGTGGTATTTTAGGCATTCTACTGCGTTCTAACTCTGTGCTTAAGAGTCCTAGATTTGGAGTTAGATCACTTGGGTTTAAGTCCTGGCTCTGTTACTTACTAGCCTTATGATGCTGGGCAAGTTTCTAACTTCTCTAATCCTCAGTTTCTACGTCCAAAAAATGGGTCTTATGTAATAGGGCTGCTGGGAAAATCCATTTAAAGCGCTTAGCTTAGTGCCTGCACACAGGCAGCACTCAATAATTAGAAGCTCTTAATATTACTCCCTGATTTGTTTTTACGGCCAGAACATGACTGAATCTTTTCTTAATGACCCAAGGAGACTTTGAAAAGAAAACCAACATCAGCTGAAGGTGTACTGTATGTTCCAGGCTTTTTAGAACTTATGTCAGGACACCCTTAGAGAGTCCTTGGGACACGCAAGTATAGAGAAGTGATTCCTGATTATGAACACCGCTTAGTTTGCTAAAGTGAAGGCACCATGTGGCATTGGAGGCTGTGGACACCTGGAGTAGGTGCCCCGGTGATTTCCGGAAGGTTCAGTATTAAGCTCCAAATAGCGTCTGGGGCCCCGTTTCCTCTCTGTCAGCGTCTCCTTACTTCTAATGCCACGTGGCCTTGTTGCTGCAACTGATTCTCATTCTTCTCCTTTTTTTCCTCCTTTATGCCTTTCTTTCCCCCCTGTTATCTCTCCTGTCACCAGCTCTCCATTTGTAGGCTCTTCAATAAAAAGGTTGGTCTCTGATAGACACTGAAAGCCAGTCGATGTATTTCTTTCCTTTTTTACAACTGACTGGCCCTTCTAGGTGACAGTATAAGTCCTCGAGTTAGGGTCTGTCCCCGGTACCTAGCGTACTGCCTGGGCCAGGGTGGGTATTCAGTAGCAACATGATGAAAAAACCCATGACATGTAATTTTGGAACTTTGTTTACATGTCGCGGAGTGCTCAGAGGTTATATTTTTTACCTCCAAAGAGGTTGTGGGGTATGTGTGTCTAAGTTCCTTTTGAACCTGAGGTTTTCCCAGAGTTCTAAAGGCTCTAAGAAAGCTGGATGCAAGATAAGCAAAATATAGGTGTAGTTATGATTTACATATTGTCATTCAGACAACTGATTGTGACAGCCACCCAACAACCTTTAAAAAAAAAGAATCAACAAACAAATGGATAAACAAAAACAATAAGAAAACCATCCCCAGGGAGCTGTCTAAACAAGAGGCAAAAATTCTCACGGCTCTGGGATCTTTCACGTCAGTATTGGTGGTTTATCAAAAATATACTAAGCTTGCCTAGAACAAGCCGATTAATACCGTCCTGTCATACCCACAGAATTGCAACAAATGGCAAAGTAAAGTTTTTGATGATCTGAGTTGTGAATGTGTCACCCCTGTTACTTCAAATCACTTAATTTTAACAATAAATGAGATATTTGGGGTAGGGGCAGAGTATCGATAAGAATAACAAATTCTTGAGTGAGAAGGGACTTGAAAGCCCATGTGGTCTGACCTAAATAATACAGGAATTCCTTCCATAGAATCCCTGACAGATGGTCATCCACTTGTGTTTTGAATACTTTTTAGTGTCAGGAAATGTGTTATTTCAAGAGGCAGCGTATTTCATTGTTGGACAGTTTTGAAAGTTAGAAAATAATATTTTCATATATCAAGCCAACATTTCTATCCTTCTAACTTCCATCCATGGATCCTAGACTATTTATTAGCTATTCTACAATTGTATTTTAGCATAGGGTGACCAAAAACTGTCAAGTGTTTGTCGAACACCTAAGTGGAGATTTCTTACTGGTTGGTGCTGCCGAAGGTTCCAAGGTGGTCCCTGCCTGTGGGGAACTCAAGACAAACACACACTAAATTAACTGACAAGTGATGATCGGAGAACTGAAGCCTTCCCTTTACTCTCTTGGGTATGGGAGTCTTAAGGAAGTTAAGACAGGAAGTAAGCCTTGAAATACGAGTATGATGTTCCCAGGCAGCAAAGGTGTGAAAACAAGAGGGGTGCATAGGGTTTTAGGCAAATAATGAAGAGACACAGAGAATAGTAATGGAAATTAAGTTAAATAAGAAGGATATGGAGGAATTTGAAAGTTCTGAAGAAGCCTTTAATTAATCAATCACATCACATCTTCCATGACTGTTTTTCAAATCATAAAAGTAAAATAATCCATGCCTGTAATGAAAAGGTAAATAATACAGAAATGTCTTAATTAAAAAGCGAAAAAAAGGACTTATCTCTTTGCTCTCCTGCCCATTCCCTCAGCCTGACCACAGTTTTCACCACTTGGTGTATATTCTAGGACTTGCGAAACTATGGCCCGTGAGCCAAAATGTCCCCACCCCACCTGTTTTTGGGTGGCCCACAGGCTAAGAATGATTTTTACATATTTAAACGGTTGAAAAGCATTCACAAGAAGGATATTTCATGAGATGTGAAAATTGTATGAAATTCAACTGTGTCCACCAATAAAGTATTGAATTTTGTCAATAAGAAGTTTGTGGGAATTTTTCTCTCTCGTCATGTATCTACATAAGAGCCTCGATTTTGCCTTTTGGTCCGCCAAACCTAAACTGTTTACTAAGTGGCCCTTTGTTGGCCCTGGTCTATGCTTTCAAAAAAATTTTTATAGATATACACACACATGCATGTTTATGGTGTTCTATTTTGTTTATAAAAGTGGAAATGTAGGAGCCATTTACAGCAAATCTCTTTAGATCTGAAACAATTAAATAAATAAGAACCACTGTTGGTTGTGAGGGCAAAGGGCAGACAGTGTCTCGAAGCTACATGGCCCAGAGGAGAAACCCAAGGATCCAGGATCCGGGAGTGTGGTCCCTGCAGTGATACAGGTGTAAAGTGATGTGCTCCCAACCTGGGTTACCTGAATTCAGATGGGAATGGGAGCCAGATGTGAGATGTTCCAGAAGAATAGTCCAAGGGGCAAGTCACTGAAGGAGACGAGGTGGGGAGCAGTCAAAGGTGCCCCCACCTCCAGGTCAGTGCTGTGGAAGATGTGAAGAATGTTGTTGAAGGGGACTTTTTGGAGAGGCAAGCATCAGACTTGCTGACTCGGAAGCGGTCCATCCAACTCTAACCAGGGGCACTGGTTGTTGGTGCCGACAGCTCACGTTACCGTCTGAAGAATGTGTAACCCCTCAAAACTGTGCGATTGCATCTTGCACGATTGATTTGAAAAGATACAACTTTCACATTTTGAATGAGGGGAGTTCTCGGTGCCTGTTTTATAGCTATTCGTATACAACTCGTAAGTGATGTCCATTAGGTTAATGCTGGATGTTTGGGTTCGTGTTAAAACAGCGTCTGGAAAAGAATCATGGGGACAGATGGACCACCATTTACTTCCCTATTATGGGGAAATAGTTTTACGTTTAAGAATATTTTGAGGGAAGGAGCCTCTCGTTATAGAAAAGTATGTGAGATTTTTGAGGGGCATTTGTGGATGCCATTTCTACCACCCTTACCCCACTGACCAGATTTCTGCACATAGGGTTGTGTGATTTGTGGCATAGTTGTAGGTAGAGCTTTACTGCGCACACACAATATGGGTTTGTGTTCCAGGTATGTTCTGTCGGTGTGAACTTCTGTGAAAAAGAATGAAAGTTTCCCTGTTGTGCTATAATTAGACCATGTAGCCGGATGCCCCATAGCAGCTCCACCTTGTGGATTGTATCTTAGTGGTGAGTCCCTACAACTACTTTTCAGAGTATCCTCACTTAATACTCATTTTAATGTTAAAATGCTAGACAGTTAGGTAGTTAGAGGTGGGTAAATTTAGCCTTTCATTTGACATATGTGTGAACCATTTCTGGGTTTTTTTGTAGGTTTTACTCAACCTTAACCCATTTGGTGAAAGCACCTGATAAATGACATCACAAAATAAGAAACGTTAAGGAGAATGTAAATAGAACGACATCTCAACTCCGAGACAGTAGCAGAAATTTAACACACAGGGATGAGGTATCCATAAGTGTATGAGGTAGACCTCACTGTGATTCAGAGACTGGCCTGGTTCTAGTGGCCCAAAGGCTAGGCCCTGAGCTTGAAATCAGGAAGCCTGTTCTGATTTCAGCACCTCCACTGGCTCGCTCTGTGACCTTGGGTAAGCTGCAAGACTCCTCTGTTTCCCAGTTGGGAAATGAGAGTATCACAACTTAACATTCCAAGTGGGAAGTTGGGAATAAAAAGCAGAATATTTGCAAGCACTTTTGAGCATCCTTAAAGATGAGTGACGTTTGAATTTTCAGCATTGCTAGTGTTCTGTTCAATGTGTACCTATCTTGGTGAAGACTCATTAGATATTTTTTGCCAAAAATGAATCAAGCTCTACCTCCTGACCCATTACTTTTATCATCCTGGCACCTTTAATATGGCTTTAAACTTAGTGCCTATTTTGGGAGAAATCATGGATTCTGTTAGCGACATTGTTTCTTGTCCTTATTCTAAGACTTGTGGATATTTTTGTCATTAACATGGCATTTTTGCTATGCTTTCAGAAAAGTATAACTTTAACTTTCATAATGACATGGATTTTCTTTTTTCAACGGGAGGGAATTTCTGGGATCTGACTAAACACATAGAGTAAAAGAAATGTGGATTGATTAACATGCTGTTATATAAACTATGGAAGTGGAGTTTCTAAATATCTCCATTGTACTAGCCCTTCACTGTCATATTTTTCCCTGCAGAGTACCATTCTGTGGATACTGGAAACTTCCGTGGAAGTTTAATCAGGATAATTAAATCAGGATAATTTAATCAGGTGTCAAAGAGGATTGTTGATAAAAGTGATTTCACCTTAGTAGTGATTCTGAACGGGGTGTGGGCTCTTACGAAACTATGTTTTCTCTCCCTCGTGTGTAGAATCACTGCCAGACGGAGTCAGTTTATATTCAATACATGGGAGTTTTTGTACCCCATGTACCCCAGGACCCCTGGCCCCTGAGGAGGTCCTGAGTTACAGGTGATGAGGCTGGCCCAACAGTCAGAGGCTAAAAGTGTCCTCAGTCAGCTGTTAGTAGAGAGAAATGTATTCAGTGGAGCCCACACCAGTGGAGCAAATTTGAGAACCTGGTAGATGATACCAGATTGTATAGCTGCGCCCCGAGCAGTAGGTGTCACTGTAGTCAGTGGCTTTTACTGCTCAGCGTTGAAGGGGTTAATTGGGTCTGGTTTATTTGGGCAGATAGAGGTCCATCTGTGCCCTCCGGGCTGCCTGTCTTTGTCTCTAGGGCCCCAGTTGATACCAATGAAAGGCTCCAGTCCACGCTGAAAGGCACCCTTTTTCTCTAAGAAGGGAAGAAAGATACTCTCCCATCTATACAGTCTGAGACTAGGCTGTTTGATGTGATGGGGTGGGTTGAGTTGAGGTGGGGAAATAGGTGAGATAATCCTTCTAAAGTCTGGTGGGGGACCTGGGATGGAGGGGAAGGGAAAATTCTATTAAGAGAAATGAAAGGAGATGGACTGGCGGAATACATTTCCTTGTTGTTATTGGCCCCGGGCCCTGTTATATTCAGGCGGTGTGAGCTATCAGAACTTCTGTCGGCATCCTTCTCAGAAATTAAAACATCTCTCTCCCGCAGAGATGTACTTCTCTTTTGCCACTTTCTACTCCAGAAAGTTAATTCTCAAACGCTAAAATGGAACTTAGGATTTAGAAACAGCTACTGTGTTGACTAACTAAAAAAAAAAAAAAGAAATCCTATCCTGGGATTACACAGCCAACTGCTTTTTCAAGTACACCCAATTTTACTTTTCCTTTTCTAGTAGCACCCTGGTTTGAAAACAAAATAAAACGGAGTAAACCCACTGGACAGTTTCAGATTCCTCTTCTCTCTTATTTTTTTTTTGCCTAGAGAACCCATCTCTCTCCCCACGCACCACCCAGGCAGCACGGGGTCGTCTGTCCTTTAAACAAACAAAAAAAATACATGAAGGCTTTCTGTATATGGTTTATACCCAGATACTCATTAAAAATAGCTCCTGTCCAGTCTCCGCTCTTCCTCCCCTAGCCTGCTGGTTTGGCTGTAGTTAACACCCTGATTCAGCCCTGCTCTCGGCGGTACAATACGTGAAGCTCAGACTGCCCCCCGCCCCCCCCACCCCGGCAACCCCGGCCCCGCCCCGCCCCGCCCCGCCCCGCTTCGGTCTCCCTCGGAGCGAGTGGCGCGTTTTGAGCCATCCGCACCCTCGCCAGAGCCAGGTGGCGTCGCTTCCTGCCTTCCCTGCTCGTTGTTGCTAAGTGAGAGGCACCAGATCACACATAAAGCTGAACCAATCGCATCCTGACCCCCATAGGCTGGTAAAAGCCGAAGAAAAGAGACTCCCACCGCGTTGTCTGTGGCCGGTGGGTCCTCCTCCCCCTCCCTCTCCCCTCCCACCTTTTCTTTTCCAACAGGAAGGGGAGGCGGGGAGGGAGCCGGCAGAAGGAAGAGCGAAGAAAGAGGGTGGGGGAGGTGAAGCCTCGTATGCCTCGCTGTACTTGAGATAAATGCCATTTTTTCTTTGTGAAGAAAAGGAATGGGCGCTTCTCTTGAGCAGTCACAGGCGGGCAGATGTGCTGCTTTCTGCCCCCAAACTGCTCAAACTGCTCTGAATAAGACGTCTGTCGATCTGCACATCTGCTTTGCTTTCTTCCCTCTCTCTCTCTTTCTCCTTCTCTCTCCATAGCTACGAATCTTTTCATCCCCCCAGTTTTGCAGATCTTGGCACCCTCTGTTAATTCTTCCTCTTCACCTCTCCATTTCCTTTCTGTCTCACAGTATTCTCCCAGTCCAGAAAGCCTTTCCTTGAATGTACAAGTTAGCGGAAGATATTTTGTATCTTGTCCTGTGGAGGAAGTCATCAGGTTATCCTAGGGAACGAGCAAGAGAGGAGGAATATTTATAAAGGCAATTAAAAAAAAAATCCCCTGTTAAGAATGTCATTGTCTTTGGCAAGGTCTGTGCAAGCACAAAGTGAAATGAAAGGCGGTTCTTAACTGGATAAGTGCCAGTGTAGACAGCCAGTGGTATAGTTGCGATTACACAGAGAAAATGACCTTTCTCCTATAATTAGCGGGATATTTTGGGCAGCATCAGACCCAAGTTACCTGGGTGATTACGGCTTTGTAGGTCTGACCTTAGAACAAAACATTCCACTTAAGTTCTCCACGGAAAATGTTTGCTATCTTTGGCCATAAAAGTAGCAAAGACATCCACTGCGTTTGCAACCAGGTGAAGTCCAATTACAGGGAGGCTTTCTTTGGTTCTGTGTCTAATAGATTCCCAATAAATTTCTTCTGACCTTTTGGAGGTGGCTTATTATTTGGGCGCTCATGTGCCTTTGGAAAAAATAACCTGTGTTTATTTCTCAGTCAAGAGAGTTGTGGTTTCCTGTAACCTATTCTTGGATTTGCTGTGTTTTGGTGGGATATCAAAAGGACGCTACTCGTGGTTAAACTGTCCGTTTCCCTCAAGAAATGTTCCTTTCATGCTTGAAATACTATCGTACTCCTGGGCCAGAAGTCCAGTCTACTTACTCAGTATCATACAGAAAAGTGATCATATTCTCCCACTCCACCTGCTGTTTTCCAGCCTTTAGACTAATTTTTGTCTCTCTTTCTTTCTTTTTTTTTTTTTTGAACCAAAGCTAAAATGGTTTCATAAAGGGAAGCATGGGGGATCAGATTAACCAAAAGGGAATTACCAGTGAAAAACCTTCGCAGATGCTGAGTACCTGGAATGTTTTTCTTTTTAAGAGTTTATCTTTCTCTTATTATCATGAGGTAAAAACTAGGCAGTACAGTTCTCACATATACCATTTAAAGCTACAATTCTTAGATAATCTACAGACATCATTTCACTCACTTTCAGTCTCTTCCAGGTTAAATCAGAACTATTTACAGGTAGGCCACTGCTCAGATCTGAGTGATACCTTCATCTTCTGCTGTGCCCATTTTTGGAAGGGAGACACAATGACAAAATAAAACTCCGAAAGTGGGCAAAGAAGTGAAAAGGAGTGGGGGGGACTGGCCAGCTCGCCCTGTAGAACTGCCTTGCCCCTCAGTCGGTCAGTGGGTTAGTACCGTTAGCAGTTATTCATTTACCACTCGCCTATTTTATGTTCAGTCCTGTGCTGAAAGTTTTGAGCTGGAAACACAGTGCAAGCCGGGTCCACCTTGGTACCTTCTTCACTGGGTTGCAGCCCTCTCGGTTTTATCACCTTCATTGTTCAGACACAGGCGCCATGCTTCAGCCACGTCAACCTGCCAGGACCAGCTCTGCCTGCTGAAGGAAGAGAATGAGTTGATCATTCTCTTCCTTCAAACCCCTGGATCCTGCCTACCTCTGCTGCCCTGAATTCCCTGACTCAGCTATTCAAGCACAAATCCCTCTAAGCCCCTCAGCACTCTCTCCCCAGATTTGCACTTGTCTAACGAACTTCCTAGACATTAGTTCTGACTTCTCTGCCCTGGATACCTTTCTAGATAATGTCCTCTGTTTTCTCTCCTCTGTGCCTTTGCTTAAACTGGGCCTTCCTTCCAGATGGCTTCTCTTCCTCCAGTCTCTCCCTGTGGCAATCTGGCCCCCCAAAGCATATCTCAGATACGGTTTCCTCGGTGAACGTTTTCTCTCAGTCTCTCCCACTCAGACTGCATCTTCCAGTCTTCTGAACACCACAGCCTCTTTCTTTAGAAGCTCTCCACAATCTGCTTTGAGTTGTATTTGTTGTATCCTTGGTGGTGCTAAGGGCAGCTCAGAGGAGGGCATTTGACACTACAATATTCCCCATCAACCTCCCTGCAAAGCCACTTCAAATAAATATATAATTACATACCGACTGCGCTTGCTATGCAAACACAGCTTCAAGATAGTCTCCCAAGTGCCCTTTGCATCCCAATTGCTAACCCTAAATTCCTCCTTTATAGAAATTCTGAAACTGTACCCTCCCCACTTTATTTTAAGCTTCTCGGGACCGCAGCTGTGTCTCCATATTTCCCGAAGCATGTAACGCAAGTGCCTGGCACCCAGAAGGCACTGGAAATACCCACTGAATGATCACGTCATAAAGCCCAGGAGACCTTAAAGATTAGGTCTGTAACTCTTCAGGTTTTCAAATTATATGTGTAGAGAAGGATGGAATTTTATGTAAATATTTTAATCAGATCATGAGACAGCAAAGGTCCGTGAAATATTATCATATTTATCCATCAAGAGAGGGTAGGTGATGATACAGTAACAAACAGCCCCCAAAATCTTAGTGGTTCGAAGCAACAAAACTCTCATTCTTGCTCATGTTTATTGTGGGTCGGCCGGGAGGAAGAGGGACTCTGCTTATCGTCATCACTCAGGGACCCATGCTTGATGAAACTAGCTGCTATCTCACACCCGTGGCTGAGCCAGAGGAAAGAGAGCTCTCGGGAGGGTCTAACGTCAGCAATTTAATGTTCCAGCCCAGAAATGGTACCTGGCACTCTGCTCCCAGTTTATTCATCAGAACTGGTCACACGATCCCGTCTGACCACAGGAGGGCCAGGAAGTGCAGTTCTGCTGTGTGCCTGGAAGATAGCAAGTTAGAAATATTCGGAAAATAGCATAAAATAACTCCCACATTTTATTATTCACTCAGAGGCTTTTAGAGGAAGTTTCTATTTAATATTGAGCTTGGAAGTGTAGAGCATATTCACATAATTCCTCTCCCTTTACATACCGTCTTCTTTCCCTCACCCACCAAGACAGATTGCTTTGCTTGACTCTAGAAGGCTTGGCCACAGCAATTAAGGGATAAGTGGTTCTGTTTTCTCGAAGTATAAAGTGAAGAACTTGCCCATTGTTTATACCTCTTCAACTACTCTCACCAATACTTCAGAGGCTCTTATGATGGGTAAATTATGCTCTAGACACCTATCCAAGGACTGCCCCCCAGGTTCACTTAGAGTGTTGTCAGGATCATAGAAAATCAGTACGAGTTTTTATAAATTTATTCCAAGAGATTAGAGAGTATACACATATTACATACTGGCTGCATTATATTTCATAGTAAAAAAGTTGGAAACAGCCTAAATGTCCAACGATAGCGGATTAACTATGTTAATTATGGTATATGTAGAAAATGGAGCATGTGTCGCCATTCAAATTATATTTTAGACGAATATTTAATGAGATTGGGAAAATGTTCACAATATATTGATTGCTAAATTTTTTAAAAGCAGGCACTAGAACAGAACAAAGAGCAGATTCTGCTTTTTAAAAATGCATGTAACTGGAAAGAAAAATACGAATATAAAAATGCATTATAACTGGAAAGAAGAATGTGAATGTGACCAGGGCTCATCTTTTTGTGGTAATATTATGAGTGGTTTTTGTGCTTTCCCCCTTGCTTTTCTTTTCTTAAGTAAGCAGGAATGACTTGTATAGCGTATAAGGAGGTAATGTAAATATCTCTGGCGTCTGAATGTGTTAATTTCAAGTAGCATACCTGGTGTTCGTTCTTTTATGTGAATAAGAGGCACACAAATGACTCTCGTGCATGGTGGAACGAAGCTGGTGCCAAGGCAGAGGTGCAGAAGCAGTGTTCCCGTGAATCAGGAGACAGCTCGACGTCAGTTCACACTTGTCCGGGCGTAGGCATGTTACCATTTCTTGCCCTTTCTTTTGCTGAGGCGCTGTATAGATCTTTCGTGGCATTTTGACTTGACATTTCACAGCTGTTGCAAATCCACTAAGCAGGGACATGCCACTGGCACTCTGAGGCCGCTGGTAGCACAGGGGTTTGTCAAGAGATGCTAAATTTGCTGAGATAGTGAAAAACTGGCATGTATTTATTTTGGGTTGATACAAGCTCCTGTGAAATAGGGGCCCATTCTGGAAGAACTTGTAACACTCATTCATCCTGTGTTGTTCACCGAGCTCTAATGCTACAGCTGTCATCCACTCTCAACGAACGACTGTCATATTGTCAATCCACAATAATACGGGACAATTTTCACTCCCCATGTTGAAGTATCGTCATTGTAATATAATTCAGTTCATATTAACAGTGCTTTGATGACAATTCCTTTCCACTCCACCCTTTTAGTCCTCCCTCTCTCCTTTTCTTAACCAGAAGGAAATGTATTTTGACAGTATCTCCAGTGTAAACAGTTTTCTGCTTTTAAAACATTTTGGGCCCATAGCCCTCATTGAAACTTCAGAGAACAACTTCAGAGAACACACCAATCTTTTTTTTTTCTTATAGAACTATCTGGGGATTAGGTAGTGCCTTACCCACAAGAACTAAAAGTATTGGGTTGGCCAATATGTTCGTTCGGGTTTTTCTGTAACCTCTTACGGAAAAACCCGAATGACCTTTTGGGCCAACCCAATATTTTTACCTGTTTGTCTTATTTATTCTTAAGACATCCCCCTGGAAAAAGAACATGTATTATGATTCTCTTTTTATAAGGGAGCATAATTAGGACTCAGCCATCTTCACTTTAGGGTTTACAATCTGTTCATTTGAAAAGGCTGCTTATTTTTCCAAGTATTAACAGTGATGTCAGGAACTGCTTACATGGTGGAATTAACTACCCTAATGAATTTATATTCACTGATTTTCCCTGCAGGGGAAATTGGTTCTATGTGTGAGTCTTCACCAATTTTCAAGGTACTTTCCTGTCACAATAGACTATTTTAAACTGATTGAGAGTGTTGTCTTTGTTAGAATTTCCCAACAGCTGAATCTAGGTGGGCACAGTTGATATGATTAAAATATATGGTGCATACTTGTGAAGCTGTTCCAGCTACAATGCTGCAATTTTAAAAGAAAAAAAAAATCATTGTGACTGTTGGACGTTTTCACTTTTCTCAGTTTTTAATTCTTCACTCATCCAAATACTTGCCCAAAAACATGTGGCAGAGTGTGGGGAGAGGGAGAGAGTTTGGGGAAGGGAAGGAAGTTGGATGTCAAAAACCACCAGAAATTTTTGTAAGGTCACGAATCCCCCAGATGACTGCTTGGAAAATGTTACAGTATTGCCTTCTGGGGGCCTCTTCCTCCGCATTCTTATAAGCTAAAAATCAGGGCTTTTGAAACAGCACATTTCTCAAAGGTAGGGAAACAAAATCGAAGCTGGGTGAGGAAAAGCATGCTGTTTGGGATCTGAGAGTGGAACAGAACTTGAGGTAAATGAGTCTAGAAATGTCTCCTATTCTGCCTCCATAAATGAAGACTCGAGAAATAAAGGGAAGAAGGGCGAGAAGCAGAGGGGAAGGGGAAAATACATTGTAAAACATGCATGTCATGTTCAAATTGTCATACGCTTAGTGCTGTGGCACATCTTGGGACAGTCCTGATGAATTTGAAGACTTTATCTCTTTGGCCCCATAGGGGAGACCTGCTTTATGAGCCTCTCAGGTCTTTACGCCGCAAGCGGAGACACCTCAGGGCTGTGAGGTGCACGACTGTTACTCAACAGCTTGGAACAGGAAGTGGAGATCCTGCCACTAACTGAAACTTCAAACTTCATGTAAAGTGTGTGCCCACTTGGAACGTTGCCAGGGCACCAGGACCCATCTCTCTCCTCCAGCAGGAAGTGCCGTGGGCCCCAGAGGAAGCCCCGCAGTCACTCTTGCTTACAGCACTGCCTTGTTGCAGGGTCCCGATGTGACAGGGTCAGACAAAGGAGACATCAGCCTTACTTCTGACTCTGCCCCTTTGAAAAGGGAGGACCAGGTTGGGATGAGGGTGCGGTGCGGATAGGGGTGTGCGTGAGGCATGGTTTTGGTGACCCACGTTTATAAGGCAATTCTTTGTGGTAGGGACAAGCTCTGCCAGCAGCCTTTAAAGCCACAGTTTAGAAACAATCAGCATAACTTTTGCATTCATTCATTCATTCACTCACTCACTCAATCCCTAATGAAATGGTTAAGAGTGCTGGGTCTGTAGTCAGACAGCTGGGTTTGACTCCCCAGCTCTGCCATTTCCCAGCTGTGTGATTTGGGTACACTCCTTATGTTTTACTAGTAAAGTGTGGATAATAATAGTTCCCACTTCCCCAGAGCTTTGTGAGGATTCAGTGAGTTAATATGTGCTCCGAACAGCACCTTACGCTTAGTAAGACCTTAGTAAAGGTTAACTGTTTTATTCTATCTCATGAACGAGAGATGGCTACCCACCTAGTCACACTAGGATCTCCTCTCATGAAATACCTTCTCTGGATGATGGAATTGCAACATCCCCTTTAAATCCTAGTTTGGTTTCTCTTTGCATTTCTCCTTGTCTGAATCATTAAAAAAAAAAAGTTCTCCCATCTTAAACAGTGCTGGAGGTGAGATCACGCCTTCGATTGTTTGTTGGGGGGAACGGGGGGGGATGGAATTAATTCTCTTTCCCCAGTTTTGAGTAGTTATGCTTCTGCCTTGCTCCCTCTTCTCCTCTTCTATTTCTTCTATTCTCCTTCTTCCTGCCTTTCTTTGTCATCGTTCTACCTCTGCCCTACTCCACAGAGCCTGGGCTAGCGAAGGTGTAGTATCCAGTGGTAGGTGTATACCACGCTCATTCATAGTTGGTGCTTCAGGACTTTCTCCCAAAACAGTGTAATTTGCCTCTCTAAAGTTAAGATAGCTCAATATGCATCTCTATAGAAATGCTTGCATATTATTGGACGTTAAACAACTCTTATCTAAAGAAAATAAAGTCTTATTTTAAATGTCAGGAATATGAAAGTTTAAAATATATTCATGGTGTGTCATACAACACAATGATTCCATGAAAGTTTCATAGAATGCATTTCACAGACAAGCAGAATGGATCCAGCACTTGGCTAAATAGTAAGTGTAGTTCTGTTCTCTCGGGACTTGAGTTGAATTAAACGTATTAGCTCAGATTGTCATAAAGTCTCCAGAATGGAAGGAGGGTAATATTTTATGTTTATGTAATACTGGAAAAAGACTATTATTATGCGTAATATATATATTTGAATCCTATTTAAATCAGTAACAGGTTCATTCCTGGCACTGATTCCCATACTTTGGCAAGATGAGGTCAGCATGAAAGACATAAATATGGCAATTACTCTGTGTGTAATTTAACATTTGCATTTTTCACAAAATTAGGATGTCCTTTTGTTAAGCACTTTACCCTGTGTATTGTTGAATTTTTCTTTTTTTATTTTTTGAGGTGGTGTGCGTTGGAGTTTCTAATTTCTGTTTAACATCATGTTAGATGTAATGTGGTACCCAAGGGTTAGAGGAAGGAGGGATGGACACATTAGTGGATGGCAACTGTATCAACCTTGTATGGGAGAGAGAGGGTCGCATTAATTGTGCACATTCATCGTTTTCTGCCTAGAGATGGAGTCCCTTTGTGAATTCTACATAGTGGTTGAGAACCACACGAGCACCTTGCTCCTGGGAGTTTTGACAAGTTTTGAGAGGCATCTCCTAAGTTCAAGATACATTTCTTTGTCTCCTATCCAAATATGAGTTCATTCATTCAGATGATTGGAGACGCCCTCAACACTGTGATGGAGCAGAAGTGAGAATGAGAAGGCATCCCTGTCTCCTCCCCTTTTGCTCTCCCTCTTTCCCTCCCTCCCTCCCGTCTCCCTTCCTCTCCCTCTCCCTCTGTTCTTCTCACGTGAGACTCAGTATTCACACTACATAAAGGGAAAGAGCCGGAAGTCAGGCAGCATCCCTCCCTTCTTCCTTTTCTACACTGAATGTTCAGTTCTCAAGCGCCTTGTGGTCTCACGCGTGTGTCCGCCTGTGTCTCCCTGTGCTCCCTTTCCTGCGTCCTCTTGTTTAGCTTCTGTGAGTGTTTGAGTGTGTTTGTCTCCCTGCCCCAGCAGTGGCAGAGGAGCTTGGCTCTGCTCTCATGTGTGTCTTCTTTTTCTTTGCGGGGGGATGGTTGCTAGAGGTGATAGAGGAGTATATTTGCTCTTAAAAGATAAAAGAGCAAAGTCTCAGAGGCATTTTCTGCCAGTGCGTTAGCACTCCGTATCAGAGTAGCTCTTGTTGTTTGGTGCGTGTGACACAGGGACAATGCACTGAAGGGGCCCTTTTGTCAAGTTCTTGCCTGACCTTGAGTTCAGGAAGCACTCCTGGGGAGTAGGACATTCAGAACTGGAATGAGTGGGGGAGTCATACAAGTAAACCAGCAGTGACAGGACAAGGGGCCAATGGGAGGAACAGGTGAGGGAAGCCTTATGGAAGAGGTGACATCACCTGGATCTGTAGCATGTGGAGACTCCAAGAATGGGGATGTTTCTGACCAAGGTGTGTTGGGCTCTCAGACCACTCGAGCTGAGTGGCCAAGCGAAGGCACCTGAAACGGGGCCCCTTGGCTGGTGGGCTGCAGGAGTGAGTGGGCACACAGATTTCCCCCTCCTGTGTCCAGGTGACCCTACTGGGGAGCCTTCCAGCAGGCAGGTAGGATGCTATGGCATCATCATCCAAAGCTTCAATGATGCTTTCACAGGTAACTGTCTCTACCACACCAGCCTCACCTTGGCCTCTCCCTTTGAAACTTAACTCTTCTTTCCGTTATTCCCTCAGGGCTCATCCTAAGGAAAGTTATGGAATTTGTTTACTTCGCCCTAACTTACCACCGCGTTATTCCTGTCCACACAGATGTAGCCCTGCCATTGTAGCTGTCATCGCAAGAGCCCCTTCCGAATAACAGCTGAGCTTGCACATGTCAGCTCCTGTCCTTTGTGTTTTGTGTAGACTAATTCCTTTAATCCTGATAACAACCCTGAGGGGTAGGTATTATTATTATCCCCATTTTATGGACGGCAAAACTGAGATACAAGGAGTGCAGTGTTTGCTGGAGGCCGCACATCTAGTCAGTGGCGGAACTGGCATTATGGACTCAGATTGTACGGCTTAGAAGTCATTGCTCTAAATACAGACAGCGCTTCCTCAAGACACCATATGCAGTCATTGTGCTTCCCCTAGGAAGTCTGGGAAATAAGATGCAAGATCCTTGCCCTGAGAAGAGACAAAAGACGCATTTAAAAATACCAGTGTTGTCTGGGGTAGGACATCCTACGACACTGGGGAGGATGTTTGTTGGTGGTGGTGGTGTCTTTACCTAGGTGCGCTCTACCAGGATCACCCAGATGGAATGGGGAAGACAGCAAGGAGGACACACCTGCACCTCTGTACGACCTGGGGGAGGGTCGGCTAAAATTAAAAAAAAAAAAATCAGAAGCCTTGTGTAGGCTGTGTTGCCTTTGGTCTCTTTGTTTTCAACAGCTTTAAATTTTTTACTTCGAGTAATGAGAGGTGCACCTCTGCCAGCCAGCTGTGTGACCTTGGATGAGTCATTTTGTTCCCTGCCTTATCTGTAAAATGAAGGAGCTGGGTCAAATTATCTTCAAGGTTGCTTCCAGCTCTGAAGTCTTCTGGTTCTGTGTTTTTTGTGTTTTTGTGTAGAGCACTCATGACACTGAAAACGTCTAGCGCTTCCGATTGCATCGCTCTCTGATTTTCTTCTTCCCCCATGTAGAAATTCTGAAGCAGCCTGTGATCTTTATTAATCACACAGAGACTGTCCTCTTCTCAGACTCGAGTGGAATGGCTAAGGTGCCCTCTGCAGAAGATATCGTGGCTAATGTTCTCATTACTGACTAATTGGCTAAAGAGACTTCTCTCACATTGCATTTAGCCTGATTGATAGTTTTCTATCACCTGATGGGTAGAATGGACAGCCAAACCAATTATGCCTGCAAAGAGAGTCCCATACAGCAGAGCAACACCGCCTGAGACAAAAGGCCCTTATAGATGATGTCTAGTCGGGGTGCCTGCCAAGAGTTTGTTAGAGGAAATGGTTTTCCGAAAAGTACAGTTTGACATGCCTTGAAATACATGTGCCTTGGGTCACCCCTAAGCTCACTGGGCCTCGTCTTACTGAAGGAGGAGGGTACGTTTCTGGTTATGTTTCAAACCTGGATAGCTGGGATACCTAGTTAGCTTTGTGCGGAGTGAAACAGAGATGCCAGTTTGTTCAGAACTGAAGCTGCAGAACTGAAGCCCTCCCACAAGTCATGCCACACGGAGACGCGCTCTTCCTCAGATGCAATCTTGTAGACGTAGGGCATTACTCAGATTCCTTTTTGGATTCATTTTCTTTTTATGTTGCTTAGGCTGTTGAGAGGAAATAATATTGAGGTCACTTGCTTAGTCATTTCAATCGAGGCCGTTTCTTTTTAGCTAATGCATTAATTTATTGAAATCTCTGTTTAAAGTGCAAACTTGTTTTAGAGTGGAAAGATCCTCACGTGGTAAGGATTCACGTGAAAATCTAAGTCAGGGAACTTCTCATTCACGTGAAAATCTAAGTCAGGGAACTTCTCATTCACGTCTTAGTCTTTTTTTTTTTTTTTTTTTAAAGCAGAGGGTCAGAAGGCATTTATAGTGCTTCACTGTAAACAGCCTTAATTTTGGGGATATTCCAGGAAAGACAAATCAGGGTTCTCAGTGCCTCACTTTCCCGGTAATCTACTGAATTGTGTTACACAATCAGAAGCAGAGTAAGAGACGCCAGTGAAATAATATGATGTCTTCTACTTCCGTCGCTTCTGTCACCCCCAAGCAGGGCCACAGTGATGTCAGCTTATGCTTGGGATCCTTGGAACTTGTGCCAATATCGGTATGACGTAAATTCTTGTGGCTGAAGCCAGTTTCAGCCCATGTTGGAAAGGGAGACGAAGGAGCCCAGGAGAAGGACTGCGATCGCAGCGTGTAGCATGGTGTGCTACTGAGCGTTGTCACCTTCAAGGGCTCTTCTTTGCTTTTTTTCTTTAAAACCACTTTATTGAGGTCTGATTGACATACTGAAAGCTGTCCATGTTTAATGTGATGCAACTTGCTGAGTTTGGAGATAAGAATCCAGCCGTGAGACCATCACCACAATCAAGACCTTAAACATAGCCATCACCTCCAAAAGTTTCCTTCTGCCCCCTCTATTTTATTTTTTAGAAGATTAATTTTTTTTTTCCTTCTGTAGTAAGAACACTTAACATAAGATCTACCCTCTTGCAAATTTACCTAAGTATACAATTCAGTTCATTTTAGGCCCCATGTTGTACAGGAGATCTCCAGAACTTACTTATCTTGCATCCTGAAACTCTGTAGCCTTTCGCCAGCCCCTCCCCATGTTCCTCTCCCCATTTCAAGATGTTCTAAAATACACACCAAGAGTTTGATGCTTGAGATCAGCTCTAGGGGACCAACTGGTGGGAAAAGAAATGAAAGAGAGCATGATTGTTTTTGTGACCTAACAGCTTTTAAGTAAATTATCCTTGTGGGACTATTAAGTAGAAAGAGGAAGAAAGGACATTTCCCTTGGAGTGGGAAGAGGAAGGCTGGAGTGTGTTGGAGGCGGGAAACGGGACCTGTTCCTTCTCAGCACCTCTGTTCCTTCTGCCTAAGCAGATCCTGCTGCTGTAGCTGTGCAGGGCGCTGTGGTCGCACCATGCCGTCCGCGCTGAGCAGTGAGAGGGCTCGAGGCCAAGGTGCCGACTTGAAAGGGTCGTTGTGCAGCACAGCAGTGGCATGGCCGTTTCAAAAGGGGTGGGTTTGAAATGACTGTAGCTCTTTCATCCTCCGTGTAGTGTTCCCTGACAATGCAGATGCAGTCGGTAAATACGCAGGTTCCTGCGTGTTGGGTGACTGAGGTCTCTGCATCCCACTCCCCGACTGCCGTGTCCACCGGCTGCAGCGGTGCAGGCTGCGACCTGGGCAATTGGTGCCTTCTCCTCTTGCCTCACGTTAGCAATACTTTGTCAGAACGGGCCTCAGATGCATTAGAAAAAACACACGCGCTTGGTATTTAGTGAAAACCTTGACCGGCAGGGTATGTAAGCAGGAATACTATGAAGAACATAAGGCTGTGATACAATGACAAGCCATTTAGAAAAGAAATAGGTCCCGATCCTTACTTTCCTATACAAGCCATTCCCTGTTGGAGATAGGCTTTGTTTCTGGTTTGAGCTCATCTCAAGCCATTCCCAGCTCTGCTGCTTCATCTTCTGTGAGCTCCTCAATAAGAAATACAGCGGGATAAACCTCTAACAAAAAAGTAAACAACTTAGACATAGAAAACAAAGTTATGGTTACCAAAGGGGAAAGGGATGGAGGGATAAGTTAGCAGTTTGGGATTAACAAATACACACTCTTACATATAAAACAGATACAACAAGGACCTACTGTATAGCATAGGAAACTATATTCAGTATCTTGTAATAACCTATAATGGAAAAGAATCTGAAAAAGAATATATATACATGTAAAACTGAATCACTTCGCTGTACACCTGAAACTAACACAACGTTGCAAATCAACTATAATTCAATTTTAAAAATTAAAAATAAAAGCAGGGAGGATGAGGGGGGCGAAGTAAACAGCAAGTTCTGAAAGGAAATAAACTAAAGCTTTACCCCTCAACCTTAGATGGAGCAATTTGGTGTTAAACTTTATTGTTCTATGAACATTTTAGGGGAAAGACTTCCATATATTCCCTAGAGGTAAAGACATGGTTTGTCTCTTAAAACCTGTATTTTATTAAGTGATGATTCCATTGATTGTGGTATTGGATAAAAACAGGGAGGAAAACCTGGTCTTGAGTTCAAACATCAGTTCTGAAAAGGACTGTATTGATCTCAGTCATTTGGAACACGGACATTCTATCTTTGAGGGTTTAACCTTAGGTCTTCCTAGACTCATATTGTTGGACAACTAAAGACATTTTGACCTGCGTCTGGTAAATTGCCTTCCGGTGGGGTTTGTAAACATTACTCTGCCTGATTCTACCCATATATAACTCCCACCAATGCATGATTTGATTTGGTTATGTATCATTAAGTGGAATTTACTGGAATTAGACAAGCAGGGAGTCACATACAATCAAATAATAGAAATGCCTTCTTTATTACCCCCCTTCAAGTCCAAAGCAAAACAAAGCTTTGCTCAGTTACTGAATAGTTGAATTTATAGATATATGAACACTGGACAGTAAAACCTCAACAAATTATTAAGGGTTTCCTTTTTTTGGTCAAAAATTTCTGTCAAAGTCAAATCGCAACCAAATTACCACACATCAGATGTTCATTTATAAGGAATCAACTTCCAGGTTGGGACGAGGGATCAGGTTGTACTTAGCCCCCTCTCTTCCATGATGTCACTTGGTAGGCAGTAGGACCCCTGCCAGGTACATGGAAACTCTGGGTCCTAGCCTGGCCTCCATCATGATACTTGGCTGGCTTACCTCACAGCGTTCTTGTGAAAGCTATAGAAGCCTTTGGTAAACACTTGGGTGCTATACAAAGCTGTTGTTGTTGTTGTCGTTATTGTTACTATTATTATTATTAGTCTACACTGTGAGAAGAGCTGTATGTAATGATGACTCTGAGACCCATTGCAAGATGATTAGTCATCAAAAAACAATTTATGTGCAGGCAGTTGTATTTTCAAAAGCAGGTAAATTATTTACTATATCTTATGAAGATTTAAAAATAAGACTTGAAGAACATTTCAAAGTCTCATACCGCTGCTTAACACAGGCAGACGTCATTCCATTTTATGCTCAGTGCCTTGCCAATGTGCCACCATTTACACTGTTCTCACCCGTAAATGACTGAATCCTCCTGACAGCCCTGTGTGATGGGCGCTGTCTTGATACCCATTTTACACACCTGGAAACTGAGACCTAGAGAGATGAGGTGACTTGTCCAAGATCACAGAGCTGGTAAGCATCAGAGCTGTTGTTGTTTTTTTTAAAATTATTTATTTATTTATTTATTTATTTATTATTTTTGGCTGTGTTGGGTCCTCGTTTCTGTGCGAGGGCTTTCTCTAGTTGCGGTGAGTGGGGGCCACTCTTCATCGCGGTGCGCGGGCTTCTCATTATCGAGGCTTCTCTTGTTGCAGAGCACAGGCTCCAGACGCACAGGCTCAGTAGTTGTGGCTCACAGGTCTAGTTGCTCCGCGGCATGTGGGATCTTCCCAGACCAGGGCTCGAACCCACGTCCCTTGCATTGGCCGGCAGATTCTCAACGACTGCGCCACCAGGGAAGCCCAGAGCTGTTTTGAATCCAGCTACTCAGTCCTCTTCACCACTGCACTGTATGCCTCATGTCGCATCTGGCCCAAAATAGACCCCCAGTGAGTGTTTGGTCAAATGCCATTAGCAACCTAAATGTCTATGGACAGAAGAATGGATAAAGAAGATGTGGTACATATATACAATGGAATATTACTCAGCCATTAAAAAGAATGAAATAATGCCATTTACAGCAACATGGATGGACCTAGAGATTGTCATACTGAATGAAGTAAGTCAGACAGAGGAAGAGAAATATTGTATGATACCACTTATATGCAGAATCTAAAAAAAATGATACAAATGAACTTATTTACAAAACAGAAACAGACTCACAGACTTAGAGAATGAACTTATGCTTACCAGGGGAGAAGGGGGAGGGGGAGGGATAGTTAGGGAGTTTGGGATTGACATGTCCACACTGCTATATTTAAAATGGATAACCAACAAGGACCTACTGTATATTACAGGGAACTCTACTCAATCTTTTGTAATAACCTAAATGGGAAAAGAATTTGAAAAAGAATAGATACACGTATATGTATAACTGAATCACTTTGTTATACACCTGAAACTTACACAACATTATCAACTATACTCTGATTTAAAATAGAAAGTTAAAAAAAAATGTCGTTAGAGACTCTAGGTGCCCTTCAGGCTGGGCCCAGTCAGCCTTTCCCTCTGACTTGTTTCTCAGTATTCTCCCACTCAAAACCAGAAAAACTTTTCTTCACCCTGTCCTCCAGTTTTCACTTTTCCTTACATTCATTCATTCATTCACTTATTCTTTTGGCAACAATTCTTTTGACACGCTCCTCACGATTAATAGTACAAAGTCTGGGAAATAAAACAAAGTACTACATGGCCCCTGTGCCTGTGGAGTTCATGGTTAGAAGGGGCGGGGCAGAATCATAAGCAGGGTAATTATGTTTTTTTATAGAAAGAAGCAATAGTCAAAGCATGAGGGTGTCACAAACTGTGTGGACACCTAGGGGAAGGCTTCATGGGGCGGGTGACATTTGGGCTGGACTTTAAAATATGAAGGAATTTTCAGGGGAAGAAATAAGGAAGAACAGAGGGAACAGCCTATACTAAGGCAAGGAACGAGAAAATGGAAGGCAATTCAGAACAGCAGGGAGAACTGAAGCTAGAGGTTTGGGTGAGATTGGGAAGGGCTCCGTGTGCCATCGGTTTTAACTTCATCCTGTAGGTGAAACATTTGAAATGCCTCATGAACATGAGGCCCTGAAGACCTTTTTTTTTTTAAATTGAAGTATAGGTCATTTACAATATCACGTTAGTTTCAGGCATACAGCAAAGTGATTCAGTTATATATATATTTTTTCAGATATATTCCATTATAGGTTATTACAAAATATTGAATATAATTCCCTGTGCTACATTAAATCCTTGTTGCATATCTATTTTATATATAGTAGTGTGTATCTGTTAACCCCATATTCCTAACTTGGCCCTCCTTCCCTCCCTCTCCCCTTTGGTACCCATATGTTTGTTTCCTGTATACCTTTATTTACTCCACTGCCCCTCCCAGGTCAGCCCTTTCCCAGACTCTGCCTCCATCTCTTTTTCGAGTCTTGAATCCTTCCTGCTCTGCAAAACCTTTCTGCATCATGAAGCCTGAGCTTCTCCCTTCTCTAAATGCCTACCTTTTGTATTTGGAAATTAGTTATGCCTCTCATTCCCAGTCATCTTTTCATGGGCTTATGTCATTGCTACAGGGCAGAAATAGTCATGAAGGGCGAGGAAATGCTGCTGAGGTGTGTTTCTACAGAGCTCTCAGTGCCATGCCGGTCATAGGCTGTGTTCAATGAGTGTTTTTAGGTCTATTGATTATGTGAAATCCATATGCACAGAAGAGGTTCAGCTGGATCCTTGTTCTTCTATAGCTTTTCAAAACTTCAGACACCAACTAATGTTCTGAACAGCTGTTCTCACACTTACAAGTTGGTGACCTCTTCCAGAAAACACAGTTTTTCCCTTTCTATAACCTTTGACCAGAAAAAAAAGAAAACATCAAGCAGAGCAGGAGAGCTAAAAGGGACCTTGGAGGGTCAGCAACCTGTTCCATCCCCTCATTCTTTACAACGAGAGGGTTTTTGTTTTTTGTTTTTTCCAATGGCAGAACTGACAAATTCATTGTAAGAAACCTTGGAATGTCTCCAAAAGTGCAAAGAAAGAGGAAGAAAAGTTGATCGTATTCCTAGATCTCTAGTGAGTTTTCCTTAAAATTAATTTTTAGAGGTGACCTTGACAGGTTGAAGAGGATTCACATGTTAAAATCTTTTATAACATCTGGCTAAATGCCCCTCAGTAAGATTGTGCCCATTTACCTACTCGTACCAACAATGTGTGTGTGAGTCTAGTACTTTTATTTTTATGCAAGGTGCAATAGACATTATTCTCAAATAACTAACAGTTTTTATAGTCAGAGGACTTTGAGCCTGCTGAGGCTTGGTGAGGAACTGAATGGAGAAGTAAGATGATTTTAAATCTCTGGTTTAACTATAACTAATTAACAATTTCAGTCTCCTTGAGAACAGAATAATTTCCAGTCTGAAATTTTCATTCAGATTAAACTCACTCCACATTCATTGCTAGAGGTCTAACCAGTTCCAAGACCAGGTCATCTGCTGCAGAGCAGCCCCTTTCAGTTTTGTCTGAATTTTACCACCAACTCTGATAAAAGGGGCACTTAACACTCTTTGAGGTTCCCTTGCCTTATCTTTGAAAATGAGTGGGTTGAACTAAATTATATCTAGAACCATCTCCATTGATGATTCTGTTAGAACCATAGATCTAAATCGATATGGAAACTCCTGGAGTTATGGGAGTACTGTTGGGTGTGTGGGAAAATGAGACCTGTCTAGTTAAAAGCTGAGGCAAATCTGAGACTGAGCTAGAGTTAGGATCTAAAATTCCACATTTTCACTGGACAATTTTTATTTATTTAGTACTCGCTACAGAAGACACTGGGCCAGTCAGACAAGGCAGAGGCTGCAAAGTTAGTTACAGTTACTGATACAATTGCTTCCATTCAGGCTTGGGGATAAAGCAAGGCTGGAAATAGACCCGTAAGAGAATTTGAGTGTAGTTCAGAGGTTGGAGAGATCACCTAATTGGGAGACAAGGAAAATCTTTGTGAAAGAAGAAATTTTTCAGATGCATCTTGGCAAGTAAAGATGGCGGAAGGCCGTTTCAACGAATCTTGTCATTTCCAAAACATCATGATGACTAACTCTATGAAAGATTAAAATTTGTGCAGAAAAGTTTCCATGCCACTACTACGGGATTATTATAAAATTTAAGTTAAATTCCACTTCAACATTGCCATTTGTTGAAAGTATTTGTATAACCAATATTGCGAAGCCTTTGCTGATAGATTACTTATTTGAATCAAAATTTAATATAACAAAATTTCAGTGAAAGCATTGGGACAGGCTCAGCGGGTTTGTTGTCTATCCCCTAATAACTTTACAGTTTCCCCACATACAGTCACAAACATCCTCAGAGTTTGAACCAATGTGAAACTTTTTGTTCTCCACGGTAGTCTACAAGAAAAAAAAATTAGTTCACTGTTAAATATTTATTCTTTCTATAATAATATTACATACACACGACCTCAGCTTTGACCCTCAGAGGAGAGCTGGAGGTCCAGTGTTCTGATGATTTCACATGGACACACTCACTGGCTATATTTGAGGAATAAATATTTAAATCATAGAATGAGTAAGCCTTGGAAGAATAGTGGACAAGTTTTCTCTTTTGTATCTATTTGTGCTCCAATCTGTTTTAAATGCCCAATTTTAAAATTTTCTGATGTAACAGACCAGAGAGAAGAATCCCAACTAGTGGCAATATTGAAGGAAAGGGTAATTTAGTGCAGGAGCTCAGTATCGCTAGATTCTTGCAGCTGTTTTCTGGTTGGATTTTCATCTCTGCTGTCGTTGCCTATTGTGAGATAACTAGAGCTTGAGTTTTTCAGATGGTATTATATGCTGATGCTGTGTAACCAACCTATGTAATTTGAGTTTCTCATTATCAAAGGTGGCAGCCTTAATCTCTGTCTAGCGCTGCAGTGCCTGGAGACGTAATAATGATGATGATTTTTACCATCCCTGGGGTTTAAACTGTCTTCTCTGTTATGAGGCTGGCCCAGTAGCAGCGGGTAACTTCAGAACTCCCTCCTCCTGAAGCACTTAGCTGGCAGTGTTGGAAGCCTGCATTCGTATCTCAGCAAGCTGGGAGACTAGGATGGAGAGCCAGAAAGGGATTGGGGAGCAGCAGGGGCCGGAGGGGGGGCGTTGGTGGGGGGTTAGATGCCTGAGAGTTGAAGGGGAAGAAGCTGTGATGAGGTAAAGGAACCTATGGCTTTAAGGAAATACAGAAGCAGAAATGGGTAGCAAAGAAAAAAAAAATTAGAAGAAAAGGAAAGGATGGGAGGAGGTGTATGGGATGAGGATGACATGCCTTAGAATAAGCCGATCCAAGCCCGGCCCTTGTTTTCATTTGACCTGTTAGTAAAAGCGGATCTTACCTTCCTGTGTCGTATCTTCACCCCCCGGGAGACAGTCTTTCCCCTTGCATGTGTGCAGACAATTTAGGGTGGACCTGTTGCCAAAGCTGGTGTTTTGTTGTCCAGTGTCTTATGTGTGGTAGTTTATCAATAAATGGTTGTAGTTTTAGAATAATTTAATCCGCTATCTCCAAAGAAGCTGCCACAAGGTTACTGCTGTGTGGTTGGCGTGGCATTTAAAGATGAAGAATGCAATTATCCTAAAAATGGGAGGGGAGGGGTGGAGTGAACTGCGGATGGGATCAGTGCCAGAATTAAAGGAGGAGAAAAGAATTGTGGGGGAAATAAGTTGGGGGCCAGATGGACACAGAGAAACCAGGATGGGCAAAGAGAAAGATGTGGTGGGAGAAAAAGATCCGTACTTCACTTTATTCATTTTTTCTTCCTCATGGACATGCTATATGCACTCCCAAACGAAAAGAGTGTGAATGTTTGACTAGCTCTCGCTCAGGTAGAGGAGGAAAAAAATCAACTCGTTTTATCTCCATCGTCTTATTTTACCAAACCAAGCAAAGAGCCCTCTTTAAACTATCCATGATAACTTTAGTTAAAAATACAGGTCTGGGACCAGAAAATTTAGATTGATTAATTTGGTGTGAATTTTAAAGAACATAATAAATTGACACCTTTACTTTTTTCGGATTTGAAACAAAAATGCACACATTTGCTGAGCTGGCACTTATGTAATAATTAGGGGTATCTTATTTCAGTCTTTTAAAAAGAAGCATATAATTGAAGTGATAGATGTAATATTTGCAAATAGTATTATACTTACTAATATAGTTATAGACCCTCTTTTTCTTTAGTTTGTGATTTCTTCCTAGTTGGACTCTTTAAAATGAATCTTTTTCTTAAAATTTCCCTATTTTTAAAAAACATGTTTTTTGTGCTGTAATACAGGGTGAAAACCAGTTGGAAATTAATCTAGTCTAGCAATTAACAGTCAGAAATTCAGGTAGCACACGAATAAGAAAGGGATAAAAAAGAGAGTGAATATCTAAAGTCAAATATAAGCATGGCTATTACCCAGAAAAGAAAGATAATTTAGTATTTCTCTTAGTTTGTGGTCTTTGAGGCATAATTGATAAATGAGGGAAGGTAGTTAATTGTCCTAATGGCAGTGCCGGTTTTGAAGAAAGGGACCGTGGCTGAAAGTGGCCCAGTCTGCTCTTTTGAGGTGGGAGATTCACAAATAGGGATCATCTCCCTTTTCGCCAGTTGAATCAGCTCCACTGTGCTGAGCGGAGTTTGGTTTTACTGAGGAGATGGAATCCGTCCCATGGGGGCAGGAGAGTGTGTATCTAAGTGGTCTCTGACCCGTGAACTTGCTCCCGTGGTTCTGTGGCACTTCTCACCCTGTAACATTGGGACACAGGCTTCAACTCAGGTCAGTGGTTTCACCACAAAGGCCAGAGGTCATTGGGAAAACCAGAAGAAACATCCAAGTGACAGTGACAACTGTGCAAAAATAGGGGAAGAAAACGGAGAAAGCTGCGAGTAGATGAAGTCTGTCTGTAGGACTCTCAGAGGAGAGCACGAATCATCAAAGAGGTTCCAGAGTTACAACCAAGAAGTATTTATGGCAATCAGTGGTGCAAAGGGTAATAATATAAACATAATAAAGAAGAGAAAGGAAGGCATGCCAGAGATAAAGGAGGCCTCACGTTAAATGAATGGGGAGATAAGTGTAATGATTATGCTCAAATGACTGAGCTATTGATGGCAAAATGGCTGAGCTCCTGAACTGCTTTTTAAGACTGGCCTTTAAGAAGATAAATAAGGATAATTAAACAGCAATGAAGACCTGTTTCATTAAAAAAAAAAAGAAAAAGAAGAAAACAAATAAATAGGCAAGGTCTTGGATGATGTGTTAACCAGTGTTAATGGAAGTAATAATGAATTCATCAAAATATGATGCTCTCCTTTGGAAATCATGAAGGAATAATGAGGGGTGGGGAGAGAGAGAGAGAGAGAGAGAGAGAGACTGACAATGCGTGGTTATCCAGTGTCCAAGAATGAATATTCAATTGTCAGCAGACATAGCACAGATAAAGCACAGATCCATTCTCATATCTTATTTTAGCCTCTTTTTTTTTTCAGAATTCTTACCCCAGGAACCTGTTTATCATACCTTCCAATAAGACTCCAAACTCAGTTTTCTCTCTTCTCCCTGCCCCATCTATGATCCAGTGTTGCTAATGTATAGTAAAAATAACAGTTTAAGAGAGCACTGTCCTGTATATTTCACAGAACAAGAGGCCCTGAATAATTCATTTCTAAATAGAATTAGTTTTAAACCTGTTCCAAGCACAGTACCTGCCCATGGTTAAGTACGGTCATCCCTCAGTATCCACGGGGCATTGGTTCCAGGACCCGCCAGGGACACCAAAATCCACGGATGCTCAAGTGCCATAGTTGGCCCTCAGTATCTGCAGTTCCACAGCCACATATCCTGTAGTACTGTATATTTTTTTTTTTTTTAAATTTTATAGCTACTTTTATTTTTATTTATTTATTTATTTATTTTGGCTGTGCTGGGTCTTCGGTTCGTGCGAGGGCTTTCTCTAGTTGCGGCAAGTGGGGGCCACTCTTCATCGCGGTGCGGGGACCGCTCTTCATCGCGGTGCGCGGGCCTTTCACTATCGCGGCCCCTCCCGTTGCGGGGCACAGGCTCCAGATGCGCAGGCTCAGTAGTTGTGGCTCACGGGCCCAGCTGCTCCGCGGCATGTGGGATCTTCCCAGACCAGGGCTCGAACCCGTGTCCCCTGCATTGGCAGGCAGACTCTCAACCACTGCGCCACCAGGGAAGCCCCTGTATATTTATTGAAAAAACGCCATGTGTAAGTGGACCCATGCGGTTCAAACCCGTGATGCTCAGGGGTCAAGGGTCAACTGTATTCCATAGGCAGTTGTGGAATGAATAAGTGAATTAGGAAAACTACATTGCTAACAAATAGAGTATTTGAACGGATAAATATACGAACATCTAGGAGATATTAGAGCCATGAGCCACAACTGGCATAGATTTATCAAGCTTTTTATGTTAGACCAACTTAGCTGATTATTGTTTGGAAAATCTGAAAACAAGTGGACAAAAAAGAATGCACTGAATATATTATTATTTCTACATACATCCAGATGTGAATGGAAGGGTTGATACCAGGTCTTATAAAATCTAGTTCAGAAAATGAATTCAAATTGACTCGAATGTGTCAAATTGATTGAAAATTGCCTAAAGGACTGAAAGGGTAATGATAAATGGCAATGCATCGAGTCTAGGGGAGGGTGGGAATCTATGTTCAGCAAGATCTTAGTGAACATCTTCATTAATTATCCGAGAAAGGATGTAAACAGCCATTCATTAAACGTATAGAAGAAGCTAAATAGAGAGGAATTCTAAACACTGGGTGGGGCTGAGGACAGTAAAAAGGGAACCAACCTGCTCAGGAACAGAATGACGCTAATAATTGGATTGAAATCAACTCATGTTCCGGCAGTGTTGACTCTGCAGGGCAGTCCCAGGCAGTGTTGGGGCTCTAGGGATGAGTTCAAGAGACTTAGCAGACAGATAATGCAAACAACGGACTATAGGATGAGGAAGAATGAAGGAAGTGCAACCTTGGAGGTGGAGCAAACTGCTGTGGGAGCAAAGAAGGGTGATGAAACTCTAAACGGAACAGCCAGGACTGCAGATTCATGTTGTTACACTGTAAGAAAAACAAGGGAGCAAGAAGCATTTAGGGGAAGTGACTAGGGTTAGGTCAAGGTTAACCCCGTGTGCAACCAAGAAGTACCAAGACAGAGTGACATTTTTCTTCAAGCACATAGTATCAGCCATAGATTTTGGAGTCAGGACGTTAGGGCTCGTCTAATGCAAACTCACTTCTCAGTGGGACCTTTTTTTAATGATTCTTTTCTTGTGTTATGGTAAATTACTAGATACTATTCTTAGTTTCATTTTTAAATTTTACTCTGAGGATCAATTCTGTGGAAATACATATAATTATGTAAGAAAGTATTGCACATAAAGATGTTCATTAGAGTATTATTTATAATATTGAACCAATGGCAACCCCCTGACATCCAGTAGTTGGGAAAAATTTAAGTTTCCTGTCTTCCCTTGTGAGGATATGGATATTCTCCAGCCACTCACGGGTGTTTATGAAGAATTAGAGGAGGAAAATATTCATCTTTTAATGTTAGGTGAGAAAACTAGAATGGAAAATTTACCATAGAGTGTAATTAAAAGCAAAAAGCTAGTGTATGCTTAGAAACAAAATATATCAGTGATTGTTTTCATCAGGGGGGAAAGAGGATGCTATAAAATGTAGTGTTTGTTGAGTCTGACCAACTAATTTGTTCCGTGTGTTTATTCCTGTCTCTAAAGGTTTTTATTTGTATTTTAATATGTTTTGATGAGCCTCTAGTAAAGGGACTTAGGGAAAGTATAGTGTTTTAGCTGTGTGGTTTTTCTTTGGAAAAAAAGACTTACTTCCTAACTATTGAGAGGTATCAGCTCTCCTGAAGATGGATGTTTAGTAAGCACACCTGGAATACCAAATGGAAACGTGGCCTTATATTTTGGTCTATTTTGGTCTTATAATAAAGCTGTAATTCAGTGGGTAAAAGACAAGGATGTACATGATAACCACCACGATAATGGAGAGGCTCCTCACACACACAAACACCCACCTACCCCCAATGATTACGCCAATTACTCCTAAGGACTGAGCGCCAGTCGGCGGGTGAGATTATAAACACCAACGACCCAAGGTGAACAGGGGTACCAGGCTCATTTTATTTATGATTTTTCAAAGTAGTTGAGAATACTGGGTGAGAAGCACATTTCTAAAGGAGGTCTAAGCAGAACCAGCAAAACTAGAGCTGGCAGGCTAGTCCTCTAAAATCTCCCTGAAACAATGGAATTGTTCTTTTTCCTTCCTGTCTCTCTCTGTTCCATAGTCACTCCATGCTCTTCCCTTCCATTCTTACTTCCCTTTCCCGGCCTAGGTGCACATCTGGCCATTGCTACAGTAGTTTGTTTTCAGTGTATTTGTTTTCAAAGTATTTTCCATCAGGAGGGAAAAATCCTTCCATATTCTTTATCAACATATTTTATCTTGAAAATTGTCAAACACGCAGAAGCAGAGGAACAGTACGATGACCCTTTGTATGCCAACAGATTCAACAGTTACCAAGATTTGCCACACTTGCTTCATCCAGCCCCCTCTTTTTTTTTTTTTTTTGGTCAAAGTAAAGATCTCAGCCATCGTGTTGTTTCACCCTTATTTACTTCAGGATGCACCTCTACAAATTATGGAGATCTTTCAGATAATCACAATGCTCTTATCAGACCTAATGAAATGAACAGTAACTCCTTGGTATCATCTGATACCCAGTCCATAACGAGATTTTCTTGATTATCTCAAAATAGCCTTTTCCTAGTTGGTTTATGTCAATCAGGATGGAGACAAAGTCCACACATTACACTGGTTGTTCTGGCTGTTAAATCTTTTAAATCTCAGTCCGTGCTTCCGCTCCTCCTTCATCACCTTCCCATTCCCATTAACATGTTAAAGAGCATTCTTTTAATGACTTGGGAAAATAATCATGGAGTACTTGCAGGAAGGACTTGGAATAACAAGGTTGAGGACAGTTAACTTGGCCCATTTCAGTTTCTGTGAGACTTTTGCCAGAATATTTCAGATGGTTCTCTCACTTTTATTGTTAAGCATTTTGGAAAGAGATTTCTCAGCCTCCTTAGCTAAGCCAGTCTCATATCATTGAAAAGACAGACGTGTTTTCTTATATCTAACCAGTATCCTTCCTAATATAGGTCAGGCCTTTCCCCCTTGATCTGACTTCAATAGAACCAAGAGGTCTTTAGTTATATTATGGAGTTCATGTAAGCCCACCTTATGTCCCTCAGTGATTTATTTATTTTTATGGTGATGGTTCTGTTGTTTTACAAATTTAAGCAAGAGGTCCATATAGCCTGGTGATTAAGAACACAGATTGCTGGATTCAAATCTCAACTCTGCCACTTCCTAGAGGTATGTGGCTTTGGAAAGTCACTTACCCTCTTGGCACCTCAGTTTCCACATCTGTAAAATTGGGATAACAATAGTACGCATCTTATAGGGTTGTTGTTGAGATTAATGCACACATACACACATTGCTTAGAATAAAGTGTGTCACATACTAGGCACTTATATGTGTTAGTTATTGCTGTTATAGCATTAATATGTCCTTGTTGTAAAAACAAGAAAGTCAATCAACCTCAATTTGTAGATAGATAACCCTTAGTTTTCTTTAGACGGTTTTGAAGAAGAAAAACATGTAAACAAAAGGAAAAGGTGAATAATTTGTGAAACTGTATAAAAGTTCTGTTTTCAGTATCAGGAACCATTCTCTGGATCGTGATCATTTTTTCCCCGGAAAAGTTGAAATGTCAGGGTTAACAGCGTTTCAAGTGAAATCAGCTGAGAATAGAGACTAAGAACGTAGGCCTAAAAATCAGTTGTAAGAGTTTGCCTCATTTCTCTGTTTTGGATGAATAATGTTTATTAAACTTGCATAATTAAATGAAAAAGCACAAGAAACTATTTTAACAGTCATGTCTGAATGCCAGCAAATGTTTCAAAGAACAAACGTAAGCTTGTTTTAACAATTCTCTACAAATTTCCCTCCCGCCACTTATCCCCCCAAAGCAGCCTTTGCAATGCTAGCGCTCAGGCCTGGGCATAAAGGGCCGAATGTGAAGGGTGTAAAAGAACCCATTGTCTAGGCTGCTCCTGCGTGATGTGAGGACCTCGGAGGTGTGGGCCCAGCAGGAGGAGCTAGCTGGTCCACAGTGCCTCCTCAGAGCCCGGCTGCCATGCTGCTGACCAAGGCCACTTAAGCTGATGAGTCGAACATACTCTTAGAACCTCGTGGCTAAACAGACTGAAGTCCTGGAAGTCAAGTGACTCAGGTCTCACAGGAAGGAAAGATGGGAACTCAGTTTGACCTCCTCCTGGTCCAGAGTTCTCACCTTCATTCTGCACAGAGATGTTAATAGGGGTTAAGAAAAAAGGATGATATGGCCAAAAGGCTTGGGAAACACTGGGTTACCTATGTTAAGCAAGTGTCTTTGCTGAAAGACCCTGAGCCCTCAATATCTTAAAAGGGGGGTAAACATGCAGCATTTCTCAGATTTATTTGAACATGGAACCCCTATTGTATTGAATATGCTTTGGCTAATAAAAACTTTCTCATGCAGTCCTTTTCTTAAATAGAGTACATGACACAAGAAGAGAGGGAGAAAGTAATAGCATAAGCTCGTAGTATTTATAATAGTCATCCTGACCTGTATTTGAACTAGGGGTTATACATTCTCCTGTTGAGCTAGCAGTGGCAGATGAAGACAGGGAGGGAAAGGTAAAAATTGATTAAACTGCTTATTTAGTGGGTAGAGCTAAAAAGAGATGGCCATATTTTATTGTCTATTTTCAATTCCTTGAATCATACAAGGAAGAGGTGAATTTTTCTTCTGACTACGCCTCTTGTCTCATGCCTTCCTCCCTGGCCTACACCAATTTTGCTATTTCTAGAACCAAGTTAATCCATTGTTCTTTGCTAGGCATCTTATTGATCTTCTATGTTATTAATATTCACTTTTAGCTGCCAAATTAGCTCTAACGAGCCATTTATGTTTATTTTTAGTGCACTCAGAAAGCTGGGATGTATTATCCAGATCGCATTCTGAATTGTATCTACAAGGAATTTGAAGTGTCTCCTTTCCCCTCTTTTTCCTGTTTCCCTAACTTTATCCCAAATGGAAATAAAGGAAGCCTTCAATTTATGAGCAGGCTGTTCCAATAGTTTTTGTTTTTGTTTTTGTTTTGTTTTTTTCTTTTTTGAAAACTCAGAACTTATGTTCCCATGAAAACAATGTTCCTAGGCTAGCCCAGTATAAAATAATTTTATCCATAGTGACTTTTAAAAAATTTTCAAGAATTTCTTGTTGCCTTTTAAAAAACTATTTATTTAGTTAGTTAGTTAGTTTATTATTTTTTTGGCTGCGTTGGGTCTTAGTTGCAGTATGCGGGATCTTCGTTGAGGCATACGGGATCTCTCCTTGCGACGTGGGCTCTTCGTTGTGGTGCACGGGGTCCAGGGCGCGTGGGCTCTGTAGTTTGCAGCATGCGGGCTCTCTCACTGAGGCGCGTGAACTCAGTAGTTGTGGCGCGTGGGCTTAGCTGCTCCACAGCATGTGGGATCTTAGTTCCCCTACCAGGGATGGAACCCGCATCCCCTGCATTGGAAGGCAGATTCTTTACCACTGGACCACCAGGGAAGTCCCCATGGTGATTTTTAAAAATTTACAACAAAAAGGAAGCAATTTTATTTCAATCATCATGAAATGTATTTACCCACTTTTTAAACAGGTACTCCTCTCTCCTGCTCTGACTTAGTTGCTGAAATCAGTAACTTACTTTGGGTTTCTCCAGGGTTGTGGAAGCAGTGTAGTGTAGGGTTAGATAAAGAACTTTGGAGCCAGATTGCTGAAGTCTGGGCCCCTGATAGGGAAGCTACTTGCCTTTTCAGTGACCCAGTTTCCACATCTCTAAAATGGGGACAATGATGGTAAGGTAACTATCTCATAAGGTATCCAGTACATAGAAAAGTGCTAAATAAGTGTCTGCTATCCTCATGATGATGGTGCAGATGGTGGAGACGGATCTAATAGGAGTAGTGGGGTTGAGGACGGGGCTCAAACCAAACCGAATTAAGTAGAAGTACTAGGATCAGTGGTACCAGGAAGTAGGTACGTGATTTTAGGAAAGTTAAGCTGGCCAAAGAAGGGAAAGAAGGAAGAAAGGCTCTCAAAGTAGTTGTGACTTGGAATAGCATTAGGAAAAAAAGGACTCAGAGAGGGAAGGAAAATTCTTGGGTCATTTTTTAAAAATGAGGAAAAAAATGATGTAGGTAGATGGTCTTGCCATTTTTCAGCTTTGAGACCAAGTCTAATTCCTTAGCTACTTTGAACATGAGTTTTCTTATTTTATAAACTGAGAAAAATAGTATTAACCTTGCAGGACTATATAAAGTTTAGAATGATGTGTCTGAAATGCCTGGTTCATAGGAGACCATCAATAAATGGTAGCAATTATTCTTATGTAAAGGTTATGTTGCTAAAGTACTTCCAGGCAATCACTCTTTATTTTTTCATCCCCATTTCATCTCTCTTATATTAGTAATCCATGCTCACTTTTGAAAAATAGAAAATTAAAAAGTTAATTTGTCCAAGATCACAGCTACAGATTGGTCAAATTGGGATTCAAAGCTTGCAAGTGTAGCTCTTAAACAACACACACATTTGTAAATCCCAAGGGAAATAGTATCACTGTCTCATTTCTTAAGGCTCTACACACAGAAAAGAAACAGTATTCTGTTTTCCATACTTGTCTGTTTTACTTCTATGTAACTGCTTGGGCACTTTAAAAATGAAAAGGTGACCCCCGTCTTTGCTTTCCATGCATCAAATCTTGTCCAGGAAATACGTATCTGGCTTCAGTTTGTTTCACTGGCAGTCATGTTCCCAGAAATTCTCCGAAGATGGAATTTTGCCTTGTCACCTGACCCAAGCCTAAACTTAGGTAAATTAATGAGAGTGAGCCAACTTTTACAGAAAAGCTGACTCCAGTGAAAGGTTTTCCCCCGCAAGTCAGTTTTTTATTTGTATTTAATCTGGTCTGTGTGGTGTTTGGCTCTCCTGTTTGCAAGTTTTGCAATTTCACTGTCTAACAAGCAGTAGCTGATAGGAGTTTTAATCAAACCCTTCACCCTTCTAAGTGCTCAAGTAAATATGATCAGTTTTCTTCCATCCCCTCAGAAACAGGCTCCCACCCACTCCAACATAGCTATTCCACGCAAGAAACCAAGCACTCAAATCCTAAGCAAAGAGAGTCCAGTGCCAAGGCTTATTTCTTTTCTCTGTATTCTGTGAAATATTTATACACTGTTTATTCAATAGCAAACTCTTTGAAGCCATTATAAGCAACCCAGAAATAGGTGCTTTGTATCTCCTATGTTAGCAAAAACCTGAAGTGGCCAAATGCACAGACAAAAATCAGCCATGAACAAGATATCATGGTGCAATTATTTTATGTGTATCTGAAAACGATGTTTTTAACATAGCAACTGTTTTGTTCTGGCCTTTCAGTTGTCTCCACGTCTCCTCCCTGCCCCTACCTAGCAAAAGACAAGGCTCCTGTTTGCATTAGGGCATTTACATAGGCATGTCTTTCCTGGAGAAATATGGCAGCAGCTAAGATAGCACAGGCCTTGTTAATACTTAACACTGAATAAACAGGGCAGGTAATGACCATTGTTAATACTTCCAAATGCAGTACAGCAACACAGTTGACAAAGGTCAGGAGGAGAAAAAATAGCGCTGCTGTTTGCAGTGGGAAGAACTCTCTGAAATGATACGTGAGAAAACAAGAGGCTGGCATACATCCTGTGTCTTAAGGCCTTTGTCCCTGGGAGTACTGCCGAGCTCTCTCAGAACTGCTGTTTAAGGCAGTCTCAATACTGAGAAAGATGGAAACTTAGAGGCAGACTCTCAGTACCAGGAAATCCTCCCTTTAAAGTACCCGGGTCCTTAATATTTCTCCAGGAAAATGAAGCAGTCAGATTAACCTACCTAAATATTACATTGCAGGCAGCCTTTTATGCCAGCTTCACTGGGGACACTCCTAGCTACCCACTGCACACTGAAGCTACGTGATGTATCTTTTCGAGGACCTTGAAGTGTTTGCTGTAAAGGACTTTGGTACTTCCAAGAGTAGCTCACGGGAGACACCTGTTAGAATAGGTGGTGTTTTCTGCAAAGATGCTTAAGCTTCTAGATTGTATAGCAGTGGAAAGATGAAGCTCTAAGATAGATTTGGGGCATCTCCAGGGAGCTTGCTCATCCTGTTGACCATGTTCATAAGCGAGAATCAGTTATCGGGGTGACCAAGGAGTTGCCCATTTTCCTATGCCAGAGGTTTAAGAATCTGTTTGTTCGTTCATTCATTCATTCTCATTCTTTCATCACTCTTAGATAGTCACTGAGCATCTGCTATGGATCAGGCCATTTTCTCAATGCTGGTGATAAAATAGTAAACAAAATATCATCCCTGCCTCAAAGAGTTTTAGGTCCATCGGGGCAGGCAGACAAGTAAAGGGGTAATTACAATATGGTGAAACAATTACAGAACACATGAGGTATGCTTCGTCCAGCCTTCTGAGCGATCTGGGAAGATTTCACAAAAAAAGTGTCTTTGAAACCCAAAGATTTAGTAGGAGATAGTCAAAATGTTGGGTAGGGTAGTTTTCAAGACTGAGAAAACACACCAAATCCCTGGAAAAGAACATAGCTGGTTAGGGGAACTGAAAGTAGTTCAGCATGGCTGGAGGATAGAGTTCAAGGGTAACTTAAAAATGGGTCAACAGAAACCAGTTGGAACCCAAGTTGGTCAAGAAGCTGAGGTTTAAACAATTTGGAAGAGAAAAAAAAATCATCCTCCAATTAATAATTTTTCATATTAACAATTTAAGCTGAGAGGTTAAGATTTCATCTTTCTTTAAATAATTTTTCATCTTTTAGTTTTTTGGTCTTTTAAAATTTTTAGTTTATTGTCGGTTATTACTGCTCTTTGTTAATTACAATCATGAAAAGTTGAGAAAACATATAAATGCCCAGCATTAGGGGATTAGTTACATAAACTGGCAGCAAACTAAAAAACACTATTTACACTGAGGAAAAAAGTATAAGAAAGGTTTGAGGAGTTATTCAATTTTCCAACCCATTTTTAAAAGTTATTAAAACATGAGTAGCAGAGACCACTTCTAATTCATCTTCTTGCCTCCCTCAGTACCTGATAACAGACTCTCAAAAATGCTTGTGGACACATTAACGAATGAAAGGGGAAGCATGGCCTCAAGAGGCTGTTGGATATTCCCTTTCACACAAAAAATTAACTGCAGAAAAAGAATTGCATGAAATTGGACAAAACTATTTTGATGAATGTAATATTTGAAATTAGTAATTCAGGGGCAAATAATTGTCCTATGCTTTTTTCTATTCCTTTTCATTTAGTGAAATTAATATATTAAGAGAAACAAGATTATTTTCCTTATTTAGAACATTTACTCTATCACTGCTACAACAATATTGTTTGACTTATTTATCATATTCCACAAGTAGATATGTGGAATTAATTCATTTTCCACTTTAACACTGTGTGTGGAAAGTTTTAAATTTTTTATGGTGTCTTATACATTTGTTTGGTTTTTGTTCAGTATATATATCAGCAGAAGCAGCTACATGGGGAAAGGGACACCTAGAGGTTTTAAATTAGAATCAGGGTTAGTTCTTAAATTAAAATTTTAGGTTACTTGAACTTGGGATATCTATACCAGCACTTGTGTGTAGACAGCCTCTTAGATTTGGTAGAATGTTAGCTGACCCTGACTAGCACTGATCTTCATTTCTGTTTTGATTTTTCAAATTAAACTTTTAATTTTGAGATGATTGTAGATTCACATGTAGTTATAAGACATGATTCAGAGAGATCCCGTCTATCCTTAGCCCTGTAGTATAATATCACAACCAAGATATTGACACTGATACAGTCAAGATAGGGAACATTTCCATCACCACCAGCATCCCTCACATTGTCTTTTTATAGCTACACCTTTTTTAACCCTGGCAACCACTGGCCTGTTCCCCATTTCTATAATATTGTCACTTCAAGAATGTTATATAAATGGACTCATGCACTCTATAATCTTTTGGGATTGGCTTTTTTTATTCAGTGTAAATCTCTGGAGATTTGTTCAAGTTGTTGTATGTATCAATAGTTCATTCCTTTTTATTGCTGAGTAGTATTCCATGGTATGGATATACCACAGATTTTTTTAACCACTTATTTCTTGAAGGACATTCGAGTTATTTCCAGATTGTGAATAAAGGTACTATGAACAATCATGTACAGGTTTTTCTGCTGTCATAATTTTCATTTCTCTGGGATAAATGCCCAAGATATTACAATCGCTTGATCGTATGGTAGTTGCATGTTTAGTTTTTTAAAAGAAACTGCCAAACTATTTTCTGTGGCAGCTGTATTACTTCACCTCCCCACCAGCAATGTGTGATTGATCCAGTTTTCCTGTATCTTTGCTAGTTGTGTTTTGAGAATTCTTACTGCTATGTTTGAGAATATTTTGTATATTCTAGATACAAGTCTTTTGTCAGATAGGTGGTTTGCAATTATTTTCTCTCAATCTGTAATTTGTCTTTTCATCCTCTCTTTTAAGAGTCTTTCACAGTGCAAAAGCTTTTAGTTTGGTGAAGTCTGATTTATTCATTTTTCTTTTACTCATTCTACTTTTGGTAGAAAGTTTAACAACTTTCTGCCTAGCTCTGGATCCCAAAGATTTTTTCATTCATTATGCTCTAACATTTAGTTTGACATTTTACATTTAAGTCTAGGACTCATTTTGAGTTAATTTTTGTGTAAGGTGTGAGGTTTGGTTCAGTTATTTTTGTCCCCCCCAACCTATGAATGTTTAGTTGCTCCAGCCCATTTGTTGAAAAAGTTATCCTTCCTCCATGAAATTGCTTTTGAACCTTTGTAAAAAATCATTTGAACATATTTATGTTGTATGGATGTATTTTGGGGTCCTTTATTCTGTTCCATTGATCTACTGTCTATCTCTCATACTGGTACTGCAGTCTTGATTACTGTTAAGTCTTGGAATTAGGTAGACTGATTCCTTCCACTTTATTCTTCTTTTTAGAAATAATTTTAGCTATTTAAGTTTCTTTGTGTATTTATATAAATTTTAGAATATTCTTGTCATTACAAGAAATCTTGCTGAGATTTAGATAGAAATTGTATTAAACTTCTATATCAATTTGATGAAATTGACATTTTTTACTATGTTGAATGTTCCAATCCATGAATTCAGCAAGCATTTATTTAGAACTTCACTGATTTCATTTATCAGTGTTTTTAGTTTTCAGCATATACGTCCTTACATGTTTTGTTAGATTTACATCTTTTTCATTTTTAGTGATTCTAAATGGCATTATAGTTTTAATTTTGGTGCCCACATTTTTAGCTGGTATGTAAAAATATAACTGTATTTTCGTATGTTAATCTTATATCTTGCTACCTTGCTGGTCTCACTTACAAGTTCTAGGAACTTTTTTTGTACCTTCCTTACAGTTTTCTACCTAGACAATCATGTCCTCTGCAAACAGGAACAGATCCTTTCTCATCTGTATACCTTCTATTTCTTTTTCCTGCCTTATTGCCCTGACCAGCACTTCTAATAGTTTGTTGACTAACAGTGGTGAGAGCAGACATTCTTTCTTTGTTCCTGATTTTAAGAGAGAAAGTACTCAGTCTTTCAACATTAAGTATATGGTATTTTATAGATGCTCTTTATCAGTTTGAAGGAGTTTCCCTCTATTCCTAAAAATTAAGAATTTGAAAGAGTAAAGAGGTTTGAATATTATAAATCTTATAGGTTATTATTGTTTAGCTTAAGATAGTCTTATAGAGTTTATCTTCTTGCTAGTTGGATATATCTTCAGGACTTACACAAAACAGGACAACCCAGAGAGGTAGATGTCCTTTTTATTGCCATTTCATAAGAGATTTAAAATTTCTTTTTGCTTTTTATATTTGACTTTGATTCCTTTCTCTTTCTGTTTTTTTTTAACACATCAATAGACAATACCTTTGCATCATAATTGACTAATGGAAGCCTTTTAGTTCACACTTTAAAATAATATATATTTATAATGAGTATATAAAAATATTTCAAAAAGCTATCCTAAAATTAGTTTCCGTTGAGATTCAAATTAATCTTTATTTGATTTATACTTGCCTCCTTTTCACTTGAAATTTTGTTTTAGAATGTGCAGCTTTACTTCATCCTATAAAATTAAATATTGCCAGACCTACTCATGAAGATGTCTATTTCTTCAAGGCAGGCTATGAACACAGAACAAGTATATCTTCAAGTTATAAAAAAAAGCAACAACAAAAAGTTAATTCATATAAATTATATTCCATTGTAACCCACTGTGTCACTCAACAATATAAAAATGTTTTTCCTTACATATTCTTCTATATCATCATCTAGACTCTAAGCACCATGAAGACAGGTGTCATTTCTTTCTTACTTAGCTCATTCAAATGAGGCATTCATTTGCATTTGTTGAATGACTGAATAATTTCTGATGGCTGTGTAGTATTCCATTGTTTGGATACACCATCGTTTATTTAAGCAGTCCCTTTATGTTGGACATTTAGGCTGTTCCCAATTTTTTTTTTTTTTTTTTTTAGGCTGTTCCCAATTTTTGCAATGATAAACATGTAACTAAATCTTTGTACTCCCTCCTGCTTTGATGAACCATCTCATTTCAAATTAAGTTATGTCTTCATTAGACTTTTAGACATCCCGTATAGCGTCTTGTCATTTTAATGACTCCACTCTCTGGTTGTTTGGTTGGATACTTATGTCAAGCTTCTTAACAAATGAGCATATGGCATTACTTCACTGTTCTACTACAGTGTTGGGAAGTCAGAACAGTGTTGGATGGTGAGCTCTTTAGAAGAATTGAGAAAGAGGTTGACCAGGAAAGATTTAAAACCTGTAACTAAAATGTGTAAGACTAATTTAATTTAGCAGAAGATCATGGAAAGGTGGTTCCAAATTGTGTAGCTTCTGCAGTGCTGCTCCTGCAGAGACTGGCTTTGCCCATACAACCAAAGGAAGTCTCCTCACATGCTGAAGTGTTTTCAGAACAGTTGAAGGTGTAGTGGAATATACACAGCATTTCTGTCAGAAGAGGCAAGGAGTCCCAGCACCATTGTTAACATATATTTATTGACTATACCCGATGGTCAAGAAAGGATCTCTTTTGGGGACTGTGGAGAGGCACATAGATACCAAAAATATGACGCTTGCCCTCAAATAACTTAAACCATGGCTGGGGAGGCAACACTGAAGTGCTGTGGTAAGAGCTCAGGCTGCAGAATTAGATACATCTGGGTTTAAGCCATGCCCCTTCCTGGATATATGGCTTTGAGAAAGTTATCTAACTTCAATAAACCTCAGTTTATTCATGTGTAAAATGGAATAAAGATACTATTTAAGGTTATTTTGAAAAATAAATAGAAAAATGCATGTAAGACTCTTAGAACAGGGCTTGGCAAGAGGTAGGTGTAAATTTTTTCTAAAAAAAAGAAAAATGGCACAGAAGGCTGTATGGCATTGTGTCAGAGATAATATAGAATTTCAGAGGGCAGAGGGATTGCGTATGGCTAGTGAGATTAAGGAAGATGCCACAGAAGGAAGTAGAGGCTTAAAGGACAGTTGGAATTGTAGATGGCTGAGAAAAAAATATAAGAGAGGTATTCCAGAGGAAGGGAAGACATGAGTCCAGGAAGAGGAAGAATGGCAAGGTGTGTTCATGGGGTTGTAGGTAGACCAGGTGGCAAGGGTGAAGAGCTATGTGGGTGCCCCTGGCAAGCTAAGCATCTAGCCCCTTGGCTATTTGTTGAACATTTCCTAGTGGGAGAGTAAGGGGAAAATGATTTTCTATCAATAAGATCAGTATACTTTTCTCTTCCTGTTTCTATATGTTCAAAATAAGATGTCTAGGGACTTCCCTGGTGGTCCAGTGGGTAAGACTCTGCTCTCCAATGCAGGGGCCCTGGGTTCGATCCCTGTTCAGGGAACTAGATCCTGCATGCCTGCCGCAACTAAGACCCGGCACAGCAGAAATAACTAAGTAAATAAAAATTAAAAAAAAAATTAAGATGTCTATTACATGCTCTGAATGCAGCATGACATTTTAACTTATTTGGACTTGTCTTTCATTTTAGTTTTCTTTAATCACTCAAAATTGGATACAGTTAGTTGTACCCACCATGGATGGAGGTAATCTACGTGGTTACAGACACGTGGTCTCTTTGCTCAAGGCATTGTTTGCTTTGATGGGAATGGGTCTGGTTTACATTTCACTAGTGAGTAAGGAGTTTGAGGGTAGAAACCCGAGTTAACTGGCACTGGATTTCTGATTTATTAGTGGTGTTTCAGTGCCCCCTATGGGATGGTGCCAGGGCAGCGGTCTCATTGGGTGTCTACGTAACTAGACAATGAGGATGAAGGATGGCAATAGAACCCAGAGCTGGAGAGGTAGGTTAGAGCCAGACCCTGGGGAGACTTGACTCACTGGTTAAAAAGGTATGGATTTTATTTTTTAATCAAAGAGGTCTCTTGGAAGACTGTTAAACAAGTGCCCAGATGAAATTTAGGAACATTTTTTTGGTGGTGAAGGGCATGGGTGAACGAAGGCAGAAAGCTCCCTTGGTGGTAAATTCAGAAATATAGGTATAAGGTCATAAATGCTGACTTTGGATGGGAGTGCAGCAGCTGAAAGGAAACTGAGAGCTGCACGCAACACAAAGAAAGAGCTGATGTGCAGGATGGCTGATGATACAGAGGAAGCTGGGAAGAGGGAGTGAGGCGGGACGACGGAGATCACATTGACCTTCCGGTATGTCTGTCACCACAGCCTGTAACACAATTTATGTCTTCTGGCAAATACAGTATAATAGATTGTCATACATCAGGGGAATGGAAGCTTAGATTTCAGAAGCAAAACTCATTTTTGAATCTAAACAGCACTCCTTTCATCTTCTTTTCCTCACTGAATTAGCTCCAAAGTAAAATTTTTTTTTTGGTTGTCAAACTTGCAGGAATTCTGTTTTTCAAAACTTTCCATTTTAAGGCCCCTTTCTTACCAGAAAACTTGTCTGATTGAAGAGGTATTAAATAATAGGTGGCTGCTTAAAACCTCTGTAAGACTTTTTTTTTGAGGTTTATGTTACTTCTCTAATATATGTAAAAATCAATTTAGACTTACTAATTCAGAAGTTTCGATAATTTAGGCAAGAAGAAATTTTCATTGTAATTCTCCATGAAAAAGGTTTTCCTCCCTTTTCCCTTTTTTTTTTTTTTTCCAGAGGTAGAATGTTTAAGATGGATTGACTAAGAGAATAAATTGTTTATAGCTCTTTGGAAAAGTGAGTAATATGCTAATGAAAGCATCTCTTCTCCACATATGTAGAAACTTGCCAATCTACAGATGGACGAGAGGTTAGATGTATATAGCCAAATGTTAAGCGCTAAGAAAAATCGTTAGGGCCCTTAGTGTACGTGACCCAAAAAGGGAAAAAAACCCTCCTTGGAGTATAACTAATGAATATCCTTTCTCTGCTTTGTAAAGTCATCAGAATAAAGTGTTTAGGGCCTATATATCTCTTATACATTATTTAATGGGATCATTATTTCATTTATTTCCCTTATTTCAAATCAGAAATAGCTTCGTATTTTTTATCAGTGTGTTCCCCGTTCAAAATATTTTGACGCTTATTTTGTTTCGACTGATCCTAAAGGATTTTTTCCTAACATGAGCCGATCTTATGAAGCTGTTGTGGATATGTGAGTATACTCAACAAAATGCATTCAAGTAGGTACCTTAAGGACTTAATGCTTGGCAACACATGTTTTATTGATTTAGTTCTAGAGGTCTAGAACTAACTTCTAAACAGGGCGCTCGTATTTGTAGCTAACGAATGATCTTTTAAAAGTGGAACGTTGTGGAGAATAAAGGATGAAGTTTCTCTGATGCTCCTTTTCCCTTGAGTTAGTATACTCAGTGCCACTTTCATGCATAGGAGGGTAAGGTTACCTTTTGCACTGGGAAACAAAATTTTTAGAATGTGGAAGAAGCCACTAAAGGCAGTGCCTACTTCCACACCATCTTAGTTGAAAACAATTTCTCTGAATAACCAAAAGTTCATTCATTTGCTATAGTATCCAGCCATTTGTTCAACAAATGGTAAGCCCAGCCTTAGGATGTTTAAATAACAGTATTATGCCAAGATACATTCTGTCTCAAATGAATTTAGCTTAAACTGATAAAGTTCCAGTGATTTTAGACCTTTCCAGTTACTCAGTACATTTATGTTGAGTGAAATAAACGACCAACCCTTGTGTCTGGATTACCGAGAAGAGTTTCCTTGATTTAAGGAGAACTTCTTAGTGAAGTGATGTTTAAGATATATTATTATTATAATACATGTTACAGTTGAGTAAGAGAATTGACTCATGTAAAGATTCTTAAACATTGATCAGCATGGTTGACTGAGGACAAAAAACTTTATAGGAAATGATGTCTTGTTAACCAGAATAAGAGACCAAGGAAGAGGCTGGGAGAATGCATTCTGTCTGCACTGAACTGTGGCACGGACTAGGGAAGTGGGTTAGGGTCGGCAGCACGTGTGATGGGAGGGCTGAGGGAAAGCTTGTTCTAAGAAAAGTGCGAGAGCTCAAGCTGCAGAATGAGGCCTGGGAACCAGGGGCTCGTTGGTTCCTGACTTTGACCCCTGACTGTGTCTTCCTGGCAATTCCCAGTTAGTAAACCAAAATTCTAGTGACTGAAACGCACATCACACGTTAACAAGAGGCTCGGGCTGACGTTCTGTCCAGCGTTAGCTGTTGTCAGACCTGAGCAGGTAGATGCCTGTATCTGTACGGTGGTGTCACACAGACTGTGTTTTGGGTATCGATCATGGCATTATAGTAAGAACTCAAACTCACAGGAATAACTACCATCAAGTCACAGTTTGGAAGGTGTTAGAATTTTCAGGAAAGATGACCGTTTTAGATATTCAAGGAACTCAAGATTAAGCCAAATATTCAAATCATAATTTATGAAGAATTTCACTGTCCCCTTTCTGTCAAATCCGTTGGTAAAGAGTTTGTTTCTATGGCAAAGAGTCAACTGCGTATCAGGTTAACGTGTGTGTGTGTGTGTATAAAGGTTGTTTACAGACATAGATCCATCTCTTTTTTTCATTCTCATAAATTTTGTTTATTAGAGTAAGACACATTAAGATCATCTGAAAGATGAACTATGTATATTCAGTATCTGAAAATCAATATAAAGGCAGGCTTTTAACTTGTGAGGAAAAAAAAGAGTAAGATTTGTCGTTTGCCTTTTCATCTCTTATCGGCCCATAGTTTCTCTTCGGTGTTCCTTCAGGGACCACTGCCATAAGGGAATGAGAGGTGGTAAACTGTATTTCTAATAAACCTACTTTATTTGAGAAAATATTTGGTCAGAAAATGTTTGGTCGTCACCATGTGATATGATTCTAAAAGGTCAGCAACCTGTAAACACCATGTGAAAACATTTAAAAAATATTCTAACTCTAGGGTAAATATCACAAATATTAATCCTAGACATTGGAATCTCTTTTCTCAGCAGTCCAGAGTGACTTAACAACACCCAACAATGCCATTTCTTACTGATGAAAAATTCTCTTTGACAGTAGGGCCAAATGAATGACTGTGAGTTATTGGATTAATGTGGCCTAAAGGGCCATGTCACTGAAAGGCTTTCCCAGAGATTTTAGTCAAAGAGCAGGGAAGCAGTGTTAGTGGATGGAAGCCGGTGGCTTTTCCAGGGTGGTATGGGAAAGACAGAGGGTCAAGAATTGGAGTCTGGTAAGATTAGTGTTTTCCCCCAACTTTCCCAGTTAGCTGTTGATGGAAGAGTGTGATAAACCTGGTCTTCCAAGGCTGTCCTGGGCTGGTGGCTTTGGAATATAACCTGATCACCCTTCCCTTTTTTTTGTTCCAAAGAGCTGAATTTAAAATGGTGAGGGGCTTCCCTGGTGGCGCAGTGGTTGAGAATCTGCCTGCTAATGCAGGGGACACGGGTTCGAGCCCTGGTCTGGGAAGATCCCACGTGCCGCGGAGCAGCTAGGCCCGTGAGCCACAACTACTGAGCCTGCGCGTCTGGAGCCTGTGCTCTGCAACAAGAGAGGCCGCGATAGTGAGAGGCCCGCGCACCGCGATGAAGAGTGGCCCCCGCTTGCTGCAACTACAGGAAGCCCTAGCACAGAAACGAAGACCCAACACAGCCAAAAATAAATAAATAAATAAATAAATTTAAAAAAGAAAAATAAATAAAACAATAAAATGGGTGAGAAGGCAAAAGTAACTGATACAGGAACCCTTTTTCAATTATTTCTTTTTCCTCTTTCTTTCTAGATCTCTGAGGCTTCCCTGCTCTGCCCATAAATGTAATAGAATACAGAAACATTTCCTATTCTCCCTTTGCTTCATTTTCCATATCCTTGTTATTATTTTAGCTACTAGGAATTGGTATTAGGAAGAATCCCAGGAAGTAAAAGCTGATTATGATTTCTAAGAAGGACCAGCCCAGTCTTCTTTTGAGATTTTCTTTTGCTCTTGAAATGAGTGTAGACAATTTTCCTCAAGTTGATGGTAGATTTTTAGCTATTGTGAAGTCTTTTCACCCTTTATTACATATCCTCTTCTTTTTCTAATCTTTTTTAAATCTTACATTTTTCTCGACAGAGATTAGTTTTCTCTTCAGTGGAAATTTATGAGCAAAGCTATTTAAACAAAATGCAAATAAGAGATCCCTATATGTTTTCTTCTTGTAACATTTGCCCCCAGCACTATATAGGGCAATAGCCTATGTTATAGGATGTGTAGGCTTCAGAGATTTCTTTTCAAAATTATTACCCACCCCTATCCCATTATACCACCAATATCATGAAGTTTTTTATTTCTCAGGTATAACCAAGTTTATATTCACGTGTATACCATACCTACCTCGGGGTTGTTGGGAGGCTTAAATGAGTTAATACATGCAAAGCACTTAGAACAGTGTCTGACACAGGGTAAGATATATGTAAGTATTTGCTGTTATTATTACTACCTGTTTTATTTGACGGAAGAATATAGAATGTCAGTTTCAGTTCATCGTCAGCTATGGTTGGATGCAAAGTTGGCCCGGAAATTGTTTGCCCATTAGAGGTCAACAGAACTACTTCCGTTGAATGAGAAAACATGCCAACCACCCTTTTCTCCATTTTGCTCGGGTTTTTGAAATGTTCCCTAACGTAACGTCTTGTTCACACTAATATGAGTTGGGGAGGAGAGGGCTGCAGGTCCCTCCTCCTTCCATTCTCCTCCTCTCTGTTGGCATCTTAGAGTTAAGGACAAGGCAGAAGAGTATTTTTTTTTTTTTGATGCCTCATTTGTTCTGATAAAAAAGAATCAGCTTATTTTATAAAGCCCACTTAAATTTGGAAAACCCTTGCAAGGCACATGATGTCAAGTGGCAGCCTCTAAGCAACAGACGAGTCTACAGCCTCTTAAATTCAAGGTCAGGATACTTGAATTTGAGAATATTCAAATACTGACTGTTTACCCACCTGGTGCTTTAAAACTGACCTGTGTTTCCCACAAGATGTCTTGAGGTTGAATTATGTCACAGCAGTAACATCTTTAACACCTTAGGCTGAGATGATTTGAGAGAGATCAGATTTCATCAGGTGAGCGACAAGACTTTAACTCCCTCTTGCAGTGTATAAAAACAATCAAACATTAAATGCATTTTACTGCAGACTAACGTGTGCATGTTGAAATATTTTTTTTTCAAAGACCTGTGAAATAGGAACCTATCTCCCTATGAATGTTTATAGTGCTCATTACCAAAATTCATCTCCAGGACGTATGTTTTTCTGCTTTTTCTCTTTCTAATCTCCTTTCGGGAGAATGGAGGGTGGGCGGAAATCAATTTTCCCAGCTAGATCTGCATTCTTCCAGTTTAGAAGGGATGTTTCATTTTAATTTGTTGTCTGATGGAATTGAAATATTTTTTTCCAGTCTGTTGTTATTTGAAAGAGCAAACCCTATTCCTGTCATCATCTATTACCTGGGATAGTATTTAGTAAGTGCTTTGTTTGTAAACAGACAGTGGTTTTTAAAAGATCTAGTTGTGTGGTGAGCATGTTTTCAGCAGTCTAGCGTGGCTTCTTAGCAGCTGCAACTGTGAGTTTGCCTCTTTTCCATGTTTTAGTTTTAGATCTCACTTCTGAGTTGATTTTTTTTCCCGAATGTTTTCTAGGTTAAGGAAGATTTTACACATATTACTTGTGAAATCCCCAATTCTTTTTTCTGTCAAGGATGACGAGGATTCACGAGTGAATTAACCTGTTCCAGATCTTTCTGGGGAAAGAAGAGAGATGAAACATTAAAAATTCGACTCCTCTGCATTGCCTTATCACTACAGCTAAACAGGACAAAGGGTGCTGATACCGTCAGGTTAAGGTTAACTTACCGACATTAACAGCCCCTGTCTCCCAACCCCCATTCCATTTAGGACCCCAGTTTTTCTACCTGTGTTTTTCAAACCAGCACCGGATTTGAACTACTTTGCTGAACTTCTTTTTTCCTCTTAATTATTTATTTCACAAGCAATTCTCAACTCTTCAAGAAACCGAAATCATTGTTTGTTCTTTGGATGGTTGAAAATACAGCTGTGTTTGGGGAATGTGGGAATGGGGAGGTGTTAGTTCTTATCTTAAAAAAAAAAAAAAAAAAAGCAAACCTAATTAAAACGGTAGGAATACTTTTAGCCAGGAAATGACTGTGTGAGCCTCTCGCAGTGGAGCAGCTGCTGTGAGCCCGTCAGCTGGCACCAAGCGAGCATGGATTTGGGGAGGGGGCTGCTGGGGGGCTACCCTGCCCGCCCGCGTGCTCTGCGTTTGCTCTGAGCCTTCATTGTCTCCCTTCCGTCGCCTGGTGTTCTTTGTCTGCGGTGGGTAGCTCGTGTCACACACTGCACTCCGTAGCCAGTCTCCCTCAGCCTCTGTTCATTCCATTTTCTTTCTTTCTATTCCCACTACTCGCCCCCCCCCCGCCCCCGCCTTTACTGGTTCTGTGATTCAAGTGATCTGAGAGGATTTTAGTGAAGTAAATGCTCAAAAGGTCCAGCTTCTAATGAGCTTCAAAGAAGCAAAGACACAAGACATGATGCCTTTAAAATGGACAGTGTGCCTGTGTGGATTTGGGAGTTGTATGTTCTTGATGTAACAGTTTATAGTGACAGTATATACTGGGGGGGGGGGCGTGAATGGGGGGCTGGGGCTCGTCCTTAAGTAGTACACCAATAATAGGTAAAGGGGTATGCAGCTGAGGAACACCCCCTCCCCCAGTATTCCGGGGGTATGGAGAGAACTGTCTGTGCCCTGGCTTCTGTGCCATTGTTAACAAGAAACGAAATGTGACAACAAATGCCTTGTGAATTTAAATGGCCAGGTACATGTTGAGAACGGCTTCTGAAATAAACACGTGCATCCACATTCTGGCTGGTGTAAGGCATTAATAATGGCTTGGTGGCTTCACTCTGAAGAGCTCATTTACAGTCTCTCTTCTCTTCTGCCCGTTACCTGTAGCTTACAATGCTTTTTAAGTGATTCCCTTGCTTGTGCTGAGGAGGAAGACAGCAGGGGAGAAAGGTGGGGTTGACAAGGCTCTGAAAGCCATTTGTAATTGACACAGAAACTTTCCTTGGGGGAACTTCAAGCGCTCCATGTAAAGAAATCATAGAGCTGGGACAGACTTAATTCAAGGAGCCTCATTGTTAGAGATATGGAAACTGAGCTTAGAGGATGGGATGCTTCAGGATGGTTCCTAGGACACTGAGCCCACGTGTGGCCACACGAGGGCTTGAATCTGGTGCTCTTTCAAGACTCCTTCAGAGGCACATGCTAATATCTCAGTCCCCTTTGAAAGATGTCATTGGCAAAATGTTATTATCCCTGAACACAGAACGAGGGCATTGCCTGGTGTTAGCCCTGTATGGCAAAGCCAGTGAGATAGGACCCTGTGTTTCTCACAGCCCTCCTGAGCTATCTGAGATTAATCGTGTTGGCCTTACAGGTATCAGTCCCTTGGCCCCAGCCATGCCAGAGCTCTTGTTTCTGCCTTTCTTTGCTGCACTTCTCCCTGACCTATCCCCTCCCCTCAACACCACTTAGCCCCTTTTCTCCTTATATCCAACGTGTGTCCTGCATTTTTCTTTCACTAGGTACTTCCCTCCCAGTATATCTGGAACTCTGTCCAAGAGCGCCTCCTAAACTTTTCTCTTAGGTAACCCAGGCCTGACCCATGTTCCCAAGAAGCAATGCTAGCACCATTTCCAAATGTGCCCCAATCTGGTGTGGCAGGATCAACACAGGACAGGCTCAGGGGCAGGAGATCAAGTCCCGGCTAGCACCAGTTCAGGAAAACGTATTAACTCCTGTGGACTCTAGAATCCTAAATCCTCATATACGTTTACAGAGAGGAATTTTGAGAAAAAATCGGTCAACTGAAGCATCAACCCAGTCAAACTGTGTTCTTAAAAGCTCAGGTTCCTGGACGCCCAGATCTTTAGTCTCACACTGGAGCTGGCTGCCTTGTCCCCGCACTGCTCTCCTGGTGCCCTTCACAGAGCACTTCCACGTGGGTCTGCCAGCGCTTGCTCAAGGGACTGGTGCTGCTGGTGAAGGAGGATGGCAAGGGATGCTATGTAATTGGAAAAGAATTCTAATACACACAAGTTTCTTCTCTGCCAAATGGTTTGGGTATATCTAGTAAACAAATCAAGGGACGGGGTAGCAGTGTTCATGTAATTTCTATTTTCTGTGTTGTGTGGATATTCTGATTCTATGCCAGAGTATAAGCCTCCATGGAAGCCATGTAATGACACAGTGTTAGGGCTGGGTTGCTGCTTCATAAGTGATTAATGGTAATAACAGTACGTTCCAGGTCTTCTGATTTTAAGTCTAGTATTTAGAACCCCTAGTGTGATGGAATTTGAAGTCATTATTGTCCTCTGAATATTTACGAATATATCATGAAAATTAATTTGATAGGAAGTTGACTAATCTTACTCTTTCCCACTGTGACATTAAAAATCCTGATTTGTGTTTTCTGCTTCTACTTCTATGTAAGTTTTCCCATTTTGGGCCTCAACTGGAATAACTCTTCAGATTTTTAAACTTATTCCAAATGTAATTAGAAGTTCAACAGAACAGATTTCAGGTAGAGAAAAATCAATAGTGTTCATTTGAATGGTTTTCATCTCTCCATGTTGCTGTGAAAAAGGCATGGTAGTCCGGGTGTGAATCTGGTTTTGCTGGGTTTTTTTTGAAAAGGAAAACTGTCCCCCAGTGTCGATGGACAGTATCTGTTAAGCCAAGGATGTGATTAAATAGTGATAAACTTTTGTGAGGCAAACATAGATTTCATTATCCAAATAAGTTATAGTATATGGGGAAAGACTCATCGTGGTTTTTGTAGAATCATCTGGATAAATTGGGAAACATTGTTGGGTTAATTAATACTCAAAATGATACCTTTGATAAATCAAGGTGTGCATGTGTATAGATGTGCAAACAGGTGAGAGTATTCATCTGGCTTTTGTATTCACCTGTAATTTTGACCCATTTCTTATAAGCACTCAGGATAGGGGTCAGCCCAGTTTTTTAGACACAGCTCTGTACCAACTTCAGCGACTTTGACTTGTCACTCTGCTACTTATGAAGTCCGAGAGCTCTTGGCATCTTTTAAGCTCTGGCTTTCCTTTCACTGGAATTATAATACCTGCTCCCTACCTTTCTTAAATGAGTATTATAATAGTTATCAGGATATATGGGATAACGCCCCCCATGAGAAAGCAATTTGGAACCTTCAAAGTGGTTTCATTATAGAGAAGAAGCTCTGAAAATGTGTTTTAACCTGGTAAGAACTGATGGTGGCTAAAACTGCAGCTGCTCATGGGGAAAACTAGAGAAGAATGTTGCAAATTTAATAGACATCTATTCCATTCTGGGCTGAAACAGCAAAATCCACCTGTGTTTTGTTAGTTTATCTGAGATTTGGTTTTGCGATCATACTTGCAATCCATTTGAAGGGAAAGAAGACCACATCTTTTCTTAATTCTTGGTTCTTTCTCTATTGAGGGTGCCATTAACACGCTGGATCTTGAACCAATCTCTGTCCTCTTCCACACCACCATTCTTTGTTTTTAGGAAAACTCTCAAGCAGAAGTGGTGCTGGGATAAAGGTTTGGGTAACTGGCCCTATAGTTTGGTTTTGATGTAAGCAGAGGGAGACTGGGATATGGTGATGAAAGGACAAGCATTCTGGTCTACTTTTCTGGTTGTTGTACCAATTTATTACATGATCTCAGGCAGATACGCTTATGTTCCTTTAAGGGGCTGGTATTGATTTTAACTTCACCAGCTGTGGTGAGTTTTAGTTGATGTTGGCAAAGCGCTTTTTATTCCCAGGTTGAATCATGCCATGGGAAATGCTGTGTTGTTTTTAAATTTCAGAGATAGGGACTAGAGGTTCTGGATATCCTGCTGCTTTGCTGGCTCTTTTCGTCCCGTAATTTCAGACTTATAGCAATAAAGCACCATTGAAAGTAATAAACCTTCTTTATTGAGGTAAATGAAGATGACTATGACAGTTTTAATACATTCATCAACTGGTATTGCTGTTTAACAACATCTCAATCAGATGCTTCCTTGAGATTAAATGGAAAACCCACTGTGACTTTCAAGAGGAAGATCATATGAAAAAGTAAAATGTAGCTATGATTGGATGTTTTTAGGGAAGGTATTTTTTAAGTAATCCTTAATTATATCCTTCATATGGCATTTGTTATAATTGCTTGATGAGACATAGTGGGCAGAAATACTGTTAAAAATGGGGGGAAATAGCACATTTCTTCTCAAACTATATGTGGTAATCCACATCTATGAGGCAAGGGTCATTTACTGAGTTTCTACTGTGTATCCAGAACTGGGACCCCAAATGGTTTGACTTAAATCTTTATCAATAGTGTTTTTATTCCACAGTTTCAAGTTGGACCTTCTTTACTTGAAAAGGTCAATATTTTATCAGACCTACAAAGAACTACATAACGTTTGACTCTGTAAAAATCATATTGGATGGGATATAAATAATTTGGAGTACCAAGTTTCCGTGTAGTCTCCACAGCATTTAAAAATAAATCCTGGGGCAGGACTTCTGGCTCCGTAAGGAGGTCAACAAATCCTCTCTTTAAAAAGGCAAATATAAAATTGGACAAAATGAACAAAAACAATCATTTCAGTGCTCTGGCAATTGAATAAAGGCACAAAATCAATCTGAGAAATGTTCATACTAGAACAAGTGCCGAACTTCTGTTCAGAATAGTGGGAGTTCGTGGAATTCTTGCCTGCGACTGCACCCATCCCTTTTTGCACCCAACCTCCCCAATCCCAGTTGCCGGGGAGGTTGTAGGGGTGAGGAGACCGTAGTCCCCAAGGACTGGCAGGTTGCTGCTGCCCTCAAATAGGACTCACTTGGTTTGGAACGGTGGGCAACACTCATGACCAGAGGTGGACGTAATGAACTTGGGGGCTAGGGATTGGGGAGGGCCATTGGCTCTGTTATCTTGGGGTTGCAGATGGGGCTGGGTAAGCATATTTCTGGTTGAGGCTGCCCACATATGCAGCAGACAACAGAGGGTCAAGCTATCCATGCACTCCTGGCCAATCCTGAGGCTGAGCACCTACACAGAGGAAATGAGGAAGGGCTTGGTGAAGAGCCAAAGCTGAGATCTGCTTGAAAGTGGCCTGCACTTTGAGGGGGCTCCTCTATCTACAGACAGATCCATCAGCAGAGAATGGGAAGTCTTACTGGCTTAGGGTGCTTGATCACAGTTCTGTCAAATCATTGGCCCATCATGAAGTTATGCAGACACAGGAGTGACAACTAGGAAAGAAGAATTAAAAATAAAAACAAAGATTAAAAAAGAAAACCAAACAGAGAGGAGATATCAGTGACCTCACACTACAGAGGTGATAGATTTCACAGAGTTAATCCAGGCAAATTACTAAACAACTCAAGAAATAGACAGAAACAGAAACAACAAAAACCTTCAGGGGGAAAATATCGCAATCCAGAATTGCTACAATATATCCATCTTTAATGTCCATTTTCAACAAAATATTGTGGGATATGCAAAGAAAGAAGAGAGTGTGACCTATACTCAGGAATAAAAGCAGTTCATAGAGACTGTGTTCCATTAATGTAAAGTTGAAAATTAATTAATGTAATATACCATATTAATAGAATAAAAGATAAAAACCTTTTCATCTCAGTAGATGCAGAAAAAGCAACGAAACCCAGAACCCAGCCATGGTAAGAACTCTCAACAAACTAGGAATGGAAGAGAATTTCCTCACCTGATGAAAGGCACCTACAAAAACCCTACAGCTAATAACATCGTACAGAATAGTGAAAGATGAGATGCTTTCCCACTAAGATAGGGAACAAGGCAAGGATGTTTGCTCTTAACACTTCTACTCAATATTATATTAGAAATTGTAGACAATGCAACAAGGCAAAAATAAAATAAAAGCATCACGAATGGAAGGTTTATTTGCAGATGACTTGATCCTGTATGTAGAAAATCTACAAAAATACAAGGAATCCACACACACAAAAAAAACAATTAGAATTTATAAATGAGTTTAACAAGGTTGCAGAATACAAGATTCATATATAAAAAACATTCAGTTTCTCTTATAAGCAACAATTTTAAAATTAAATTAATTGACACCATTCCCAATAGTATCAAAAAATGAAAGTCTTAGAAATACAGCTAATAGAAGTATAAAACTTATACACTGAAAACTATAAAATATGGCTGAAAGAAATTAAAGACCTTCATAAATGGAGAGACATTCCAGTTCATACACTGGGAGACTAAATATTGTCTAGATGACAGTTCTTCCAAATTGATCCATAAATTCAGTGCAGCCCCTATATGAAAATCCCAGCTAGATTTTTTTTTTTTTTGTAGAAATTGACAAGCTGGCTCTCAAATTTATAGGGAAATGTAATGGACCTGTAATAGCTAAAACTGTTTTGAAAAAGATGAACAAAGCTGGAGGACTTACTCTACTCCATATAGTATTTCAGAATGTACTGTAAAGTCAGAATACTCAAGAAAATGCGTTATTGGTGCAAGGATAAGCATATGGAACAGAATTGAGAATCCAGAAATAAACGCTTACATTTTAAACCTCCAGTAATACTATTTTCAAGGACAAGATTTACATTGTAAATATATTAATTGATATTAATATTGCCATTTAAAGCTAGTAAATATTATTCTTACTATACACATATCTTTTTAGCACATGTGATTCATAATCATTAGAAGTAGTGTCATGACCAGATTTTATTTTATTACATGTGATTTTTAGGTCTGTCCAGGTAAGTAAATACTAAGATTTCTGGGTGGTGGGATTAGTTACTCATATAATTATAGAAGTTGTAATCAATAGTACATCAGACTCTGAAAAGTTTGAAAAAAGGGAAAAAAAATTTAAATTATTTCATGTTAGAGCAAAATAATTAATATCTTCTAGTTCTATCCTGTTTATTTTCTTACAGTTCTTATTTTCTTTTCTTTTACCTGCCAATTTACTTTAAAAGTAATTAGTATTTAAAATATTTAAATTATTCTTTTTTAACATTTTATTGAAGCATCCATACAGAGAAGTGCACAGATCTTAAGTTATACCTTGATGAATTTTCACAAAATGAACACATCACTGTTACCAGTACCAAGATCAAGAAACCCATAAGCTCTGCTTATGCCCTCTTCCAGTACTTACTACATGCCCCAAAAAAGTAACCACCATTATGACTTTTTAAAAAATTTTATTTTATTGTGGTAAGGACACTTAATATGAGATCTACTCTCTTAAAAAAGTTTTAAGTGTACCATGCAGTATTGTTAACCATAAGTACAATGTTGTATAGCAGATCTTATTGTTGTATAGCAGAACCTATTCGTCTTACTTAACTGAAGCTTTACCCCTTTTAATTAGTAATTAATAACCCATATCCCTCCCCACTCCCAGTTCCTAACAACCATCATTCCACTCTTTATTCTATAAATTTGGCTATTTTAAGTACCTCATATAAGTGAAGTTATGAAGTATTTGTCCTTCTGTGACTGGCTTATTTCACTTAGCATAAGGTCCTCAAGGTTTATCCATACTGTCACATATTGCAGAATTTCCTCCTTTTCAAAGGCTGAATAATAATCTATTGTACATATATACCACATTTCCTTTATACATATCCACTGATGGACCTTTAGGTTGTTTCCACATCCTGGCTGTTGTGAATAGTACTGCCATGAACATGAAAGTGCTAATATCTCTCCAAGATCCTAATTTCAGTTCTTTTGGATAAATATCCAGAAGTGGGATTGCTGATCATACAATAGTTCCATTTTATATTTTTTGAGGAACTTCCGTACTGTTTTCCATAGCAGCTGCACCATTTTTAATCCCACCAACAGTGTGCAAAGTTTCCAATTGCTCTGTATCATTGCCAACACTTGTTGTCTTTTGTTTTTTGTTAAGAGGCATCCTGGTTGGAGGCAGGTGATAGCTCAACTATGGTTTGAGTTTGTGTTTGTTGTCCAGATGATTAGTGATGTTGAGCATCTTTTTATGTATCTGTTGGCTATTTGTATGTTTTCTATGGAGAAATGTCTGTTCAGGTGTTTAACCCACTTTTTAATTGGGTTATTAGTATTTTTGCTATTGAGTTGTAGGAGTTCCTTGTATATTTTGGAAATTAACCCCTTATGAGATATATGGTTTGCAAATATTTTCTCATAATCTGTAGGTTGCCTTTTCACTCTGTTGATTGTTTCTTTTGCTGTGCAGAAGCTTTTTCAGTTTCATGTAGTCCCACTTGTCTATGTTTGCTTTCGTTGCCTGTTCTTTTGGTGTCAGATCCATGAAATCATTACCAAGACCAACGTCATGAAGATTTTCCCCTATGTTTTCTTCTATGAGTTTTATAGTTTCAGGGTTTTAAGTCTTTAATCCATTTTGAGTTGATTTTTGTGTATGGTATAAGAGAAAGGCCCAATTCCATTCTTTTGCACGTGGATATCCAATTTTGTCAACACCATTTGTTGGAAGAGACTATCCCTTCCCCATTGTGTTTTCTTGGCACCCTCGTTGAATACCAGTTGTTGACCGTATATGCATGAATTTATTTCTAGGCTCTCTGTCCATCAGTCTGTATGTCTGTCTTTATGCCAGTACCATACTGTTTTGATTACTGTAGCTTTGTAATATATTTGGAAATGAGGAAGTATGATGCCTCCAGTTTTGTTCTTCTTTCTCAAGATTGATATGGCTATTCAGCGTCTGTTGTGGTTCCATAAGAATTTTAGGATTCTATATCACTAAAAGATGCCATTGGAATTTTGAAAGAGATTGTTTTGAATTTGTAGATTGCTTTGGGTAGTTAAATTATTCTTGAAGTAAATACTTTGTGTGTGTGTGTATGTGTGTGTGTGTGTGTGTGTGCGCACGGCGGAAGCAGTGATGCTAAGTGCAGGAACGAGATAAACAAAATTATTAAAACACCAGGGTCACAGTTATAGCATTAACGTGTTCACATGTTCCCTGCTGTGATCCAGCCCTCTAAAGGCCTTGGGACATTAGTTTTCAGAGACAAAGTGTAGCACAACCAAAGCACTTGGGTGGAAAGACAATCAGATTATGTATCCTTTGTAGCAGGAGGAAGCTTAGCACAAATCATTTGGTGAGGCTGGTGGGATAGGAAGTAGGTAGAATCTCTGGGTTTCAGAGTGAGTCCTGTGAGCTCCATGACTCATGGATATGTAATAACATCCCAAACCAGAGAAAGTTCAGCTGAAAACTTATACACATTCAGTGACAAGTTCAACAAAATCTTTGTCCAGGTTTGCATCATAGAATTACCATAATAGGGACGAAGAACAGGGAAAAGGCAGTTAAAACCATCGAAGTATTTTGTCTTTAAATGCTGGCTCGGGGGAGGCTGATGGTTCTGATTCGCCTGGCGTTCTCTCTGGGAAAGTGCTCCAGAGGGTTCATTATTTCATTAATTCTCACAGTGCCCTTGTGGCATAGGTAAGGTGGCGCATACTATTAGGAAAAATCTGGGTAATGGGATATCAAAGAATCCATTCCTAACATTCTTTTGTTGGAGGGCAACGCCTTTGGTGGTCCTGGGAGATTTGTGTCCTTGGCCACGATTCTTGTTTCTCTCCCTGCCAGAGCCCTCCTCTGGGCTGTGCTCTTGGATAGACAGAGTTCATAAATGCCCGGGAAGAGGGAGTTCTGCCAGTGGAGGCGACTTGCAATTTAGTACATCTGTACCCAGCAGCAGCCAGAGAAGGGGCAGGTTCTAGCAGTGAGCACTGCCTTGGATCCTGCACCGCTGCTCTGAGAGCTTGGATTCTGCACTGCTGCTCTGAGGGCAGAGCAGGGCTGGGTGATTCTCCAAGGAATGTGCAGTATTTGAAAATGATAACCCCTTGTTGAATAGGGGGTAAGACAAGGACATGTTTATCTCACTTCCCCATCCGAGGATCTGGCTCCTTAGTTGGGAGTTGCTTGTCCTTCCAGAGTTTTTAAACTCAATTTTCTTCAGACAAAATTTACATACAACCAATGCGCCAATTTTAAGTGTACAGTTTGAGCTTTGACAAATGTACACATTCGTGTAACCACCACAGTACCGAAGATATACACCATTTCCACCATCCTAAAATGCTCTCTCTTGCCCCTTCCCATCCTTGTTTTGTGTAAGTTTAAGCCGGGACAGCTAAAGAACTGAAGTGATTTGTAAACGGCAGTTTATTGGAAGCCTTTAATGGACTTAGACTTTGCTGTTCTCTCCAGCTCATGAAAAGGGAATTTATCCTCGTCTGGAAAAACTGTTAAAACGCAGCAAAAATAAACCTTAAGAATTAAGTGTGGGACAACTCTTCTGAGGCTCTCTGCCCTTTTGATTAGTTACCACTGTGGTCAAGCCAAAACGTCCATCAAAGTAGTCATTGTGGGACAGCCCACTATTTCATAGAAGACTGGCACCAAACAAACAGGCCACAGAAGAGGGGGCACCAGAAGCCCGGTGAGGGTTGGAAAAGAAAGACTCCGTAAACATACAACTCTGGGTTTCTTCCTGAGAACTCCCATATTGTAAATGAAGATGACCGTGAAGGGAGAAAAAAAGATGCCCAAGCCCAAGAAGAGATGGAACTGACTTATATTTTGACATGCTAGGAACACAGAGAGGCTGGCTTCTTTTTCAGCTTCTCACGGACAACGTAGAGAACAGAAGGAGCCTTCTGGGCATACAGTGATGTTACGTAGCGTTCCCATCACAGAACAAACAGCGAGTGACGTCATAGCCACAGAGCTCTCTGGTGACTGGTGGGGTCCAGAAGCAATAGGATGGCTGTCTTTCCTGCTTGACCACAGCTCCTGTTCAGTCATTTTCTTTGAGGCTGTTGGCTCACATGAAACTGCTGACCAGGATACCTCAAATTATGCCCAAATGTTTATAAACAGTCATCCCCTTGGGAGAGAGAGAGAGAGAGAAAGGGAGTATAGTGCAAGTTTTCAACAAAACCTTAATGTAGGGCAGGTGAGGGGCTAATTTATATCCATTTATCTGTTTAACGTGAAGGGCAAGAAGCCTGCTTTCTGCTGATCTAAAGGCTTCGCAGTGGCTACCTCACACATCACTTCTCACACAGCCTTAAGCCTTTTCAGACTGGCAGGTCGGCAACCCTCAGGTTGATAGTGCAGAAGTGCTAAGTGCGTTTGATTGGTATCATGACTGGTCCCTAGCAATTGATTACCGTCCATGGTGAAATATGCAGGGCAAGCACACAGCCAATAGCAATCAGTTAATCCATCATGGCTGTTTGTTCCTCATCTCCTGAGACCTATCAGCCACGTGCTATCTGACCCCACCAGGCAAATTGCTGATGGCTGCTTTGTGTGTACAATTTACTGTGTATTTACTGTGTCTCCTGTGTTAACCAAAACCACTAGCTTTAGTGAGCAGGGAAACACGGGCGGGGTGGGAGTGGTTCTTGCTTTGCAGTGTCAAGTTTACTCTCTGGTTAACCTCTTTGGCCTCCTTTTCATGGAGATTTGTTATTCATTGGCCTCCGTTTTGTTGCTTAAAAAAAAAAAAAAGTCGAACAGCATAGTGGCTGTATTATTAATATTAATTGTAAGACTGGAGATAGGTTGATTGGAATAAGATCCTGGAGGGTTGTTTGTAATGCAGATTTTTTAGAAACAAGAAGTGGGAGAATAATGAATAACAACCAGAACTAATCAGTTTTGTGCGTGCACATGTGTTTAATCCAGTGATAATGACTAAAAGTAGTTATAAAAAGAAGTAGAAATTCAGTGGCTACACCATTTTCTTGGCTTCCTTCCAAGATGCTTTATCCTTGGATCTTGGCAAATATGCCTGTCCCTGATATATACTAAGAAACTTCGGTACTCAACCCAAGGAAACACAATAGGAGGGGGAGGAGGTCAGCTGGGAGGAGAAGAATAAAGAAATGACTGTTATGTGTGATAGTACTCTGATGACAAGTGATAATACTGTCTATGACCAAAATCAGAAAAAGCACAGTTTATACTCAGCAATCTATAGGAAAAAAAACCTGAGAGCCACGGATGGTAGAAAGCACACATTGGTCTGCTTCTCTGCTCATCCTGACACTGCTTTCAGTCGAGCTGGAAGAAACAACATGATAGGTGTTACTAGGTCCACCAGTGAACTTGGGAGGCCATCAGGAATGAGACTGGGAAGAACACGAGGAGGTGTCACCTTAGAGACAGCAAAGAGATCCTCCAGTCTATTTCCATAGCGACCCTTCAAGAGCTGGTATTCTATAATTTATAGAAACTGTTGTAAGGATCTCAGTGGAGATCTTTGTTGCCTCTTTCGGTGTTTTGTTTGTTTTTTTCAACACTCCTTGGTATCTGTAGCACACAGTGGAATTCTAGTTAATTCCCCACAAGCTAGGGCAAATTTGTGCATGCTGTGCTCCTGGATGAGGCTTTTTAGGACACCTACCTACACATGGTCATTTCTAGAGAGGACAGAACCTTAATCCTTGTACATAGTCATTCCTCATTCGGGGCCTCTTAGCTAAATGACATGGACAGCTGGCTTAAGTGATTCCCAGGTTAGACAGGCATGTTTCACTGTTGATCACAATTCATTTTAGCTCAAATAAATAGATGAAACACATCTAAAAGCGCTGACATTTTATTGTTGCTGTGAGACTTAAATTATTGCAGAGTATTGGCTCATCCTTCTGCTTATTATCTAACATGTGATGTATTGATCCTTGACGATTTGAGGATCTTTGAGATTTGATCTTTCCTTCTCCACAGCTCTGCTCCATGGCAAGATTTCCCTTCTCTGGAGTCTGAGGATACAGTCCTCCTCTCATTCTTGAGTCACTGACATTGAGAACTAAAATAGCAATCAGTCATTTCAGCTCTGTTGCTGGAAACTTCTAGATCAAGCCTGTGCTATGCTAATACTTGTCACTCTTCTGTACTTATTTACCACTCAGCAACAGTTAACACACTTAACCATCACCCCGCTATAAAAACATTGGTGTTCAAACTGGATTGAAAAGGCTGCATGCTGTATGATTTTATTTTTATGACAGTTCTGTAAAAGCAAAACGATAGAGATAAACAGAATAGCAGTTGTCACGTATTTGAGGGGAAGGGATGATTGATTATGTGAGGCACAGGGGATTTTTTTTAGGGTGGTGAACTATTCTTTCTCTGATACTGTAATGATGAATACATGACACTGACTTTGTGAAGACCTACTGAACTTTTCAGCACAAAAAGTGAAGCTAAATGTATACAAATTAAATATACATATATATATTTAGGGAGTCAGAGGATCCCAGGATAGAATGTAGATTGCGACAAAAGAATCTATTTATATGATGTAACTTCAGTGAAGGGAGTGGAGGATAAAGGTGCTGACCTAAGTAGCTTTAGAAATGAGTGAAGCCCGCAAAACTAAAGGCAAAAGGAGCTATACATAAGCACTGTCCTCTAATTGATAGCTTTTCCCTATAGAAAGTATAGACTAATAGTTTTGAAACAACTGTAACGCATGTTGGAATTGAACAATTAAGTAAGTGAATGGTGGACTGTGGGAGGCAGGGGTCTCACTGTTGAGGTGGAAGGTTACAGTGAAGCAAGGAGAGGAGGCGAGAATGATCCATAAATAGAGTTGGAGACGTTAGTATGATTTCGTGTTCGGCTTAATACAGGTACATTTGCATACAAATAGAAACATTTGTAGATGTGTGTATATACACGTTACGATACACACATACATTCCTTTGCTCCACCAGTTAAGAGGGCCTAGAAATGACACCCTCATAACAACAAACCCATCTAGTGCCCAGATCTTGGTTTTTAATACCATTCTCCAGTAAAAGGAACCAGGACTTCCTGAAGAAATGGCTGATTGTAGGGCTGGAGCAGGAAGATGAGCCTGGAAGATCTTGTAAGATCAAGAAGTAAGGAAGTGTTTTAAAAAAACCCCACAATAATAGGGGTATGCCAAAGGGACACAGGAGCCAACTGAAAGAGCTCCCAGTGGCCAACGCTGGAAACATCAGAGCAACAAAATAAATAAAATAGCATTGGATTATAACCCAAAGTATAAAATAAACATTCATGAGTTCATACTGATATGAATAAATGATTGAATAAGTAAATAAATGATTGAATAAGTAAATAAATGGGGAGAAAGACAGATCTCCTGCACAGAAGAATTCCAAATCATTTATGGAACTACTCCACTGACAAGGAGGTGGAACATCATTTCCCACTCCCCCTGAAGCGGTCACAGAGTCACACAGTGACCTCCCCCTGAAGAAGAAAGAGGGAAAAAAGAGTGACTTTCCAGTGAGGAAGTCTGGCAAACACTGCCTCGGCCAGATGATGAAGATTCACATCAACAGTGATAAGTCATGTTGATATCATGCACCCTTGATGAGATGTGATGAAAATGGCACCTCACCTCTGTGGCCTCCCTCCCAAAAACTTGTAACACCCGTGTAGCCATGAGAAAAGCATCAGACAAATCCCAAATAGCGGATCAGTCCTCTCCAAACTGGTTATCAATAACAAGGAAAGTCTGAGAAATGATCCCCAGGCCAAGCCAAAAGGAGCTTGAGAAGACATAATGACTAGAAATACTGTAGTATCCTGGATGGGCTCCTGGAACAGAAAAGTGACATTAGGTAAAAACTAAGGAAATCTGAATAAAGTATGAACTTCAGTTAATGATAATGGGTCAGTATGGGTTCATTAGTTGTGACAGATGTACCATACTAATATGTTAATAATAGGGGATAGAGTATATGGGAATTCTCTATACTATCTTTGCAACTATCCTATAAATTTAAAACTCTTTGTTATGGGCTAAATTGTGTCCCCCCCACCCTAAATTCATGTGTCGAAGTCCCAACCCCCAGTACCTCAGAATGTAACCATATTTGGAGACAAGGTTTTTAAAGAAGCGATTGAGTTAGAATGAGGCCATTAGGGTGGGGCCCTAACCTAGTATGACTGGTGCCCATCTACGAAAAGGAAGAGCTACCAGGGATACACATGCACAAAGGGATGACTGTATGAAAAGACTGTAAGAGGGTGGCCATCTGCAAGCCAAAGGAGAGAGGCTTCAGAAAAACCCAAGCGCTGACACCTTGATCTTGGACCTCCAGCCTCTAGAACTGGAAGAAAATTTGTGTTGTTTAAGCCACTCAGGCTGTGGTATTTTGTTAGAGCAGCCCTAGCAAACTAGTACACTATTCTAAATTAAAGGTTATTTAAAAAAACACTGGGGCTTCCCTGGTGGCACAGTGGTTAAGAATCTGCCTGCCAATGCAGGGGACACGGATTCGAGCTCTGGTCTGGGAAGGTCCCACATGCCACGGAGCAACTAAGCCCGTGAGCCACAACTACTGAGCCTGCGCTCGGGAGCCCGAGAGCCACAACTACTGAGCCCGGGTGCCACAACTACTGAAGCCCGCACGGCTAGAGCCCGTGCTCCACAACAAGAGAAGCCACCGCAATGAGAAGCCCGCGCACCGCAACGAAGAGTAGCCCCCGCTCACCGCAACTAGAGAAAGCTGTGCACAGCAACGAAGAACCAAAAGCAGCCAAAAATAAATAAATAAGTAAATAAATTTATTTTTTAAAAAACACTGGCATTCTTTCTAGACCCAACGCAGGACCTTTGCCTGGATTTTCTTGTTCATTCAGATCTCAGCTCAAGATCACCCACAGAGGAGCCTTCTCTGACCACACCATCACATTACCCTATTTTACTTCCCTGCATGGAGCTTACCACCAACGGTTATTTTTCTCATTTGTTAATTCATTTATCACCAGTCTTCCTGCGGTAGAATATGACTTCCTTGAGAGGAGGAACCTCCGCTGTCTCTTTCACAGCTGAATCCCCAGCACCAAACACCAGGACCAGTGCTGGCTACGTAGTAGAATTATTTGTTGAATGGATAATGAATCCCCCTGGAGTAGAGGAACTCTTGATGTGGACCACTTATTCACTTCTATTATTAGACTGAAAGCACTTCTATACGTCTTTCTAAGTTGCCGGGATCTAGAGGGTGGGCAGACTCTAAACCATGTGGCCCAAGGTGTTTGATTTTTGATATGGTCTCCCGTCTGAGAAGCAGCCTGAGTCCGAACCAGGACTGGAGGGCAGGGGGTGCTGACTTGGCCAGAGGCCCTCATCAAGCCTCAGAGACCGGGACAGAATCAAGTCAAAATAAGGCAACAGCCAAGGGAGGTGTGTATGTGGGCAGGGGAGAGGGAGTCTCAAAGGGAGCAGGATGGAGGGTGGCATCTGATGCTAAGGGCAGACACAGTCTTTGTCATCTCTGTGTAGACGTGTTGAAAGCCAAAGAGGCCCTTCAGGATGAAGCTCCCGTGCTAGGATAAAGAGGCTGGTAGGAACGAGAGCCTCCAGACAGCCAGCTAGGTCCAGGGCTGGGCTGAGTCTCTGCAGGAAACTGAATGGGTGGGGAACCATATGTCACAAGCTCTGTGGCAGGCCAGCCAAGCAGGTAGCAGGATGGTCCAGGGAAACACAGCTCAATGCTCAGTCAGGCCCTGAGACTCTGTCCATACCCACCTAGACCCTGCGTGGGACAATAGGATAGTCTCAGACCCCATGTGCTAATGGTGGATAGTCCAGCTGTTAGCAGCTGGACCTGGGTAGAGCTGAGACAGCAGATGGAGGGCACCATTGTGGGTAGTGTGGAAGGGGCCCGGCAGATGGGCAGACAGCCGGGTGGAGATGCTGGTCTCCACAGAGGGGAGGATGGATGAGCTTGACCTCCAGGCACAAGATGTCAAGAAGGCAGGTTTAAGTGAACACGATGAAAAAGATTTAAGGAGAGGCCTTCCCTGGCGGTGCAGTGGTTGAGAATCCGCCTGCCAATGCAGGGGACACGGGTTCGAGCCCTGGTCCGGGAAGATCCCACATGCCACAGAGCAACTAAGCCCGTGCGCCACAACTACTGAGCCCATGTGCCGCCAACTACTGAAGCCCGCGCACCTAGAGCCCGTGCTCTGCAACAAGAGAAGCCACCGCAAGGAGAAGCCCGCGCACTGCAACGAAGAGCAGCCCCCGCTTGCGGCAACTAGAGAAAGTCTGCACGCAGCAACGAAGACCCAACGCAGGCAAAAAAAATTTAAAAGAAAAAGATTTAAGGAGGGAGCTATGAGCCAGGCAAGTCTAGACTCGTTTACATCATGTTGAAGCAAGAGGCAACTTAGACTAAAATGTTTTAAAATTTTATTTACTGGCTCTGTGATCTTACATCATTCTAACCCTTAGTTCCTTCACCTTTAAAATGAAAGTAAAAATACCTGCGTTACAGGGTTGCTGAAAGGTTTGGAGATAATATCGGAATGACTCCTAACACAGGGCCAGACACATACAAGATGCCTAATAAACAGTGGCTGAGCTGATGATTTACTGATACCACACAGGAAGGGTTGTGGCTTTTGTTTCTGTCAGTTTCTCTAAAAGTAACTAGTTATAAAGCCCTTTGAAAGGGAAAGGAGAATGTGTCTTTGTTTCAGTGCCATCTGGAGATGGAGAAGTGACAAATCTGCTTCCTGTTCTACAGCCAGTTCTGCAGGGAAAGGCCAGGTGGTGGCAGCTGGAAAGGGGCAGGCTGACCTGCCAGGTCTGCGGGAGGCGTGTCATCCGTGGGAGGGTGGGGGAGCCACCGAGAGCAGATGGGGGGTGGCGAGGCAGAGAGGACCCCGGGTTCTTTGACAACCAACCCCCCGGGGCCGGGGTTGGAGACCTGGGAGAGACAGGGGGTCGCACTGCCCAGTGCGCTCGTGTCTTCTCCCCATCTTAGGATGCAGCTGTGCTGGGAAGTCAAGGGGGGCACCTGGAGGGTGTGGTGGGGGTGCCTCTGCCCCCGATCCGGGAAGAGAAAAGAGCAGAGAGGCCATCCGAGGCTGCTCGTTTTTAAGGTGTTTCCAGATCTTCCTGTTTCGGTAGGACTTTCCCGTCAGAGAGAAGTGGTGCTTGAGGTGCCGCCCTTGCCACCTGTCGGGCTTGTTCTGGCCTCACGTTAACAAGCCCCCTCTAGAGGTTCTGGCTAGTGCTAGCTGGGCCTGGGGAGAGGTCTGCAGCCAGACGTGGTGCTGAATCCTCCTCTGCTCGGGCAGCTCGCCACTCCCAGGGACTCCTTGGGCTCCATTTTTCACATCTGCTTCTCATTCAAGTAGGAGGAGCACAGACATGGGGGATGAGGTGCGCTCCGGTGCCAACTGTAAAACTAACCAGCCGTGGGCCGGGAAGCAAGTGCCCTGGACTCGCTGGGCATCACTCCCCGCCCCGCCTCCTACCCCCATAGTAAGATGAGAGGGTCCGCCTGGTAACCTCTCAGGGCCCTTTCAGTTTTGGTGTTCCCCGATCCCGTGGTGATACATTTTCCTGAATTTCCGTGTAAGAACAGAAGAGACCATAGAATATCCTTTTAATGCTTATCTGGAGATTTAATCTAAATGTTCTTAATTAGCATTACCAATAGGGACAGAACGTTCCAAAGCAGAGCCGGACTGCATTTTTTTAAACAATGCAAGTTGTGAGTTTCGACGTTTTCTACTTAGTCTTATGTGAAAGACACACTTAGACGAGAAAGGTTATTACTCTTTCATAATTCGGTGATCTCTATGAGAGATGATTTAGGGCAGGGTTTCTCACCGCCAGCACTGTTGACGTTGGGGTCAGATAATTCTTTGTTGTGTTTGTCCTGTGTATTTGTAGGACGTTTAGCAGCATACTTGGACTCCATCTACTAGATGCGAGTAGCAGCCCCTACCCTCCTGCACTTGTGACAACTAACATGTCTTTAAACATTGCCAAATGCGGCCCCGGGGTGGGGGGAGCAATCACCCCCAATTGAGAACCACTGATTGAAGGCTGATTTGTTGTATGTATTTGAAAGGCAGAAAAATAAATATAGAAGCAAACTTAATTATGCATATGCCTCTGGGAAAAAATACTGAATTTCTGAAGAGGTAATAGTAAAATCTGAGTTAGCAGAAGTGTAGGACTCTCTTTTATACATATATACCAACCGTCTGTACCTTCTCAATTGCACCTGAGATATCATTAAAAGAAAGAGGACCATCCACCTTTTTTCCTTCTGAAGGTATCACGTATGATTCCAAATAATATTGGATGACTGAATGTTAACATACCATGTTTTAATCGTTTCTTAAGAAATGCATGAATAAGACATCAACCTCACATATATAGTATTTTCTTGCCGTGACTCTAGTCAAATCTTCCAACCTGCACATACTGATAAAGACTATATCACAAACTCTCTTGCTTTTTCCAGTTCCAATATGTTTAATTACACCAAAACTGATGTTCGAAAGATTTATTATCATCTGCATTGATTACTATTTTATGTGAGGAGAAAACCCAATGAAGAGAAGAAAGGGAAAGAACCAAACCCCAGAAGAACCAGATCTGTCTTTCCTGTATTCTGTTTTGTGTTCCTAAGAGCTGCTAGAGAAGAAATTGTGAAATCAGGGTGAGGTTTGCCCTGTCATTCAGGCTGAAGTTGCCTTAAAAGGAAAACATGGCATGCTGTATATTTCCCCTTTCCTTTTCTTTTAGTTTCCTTTCAGCCATTCTCAGAAATGTAAGCAGGAAGAAAATTGCAATCAATTATGTTGAGAAACAACTGAAGTTAAATTCAACTGACATTTGTTTATAAAACTATGCCCCATTTTATTTTCAGTGCATTTCCAGTTCCTCTTTTGCCCTTGAACATTCTCCTAACTCCCATGGTGAATATCTTTCCTTTAATCCATGCCTGGATGTTGAATTCATGAACAGTCCTTTTTGGTTCTTACTTCTTGATGTGATCTCTAAGTCAGCCCTTTCCCTCTTCTCATGGCCCTTCTTTAGTTCAAGCTTTCATAACCTCACACTCCCCTGATGGTAATAACCTCGAGGCTCTCCCCCTTGCAGTTCAACCTGTGAGATTCATTGGCCTCAAGCCTTTTTCATTATATTCGTGCATTTATTCACGTGGGCCAGACATCATTCTAGGCTCTGGAAATACAGCCATGAATAAAGCAGACAAAAATCCCTGCCCTCATGGAGTTTACATTCCACTCAGGGCAAGGAGGGGAGGGTTGCATATGGAGACAGACATTTTACAAAATGAATAAATGACAGAGTAGGGTAGAATATGGTAGATGCTATGGAAAAACAAAGTGGGGAAGGGAAACAGGGAGTGGTGTGTGTGTAAGTGAGTCTGTGTGTGTGTGTGTGTGTGTGTGTAGGGAAACAGTGGGCTTGATTTAAAATATGGTGACAGGGAAGGCTTCACTGAGAAAGCGACTTTTAGGCAAATACATGAAGAGGTAGCCAAACATGTAGATCCCCAGGGAAAGAGCAGTCCAGGCCGAGGAAAAGCGTTTGTAAAATCTTGAAGCATGTCAGGTGTTTGAGGAAAGGTCTGAGAAGGTGGAGGTAAGGTGAGAGAGTTAATGGGGCTGGGGAGAAACAGATGATTCAGGGCCTTGAGGACCATTGCAAGGACTTCAGCCTTTATCTAGAGAGATGGGATGCTGTTGGATGGTCCTGAGAAGTAGTGTGATCTGACTTACAGGTTAATAGGATCATATCCTCAAGTCATTACTTCCCCTGCTTAAACCCACCACTTGACAGCATATAATCCCGTTATCCACAAGCTCCTCATCCTCTTGGCCCCTACTCAAGAATTTTGCCACTCATCCTGAAAAAGCCCTCTGCACTCTCAGTAAAAAGAACAATCCCCATCCCCTTCAGATTCTACCCATCCTTCAAGTTCAAGGTGAAATTTCTGCTTTTCCAGAAAACCTGTGCACCCAACATTGATTTCTCTCTGCTTTTATCGTATTTATTGATTACGTAAAGCATGCATTTGGACTTGATCATATACTGTCTTGCCCTGTTTTGGAAGCAGGTCTCACGGGTATCATACCAAAAGGTCTGTGGAATTTGAGACCTGGAAGGGCCTCAGGAATCATCTGTTCTGACTCCTTCACCTTACAAATGAGGAAACTGAGGCTCAGCAGAGTTTAGGACATTGCTCAAATCCACTTAGCTAGTGGTTAATGTGTAGTAAATAGCCTTTCATAATGAGGTTATAAGCTCATTAATGTATGATACCATGCCTTATACTTCTCCAAAGTCCCCTATATTAGTAGCTAACGTAGTACTTATATAACAGATGCTTATTAAGTTCAGTTAAGTATAAAAGTAAATTGATTTTTTTGGTTTGTCTGTTTTTAAAGGAACACTATAGCCCGTTAATGCATCAACCACACCTTGAATTCACAGATATTCTGATGCAGAAAGCCAAGTAAAATGCTTGTGTGTGATTTGCCTTTGGATTTTAGGGACTTGCTTGTGAATGTGGTTAGGTGAAAGAATGAAAAATGTTGCCTTTCTTGTAGGTATTTGTTCTGATGAAATGGTAAAAGGTAATTCTATCATCCCCACGTGATATAGCTATTTTCAATATTTCAATAAGATTTATCAAAGCAATTTGGATTGAAATTGAAATGTTTTTTAATCATTCTTTGTCCAAAAGGGAAAGACCAGTCATGGCTGAGTCCCATCCTCCGAGCTGTTTCTTTGGAGAATTATTGGTTTTGATGGCAGACATGATCTTTCGATGTGTACAGATGTTGACGGCCTATCAGGACTATTTCAGGAGACCTAATTCACCCTGTGACCCAGAGATGTCCTTGTGAAGCATAGGGTTTTCTTGAAAACATAGCGCCAACGTGGGGGGTAATGCTAAGACCCTGTTCCAGGAATAAGTACACAACAAAACAAAGTGGTTTCCGAGAGTCCGTGGTCCAGAACATAGACTCGTTACACTTAACCTTTAGACCCACCCACACAAGTCAATAATGATTTTCCAGCGTTTCAGTCTTTGCCAGTAAATTCAAAACAACTGGAAAAAGTATGGAAAGCGAACTCAATTTGCCATTGCTCTTCATGCATGGCAGCCAGAGCAAAGCTCCTGAGGTTTGAAATAACTTGTGGAGAAATCCTTCTGGCTTTTCAAGTCCGGTATTAGTGACCCATGGTCCGACTTTACGACTAGGTCAGTTAACTTAGCTGACCATATCATTGATGACAGTAATGCTAAGAGGAAGGAGGAGATTCCCGATTGAGCCAAGCAGCTTGAGTGATGGCTGCCCAGTGGACGCTTACGCTAAGGAGCCATCTAACAGATGAGTATCGGTGGTCACAAATCCAAGATAAATTGTAAATGGTTCAATGAACGCACCAGAAATAGTCTTACTGAAAAAGAATCCAGATATGTATTCATATGGAAGATGAAATGAAATATCTGGTATTTTTGTGCATGTTATAGGGGAAATATCCTTGGTGGTATCTCCTTGTATGTTTATGTATATGTGTCTGTAGTTCTCTAAATACTCTAATTGAATGTTGTTCCTTTAGAGTTGTGAAACGCTTCATCTATTTGTCTTCATACTTAGGATATGGGCAATTTCCCTTTGGAAATTTTCTTCAGAGTTCATATTTGGGTCCGTTTTTGAAATCGAGATATCATTTACATAAAATAAAATGCATGACTTTTTAGCGTACATTTCTATGAGTTTAGATAATGTATACATTTGTGTAACTGCCACCACAATTATGATATAGAACGTTTTCATCTTTCCCCAAAGTTCTCTCATTTTAGCACGTTTTTGACTATTACTTTTGTTTGGTGATAACTACTTTAGTGGATTTGACTTTTGTAGGAATTGAAAAAACATAGGGAACTAAGTCCAGTGGCTAAGTGGTTGGAGATCAACAAGATGTGACTATAAAATCGTGGCATCTGTTTTCTGATGAGGCTTGTAAACTGGTTCGGACGGTCATTTCAAAGTTGAGCTCCACAAACGTTTTGAGCAATGGGTTGGATATATTGTGTAATAAACCCTGGTATTGTCTCCCAGTGTGGCCACTATTATGAAGAACAACACTTATTTGGTTCCTTAATAGACCCCTGGTATTTATAGACTGAACATTTTGTGTATTTTGAAAAACCCAAAAGATCTGAGACAGGAAGAAATTTGTAATTCTGCCAAGGCACAAGTTTGAGTCTCGACTTTATGAGCTGGATGGGTACAAGAGTAAGTGGGTTCACTAGTGAGTGAGCCAAGCCCCCTGCAAATCACCCCAGCTGCAAAAAACTGACCATTGTAAAGATCTCTTCCAAGTCTGAATGAGGGAATTTTCATAGAGTGATAGAAGCATGGTGTCTTTGTGAGAAACAGCTCCCCAAAGAAAGTTAAAAGTAGTATTGGAGATGGAAGTGAAGAGGGCTAGAAAGTAGTTTTTCTTAACCAGTAGAATGGAGGTGTTGACCGCCATTAATGAATTTACTCTATGAAAAAAAAAAATTAAATAATTTCAGAGAATAATTGGGGTAATGCAAAAAATAATTCCTTAAGAGAGAAACAAGTCAATAGGGATCGAAGAGACCCCTTAGATTTTCAGTCATATTTATATTAGTATGAAGTACAAGGCAAATTATATGCTATTGTATTTCTGAATTTGGCGATTCATGAAGATTGAGGCTTTCTTCTGTAGGCTCCGTTGTGTTAGTTTAGATACCAGCATCATTAAATATAGTTATATCTGGTGTGTCCAAGAATATGGGGGAAGTTGACATTTGAAATAGAATCTATTGCACTAGGGATGAAGAGAGTCCTTTGGGTACTTTCAGTAGATTAGTGTACAATCACTGGACTGGTAGTTGATCGACAGAGGCCCAGTAGGCTGGTGGTGAGTTGGAGCTGCAGTGCCATTTAAATCGCTCAGAGGGTGGGGGAGTGTTTATAACTGGGGGAGATCATTCAAAGGGGGTGGAGGCTCATGGCTGTCCTTTTGAGAACTAGAGAGGAAAACTGATATATGAAGAGATTGCAAACTAACCCCAAGGTCCTTAAAACATAGATATAGATTCTAAGGCTGCCTTAGCATTAGTATGACAGTTTCTAGTGAATAGTGTAAACCCGAGATGTAGATTCTTACTTTCTCAGTGATCATGGGAAATTCCACGTCTTTATCTGGGAACTGGGAATAATAGAGTAATTCAGATGTTGGACTGCCTACTATGTGCGAGGTACCCTTCTAGGCCTCTAGAAATAGAAGGAAAAGGCATAGGCTCTGCTCATAAGGCACTTCTAATAATGAGAAGACAGACATGAATGTGAACCACGAGAATTCCATGAAATTTGCTGTAATGAAGATAGATACCAGGCACAATTAGAACCCGGGAGAACAAGCCCATAAGTCTACTGCAAGATAATAATACTTAGACTCATCTATCCCATGATTGACCTTTTCCCCTCATTTGGAGAAAAAAAAAATGATACTAAGGCCCTGAGCAATTAAATAACTCTCCTCGTCATCTGTCATCTAAACTGCTTGGGCATCCTAATCTCCCTTTTGCTTACTAATCTCTTGATTCTCTGGTCCATTCTTAAAACCACTGCTCCGTTTTCCTTTTAAAACTCTGAGGGTATCTTTATTGCCTGCAGAGTAAGTCCAGAGCCCCTGCCACGACTTCAGAGCCACGATTTCCTTTCTTCCCACTACGCTCCTCCACAAACTGAGCTTCAGTACCCTGCCCGCTCTCCTGCCTTAGCGTGCAGCCAGCATTTCCTGCTTCCAGCTTTTGCTCATGTTCTTCTTTCTTGCCCAGCTTCTTTCCACCTATCAAAAACAGTGCATGCATTCAAAGCTCAGCTCAAATGTTACCTGGTCCAAGAAGCCTGCTCTGATTCTCCCAGTTCAATTTAATTATTGATTCCTTGCATCTCCACGATGCCCATTTGCAGACAACTTCTATGACAACGGTCGCATTGTGTTTTGATTATGCGTAGCGTTCATAGTTCTAGGTCTTTCATTAAATTCTAAATCTCTGGAAGACTTTGGCAGGGACTGCATCCCTTATAACCCATTGACCTCAGAGCCCAGAGTTAATAAATAAACCCTCATCCAATGCTGTTGAATACTGCCCAAGGTCAGATGTTAGTGGAAGATCCAAGTCTAAAAACCTGGTTCATCTGATCTATATCAAGATTTTAGGAACTCCAAGACATTACCTAGCATGTATCCACTCCATCAGTTGCTTCATCTTGCAGAAACTTCTTTGTGAGTCCGTGGTGCAGAATCGCCAGTGTTGTCATGGCTCCTGAAATTTCAGGGGCAGCCAGGTTGAGGGGTAGTCGGGATGGATGTGTTTCTGTTGAGCATAATTTCCCCATCTACTGTACGCCCTATGAATATTTGAAGGGGAGTCTGAAAGCTGTTTCCTATGAGGGCAGTTAAGTTGAAATGCCAGAAGTAAAGATTAAGGAATATTAACATAAAATCTGTATTGTGAATTCTTTTACATAAATATGTTACCATTGTAGGGAGAAGTGGTGTCAGGGAGCTTTTCATATGTCTACATTTTAATACCCAAATGAAAAGTTTGTTATAAATTATGAAATGTGGAAATTCTTCATCCTTATAAAGGTCCTTGACAAAAGAATGTGCTGAAAGGAGATACTGTGTGTGTGTGTGTGTGTGTGTGTGTGTTCATTTTTCCAAGTATAATTTTCTGATGCAAAAATGTGGGACAGCAGAAGGGAGTAGAGGTGAAGTGAGGGGTGACTGCCTTAGTCTTTGGTATTTTAAACCAACCTCTCTCTCTCATCCATCTATCTGTCTGTCTATCTATCTATCTATCTATCCATCTATCTATCTAAACTGTGTTGTGGGAATCATGTACAAGTTTCTGGTCAACCCAGCATTAGCAACACAGTGGGAGGTCTGGAAAGAGGAAGGGGATTGCAGACCGTCCCTCCCTTAACACTGCAAACTTCCTCTGCTGGTCAGGGAAGGATCCGAGTTGTTATCATATATTCATGATCCGTGCTGCAGGTTCATGAGCTTTCACCTGAGGTCTTCCATTTACCAGCTGTCTGGCCCTGCTCCCTCCCCCTCCCTCCTCACCCTGGCTCGGGCCACCCAGCGTCCTTTACCTGTTTCTCTTGCCATCTGGTCTGGTTTACAGTCTGAATGCTACTGGGCAGGTCTGGGGCTACACACTGGTCGGCTTGCTTCCCCAGAACAGGAAAATGCTGGTAAATGAAAGCATCAGTAGCCTTCTTGTTCTCCACTCTTCAACAGAAAGGATTTGTTTTCTGTAATCCCCACAACCACTAAAGTATTTGAAAATGAGCGCATTTAAACAGTCATCTTTGGTGGAAAAATTCCTACCAAGAGGTAGTAGTTAAGCACCAGCCTCTGAAGTGGCACTGTAGGATTTCAAGCCCCTTTGTCTCTCAAGGGGGCAGGTCTTTGACCTCTATGTGCCTTAGTGTCTTCATCTGTGAAATGGGGGTAATAAACCCCACTTCATAGGGAATTTGTGAGGATTAAGCAAGTTAACATAGATAAAGCACTTAGAAGAATGTCTAGCCCATAATAAACTCTATATAAATATCAAGCCACTGTTACTGTAAGAATGGTTTTGCCTGGTGCTCAAGAATTCAGTTTATGCTAATTGAAATGAATTATTAAGAGGGATTAGCAGCCTTCTTGACCAGAGGAGACTGAGGCACTGAGCAGAAGCAGCTAGCTCATGCAGGTCAGGTGGAGTCCGTAGTATTGCTTGACTTAAAATGTGTATAAACTCGTCCTGGGCCTCTGCCCACCCTCTGCGTATTCTTAAGGAAACATAGACACCCAAATGTGACTCTAAAATCAGATGGAGCCGTGGGGGTGTGTCCGTTGGGAAAGAGAAGTTGAGCTTAGATGAAAGTATAGCAAGAAAATAAATAGAGCAGTGAATCCTGAATGCAGTTCAGGGCCGGCCAAGAGGCAGGGAGGCTGCATTCCCCTTTGCCCAGGTGTTTGAAAAAATCTTCTCCAAACCTGTGCCAACCAGAATTCAGTCCTGCAGACACTGTGATTTTGCCATTTGCTTGCATCTGTGTTTTGCTAAAAGCTTTCAGTTTTAGGTGCCCTCCAGAACTCTTCAGACCTGGCAGGGACAACCTATCTCTTGCTGTCTTTTGCAAGCAACCTCAGGACAGCAGATTTCATTTGGGAAACTGCTGGGGATGAAGAATTGCCCGTGTGTGTGTGTGTGTGTGTGTGTGTGTGTGTGTCCCTTATAAAGGAAACCAACTTGATATTTTTTCATGTTATGTTTAAAGAGGCATGTACTCTAGGCTCTGCAGGAAGATAGAGTAAGATTGTACTATTTTAATGCCAGCTTATTTCTCAATCCCTTTTCCTTCTTTTGTTTCCCAAATGCTACCAACAGGAAGGGCACAAACGCAGAGACAGAAAGGTGACCTCAGGGAAAGAACTGTGTATTTAACAGGGGTGACTGCTTTCACTGAGACCTCTAAGTGTCTCCTGTCCATCTCCTTCTCTCCTTCACCTCTTACTCACTAGTGAAGAATCCCCAAATATCTGTGAAGGTTCCCTAATAGAGTTCTTTTCCATTGCTGCTGTATATTTTTGTCTATTTGTGTTTTATTTCTGACGGAAAATATAAGGATTTTTTTTTTTGGTTTTGCTCTTAAATTAAGTATAATTATTTCCAATTGTTAAAAATGGCATGAATAGTCATTTGTTTACCAGATAGATCTATGTCTACATCTATTTCCATGTCCATGTTCATTCTATACATAGCCCTCAGATAGAACTTGTATTCTTCACATCTCTTTTTTAATGTCTTCATGCAGCAGAGCTAGTGCACTTGATGAGTGGCGAGTCAAGAGGTCTCTGTCAAAATCTTTCAAGAAAACTGGATATTGTGAATACTTTGTCTTTCATGAAAAATACTTTTGTCACTGTTAAAGCCTTAGCCAGTCTTCTGGTTAATGTAAAAATGTCTGTTTTTTTAAAAAAAAAAAAGGGCTCCAATTTAGTGATAATAAGGTTACCCATCTGACTCTGTTAGAAACTGATCACCAGCCAGAAATCTCTAGTTAATGTGAAGATTAGCTGGCAGTCATCAGGCACTGGTAAGAAACATCCAGGATAGTAAAAGGCTTTCCTATGGCTAACAGATTCATCCACAGGAGTGGTAAGCCCATCCCATTAATAATCCTGTCAAGCTAGAGACAAACCTAGTGAATTTAAATGCATCTTAGGAAAAGGAGAGGCAGGGACAGATTCTGCCTGTTTTACCTTTGATGAGCTGACTTCCACCATTTTTCTAACATGAAAAATCCTTGCATGTTTCTAGTTGCTAACATCTGGCAAACGGCAGGGTGTATGTATACTGTGCTGTGTTTTGCATGTGTTATAACCTAGTGCATTCATCCTAAACGGGGTACTCAGTAAAGAGAGAATTTTAAAAGTTCAAGAATTATGAAGACTTGACAACATATATTTTCGAAGAGTTAATAGGCACACAGGGTACACAATTCCAAAGACACAAAGTGAGCAGGATGGGAGCGAGAAGGAAGACTTGATTTGAAGCAGTGTTTTTCCGCTGATTTGTTTCAAGCAGTATTTTTTCACGTCGGCTGCTCTGACAAAATCGTTTGCACTTGGGGTGGTGGGCAAGTGGTGGCGGCTTTTTGTTTGCTTGGTTTTGGCTTTTGTTGATGCATAAAGACACGAGTGTAGTCCTGATGCAAATGTTTTTCTTCAACTTAATGACATTACTTGGCCAGATATTTTTCGCCAGTATCCTCCCTTCCCCCATCCTGTGAGCTGAAGCCTTCTTTGCTTTTGTGTTCTTCTAAGAAGCTCACTGGCAATAAGCAGGTGTACATGGGTAAAAATATGAAATGGTTAAATAAAGAATCTCAGGTAGACTAAAAGTGGAATGAAGGAATGATATGTTAGAAAGAGTTTTACATGTTAAATATGTAAAAAACACACCTATGTTACAACTTTTTGTTAAAAATGCAGTTTTCTCATTCCAGTATCCTTTTAATATAAAATAGTTTTTTAATTTGAAGCAAATCATTTCGGATATAGGGGAGGAAATAAAGACATTAAGCTGCCTTTAGTCTCAGAAGTAGTGGTAGGGAACAATAAAAACCACAGTGATGGTGATTTCAGCCTTTTCTGCAGATCCACAGGCCACAGAGGCCCACTGAGCTGTGGCTTGTAGTTCATGAAAGGAAGAGCTTAGAATGATCCAGAAACAAAAACTCACAAGATCATATAGAAGAATTCCGAACTTTCAGCATGTTTGTGTCATTAAAATCCAAATGGCTTACTTTGTAAGATTTTGTGGTGATTATACAGATTGCGAGATTGTCATTAAAAAAAAAAAAAGAAACTAGCAGGGAGTTATTTTTGGTTTATAGAGACACAAGGGCTTATGGACTTCTTTGGTAACAAAGTAAAAACATTTTAATAAACAAGCTATTTTGGAATGATGGAATATTTTTAGTCCTTTTTAGATTATTACCGTTTAATTATGAAAACAACAGTGTTTTATGTCTTCAGGGTCACTTGTTATCGTGTACCAGAGCTGATTCTTACAGGTTTGTGATTATGCACATTTCTTTCTAGTTTTTTGGTTCAGTAAAGTCAGGTTGGTACTTGAAATCGGCCACAGTGGTTGTATTTACACCATAAACATTGGCAAAAGCTACATACCAGGGCTTTTTTTTTTTTTTTCCTGGAGAGCTGGTTATTAAATATTTATCAGCATATCACTGGATATAAAGCCTGAGTTGCATAAATCAAGTTATGGGAGAAATCCAAAATAAGTAGAACCATGGTTTGGAATTCAAAAATGTATTAAAGGGGTAAACAACCTAGTGGAGGAGAAATGTGGCATTTGTGGCAGTTACCACAATATTTTCCACAAGTTGTAAGAAATATGTTTTTCTGTTATTCAAAGTAGCTGCTGGCCTCGTCTTACCATTTTGGATGGAATAACATGAATCATATCTTCATCAAGTGAATATCATCCACAGGACAGGGGGTCCTTCATCCTGCAACAATCCCCCTTGTGGAAGACAGCTAAGATCCAGCTCTGAAAATAATATGGTGCTTCTGGGGAAGCTCTAACAGTTACATGACATTTTTTCCTTAACCTCAATATTAATAGCTCTAATAGCTAGTATTTTATAAATATATTGTAGAATGTGAAGTATGAGGAGACATAGAGTCAAAATAATAAAGATCAGATCCATGCACACCACCCCTCCACCCCGCCACTTGCCCATTTTCCCTGATGCTGGGGCACTTTGAACAAGAATAAAGAGTTACTTCTATTATCGGGATTCTCTGAGCTAATGGACAATCTGACCCCTGGTATAATGCCATTCTACTAATGTATTTCAAATTTTTGACACAAGGGATGATTGGCCAAGGAAAATAGAAAATGTATATCTGTTTTGCTGGCAACTGCTTCATGCAGACTTCTCGTTGTCAGTCATGTAGTCAAGATATTGTGGTATTGCTCTGGCCAGGAGCAGTTACTCACCCAAGTACTATTCCGTACACCCTTGCTACTCAAAGTTTGGTCCGTGGACCAGGAGCTTTGGCACCAGTCAGGAGCTTGCTACAGACACAGAATCTTGGGGGCCATTCTAGACCTACCGAATCAGAATGTGATTCGCAAGATCCCCAGGTGATTTGTATGAACATAAACTTTAGGACACACTGCCTCACCTGTTCACTATCTGAAGCGCTCTTTGCTCTTTGAAAGAAATGGTAGGTTTAAGACACACAGAGAAACAAACTGGACGTTTGGATAAATGGCCGAAGAATCAATTTTATTCGTGGTATTGTCTTTCCCTTCACCTGCCTCTAGTCTCCCATTACAAACTTATTTGCAGAGGTTAAAAAAAGAAAAAGAAGCACAGCCGTATCCCCAGTGTAGAGAGAGAATAACCTGGAATTTCCAAAGGGAACCATATTTTTTGGACTATTTAACTATTTCTAAACCTTGATTTTACATGGTAACCTGCTAAAGTTGAAGCCTCACATTAAATAACAGTTCTTTCTCATTCCTTCTTCTTCCCTCTTTCTTAATTTTTTAAATTAAAGCCTTTATTTTAGAACAGTTTCAGATTTACAGAAAAGTTGCGAAGCTAGTACAGAGAGTTCCCATTTACCTCATGCTCATCCGTCTCTCTTGATTTTTGACCAGAGTTGTATTTACTTCTCCCTGATTGGCAGAGTTTCCTGGCTAAGGAAGCAAAGTTACAGCACCTAACACAAATAGTATTTGATTAAGAGTAATTACAGTGCTGTCACATAAAAAGGGGAGAAAAGAAAGCTGGCTTTTTCCACCAGCAATGAAATAACCTGCTGTCTATCTACTGACTTAATAGCTTTAATTGCCAGAACATAGTGAAGATCTGGTGAATTTGTTTGAACATATCAGCAGGCACCAAATATTTCAATGAGTTCAAGTTGTATAACTAGTTGTGCTCTAACTCGAGCTGAAATCCCTCTGACAAAGTAAGCGTTGTAGCCTAAAAGGCAACAGCTGTTGGGAGAGGCCCTCTGTTATGATGATTTGAGTTATTAACACTCTCTGAACTAAGAAAGTTGTAGGTTTAACATGGCTGCCTTAGATGAGCAATAACCCTATACTATGTCTGGCTTCTTAGTTTGATGAATTAGGTCAGGAGTGTATCTACACTTTCTTTGGAGACTCATTCTGTTTCCCATTTATTGAGAACTTCTTTCCCAAAGAGACAGCAAAAATGGGCATTTCCTTTAACAGACTTGGTTAGTATATTTCAGATCATCAGTAAGAGTCATACATCATAGCAACCATTCTTCCACATTTTATTGACTTCTACTTTCTTGTTCTTAGGAATGTAGAACCAGAAATTAAGGCACGTATAAGACAGTCTAGGGTTTTCCCTGGCAGTCCAGTGGTTAGGAATCCATGCTTTCACTGCTGAGGGCCCGGGTTCAATCCCTGGTCAGGGAACTAAGATCCCACAAGCCATGTGGTGCAGCCAAAAAAAAAAAAAAAAGACAGTCTACTTCCAGGAAGCCAGACCAGGAAGTGAATCTAACAAATGATTTTGAAAAAGGGGGTCCCAGGATGAGCCCATTTGGGGACCTTGCAAAGACAATCACATCTGACTGGTTCCTCCCTACCCTGTTCAAATACTCAGTACCTGCTTCAGGACAATCCAATGGAGGGTTGTCTGTTGGTTGTTAAGTATGTATACCCTTGAGCTTTCTGAAAATCGAGTTCAAGTGAAAAGAACCCTTTTCGTGGAACAGTAAAAATAATTCCTCTCCCATTTAGTAATCATTGAATTCCTCAGAGGAATTCAAACTCTTTACCAACAAAGGACCCAGCCAAAATTCTCAAAAGAAGTTAAAGGTAGGCAGTGTGGTTTTCTTAACTTTCAGAAACAGAGACATGAAATTGCAGAGTAAGAAGTAAACCCAGCTTAGCGGCCCGCAGTAACTTTCCCAGAGACGACCTTTTTCGGGAGGACGGCCGTTGTTAGGGTGCAGGGCAACGAAGAGGTGACATTTGCTGTCTGTTACCTTGCAACCCCAGCTCTGTTGCTGGACTGCGCTTAGTGACTTAGCTGCTCTCTAAGAAGTCTCCATGTCTGCAACAGACCTGTCTCCTGGGTGACTCCTAGGTAACTGCTGGACTGAGCCGCGGGGACTTGAGTAAAAGGGTTTGGGCTGGGGGGGGGGGCATCTCCCCCATTTCTTTTCCTCTTCCTTCTTCCCCAGCCAGGATTTCCTGATCTGTTTGCCTCCAGCATTTCCTCACAGGCCCTGAGAGGCTGTGGCTCCCGTGAAGCTGCTGAGGGACTAAGCAAGCTGCTTGCGCTGATGTTCACATGTGCAGAAAGCTTAGCGTGTCAGGAGGACCACAGGAAGGGGCAGAAGACTGAGGGTTTGGCTTTTCAAGTTCCTGCTGTTAATTTTTTTTTTTTTTCATTTGCCTTTGCCTCTTCTACTACCTCTTTGAGGCTGAAGAGGCCCAAAGTGAAGTCTGTCCTAATTTTAAACTTGCCTCTGTGACTGCCCTGTAATTTTCATTCCACAGCCTAAATTGGAACATGTCTCCGTAGGCTGGGCTCAGAGCATCTCTTTCTGTGAAGCTTTAACAAACTACCCTTGATAGAGCAGAGGAATTTCAGCATAAAAATCCAGGATTCAGTCTTTGTCAGATGACCACCTTGGGAAGAGCTTTGTCCAGTTCTAGAAGGTAGTGGGCGAGGAGGGTAAATATACCCATTGGCTACAGCCGGTCATCTCTTAAAACAGATGCATTTCAACAGATGCCCACAGGACAACATGTTTATATTCCTTCTTTGACATGAGGAAATGTGAGAAAATTTTTACTGCCATCATCTGACTGAGATTCTTTGTGCGTGTACTTCCAAGATTAGAGCTGTGACTCTGACCAAGAAGATCATGTAACTCTCATTTTCTGTGGGACCCAACTCCTTATCTTCCTTCCCTCACGTAGGCCTCCTGAAGTGACCTCAGACCACTGTGAGCTTTCTTTTCCTCTGAATTTCTAGGACGAGCATAACTTGGATCTCTGTGGTTCCCTCCAACTAAATGATACTCTCTGTCTTCCGTTTTGTATGTGTCCATTACCTGTCAGGCGTGGGGTGAGACATATAACACAATCTCAGTGAATGATGCTTCAATTAAGTAATTATTACCCACTATAATGATCTAAGAGTCAAGAATTTTCTTAGCATTTTAATCAGGGGTACTAATGGCCTTAAAAAGTTATTCCATTAGAAAGATGGAATATTTATACTTTCTGTACATATATCTGCCCTACAAACAGAAGATAGATTTCTATTTACCTAGGAGCATGGAAGAAATCAGCAGTCATCATCCTAGTTTTTTCTTCAATGACAGTCAATGTTTTGCCAGATTAGTCCATTACAAGTAACTGTTCATTTCCTTCAGGACCCAGATTGCCTTAGAAACTTCAATCCCTGCCAATAGCTGAGGCCAAAAAGGCTCAGACAATCATGAAAACTACTGCTGGCCACTTAGTTTTTTAATTCCGTGAGCACACTTGAGCTCCGACCTTGATGATGGCCACCTTCCTTTCTGCCGTAGAGTGGTACCCAATATGAAGGAGATACGTCTTGAATCCTATTCCTGCTATGGAGGCCTCAGAAGAAGGATTTCAGCCTGAAAGCAGCCCCACAACCTGAATCCCCTTGGATGCAGTCTCAAGAGGGCTAGGAAAGGCCCATGCTCTGGGCATCCTCGATCTTTGGGCTACCTGGTTTGTACCGGTGGATGTCAAAAACTGTGGAGACTCTGAGATTTTACCCTATTTACAGTCTACCCAGTTGGCTGCCTCTCTTCATATAGGCGATTTTGTTAAAATGCTTTTGTTCTGCTGGAAAAGACATACCAGAGAAACACATGTGGTTGGTGCACTCAGATGGTTATCTTCTGGGGCCCAAAAGACCAAGCTCTTTCGTTCAGTCCCCGCAGAGACTTGTTAGCTCCACCTACGGAAAAAAATGGTCTAAGAACGGTGAATTCCAGCTCCCATGCAGGATAGCCATCTTACAAAAGTGTGCCACTGGTCCCAAGAGAAATCAATAGAGGATGATGGATGTGCTGGCATGAATCCAACACGACTGCAAGACAGACAATGCGAGCACAGCTCTACAGAGTAATTAGTATCATTGTCATATACGTGGAGGACAACAGAGTGTTATTATCACTGTACTCCTGATCCTAATAGTTTTCCAGAGCCCCAAGGGGATAGGTACTTTAGCCATGTTGGAAAAATGGAGGAGGAGCCCTATTGGCTACAAACCTAGCACAGACCTGAGTGTGATGATAGACGTTGACTCCCCTATGGTTCTGCCATCAGGTGACTCTCTTGACGTGGCCCAAACTTTGTCAGATCCACTTCTTCTACTCTTCCTGTATGTCCTGCTTATGTGCTATCTCTTCCACGAAGTATTCCTCAGTCCTTCCCCTGCCTGAAGAAGTCTGCTTTTCCTTTGAGTCAGGTTGGTACTCTTTGGCAGTGCAATTCCCTCCCTTAACATTTTAGCTGTGTGTACACTTTATGTCTCATCTTTCCTGCTACGCTAGAAAGTCCCTGAGAGTAGAAATGCTGCCATATGCACGCATGTATTCTCCACATTGTCTTTGGTACAGAGATCACACCCAATAAATATGTAGTGAAAGAATAAATGGTTGAGCAATGACAGAATACAGACATAGGCAGAGCATCTCTAGACTATCAGTGGTAGAGGCATATCTAAGCTCTGTCGACAGAAAAGGGTCCACAGGCACAGCTACCAACCGGCAGAGTAGTCAGAAATACAAACAAGAGGAAACAGACAAATGAAGACACTGACAGATGAAGAGTCGTTAACATCATTTGACTCCTTCCACTGTGTCTGGTCTCCTCACAGAAGCTTTTCTCTTCATTTTGTTTCTGGGATCGGGGTTGGGTATTGTTTGTGGAATTCACTCAGGAAAACTTCGTAATTTTCCAACATAGTTAATATTCAGATATGAAAAATCTCTTACAGTTTAAATGGTGAATAGATGCTAATTTATACATATATACTTATGCTCAGAATGCCTAATTAATGATCTTCCGTGTCAGTCATGGGTATGTTAATGAGCTTCTTTTGCTCCTGTGTCATAATTGCATTGCACCTCTCTAGCTTGAGGTTGGGAGAACATTTTAGCTGTGGGTTATGCAAATGATGCAAAATAACAACAAAACAACTAAAAATTATGCAGTGATTCATAAGTTTAGGGAATGTGGAAGTATATGATCATAACAATTTAGTGTGAGTAGATGTAAAGACAGCCCAAAAAAAAAAAAAAAAAAGGGATCAGCTACTTTCGTAGTAACTCCATTTGCTGAGTTAAAAAAAAGGTTTGCTTGATGTGCAGGACTATCTTTCTTTGGTCCAAACAGTCAATTCACCATCTTTTTTACCCTAAGGACAAAAAGGCTCTGTGATAAAGGGAACTCTATCAATAGGTTTTATCCTATATTTAGATCTGTTCTATTTCTCAGAACCCAGAAGTGCCAGCTTCTCCCTACCTTCCATAGTCTTTCTTTTCTCTGCCTTATTATTGTATTTGATTTCTTCCCCAAACTCTGGCATATTTTTCAGCCAGAAACCTTCCCACTTTAATCTGGCATAGTCAGGTTGGACTTGATTCCTGACGTTTCACTTTTTGGCTCTGTGACTTTAGGCAACTTAATTGACCTCTCTGAGCCTCTGTTTCTTCACCTGTAAATGGGGAATGAATACCAGTTGTTAGAAAAGATATGAAAATGAAGCGAGTTAAAGTGTCTGAAGCCCATTGCAAGGCACGTAGCAGGTGATAGGATTGCCCCTGTTTTCCCTCCCTTTTTCTATCCCTCCCTGATAAATGCAGTGGTTAATACTGCAGCATCTAGAGCTAGACTGTCTGGGTTGTTGTTTTTTGTGGGTTGTTTTTTTTTTTTTTGGTTATCTTTTTATTTTATTTTATTTTTTAACTTTATATTTTGTATTGGAGTACAGTTGATTGACAATGTTGTGTTAGTTTCTGGTGTACAACAAAGTGATTCAGTTGTACATATACATGTGTCTATTCTTTTTCATATTCTTTTCTCAATCAGGTTGTTACAGAATATTGAGCAGAGTTCCCTGTGCCATACAGTAGGTCCTTGTTGGTTATCCATTTTACATATAGCAGTGTACACATGTCCTGGTTCCGCCATATCCCAGTTCTGTTCTGGGACCTCAGACAAGTTACTTAGCCTTGCTGTGACTCAGTTTCTCGGTATTTAAAATGTCAGTGCTTGGCATTTAGTAAGTGCTCAAAAAAAGGCAGCTGTTATTATCTGAGAATCCAAGCAGCTGGGTGACAACAGCCCTCTGCAGATCTGTTTGTCGATCGGTGTCATCTGCTGTCAGGGTCAGGAAGCCCTTCTCCTGGGTTAGAAGCAGAGTGCCTCGGCCCTTTGTCAGGGACAGCAGGGCACACAGACGCTGGCCCTGCTTCTAGATCTTCTCTGTGTGGAGGCCATCTCCTCCGTTTCCCCTCTCCTCTACGGAGAAATCTGTCTTCTTTGTGAGAGTCACACAAGCATAGATTTGTACTAACCCCTCCTGAATATACATGGCTCTCCCTGCCTCCCTGTGCAGGGGTGGAGTCTGGAATGCCCAAGCTCACTGTTCCTCCCCTGTGTTCTCCCTCCCGCCTCCCCTCTGACAGGCTGTGGGAGGAATGAAGGGCTTTGTGCCAAACCTTTCACTTGGGGCCTCTATTTTTCCTTTCTTTTTATGCCAAAGGCAAAATAGTTGAGTTTGCTTTTGCTGGAAGTGAGGCTTCTGAAACCATTCAGCTAGCCCTGACATTTTTAAGATAACAAATTATTCTCCAAGTGGTATCAGAATGTGACTTTTCATGATCCTGATCTATAAGTGGAATGTATTGCTTGGCATTTTAAGAATGATGAAGCCATGAATTCTAATAACTGATCCCCCAAAAAGCAGTCAAATTTAGCCCCTTAAGTTCTCCAGATATACCCACCGCAGCAAGGCTAGCACTTCACATCGAGGGTTGTGATTTACAGATTTCAAAATGCTTTCAGAAAAATTCATTTGATGCTCACATATCCCTGGCTGGTAAACATGCCAGAATACATTATTCCCATTGTACAGTTAAAAAACCGAAACAAAGCAAACAGTCAAACAAAAAACCCTAAGCTCAGAAAGATTAGGTGACTTGTTTACTAATTACATTGATAGGAAGTCCAGTGTCCTGACTGGAACTCAGAGATTTTAGACCAGTAGCCTTGGTGAATCAGAAAAGGCAAGATCATCTTGCAGTAACCGGTTGTACCTGCCCCCCTCATCCCACTGGCTTAACACAACAAATGTTGCTCCTGCCACGTTTCCAACTCGAAGTTCGTGGGAGAAGGGTGCGGAGGCTCTGCTCCGTCTGGTCACTCAGGGATCCAGGCTGACAGAGGTTCCACCATCTTTTGACACTGCCATCTCGATATGTGACCTCAAGGTTTGCTGCAGCAGCAGAAGAAAAGGTGGAGAATTCACGGGGGTTCTTTTTCTGCTCATAGCCTATTGGCCAGACTATCTGCATGGCCCCAGATTAACCACATGGGAGCCTGGGAAATCCTCCCATACACTCAGAAAAGGAGGAAAGCCAGCTCTGATGAGGCCCAGAAATCTCTACTGCAGGCTTTTAGGTGGTCCATTTAAAGACACTCTGCAGGGGCTTCCCTGGTGGCGCAGTGGTTGAGAATCTGCCTGCCAATGCAGGGGACACGGGTTCGAGCCCTGGTCTGGGAAGATCCCACATGCCGCGGAGCAACTAAGCCCGTGCGCCACAATTACTGAGCCTGCGCGTCTGAAGCCTGTGCTCCGCAACAAGAGAGGCCGCGATAGTGAGAGGCCCGCGCACCGCGATGAAGAGTGGCCCCCACTTGCCACAACTAGAGAAAGCCCTCGCACAGAAACGAAGACCCAACACAGCCATAAATAAATAAATAAATTAAAAAAAATAATAATAACTTTATTAAAAAAAAAAAAAGACACTCTGCAGTACAGGGGGCCCATTTGGAATTAAGGATGCTTTATAATAAATATTGTAACAGGGACATTTTTTTCATTTGTTTGAGAAGGATGGAAAGAGATAAAACAAATTTAAACAGCACCTGATGTATGAGGTAGTTGCCAAAAAGAAAAGGGAAATAATTTGTATTCACAATAGGTCATGTTAACATTTCCCTTTGTGTTTGTTTTAAATTTTAGCCTTATTGAGGTGTAAGTGACAAATAAAATTGTAAGGTGTTTGATATATGTATACATTGTGAAAGGATTTGATATACATATACATTGTGAAAGGATTCCCCCCATCTAGTTAACTAATATCCATCCCTTCACATCTTTATCTCTTCTTTTTTTTTTTTTTTTTTTTTTGGTGAATATTGTTCCCTTTTTGGACCTGGTAGTTAAAAAATTAGAATGTTCTCCAAAAAGTAAACAGAAAACTTGTGATCTAAATGTACTGATTCTCTCCCTCCTCTCCCCTCTGTTTTATAGAGAAACTTTTAAATTAAAAAAAACTCTTCAAGTTATTCCTTAGGAAATATCAAGGTTTACTCTTAAGATATTTTAGAAAACGCATCGTGTCATTCCAAACAAGTTTTATTAACCACTCAGGTTATTTCCCAGGAAATAAGCATCTCCATGGTTTGTCCTCTCTATGTTTGGATAATTGATGTATAGGAAAATTGCAATCAGGGATATGAACCAGTCTGACTCTGAGCTACATAGAGGGCTTGGCTGTGGATGGCCTTTTGGTGTGAAAGATTTTAGAATATTCAGAGATAAGGATGGGACCTGTGAGCTGAACAGAAAATAAAATGGTCCAGGGCCAGCTGGACGGCGTGAGATAGTTCTCACGCAAAGTGAATCTCTTGCATCCATCCCCGTTCCATATGGTAATCTGCCACAGAACCAGTTGCTGCCTGAATATCCTTGTGTTTGAATTGGCCTCGCCTCCAGCCAGTGGGCTCACCTACGGAGCTTCCCTGTGGCTCCTACCCTGCTCTGTGCATTCTGGAAGCGGCCGTACTTGTCATGCGTGGAGGATCGGCCCAGTGTGAGCTCCCTACTAAACACCTATCAGCACAGCTGAAATTCTTAGAAAAGCTTTTCCACAGAAACAGAGACGTGTTTTTCACCCCCACCCTTCTCTTTCAAGATGAAGTATTTTTCTGATAAAGTGAATTTTAAAACATAAAATAGGAATCCAAAACACACATGCCAACATGTGTAATTATCATCAGTAATCATCATCATCGTTGGCATTTGTATGTAAATCTGATGACGTGGGGAGTTCAGCCTTTTTCACAAGCATCACCTAGTCTCAACAGACACTTCTGAGTTTCACAGGTCAGAAATTTCATTCTCTGTATTCCAGGGAGATAAAAGGTGAAAGCGAAGCAACTTATCCGAGGTGACAGGCAGGACACACAGACAAATGAGAATGGGGTTTCCCAACTGTGCCTGGGCACGGGGGTCCACCGACACTTGTTAACAATATGGTTCCCAGGCTGCACCTCAGAACTACTGAATCCAGATTTTCAGGAAAGAGGTCCAGGAATCCTTCTTTATACCGAGCACTGTGAATAACTTGTGCGACACACAGCAGTAACCCGATCCAGCAGAAGGGACAACTCCTCTCTCATTTCAGCCTCCTGTCACCACTGGAAGGAAAGGAAGGTCTCTAAGAGGATGAGGAAGTTAACCCCAAGAATTCAGATGCACTGTGGGAATAGCAGCTACTTCTGCCCATCCCTGGAATTTTCAAGAAAAGTACAGTTTTATGTATTTTTAAATGTCAACACTTCGTACCACTGGTGTTCAAAAAAGGCCCTGGGGACTAATAGTCGTGTCTGTAAGCATTCTCCAGGTGGTCAGAAAATGGGGTGCTTTCAGAATTTGTGTTTTTTAAATGTAACTTTTGACTGGGTAATAAATGCACAAAGTACAAAATTCAAAATGTGAAAAACAGTATATCGTGGAAGATAAATCTCTTTTCCACCCCTTTTTTTCCTGTCTCCCAGTTCCCTTTCCTAAAAGCAACCACTGTTACCATTTTCTTATGTTTCCTTCTAGTGACATCCCAAGCATATATAAGCGTATGTGAGCGAATATTTTTTTTTAACCCAAATGGTATCCATGTTTAACATCTATGTCACTGTGTCTAATTAAATTGATACTTTTTCCTCTGATGACACATTGATTTTGTGCTGTAGCTTTTGTAATAGAGAACGCTAAAATCCCCAGTGGCTTACCACTGAAAGTTCATTTCTGTCTTGTGCAACAGGCCAATGTGGGCATTCAGTGGACAAGCAACGAGCTCCTTCCATCTTGAAGTTTGTCCATGGGTTTTGGAACCTTTTGCTTCCACCTGATGGGGAAAAGAGAGAGCCTAGAAGATCATGGGGAATCTTGCTGGAGGTTTTTATGGGTCACCCCTGGAAATGGCACACATCATTTCTGCCCACAATCTTTTGGCAAGAACTAAGTCGAATATCTCCATCTAGCTGCAAGGAGAGCTGGGAAATGTAGTTCTTTACTGGGCAACCAATCACCAGTATCCAATCCATACAGGTGAAGGGGGCACACATCTTTGGTGGACAGCTAGCCATTCTGCCATAGTTTTCATCCCCAAATGTACCTGGCATTTTTTGTAATTACAGTGAGTGGGGTTTTTGATTCTTGGCATGTGGGAGGACAGTAGGGAGGTTGGTAAGGGATTTTTATACCACAGATGTGACCTGTGAGAGTTTGAGAATGACCACTTTATTCAGGAGGCCAAAGATCAAGTTCAGCTTTTGCCCCTGCTAGTACGTGAGCCCAGGTCCCAGAACTGCCCTACTGCATCTGTCTGTGAACAGGGAAATCCATTGCCCACCTGAACACTATTTGACCTCCTCAAACTAAATGATTTCCCTATTATCTAACCCAGATAGAGCCAAGAATAGAGGGATTCCAGAATCCCCCAATCCTAGTCTACCTAGAAAACAGTCTAGCAATATTCTTATTGTCCGTTTCAAGATTTAGTTTAATGGTCCCTCCCCACGCCCTCCTCTCTTGCTAGGCTTGCTACACAGCAATCTTCAATTTTGTTTTACTTACAAAACTCTCTTTGCTACTAGAGGGGAAAAAAATGAGCAAAAACAAATCAGCAATATAAAGAACTTTTGTAAGTTAAATGTTGGAGAGGGAGAAGTTCTGAAGCTGCTGGGAGCGTCGCAGCCTAACCTCCCTCGCGCCACCTCCTGTCAGTGGAGGAGGGATGGCTCCCTCCTCCACAGCTCTGCCTGTGTCAGCCCCCAGAATAGAAACTTCGAGATGAAGCAGTGGTGGAAGGAAAAAGCAGAAGGAGGTGAGCCGCGTCCTTTCCCTACCATCCAGCCCGGCCTCTACGAGCCGGTGGCCTTACCGGTGGAGCTCCGGCAGGCAGGGGAGGAAAGAGGCCTCGCGTCCCCCTGGGCATTTCCGCCTGGGTTTTCTCTTCCTTGCTGGTCTGCGTGGCCTCTGTGGTCACGGTTCTCCATGTCAGCACATTGGAAATTGCTGACTGTAAACACTGAAGGCAGCGTGCCTGCTACTGAAGAAGCCACAAGGAAAACAGCTCTGGGCAACCGTGGATGTTCTCCGTGTGACTTCTTCCCGGCTCCCAGCGCTGGCCCTTTACCAGGTCCAGGGCTCTGTGGTTTGGGTGGGATGGAGAGAAAGACAGAAGGAGGGGGAAAAAGAAGGAGATCGGTCTTTTGAGATCTTTTCTTAAGGAAGTAAATATTGGTTTTCTGTGGGGTCCTTTCTTTGGGAGCTGGGACAGGAGAGGAATTCGGACAGCTGGAATGGGAGGACTGCCAGCCACCAAAATAAGAGGATGACAACCAAGCCCACGTGCAGATAGAAGTTGGGAGCCATCGGAGTCCCGAGGGACTTCGCCAGATCTTGGGAGGAAATGCTTACCAAAATACCACTGTCAACCAAATCACCTCTTCAAGTCTCTGGGGCTGGCCCAGAGTGGCACCCAAAAGCCACGATGGTGGGTGGTGCCCTTCCCACGGGGCGGGACTTGGCGGGATTCTGAGCTGGGCGGCAGCGGGTCTCTGGGGCCCTGTCTGGGGACTTCCACAGGCCAGGGTGTGTGTCTTTGTAGCCTGTCAAACCACAGCCGTTCACAGAGGGCATGTGGATTAGAATCCTCCATGGTCAAACCAGAGTGTGTTACCCAGCTCCAGAAAGTGTGTTAGTCAGTGTGCTTGTGCTTAAAATAGCCAGCTTCATCTTTTCTCGTAAGAACCACAATGGGAAATCAGGAAGGAGGCTCTACCTAGAACAATTCGTGACTGTATATCAAGAGCCTTGTATGTAAAAGTGATAGAGGCTGGGTTCTGGGGTGGATGAGTCAGTTCCCCAGAGAAAAAGAACCAAGAGGACAAATATATGTCTATGATATGTATATGAGGATATAGAGATACATATATCTATGTATCCAATAGGGTATATACGCCAATAGGTGTTTGTGTGTAAATATATATATATATATATGAAAATAAGAGATATATATGTATACCTTACATATGAGATAGATATATGTACACACATATACATTATATATATTATATATATCACATATATCCTATATGTCAACAACGTGTGGGTATGTATGTACATATACATATATAGGGATGTATATATAATACCCACTCACATTAAGGAGGGCAATGCTTTACTCAAAGTCTACTGATTTAAATGTTAATCACATCTAAAGAAATAACCTTCACAGCCACATCTAGACTGGTGCTTAACCAAAGAACTGAGCACCATAGCCTAGTCAATTGACTCATAAAATTAGCCATCACATGGAGAATTTGTACATTGGGAGTGGAACGTTATATTCAGATGATATGTCAAATGATAGAAATTTCTTTAGAGTAAAACATGTTATAAGTCAGGCTGTCTCATTGACATGCTTGCTGGTTTCCTTGTGACAAACTGTACTTGGTGTAATCTCTGATCTTAATGGGCATTCATTGGAAAGAGTTCTTTTTACCTTGGTGTCAGAGGAATAGCACATGGGCTAACGCAGAGCACTGAAAAAGTGGGAGTTCATTTCCTGATCCTGCCTCTGTCTTATGATAAGAGCCTGAGAGTAACTAATTTCTACCACCGCTTCTGTACGTTGAGAAGCGTGTCGATAAGGCACAGAGGCTGCATCGCTAGAGGGGAGAGTGCGAACCCTGGGATGAAACTGCCCAGGTTCAGATCCCAGCTCAGGCACTACCGGTGTGTTGTTTAACCCACCCGTGCCTCAGTTTCCTCCTATGTGCAATGGGGATGACACTAATAGTTTCTACCTCTTAGGGCTCTTGTGGTGATTAAATGTATTAACATATGTAAGTGTCTGCACTTACAGACACGTAGTTAGTGCCACATAAATGTTTGCTCTTATAATGATTACATCCTGGGACTATGAAGAGATAAAGTCTGAGTAGAAGACGGAGATGGTTGAAGAAAAGTTTTTAGAAGTAGAGTATTCATTAGAACTTTGCTCTAATTCAGTCCATGTTTGAGACTACTTTCTGGTGTTGTCCTTTAGGGAATTCCGTTCATAATCCCCTTAGATGAGTTGAAACCAAGGTGGAGCCTCCTTGTATCCAATTCTGCGCTGTAGTTAATAGTGTCATGGTGAATTTCCGGGGTATTAATAATGAGCTAATACAGCTATGAATGTTAAATGTCTTGGAAGCAGTTTCCTGATGAGCAAATAGCAGATGTGGCAATGGCCATGGTCTAATTGCCCGAGAGGCAGTTAAATATAGTTTTAATCCTTTTCCAAGCAGTTATTTGAAAGCTGAAATATTTTCCCCGAAAGCCCTGTCACTTGTTCTTAGATTCCCAAGTGTAGCACAGAATAGAAGGAGCACTTGGGAGTGTGTTTTCTTCCTCTACATCTAATTTATCGCTGTAAATTGTTGGGTTTTCTACATAGGTTTTGTTTTGTATACTTCCATGTATAACTTTTTGGTGTAGAGCAGTGGCTTTTATTGTCCTACAAACTAATACTAGTTACCTTTTATTAAGATTTTCTGTGCATCAAGCACCATACTGAAGGCTTTATGTGTATCATCACATGTAATCTTCACAATAATCCAACAAAGAAGGTACCATTATTATCACTATTTTCCATTGAAGAAACTGAGCAGTTACTCTAAGGGGTAACCCTTAGAGGGGTTACCTTGCTCCAGGTTCACCTGAATTCCAGGTGGCAGGAATACAAAAGCCCAAACACTTACCACAATCCTCTAATGTTCTTTAAGTTCCGTAAATTCACATCAGCCCTACCTTCTGCTAGGGGCTTGGGGGTGTTTTGCAAGGTGTGCGCTCAACTGCTCTCAGGTTTGTAATTGTTTTAGTAAATAGTACTGAGTCCAATCTGGTGTGTTAGGAAGTGGTCATTTTCATGCTAGTATTGTTGGTGTTTCACTGAGCAAGACTTTCCCTGGGTGCCTGACAGCCAGCCTGTGTGTGTAGGTTCTCTGCTGTGGACCAGTTTCATCCCTGGAGGAGATCTGGGGACTGAGACCTAAGCCTTGGGCTCTGGCTAGCTCTCATGTCCATTTGGCAAACAGCACTTCACTACCTTGGGAGGAAGAAGAAAAATGCCATTTAAATAGCAGTTTAAAGCTAGAGGAGGGACAAGGAAGGAATAAAATTGACCCGAGATGTTAAGAAAATCTCCACTGCAAATGAAAAATTAACGTGGTCCAATTTTCATGTGTACTGTCTGTGTATTTTCAGAAAGAGTGATTCTTTTATGCAGCGGTGGTGCTGACATGTCAATGGTGAAAGTTTTACAACAACAGTCAGAGAGGTTGTGCAATGTGGAGAGTCTTCCTCTATATTTAGAATAAAACTTTGTGTTTTTTACTGCCAGGATGTGAGCTTAATTATAGCATGTTGCAACCTTTGCCTTTGTACAGGGTGGGTGGGTGTGTGTGTGTCTACGTGTGTCTGGAGAAGTTCAGGTGCTTTTTTGTTTTCCTTTAAGCATCAGTAGGAGTCGATATATGGTATTTTAAGAAATATGCTATTTCTTGACTCTCAGTGAATTGATAAGCTCCCTGAGGGCAGGAAGCATGTTTTATTCCTCTTTTTGTAGCCCTTACCGTAGTACTTAATATTTTTTTACTTGAATAAAACCAGGGATGTCAACTTAGGCTATTTGGAAGGCTTTCATTTTGATTTTTACTTAAGTACTGCACTAATTATTCTACTGGAAATGAATTTTTTCCAGCCCGGAAACTTACATTTTTTAAAAAAAATTTGTAATTATTCATCATATTATCCCCAGAACTAGCAGCTATGTGTTTGGTCTAGTTATTTCTTGACTATTCAGGAATTACCTTTCTGTGTTTGTACATACCTGTGTGTTTAGTGTCAAAGAAAAAAAAAATTACTGCATTGAGATTTTTCACATTGTCAGGCTCATTTCACAGACTGAAAAGTACTTGATTCTGGCCACAAGTCCTTCCTATCAACCATGAAAATTTGCTGAAACCCACGTTCCCTGAGTCTGAAAGAATCAGCCTGGATGGTTTATCTAGAAGAAGAATAAATACCATCTTGCCTTTAAAGACTTTAGTGTGAGTCTGGTGCATATATTATCTATAGCTTCTGAACGTTAAGATTTTGCCGCACTTTGCACATCGTTAAGTTTTCACTATTGTGCATACTGAATGATTAATTCAAAAGACATCAAGATGGAACTAAGAAGGATGAAACCAGCCCACATCTGGGGGGTATATAGTGTTCACAAAGTTTTATTGGTATTTTCCATTCTGATTCTACCATCATACCATTTGGGGAAACTTAACATTTTCTCATTAGAAGATGTCTGATGCTAAAATAGAATGTAGTTAATCAGGACTGAGGAGATGTGCAGTGCATACACTTATTAGGGAGCAATCCGCTGGCTCCTTATTACAGCTGTTAGTTCCCAGGAAACACCTTCCCCCTTTTTTTTGTTTGTTTCATACAGTGGCTTATTAAAAACCACTGCCTGCTTTAAATGCTTTGGTATGATGTACATGGGTAGGCAGATGAAGCTGTGCTGGTAAAACCATGACCTAGAGGAATTGAAACATTCTAACAATTGACATAAAATTTTGTTTTAGTTTTATAAAATATAGGGGAAAATCTGCCGAGGACAAACATTTATTAAATATCTATCTAGTATCAGGCTATCTAAACTCAGTGAAACAAAGTTGGTGAAGCTAAAGTTAACATGATGATTTGTTAACCTTTAAATACCTCCATGCAGTTAAAACTTTGACTTCAAATTATATCTGAAAGAGTGTTGTGGAAAATGCTGTCTTGTCTGTGGTTTAGTTTTAGTATTAAGGATAAATGTTTGACTATTAAAAAAGAGGAATTGGCATCCAGCAATCATCAATCCATAATACCAAGTATGAAACTTCCGGGCTTAAGGATACATCTTTTTAAAAGTGTTTCTTTACAAGGTTTTTGACAAAGTCACATCAGTGTATTGCTGGAAGTCATTCAAACATCTGAATTCTTTTTTTTTTTTTCTCCCCACTCAGGTCCACAGCATTTTTAAATTTTATTTATTTATTTATTTATTTTTGGTTGTGTTGGGTCTTCGTTTCTGTGCTCTCTAGTTGCGGCAAGCGGGGGCCACTCTTCATCGCGGTGCGCGGGCCTCTCACTATCGTGGCCTCTCTTGTTGCGGAGCACAGGCTCCAGACGCGCAGGCTCAGTAGTTGTGGCTCACGGGCCCAGTTGCTCCGCGGCATGTGAGATCTTCCCAGACCAGGGCTCGAACCCGCGTCCCCTGCATTAGCAGGCAGATTCTCAACCACTGCGCCACCAGCGAAGCCTGAATTCTTCAGAAGCAAGTAAAATGATAATTCAAATAATCTGCAGGAATAGAAAGAGTTCTTTGGAATAATTCAGTCTTTAAAAAAAAAAATCTGGAATCAGCCATTCTTCCAAGGACCCCTTCTTCATTTTAGTGGAAGATAGTCTTTGGAGGCCACAAACTGGGCCCTAGGGGTGCTCCTTGCTACACGATTGTCATCGCTCTTAGGCCTTTCAGTTGACAGAGCTAGGAACTGTGTGTGTGTATTTTTTAAGAAAAACTGTCATGGATTTAGACTGATATTTTAAATTCAAATTTAAGATTAAATGATTTTTTACTTAACTTTAAAAAAATTCTTCTGATAAATTCAGGATATGATATGCAAATACTTATTTAAGATGTTTTTATTAAGGTATAATTGACATACAACATTATATTAATTTCAGATGTGCAACATAATGATTTGATATTTGTATATACTGTGAAATGATCTCCACAATAAGTCTAACTAACATCCATTGCCACACATTACAGTTTCTTTTTCTTGTGATGAGAATTTTTAAGGTCTACTCTCTTAGCAACTTTCAGATATGCAATAGACTATTATTAACTTTAGTCACCATGCTGTGCCCTAAAGGGAGAGTTACTTGCCTTGTAATAATTCAGTCTTAATTGAGAAACTAAAATTTAAAAAGCAGAGAAGCGAAACTCCCCTTAATGGCCCAGGGAAATAAGAAGGAAAAAGGGAAGCCTGGGAGAGTGAATGAAACTGCCCAGAGCCAACCTCAAATCAAAAGTTCCTGGAACTTGCCTTTATCCTTTCCTAGGACTTGGGGTGAGGGAATCCTCCGTTTTTTTAAACTTTTGCCTTTGGGCTGCAACCTAACCTTTAGTACCATGTTGTATTTCAGACTTTTTGTAGTGAATAATCAACAGATTGTGGATAATCAACAGAAGGGAGCTATTTAGCATATAAAATCTGCTACTGCAAGAAGATCTCCATTGAACATATTCTAAACAAGTAAATCACATACGTCAGTGTAGGTATACACATCCACGCTTGATACACATCCACGCTTGGTCCTGGTTCTTTCTATTTGCATTTTAGCCCAAATGATACTCTACATAATCACGTGGATCCACAGCTGACCATTCCCTAGAATTCCAGGATTGCTGCAATGGGCTTATCTCCTTAAATAAACTGTAAACATCCTCCTGTGCCCATTCCCCCATAACCAGCCTCCCACCCCAGGGCTCAAATTCCACTGGCTTCCTTTTCTTCTTCTCTAATGTTCAGTTTGTTTCTTCTCTACTTCTTTTCTCTATTTTCAAAGCAGGGACACTTTACTTTTCCAGCCCCTGGCAATCTGTGGCCTCTCTAGAGCCCTTCCAGGCTCCATCAATTGTGGGTCCTCTTTATTCTTTTCCTGTCAATCATGCCTGGCTTCTCCAATATCTTCTTTTACCTCCATATGCTGTAAAGATTATAAACTTTTTTCCTCTAATAGAAGAAGCTTTCTATTCTTTGATATTATATGATTGGTGGGGCAAGGTGCTATTCAAAACAATCCTATATTTTAAGTGTTTCATTTTGGAAGAATCTTTTTATTTAAGTGAAACATTCTTTTTTATTTTTGTCGGCACCCCATTTCATAGGTATCAGTAAAATAAATTTTGATTTTATATTTTTGTTATGAAATTATATGTTTTGTTGAAGAAAAAGATCAAAATACAAGCACGTTTATATAAACATTTTACCTTGGCAAAAACTTAATGTCAGTTGTTTTGAATTATGATGGTCATTATTCTAATATAGCAGAGCAAAAAATGTTGCCCAAATTAACCTGTCAAGCTGAAAATGCTTTGTCTCACTGTAACTTCATAGATAGCTGCTTTATTTAGCGCTGAGGAATAAAATAACCAAATCACAAGTCAGTTTTCTAATGTAACTACTCGAACATGTGTTTCTATGTAGTTTACACATATACTGTGTGTCTTTTTTACATGCGAGAACCAGAAACCCGAGTTTTTTCTCATCAGTGGTAGGAATAGATACAACAGGGGGCATACCTCAGTAAGAAAAAAGAGTCATGAAATTGTACCTTCTTGAAGTTTGCTTTAAATCATCTTTCTGATGAGTGATTTAAATAAGATACAACCTAAGGTGATGGGGGCCCAAGGGTCTCATGTCATGGTCATAAAGTAGTGGCTCTCAGCTGAGATGTCTGGTTCGTTTCTTCCAGTCAGTGTCATGACCAGATTCATCACAGAGAACTGACTTCAGTAATCACACGGTGGTTCCAGGCCACAGCTTGTTTGTAGCAGGGCAGAGGATGGGAAAGAACAAAGCTGCAGCCCTTTGTGTTAATCAGCCGACGGTTAAGTGGGCATGGACTCCTGAATCTCTTAGCTTGGCTATTAAAGAAGGTAATGAAATCCTCTGGGTTGTGTCCTCCTTGATGCTATGCCTCTTTGTTTGGTGTTAAAGGCTTCTAATGGGAAGTAAGAGAGATTGAGTAATTCACTCAGTTGTATGTTTCATCCTGAAATATGAAGGGATATTAGATCAAAGGGCCCAGAAGCTAACCTTCTCTCTATATCTTGCAACTAGTGAGGCTTAGCATGTATCTCAACTCTCTAAACATACACACATGCACACAACACGTGCTGACACACATACATGCACATATCACACATACATGCACATGCCTTGTTGATGTCTGGTCATGATTATCATTCTTTCTGCCTCCAGAATTCTCCCCCAACCCTGAAAAAAGGACTCCAGTACCACCACCAACGGTGACGGCAAATTAGGATTACCCTAGTTTTGTGCATTGGAAGAAGACTACAGCAGGACACTTGGGGAGAAAACTTCTTAATATAGTACAAGTTGAAAGTTTTATACCTAATTCATCGACCTACCTCTGTGTGTTGATGGCTTTGTTTCAGAAACTTACAGTGATAAATATATGAGTCCATGGATTATTTCACAGAATCTACAATATGGTAGGAAAACCAAAGATTAAACACATATAACAATTTAGAGTAGAAAATCTTATACCCTGAAAAGAATTTTCAAAGATAGTATAAGTTATTACCAAATTCTGTAATGTGGGCAGCATAAGTTGCCAATAATGTACAGCTAAATCTAGAAATAGAAAACAAAATAAAAAAGGCAACATGTCTTTAAGAAAATGAAAGGAATATTATGTCATCATAATGAAACCCTAGACCAAATCTGCATAGTAGGGGTGGAGAGCATTTTAACATATGATTGTAATTGAACTAACACAAATGTGACATCCAACTCATTCATCAGCATCGCTCATGATCTATATTTAACATAGATCACAGGACAATATCATTAATAACAAAGTCTGAGAATTGAGCCAACTCCTGAGTTATGTAAGTAAATCTTAATGAACAGCAGTCCCCTGGTGTTATATCTCTGTGTACTGGGACACGGCAGAAACGGAGACTGAGCTCTACTGTGCTCTTAAAGTGAAGGGTGACATGTGCCGGGCATTGCATCGTGTTGTATATGTGAAGAGAGATAAGTAATGGCATCCATGTGAAGGAATTCAGAAAGCCAGTGTGCTGGAGAGAAGCCAAGTGGGCCCCCAAGGAGGGACCTAAGTTTTGGGTTCATTCATGAGGCAGCTAACTCAGGCTTAGGGGAACAATTTGCTTCCTTTCTCAGCCGACTTTCTTTGGCCAGGTCTAAAATCTACCACGTACTATTTATTGAATGCCTCCTCTATGCCAGGTGATTTACCTATATTACTGCTGCAGTAATCCTCATGGAGTTGAAGAATTACCATCCTTTTCTACAGGTGAGGAAACCAAGGCTCAGAGCAGTTAAGTACCTTGCTTGGAGTCACATAGACAGGAAGTAAGGGGTGCAGATTCCAATCATCCTTTACTTTAGATGTCCTAGTAAACCTTGAGATATTTCTGTAGGCTGAATGTTTGTGTCCCCCAAATTCATATGTTGAAACCTAACCCCCAAGGTGATGGTAGTAGGAGGTGGGACCTTTGGGAGATGAATAGGTGAGATTAGTGGGAATGGGATTAGTGCCCTTGTAAAAGTGGCCAAGAAAGCTCCCTTGCCCCTTCCACCATGTGAGGACACAAGGAGAAGTCTTTGACCTGGAAGAGGGTTCTCACCTGACCATTCTGGCACCCTGATATCAGACTTCCAACCTCCAGGACAGTGACAAATAAATTTCTGTTGTTTAAAAGCCACCCAGTCTATGATATTTTTGTTATAGCAGCCCAAACGGACTAAGACAGATATTGTGCCGATATGACATAGATTAATTGGAGTAAATGTGGAGAAAATAAGTTTGCTAAATACAAGTGAAGGTGGTTGCTGGCAGATTAAATGCAGTATTAGTGGTTGGGGCAATGGAAGGGCGAGGAAGGGAAAGTGTAAAGGTACACCTAAAAAACAATTTAAGCAATGCAGAAGAGGTAGAGCGGGTCGGAAAAGTACAGCAGTAACAAATGATTTGGTGTGTAGAAGTGCATTCAAATTCAAGTAGTATGCAGAAGGCCCTGTACTGGTGCCTTGTTCAGACATATAGGAGGTATCAAAGCCCTCAGGAAATTTATAGTTGAATGGAGAAAAAAGACATATAATAATGTATTAAGAGCTATCATTAGAGATATTAACAGAGTGCTGTGGAAGCCCAGGAGAGAAGAGACTAAATTGTAACTGAGAGATTTGGGAAAGGATTTGTTGAGTATGGGCCTTGAAGGGTAGATAGTGCTCTGGCTGGTGGTGACAGAGCCTGGGGTGGGGATAAAAGTGTGGGAAAAGGGCATTCCAAACAGAGGTCGGTAGGAACTTGATAGGAATACCAGGAGGTGCCTAGAGGATAGAGTCAGTGTCGTAAGCCAGACTGAGCCATCTTTTGGAGCATCTGGGAGGTCATGCCAAGAAGTTTGGACTTCACTCAGCCGTAGGGAGCCATGGAAGATTTCTGAGTAACTTAATGATGTCTGGAGTTGTGCTTTAGGATGATCATTCTGATGCCTCTGTCAAGAATGAAGAGAAATGAGGATAGAATCAAGACTTTTACAGTAATAGTTTATATAAAAGGTAAGGGAACCTCAACCAAGTCTGTGGCAGTGAAAGAGGAAGAAACACATACAAGAGACAGTCATTGAAGAGGTAGCATCAGAATGCGGAGAATGAAGAGTAGCAAAGAATCAGTGATGTGGCCGTGGGTCTTTCTGAGTAAAGGTATCCTGTGTTCCAGGAGGGAGAGGAAGTAAAGCGGTTCATGGAATAGAGACTTAAATTAGAAGCCAGCCTTCATGGTCTGCAGTGTGGGAAGCACTACTAGTGACAGACTCTTCTTTAGTCATATGTACATCAAGGTTAGAAAAGATGACTAGGAAAATTGTGTCTGGCAAAGACAATAGCTGTACCACACGTTATAGTAATTGGGTTTGTGTATATCCGAAAGTGTTTGTGCACTGGATAGCACTGTGAGTACCATTGGCCATACATTAAAATTAGTCTCAGGACTTACCTGGTGGCGCAGCGGTTAAGAATCCGCCTGCCAATGTAGGGGACACTGGTTCGAGCCCTGGTCCGGGAAGATCCCACATGCCGCCGAGCAACTAAGCCCGTGCGCCACAACTACTGAGCCTGCGCTCTAGAGCCCGCGAGCCACAACTACTGAAGCCCACGTGCCTAGAGCCCGTGCTCTGCAGCAAGAGAAGCCACCACAATGAGAAGCCCCCGCACCGCAATGAAGAGTAGCCCCCACTGGCCACAACCAGAGAAAGCCTGTGTGCAGCAATGAAGACACAACACAGCCAAAAATAAATAAGTTAATTAAAAAAAATTAGTCTCATTTTTAAAATTACAATACATGTAATACACATATATACCTTTAAAATATATTCATATATACACAGATATATTACTTAATATAGATACAATAAGTATATCTTTGATATATATAAAATACATCATACATATCTTTAAACCACTTTTATCAAGGAAAAGATAGCCTCCATTGACTTGAATGAACTATTTTTGTTTTAATTTAGAGTTTCATCTTTTTTTTAAAAAATTTTAAAGTATAGTTGATTTATAATGTGTTAATTTCTGCTATACAGCAAAATGATTCAGTTATACATGTATATATTCTTTTTCATATTCTTTTCCATTATGGTTTATCACAGGGTATTGTATATAGTTCCCTGTGCTATGCAGTAGGACTGCGTTGTTTATCTCTCCTATATATAATAGTTTGCATTAGAGTTTTATCTTGATCCCTTGTGTAACCCTGGAGGCAAAAGGAAATTGTGCCATTGTTTCAGAAGGCAGCAGGCTATTAAAATATCTCATCCCCTTTTATAACCACCACCACCATCACTCCACTCCCACAACCATCTCATATCTCGTCACCCAGGCACGATTATAATATGCAATGTGCTAATGTAATATGGCGTATGCATTAAAGTGTTGTTATATTTTCTGATTTTCCAATCCAGAGGTGGCTTGAAGTGTAAGAAGCCTTACTAACTGATAGTAGATGCAGGTTCTGGCCTTAGCTTGCCTCAAACTGGCTCTGTGACCTTGAGCAAATCACGTCATGATTCTGGGTCTTCGTTTCCTTTGCTGTGAATGGATGGAGTTGGACTAGGCGGTCCCTATGATTCCCCCCACCTGGAGGCTATTCTGTGCCCTTGATGCCCAGGACTGAGTACCCCTGCCCTGTCTCTCCCCATCTCTACTACTAAGTACCTACCCAAGGACTACGGGCAGTTCAAAACGTTCACTGTTAGAGTTTCAGAATATGTCATTGCCTGTATTTTAAAATCTCTTGGCCTCAGAGACCACACATAGCCCTTGGCGACCAGATTCTGTAGGGATGTAAACGTCCACACTGGCACAGGAGACAGGAAAAACACGGAGCACTGTGTGTGTGGTATCAAAGAAGCACTTTTACCTAGAAGACAACCGCTAAATCAGCGTTTGTCTGTCTAGCCTCAGAATGCAGCAGGGATATTGAGTTGAAGTCCATGCATCTTGATCTGTCTGGCTGGTGAAATTTTGAAGTCTGGGGAAATTGCATGAAGGCAGGAACGGTGTAATGTAATTACAGAGGTAGTTCTCCTAAATTCATCAGCAGAAAACACATCTGTGTACAGAGAAGCAAGGGTAAAAAGAGACCTTAGAAAGGAGCCAGTGAAGCTACAGGAGTGGCCGACATAAAGTCGAGTTCTTCTGTTGTTGCCTTTGAGGTTAAGTAATAAAAATGTCCCTTGACATAGCATTGTCTAGACCAGACTTTTGCCATTAACCCTTAATTCACTCTAAATTGTCACTGACATGAGTGCTGTGGGGTTTTGTGGTGGTGGGTTAAATCTATGACTGAGGTTAAGAATAAAATATTTAGTTATAGGAAACAAGAGTGCAATAATCATTATATTTCCAGGAAGGGCAATATTTGATGAAATTATGCAGATTTTAATTCGGTACTGAAAGAAAAGTATCTCTACAAAACTTTTTACTGAGTGTATCTTTCAGAAAATGTAGCTAGAAATAAAAGTTGGCAAATAGCATTTCAGCCTCTCTTTCCTTCTTGTCCCCCTTGTTTAGAAACAAAAATAAAAATGAACAAGTGTTTTCTGACTTATTTTTGGATGCTAATGGGATACAGTTGTTTGATACCTGGTAGAAACTTGACCTTCCCTTGCTTTCATCAAATAACTGAATAGACTATTGGCTCCTGAATCAGCCTCTTGGCTCTCCCAAACAAGATGAGTTTCTAATGTTTTGGGTTCTTGAAAAGCTCGACCGAAACCATGATTTCAACAGAACTTCCTTTCGGGAGGTCACTTTTTTAAAGCTATTCAATCTTAGAAATATAATATTGAGGGAAAAAAATCAACTCCCTAAAGTATAATACTCTTTTGATAAATTGCAAAGATAAGTAAAACTTTATAGATACTTAGAGAAAGAGACAAGGTACCTTCAAATTCAGTATATCTGTTCTTAAGGTAGAAGAAGCCTATAGGTCAGTGGTGAAGCCCAATCTAAATGCTGAAACAGATACTGGAAGGAGAATTTTCAGTAGGGAATGAGGTCCTAAGGATCCTTCTGGGATGGTCTTTTCAGGTCATATCCAAAACCCAACATTCAACTATAAGAACCTAAATGTTTACACAAAAACAATTTATTGAATGAAACTGTGTTCCATGACTTGATACTTCATTACCACACATGCCATAACTTCATTACTTAGTAAAGATAAAATTTGGTGTACTATTACTTACCTGCAACACATTGATTATAAAGGACAGGAAAAAAACTGAACACCATGTTTTTTATAGATCTATACACATGTAATAAAAGTGTTATATAAAAATGAAGAAAGCGATTTTAAAAAGGCTATTCAAGCGACATTGTTGGGGGGATGGGGGCACAGATAAAGAGGAGGCCGTGGAAGTAAATATATCTTGGAAAATTTCTAAATTATTCTTTTAAAACAATAAGCCAGCCGAAGCATTGAGAATGAGTGTTAGATAAAAGCACCATTCTTCCTAAGAAAGGAACGACCCCAATATTGGATGTGATGGATCTATGATGTTACAGGAGAAGAGAGGAAAGGCAGGGAATGTGGGGAGGGGGCGTCTATTGACAAGACATTGCGGAAATCGCTTTTGCTTGGTGAATACGAAGCTTCCTGAGTATTGTTTGTGGAGATATGTCTATTGCTTCAATCTATTTCACGTAGGTTACTTATTTATAACTTTAAAGATAATTTAATATGTAAAACCTCCTCTGCTGAAATGTGGGTATTAATTTACAAGCATCATTTATTGCACTTATGGCTGATGGATTGTTATGAGTCAGAACTAATAAACTTGTAAGGATTCATAGAATATCAGTCGGGGGAAAAAAAAAAGTGTCTGTATGGTTGCCATGTAACTGCATCTGCCGGGAAGGTTGGATGACAGGAGAGGACTGCTGGGCCCCATGTCTTGCTGAGGAAGGGGGGTGATGGGCAGTAGGGAGAGCAGTAAAATGGATGATGAATACCTTCTAATTGAGTGGATATTGGCAGCAGTACATTGACCAGGACATGAAGTGTCTGGCAAAGCAGAGAGCTTTTGCTGAACACGGTTACACCCGCATGGAAGTGCCCGTTCTATAGTGAGCCAGGTGATGCCAAGGAAACCGGGCTTTGTTGAAACAAACCAGGCACAAGATTCAACAAGCAGAAAATTGCTATAGGCCTCAGGGTTTATTTTCTCTCTGCAGATAAAGAATCTTGCACTCCATGTTATGTTCCAAAGTGGTGTTAGGGCAAAGAGGTTTAGAAAAACAACGGCGGCAGCCCGCCAGATTTCCTCGTCGCGGAGGAAAGCACGCGGGAAGAGTTGAGTTGGGTGTTTTCCCCAGCCCTTTGGAAGGTGAGGTCCCTTCTCCCCACATGCTCGTAAGTGAGGGGTAGGGAGAGCCACGTGGTTCATAGTTGTCTTTGGATGGAGGTAGAAATAGGAGCCGAAGAGCCCCCGCTGACTTCCTCCCTCCCTTTCCAAGAGTATGATGGGCGAGGGGGATGAAGGCGAGGGGCGTCTGCCTTCTGATTAAGAGAGGCTGAACACCCAGCCCACGGTCGGCTTTTTTACATGTTAATCTGTATGTTCAGTTGAGAGAGGAGGATTTCTACATGCCTTTTCACACAGCCTCCCATTTCCTTTTTTGGTTTTTCTCCATTTCTTCCCTTCCTTCTCCCTCCCCCGCTCAACACATTCACACACACACACACACTCACAAACATGTTCACAACACACTGTCTCTCGCACTTTCTCTCTCTGGGTTTCCCCCTCCCTGCTTTGCTAGCTCCTGGTTTTCAAACAAAGCCCCAGGCTGACCTCAGGAAGTAGAAGGACTCTGGGTTAAGAGTTGCTTGTTACTGTAATTGTTTATTAGACCTGAAGTTTGATTGGCCAAATTGGATTAAATAAATATTTAGCAGGCAGAAGCTGTCCTGTCTGGAGACATCGAAGGACTGTGACAGACTCCGCCACCGGCCCTGGCATCAGGCCCGACAGTACAGCGGCTACTGCTGCCTTTTACAGGCAGGACCCAGGCCTTAACCATCCCAGAAAAAGACCCCTTTGGGGTTCTGTACAGATAATGACGTATTCTGTAATAACCTAAATGAGAAAAGAATTTGAAAAAGAATAGATACATGTATATGTATAACTGAATCACTTTGCCGTACACCTGGAACTAACACAACATTGTTAATCAACTATACTCCAATATACAATAAAAATTTTCAAAAAGTTCACACTTACAAGAAGGAAGGCTCTTCAGTGTCAAATGCGTTCTGTGTTGAATGTCTCTCCATCCTGCCCCCCGCCACAAACACACACCCCAGGGCCCCTTACTTTGCTCCTTTTAGGAAGATGTTTTGGGGTGTTTTAGTTAGTCTCTGGAGGCAAGCTACAGAACACGGAACAGTGATACATTCATTTTACCTCAGAAGATAAAGAGGTTCACTCTAAGGAGGCTTATGGGCTGGGCCTGAATGGAAAAAGCCAACAAGGAAACCTCTAGGGGCAGACCACGCCCTCTCAAGTGTCACGTGGTCTAGCATCTGTCCTGTCTGTGTACGTATCTCTTTCTCTCATTTGTTTTCCTCCCTCCCTCCCTTCTTTCCTTCTTTCCTCTCTCAACCTCTCTATTTCCTCAAAGTAATTTCTTTGCAACCCGATCTTCCCGCGTGGCTCACCCCAGCTCCTGGCCTCTCTCTGTGTTGCTGTCCTTTTGGTTCTGCTGCCACTGCTAACTGCATCTCTTTCTCTACATTCCCCGATATATCTCCCAGAGTCAGAAGCTGATGGAGCAAGTTCATCTTTCAAGCCAGACTATGTCATATAGAGACCGCAGGCTTTCCTTGGATCAGGTGTTCCTCCTTGGTTCCATCAGCTATGACCAATGAAGCTACAAATTCTTGTAGAATTTGGTCACTTCACTTAAAATGGAGATATGGGAGATCAACACTGCTGGTGAAAGTATTTGAAACTATCAGTAGATTAGGTCTATGAGTATCACAGTATCTTTTCCAATGGTTTGTCACTCATGCAAACCTACTTTTAAAGGGACTTTGGGTAACATTTTTCTAGAAATAAAGATTATTAGTTGACGATACTTATTTGGAATTTGTGATGATTTTAGCTTTTTGGTTGACATTTCCTTGGCCTAGCAGAGACTTGTTTGGAAAATAGTGTCTCAGCCCTCCGTATCCGTGGTTCAGCGTCCGCGGATTCAATCAACAGTGGATCCTGTAGTCCTGTAGTACTTATTGAAAAAAATCCACATATAAGTGGACCCCTGCAGTTCAGCAGTTCAAACCCATTGTTCAAGGGTCTACTGTAGTTCCATAGCACTTAACTATTAGGTATTATAAGTAATCTAGAGATGACTTAAAGCATACAGGAGGGGCTTCCCTGGTGACGCAGAGGTTAAGAATCCACCTGCCAATTCAGGGGACACAGGTTCAAGCCCTGGTCTGGGAGGATCCCACATGCCGTGGAGCAACTAAGCCCGTGCGCCACAACTACTGAAGCCCTTGCACCCTAGAGCCCATGCTCTGCAACAAGAGTAGCCACCGCAATGAGAAGCCTGCGCACCGCAATGAAGAGTAGCCCCTGCTCACAGCAACTAGAGAAAGCCCGCGTGCAGCAACAAAGACCCAACGCAGACAAAAATAAATAAATCAAATAAATAAACTTTAAAAAAAAAGCATACAGGAGGATGTATGTAAGTTATATGCAAATACTACACCATTTTATTTAAGGGACTTGAGCATCTGTGGATTTTGGTATCCACAGGAGTTCTGGACAAATCCCCCATGAATATCGAGGGATGACTGTATAAATTAAGCAATGACAATTTAACCATAGGGACAGAGGGTATATGGGAAATCTCTGTACCTCCCCCCTCAATTTTGCTCTGAACCTTAAACTGCTCTAAAAAAATAAAATTAAAAAAAAATTTTTTTTAATCAAACAAAAAAATTCAAGCATAGGAGAAAATTAGTGTCATGATCAGAGAAATAAGAACAGAATACCTTTTATTTACATGATACTTTTCTTAAGCTTGGTCAAAGGAAGGCAGTCAAAAAAGCGCTATTCAAAGAATTAAGCAAATCAGGAAATTGTTTCTAAAGTACTCTTTTAAAGTTCTTTTCACTCTTCAGAAAGTGATTCCAGAAACAGGGATTACTGAAGGAGACTACATGGGAGGGTTGTTGACACTGTGAAGATGTTTAAGTAGGAGGAAGATAAAGGCCCCTGATGAAGAGAATGCCTTCCATTGACCTACACAAATATCCAGAACTTCAGTTAGGTAGAAAAAAATTAGAGCAGGTATGGGGACATGCTCCAGAACATCGTATTCAAAAGTGATAACGTAATTAAATATTGCATAAAATAGCAAAACATAAAGTGGAAAACATTTTAATATGTCTCCGCAGTTCTAGGTGGTACAAGGTCCAAAGAAGAAACGGCAGATGAAACCCAGTCACGATCAAGTAGTGTCTTAGCCTGTTGGTGAATTTTAGTGCCAAGAATGACAGGCTTGCTCAGGGAAGAGGAACTTGAAGGCAGAACAGCAGGGCTTCATGGCTCCTGGAACTTGGGGCATGGGTTAGTGCTCTGCTATCACCAGCTTGAGATTCTTCATTTTTTGATCAAGGGGTCCTGCATTTTCATTTAGCACTGGGTCCTACAAGTTGCATAGTTGGTCTCACTGGAATTGGAGGTTGCTTCACAGCATCTTGGGACACAAGAACCATAACCTAAGTGATTCCAGGATAACAAAGGAAAACATGGACTCATCTTCCAACTCTGCCACCTCACTTCTTCTTTAGAGAACTAAAAATGGGACCGTAGTTGCCCTTCTGACTGCTCCGTTCACACAGCCTACAACTGGGCAAGCCTTGAAAATTCCTTTAGCACTGACAAAGCCTTCAATTTCATAATTAGAAATCAAAAAAGGAAGATCATGGAATCAATTTGTAATATGATAACCTAAGTGATGAACATACTAACGTGTGGTTAATCAATGAACAGTGTAAAGGTCTAGTGTCCCATTACTCCCCATTTAAGCAGAAAAAGGGACTTAGAAGGACAGAGAAAAGGGAAAGTGACATGAAGGGGAGGAGGTTACGGTGGGGGGGACGGGGACAGCACACAATGACGTGTCTTCACCGCTTTGCAGTTTTTGCCTTTACCTCTTCCTTGCTGCTGTGTTTGAGTACTTGTAATTGACCCTTCAGTCCTGCCGACCCTGCTTGCCTTAATTGATCACCATGTCTTTTAATATGGCAATTTCGTAAGGAGGGAGCTTAATCCCTGTGGGAATGGCTGTTTCGTATCTTCAAGATGGCGAGACTGGCCTCTCCTCCCTTGCACCCTCAGTCCGTCTTTGTACTAGTGAAGGTCCAGTGCAGGGTCTTCCTCAACCCCTCTGTCAACTCAGGGTATGAATTCGGGTCCACAGACTCTGCCTGGAAATGTGTTCTGGTGGGACAACTCTTTTGGTCACAGAGCTTTTCATGGGACGGGATAACATGGACTTCTCTCCTTCGGTGTGACTCCTTTGATTCCACTTAAGAAGAATAGTAGGCCTCTGTCTTCCACCTGATTAAAAGGATCTCCATTTCTACCGGAAGAATGTCTGTTGTAGAAACCATTCCAGCAGCTTTACTCTGTGAGAGCCGTTAGTGTAGGAGAGACACCTTGTCTAAGACAAGGCTTGAAGACCTTTCACCTCTACAGCCAGGGGAAGGAGGAACAGGTGACAGCGGATAGTGGATGCTGGCCCATCCCCACGTGGTCACCTGGCTGGGGCCAGGCTGGGCATCCACGCCAGACTTCCTTACAGCCAATGGGTCTGCAGTTCCAAACTCCATCAGATCTAATAGCAGAAAAAGTACGTGCTCTCTTCCTCCACTTCTGTCTTCTCTGTTGGCCTATAGCATGATTAAGTGTCTAGCATCTTGCAAAACAAATGAACAAATTTAGCTCTTTCCTTTCTTCCTTAAAAAGAACACAATTAACCGAGACTGTGGCATAACAACAGTTGACTCGTAGTTGCTCCTTGTGCCTGAAAGCCAAATATACTCCAGCAAACACAGCCTATGCCTATATATTATGTACTAATAAGTGCTGTCCTGATTGTATAGATGCTAGTGTATTTGCGTTTCAGCTGTTCCCTGAGATAAACTATCACATCTGAGTAGTGATACAACATTAATAGAGGAGCTGTGATGGCTTGATTCTAACTTCAGTGTTCTAGAACACTCCCTGGTGACTAGAGTTATAATGGCTCTGTTTTACTAGCCTCCAAGTCATGATGGATAAAATGTGGGCAATTTCTAGTCTAGAGAGTGCTAACTATCCAACTTCAAAGAAAATAGCCCTTTGTGGTGATTAGCAATGCCAATGGCTAACCAGCATCATGGGCAAATGAAATTTCATTATCATCTAGAAATTTCATTTTGCTTTTTAATGTAGTTTTTTAAAAAAATATTTATTTATTTATTTGGCTGCATCGGGTCTTAGCTGCGGCATGTGGGCTCTTTGTTGACGCGTGCGGGCTTCTCTCTAGTTGTGGCGTATGGGCTCAGTAGTTGCAGCACGCAGGCTCTCTAGTTGTGGCATGAGGGCTCTGGAGCACACGGGCTTAGTTGCCCTGCAGCATGTGGGATCTTAGTTCCCTGACCAGGGATCGAACCCGTGTCCCCTGCATTGGAAGGCGGACTCTCAACCACTGGACCACCAGGGAATCCCTTAATGCATTTTTTTACTGTACTGGACGTTTAGCATTGCTGCTAGAAAGGAACAACACTGCTTGATATAACATTTGATTTTTCTCTCCTTTCCTGTCCACTTATAACAAAGCACCAAAATGATCACATGGGAAGTGATCTACCTCAACCCTGCGTTTTGGGGGCCGTTGGACAGTTTCCCATTATCTTGCTTATGTTGTAGTCTCTAACTCGAATAGTTTTTTAATATACCTCCTTGAAATCCGGAAGTTACCTCTGACTCTTTCCTTACTGTCCTCATCTGTTGCCAAGTGTTGTTGATTGTACTCACCGTTGCTCCTCACATACGTCGCCTCCTCTCCGTACCTGTCATCCTTGCTGCAGTTCAGACCACCTCTGGTCCCCTAACCTGTATCAGTAGCTTCCAAACTGCTTTCTCTCCTGCATTGGTCTTCTCTGGTCCACAGATTCCCCCCTCCCTTCTGAGTCCCACTATGTCACTCCTAGCTGGTCACTGCTTGCTCGCAAACTCTCAGGAGCTCTCCATCGCCCGTGGACAGAGCCCAGATTCCACCAGAGCCAGTTGTCGACGGTGCTCTGTGATCCAGCTCCAGCCACCATGCTGCCTTCATTGGCCTGGTCCCCCCCCAGACACGGCTGTTCTTTTTCTACGCCTTGCCTCCACAGCCTCTTTCCAGTGCTTTCGTTCAAGCTGTTTCCTCTTCCTGGAGTGCCTTCCCCTAATCTTTACAGATCCCACCCTGCCCATCCTTAAAGATCCATAGCTTCTTCAGGAAGCCTTCCCTTATCCCTCCAATAGGAAGGCATTTCTCCTTCCTCTTCACGCCCATCGCCATTTATTTGTTTCTCCTAACACTCCTTACTTTCTGTATTATTTTTATATATTTCCTAGTAGCCCATAAACTACCTGAAGGCAGTGTCTAAGAGTCATCTCTGTTCCATCCAGAGAGCTTTGTATGGGGCCTTAAACAAATATGGTACTTGTCAATGAATATTTGCTAAATTAATAACTCCATTTCCAGTCTAATCAACGAATGGCTTTGGAGTTGATTATTAAATGAAACTATGTTTTAAGTTAAAAGAAAGTTATTATGGGCATCACGCTGATGGAGAAAAAAGGTATCAGTAAGGAGAGAGGAAGGCTAAAATGAACCCTATGGTGTTGGATCAGGATCAGAGTAGTAGCATAAACTACTATCTATGTACACAGAGGGATACAGAAATATACATATATGTATATAAATGGGTTAATATGCATACATATATTACCTAGCTCTATCTGCTGAGAAGGCCTAGAAACAAGAAGCTCACTCAGCACCCATATCTTGTTTCTAAACACCATTCTCCAATAAAAGGAACCAAGCCTCCTTGGAGAAGCAGTTGTTTTTCAGGCCTCAGGCAGGGGAAATACAAAATGAACCTGGAACATCTTAACAGTGCCAGCAGATAAGGAAATACTCCCCTCAAAAGACAAGGGCTGGTCAAAAGAACACAGGAGTCGATGTTCTTTGTGACCAAACAAAGAAGTGTTCCTAGTGACCAAACCTGGTACAACTTGGGCAAAAAAATAAAGATAGTACTGACTTTTAACCCATAGAATAAAATAAATATCCAGGAGTCCAGACTGATTAAAAAAAAAAAAAAAAAAAAACATGGGAGAAGTGACAGCTCTTCTTTAAGTAGAATTCCAGATAATAAATATGGAAGGAAATTGGGAAACAGAATCACCCTTAGGCAAACACCACAGTAACGATTATTTCAGGCAGGAACCACAGATGGATGCTAAAATTAGTGGGTAACATTTGAGGAGAAACAGGATTCGTATAGTGTCAGCATATCCCCCTCAAGATACTTTGTTACTACACAGGGAAAGATAGTGAAACTTTACAGTGGAAAAACAAGCAGGCACTGTTCTAACCAAGTGATCAAGGCAAATACCACCAGTGATAAGCCATAATGACATCATGAACCCCTTGATACGATGCACTGAGAAGAACACAACGTCATTTTTGTAGTATGCTTGCTAAAAAGGCATAAGTTCATTCAAGTCATGAAAATACATTAGGCAAACCCAAACTGAGGGACCTTCCACAGAATAACTGTTCAGTACTCTTCAAAAGTGTCAAGGCCAAGAAAGACATGGGAAGACGGAGGAATTGTTACAAACTGAAAAGACTAAGGAGAGATAACAACTGGATGCAATGTGGGATCATCTTAGATAGAATCCTGCAACAGCAAAAGGATATTAGTGTAAAAAATGGTGAAATTCTTTTAATAAGGTCTGTAGTTTAATTAACAATATGGTATGGATGTTAATTTCCTGTTCCTGATAATTATACTATGGTTAAGTAAGACATGAACATTAAGGAAAGCAACGTAAAGGATAAGAAGGGCTTTGTACTATTTTTGCAACTTTTCTGTAGGTCAAAAAATAGTTCAAAATTTTAAAAAAATACTTTTTAAAGGGAGGCTATTAGCGATTAATATTGTAAACATTTCTTTAATCCAGAGAGGATCCAAACTACCTTTAAAGAAAGTTAAGCAGTCAAACATCCTTTGTATTCTTTCTAGTCATCATTCTTTTCCATGTCTTACATCTCTCGTTTCCACTTGTTTCTAGATATATGGGTCTGACAGCCTGTGCAAAAAAGCTCTTTCCTTCTGGTCAGAAACTACAGAACATATGCCATCTCTGTATGTGGATGTTTGGGTTTTCCAGCTGACCGGGGCTCTGTCTGAAATCTCTTCTGACAACGTGATGCAAACAGCAGCATTTTCTCCTTTGCCTGGACCTTCCCATCACCCTGGGAAGTTCTTTAGCAAGAGCGGAGGCTGCCCTCTTTGTTCCTTGCTTTCTCCATCCTCCTGTTTCTTCTTGCATCGTGACTTGGTGGAGTGCTCAAGATGGCACCAGTCCTAAGATGACTGGACTGGTACAGTATTCACCTCCTTTGCCCTCTGTGCATTCTCCTTTTCCAGTGAACCAGTCGACATACTTTTTTTCAAAACATTTTATTTTGGAAATGTTCAAACACACAGAAAAATAGAGAGACTATACTAAACCCTTTGTGAACTTGTTCTTCACCAGACAGGTACCATTTCCAAGGGTCATCAATGGTCTGTATTCTGCATGCTGAGGATGAAGGTGACAGCACTGGCCCCAGTTCTTACACTTCATTCATACTTATTTTTATACTCTTAGTTTAGGGACAATGCCTTGTTTCTTGGCCACTTTATCTTATCAGTAGGAGCAACTGCTCCAGTGAGGGTTCCCCAAAGTCCTCTCTCCCACCCGTTTGCACAATGCAGATTGAGGTCATTTCTGGGGTGGCTAATGAAAGAGGGACCTCTTTAAACGTTTGCTTAGGGGCCCAAATTTAATTTATGCTTTTACTCTAATCTTAAAGACATTTTTTGCTCTAAAGTCTGATCCTTCTAACAGAAGCTGAAATCGTGTTTTGCTGATTGTGTGACTAAACCCTGAAGGAAAAAGGGTAATGAAATGTCACCAAACCAGAGTTCTTCGAGTTGTTAATCTGGGTTTTTCCATCATCAGTAACTCAGGTTTAGGAATCTCAGGTTTTATTCCTAACAAAGCATTCCAGCAATTTTTGGTCATCAGAAAGTGATGATCTAAATGGATACTGAAATGAGATGAATAAGATGCTCATTTCCTGAGGGTAAGAGAGATTTTCACATCTGTATCCAAGTAGGATACCAAAGCGTGAAAGCCACACCTCTTTGAGAGAAGTAGTATTTGGGAGTGAAACCTGCCAGATGATGAAAGTATACTTTGCGATAACTGACTTCAGTGACTTTCATCATCATCTAACAATTTTACAATAGGGTATGATTTTTATTTCATGGTGGTGAGAAGGAATGCCATTTCTTGGTTCAGGATAACAGAATTCAAGATGCTTACATGGAGAGAAAATTTCATGTGTTACAAATTAGAAAAAAAGTGAAACATTTTTATGTAAATAACATGAAAAGTAGAGATCTCAGAGATGGATCTTTATATATTTTAAGTTAAAATAGCCTCTTTATGTACACACAAAGAAGCAATCAAGAGAAGAGGAATATCTTTGTCCACCTGGACTGTTGCCTCTAATTTGATCATCTCAGACTTGCTATTAACGGCATGTTCTCTTTTACCATACTTCTCCATCTTTGCAGTAGAATTTCTTTCTGAGATTTTAGTACAATTCCGCTGCTATCTCTGGATGAGAGTGACGTTACGGGAGCCCAGAGATTTTGTGAGTTTCTGTGTCTGGGGAGAGATAAAGAGAGTACGTTGAAGTCGTCTGGGGTCAGTACCACGTTTTTTTGATTCCATGGTGATATTCAAACACTAAGAAGAAAAAATAAATTAAAATGTAATGTTTCTGCAGAGTGGAGATGGGAGAGAGTTCATGTCTTGTTGAGAAACAGATCTAGCATTCCTAGAGACATTAGATTCTGGAAATATAGCAAGGTGGTGTCTCAAGACAGAGTTATAAGCGAGTCTCCTAAATATATTGGTCTATCATCTTTTGCAGGGCTCTTCTTTCCTAATAAAGGGAGGTAGTAATCAACTACCAAGCCAAAGAAACTAAGCAGCTGACCTATAACCAGCAACAGGGTCAGTAACTTAGGACCCTATGAGTTTCAAAAAAGTTACCAACGCTTTAATAAACTAGGGAAGCATCTAAATAGTTTTAGAAAGCTTTTCATCATAAATGTTTCAAATCTTTAAAAATTATTTTGGCACTTAAAAGATGTAGCCTCAGTGTGCATGTGTGTGTGTATCTTAAATGAAATACTTCATTCCCCGAAGTGCAGGATAAGCAAGGCACTTACTATTAATTTTCAGAAGGGTTTTACCATAGTGCACTCACCCGTATTTCCAGGCCTGAAATGGTGAGGCAATTCCGTGAATGTTAAGTCAGGAAACCAAGGAGAACACAAAGAACCAAATACACCATTCCTTGCTTATGTAAACAGTAGTACTTGACCTGACGTCAGCAGTTACGGACACTGAAAGCTCCTGTCCTCGTGAGTTGCCGTGACTGTTCCCAGATAGGCGGAGGTACAGGAGTGCGGGCCTCCCTGCAGGCGGGGCCGTACAGCCAAACTGCTCGCCCGCTGCAGCTTCACTGCCCGGTTCCCCACCACCTGGAGCCTGGGGTGTGGGAGCTGGAGTTTTTTCTACAGCAGGTGCAGCGAGTAACAAAAAGGCAAGTCAGGGGTGCAAGGCCAGGTCCTCTGTTGTTCTGGGGACTCAGTGTATGCTGGTCTGGAGGCTCCACAAACGTGCTTGCAGATTGACTACTTTTCAGCGTGTTAATTACCTTTCCGGAACCCTGTCGTGGGCAGAGCTCACATGGGCCGCAGACCGCCTTCGCACTCCAGCGCCGTCCGCCTTGAAGGGAGAGCTCTATCCTTACGCCCACTGGATTGGGGCTGCTGCAGTCTAACGCTGACGGCAGCTCCGCTCCAGCTTGGCTGTATCCCTCGTGCCAGGAACCTCGGGGAAGAGACAGGGATTTGGCAAAACTCCTGGCAAATGGACGGCGCCCCAGTGAGCGCCGAGCGTAGCGTTTCTTAGCGTTGCCAGACATCCACCGCTGCCTTCTCCCGCATCCTCGGGAAACAAGGGCCATCGCGGGGCAGATTTTACAATGAAACACAGAGAAAAGTAAAAGAAACCGAAGCCCAGAACTTAAAAATAGAGGGTTTCCCAAAACTTTTGCTTCTTGAGTGAGAAATAAATTTAAATCTTGTGTCTGATTCCCCTGATCTTTCCGACTTAGCTGAGGCAGAAAACCAATCCATTGCCTTATCGACTGGGCTCACCAGCCCGAGGTTAGGGACCCACCGTCCTCTCTGAAGCAGGCCTGCCTTCTCTCTGCTGCTATATTATCCCTCTATCATTTTTTGCATGCTCTCTATTGCCTTTGATATGGTAATGCTCTTGCACAAGAAAAGCCTTTTTTTTTTCTCCTTAATATGAGTGCTTAAGGAATTAAAGGTGAGTGAGAGGTGCAGCGTGTTAAGAAGGATGGCAGTTTGTCATTAAAAAATAAATAAGTATACCCCTTGGAATAAAAAAAGAAGAAAGGAAGATAAAGGGAACCGCAGTGGGAGGACAGGCAGGTGTCTCTCGGCGGAGGCAGGAGCCGGGGTTCCTAGCAGGCTGGCTCACGGCCCTTTAACGTTGCGCACGTGCTCCCCCCGGCCCCTCATTGATTTCCCTCTGCCCTCCTAAGACCTGGCTGCAGTTAAGCCTTGTGTCCTCCACGTGATGCCGAGCCGAATCAGATTTTCCTTTTAGTTGTTCGATCAAATTTTCCTTCCTAGAGCTTCGAAGGCACACTTGGGACCATCTAGTAATTGCCTCCCCACACTGAACTGCTGATACCTTTATTGGATTGGCCTAGGGTTTCAGAGGACTGCGTTTAACATGCAGTGAGCCGCAGCAATGCAAACAGCCCCAGTGTTTAAACAAGCATCCATTAGGCCAGGAAACAAGGCGGTGCCAGCCCATTTGGTGCTCTGTAGTGCTGGCAGCTTGCGGTGCGCAGGGCAGCCGGGGCGGGGAGGCGGAGGAATTGCAGTGTCAGAGAAGGAGCAGCTTCTCTGCGGAAGAGGGGGGTGCGGGGTCGGAGGAGGGGGAGGGAAATGTGGCTGGGGACATGTGCAAAGCTCATTAATATCTCATTATGTTAGAACTGCAGTCTCCCCGCAGACAGGCGTTAACATTTGCGGTGCCAGAGGAAGAGCTGTGGGAAAGCAGCACTGACCGCCCCCCCTCTTTTTTTGCAAGCCCCGGCAAGCTCCACACACTTGTGTTGCACCGAGGGAGTGGTGGTGTTGAATTTGTGAGGGAAGGCTGCGAGCAAACTAAGGAGCGATAGGGACCAATGCAGTACAGTGAACTGAGACGGAAAACTGTAGAGTTTGTAAATAACAAAGTGACCAGCTTTCCAAGGTGCCGGCAAGTGATGGAGAGGGAGGAGTGTTGACCTGAAGCCAGGCAAGGGAGACAGTGGGTCTCAAGTATGAGCCATCCTAGAGCCTGGGCGTGTGGAATGGTAGATAGACATGCTCCAGATTCAGACCCAGGCCTCCCAGAGAGTGTGGCACTTGTCCCCTGAGTTTGCCCAGGGCTCCCCGGGATCAACCAAGGTAGCATAAGGCAGAGAGGAGACAAATGAGGAGTACCGAGAAGAAAAGAGGGCAGGGGGATTCAGCCTGTGGGATGCGGGAGGCTGTATTCTCAGCTGCTGCCACCTGCCCTTATTGGTGTGCGTGGAGCAAAGGGAAGGTGATAAAGCAGATAGAAAGAAGGTTCTGTGTGTGCGTGTGGGGGGGGTGTGGGGGGGGCAAGGGGAGGTTTTGCTTTCTTCAGATCCGACCTGGCTGGGTCCAAACCCTTCCAGGCTTCACCCCAGGGATTAAATCCCCGTGTGCCATAGCTCTGTAGCTCTGGCCGGAGCTGGACCCTGCACCTCACTCACCCCCGGCAGTAACCCCAGGGGCTCCAGCACTGAGACAGCGGCCTCATGGGAGGAAAAGTTGGAGCCATGTTCTGTAGAAACTACAACTTTCCTGCAGACACTTAATCCTGCTGTGTTAAAGGATCAGGTGTTTCTCTCTGCCCTGAACCCTTATGTGTCCTCTATCCAGAAGTGAAAGGTGGGCGATAGCCACTCTAGCAAAGAGTTACACAACAGAATGGACCAAAACACAGTGGTGTGTGGATTTTGGATCATGAAGGCCCCTTAAGGTAATTCATGTTCCAGTCCTTTGAGAATATCCCATTTCTGCCTTTTCGTTTTGTTTGTTTTGTTCTTATTTCTACCTTAGAATTTTCTTTCTGTGAACGTCCAGCATTCGGGTTCTGTTTCTAGTGTAAGTGGACACGGACACACCCAGAGGTCCACAGGGACGTGGCCCATGGACATTCAGCCCACGTTCTGGAAGCAGTGACCAGAGGAAGGAGTACGTAGCCTTGATGGATGTCCTAGGAAGTGACAGGGCCGTCTTTCAAGTATGGTTTGTGAAGACCTTTATGGTCACACTTCGTTCTGACTTAACACAATATTCCATAAAAGTATGGATTATCCATTAACTTACAGAAAGGCAAAAGAGTTAATTTCATCATTGAAAGCCCTTTGTATTCCTTTTGGAAGAAAGAAGAAACAAAACTAGAGTCCTGTTGGCCAGTAGCTTGTTATGTACAACGGTGCCTGTAATGAACATCTAAAAATAAATGTATTTGATCATCACAGCCAGGTTTATTTAGGTTAGAAATACAGTTATGGCTACAAATGCTTCTGAGGAACATTAAACAAGGCTTTTTACAGTGTGGCCTCTATAGTAAAAATAGTCAAATTCAGACTCTGTGTATTAAAATCTATTATTCTTTCGACTATGCAGCTTTGACAAATCAAGCAAGAGTCATAAGAACAGAGCTAGGAAATAGTTCAATTGCTATACTTTCATAGCCGTATATAAGAAAAAATATGCCTTATGCTGTTTACATGTTGACTTTCCCAAGCTTGATTCCATTAAAAAATAAAGCAGGACAAAAAATGAAGACTACAGTAGACTACTTCTAGACTTAACTTCTGTGTGTAACCACGGCAGGTCCCTATTGTGGGATGTATGACATCCCACAAGATCTTGCCTGTTTTAGACTCACAGACTTAGAGAATGAACTTATGGTTACCTGGGGCGGGGGGGAAGGGGAGGGGGGAGGGATAGACTGGGAGTTTGGGATTGACATGTACACACTGCTATATTTAAAATAAAATGCCTTTCCATGAAAAAGATAAATTAAAAAAAAGTAGAATAAGCATTAAACACTTAAAAAAATGTTTTGCCTGTTTTTCCTGGGCTGCTCCTGTCCCTCGATCCTTTTCAGTGGCCTGAACAAGACCCTCATAGATTTGTGTTCTTCACCCTGTCATTTCCCAGCATCTAAACTTTTCCATCTTAGATTCTTCTGCTTTCCTTTCTAGGAAAGAGAATGGAAGTTAAGTTTCATCCAAACTTTCTACCTAACCAAAAAATTATGACATCCAAATTGCCCATTTGAGGAGAGAAGGAGAGTGATATAGCAGAATTACAGTTCAAAGTAAAATGGGATTTCAATTTCCATTAAAAAGAAAAAGTGAATTCCTAGCTCCTTTCAGGCTTTTGCCATGAATAAAAACTTAAAGTGAAATATCAGAAAATCAAGGATGAGATGGAACCTAAAGAGATGCTTCCTTCCCTTTTCATTCCCCTTCTTCAATGGAGACCATATCTAAATCATCCCAGATGGCTGTTCTATTTTTAAAGATCTCCAGAAAAGGAGATTCTACCACCTCCTCAGTAACCCATTCCAGCATCTCTTGTTCCTCTCAGCCAGAATACTTTTTTTTCTGAGAGCCCTAGGAGGAAGAAGAGATATGCTATCCTAGGTTGAGGGATTTGGGCTAGTCCTCTCTAGGATTTTACCCCTCAGTGGACACTCCGAGGCATGGGTAATGTCTTTCTTCAGTAAAAAAGGTTGTTTTTCTCTAATCTTTAGCTTTATATTAGTGAGCTTCTTGGGGGCCCATGGAAAATCCTCTAGAGGGCCTGCTGTTTACACAGCCCTGTCCTAGGTAAGAGGACGGGCAGCAAGGAAGTGTATTCATTTCAGTCTAAGAGAAGAACAAGGTCACGCACAGCTGCAGAGCTGACCATCTGTACTGGACAGACTTGTTCATGCACTCACTCACTCACTCATTCATTCTTTCATTCGGGAAATACGTACTGACCTCAACCATGGGCCAGTCCCTGTGCTAGACACGGGGCACAGGCACATCAGTCAACAGTGTGGACTAGGTCCTTATCACCAGGGAGCTACCCTTGGATGGGGGAAGAATACCAAGTCAAAAGTAAGAAGCATAATGGTTATAAGTTGTGATAAGGGGTGTGAAGGAAATAAAACAGCGATGTGCTCGGGCATAGGTGGGGTTATGCTAACTGAGACAGCATGGCCGGGGAGTTGATACTTGCGCTGAGACCTGAAGGATGACCAGGAGCTCTGACGAGCAGGTTCAAGGCAGAGGGGACGCTGGTGCAGATGCCGAGGAGGAGAAGAGCAGGGGGAGAGGCCCGTGTGGCCAGAGCGCAGTGGAGGAGGGAGGCTGGCCTGACCTGGGCTTGGAGACACCATGTCATCCAGCGATTCCGGGCCATGAGGGTGACTTTAAGAGAATGGGAATCTATAGAAGGACCTTAGGCAGCAAGACATGCTCTGATGAATGGTTTTAAGCGATTCCTCTGGTTGCTCGTGGAGAGTAGATTGGAGAGACCGTAGGATGAGAAGCAAGGTTAACCGGTTAGGTGGAGAGCACAAGAGAGGCCTGGGGAGAGGCGAGGGTGGGGTGAAGGCTGTTGGGGGCGGGGGAGACTCAGACGAGGAGGTAGATGGGCGGAGGGTGCGCTGAAAACACAGATGCCGCATCCAGGCATAGGTTTCCTCCATTTTAAGGCAACCGAATACATAGAAATCAAAAGTTTTAAAGAAGTAATTATTCCCTTTATAAAATGATTCACCACAAGGATCTATTACACGAAGTAAGGGAAGGAACGTGTGTATGTGTCTTTGACTATAAATTTTAATAAGAGATACAAAATCTTAATAGACAGATCATGGAATTCGAAGGAATCATAGAGGTCATTTTCCCCTACCTTCCACCCAATAAAGAATCCCTTTTACAAATCCCGGGCAGATGAACATGCAGCTTGGTATGAAAACTCAAGGGATAGGAAGCTCAATAGCCTCACAGTGAAGCCCTTTCTATTTTCAAAAGTTCCTCCTTAGAGAGAGGCTGGATTCTTTCTCCCCATAATTTCTAATCCTTGATCTTAGTTCCATATTCTGGAACTACATTAGATTAAATCTAATCCACTTCCTACATAGCAACGGTCAGCTATTTAAAGAGGAGCTCTGGCATTCCTACTGCCCAGTTCTTCTCTTTCTCCAGCAAAATATACTTGGCTCCTTCATCTGTTTCTCACGTGATATGGTTTCGGGGGCCTTCTGTGCCCTGGTTATACCCTCTTGCTGCCTGATGAGAATGAAGACACAGAACCAAGCCCAGCCTTCCAGCTGCCATGAGTGTAGAACATACACAGTCCCCCTTGGATCTGGAGAATGTACATTCATTACTGTAACCTGGAATTACAAAAACACATAGCTTTGGACTTCGAGGAAATCAGGGCTGCTTATAAAACAGGTTCCACCCAACCTGATCCGTTACCGCTAACCCGTAGGAGAGCTGTTGTCACACTTTCGGAGGATCATGAACCACACTGAGAATCTGATGAAAGCTTTAGATCCTCTCTCGTGAAAAAAAGGGCATATAACCACAAAATTCTGCATACAATTCTTGGGGATTCTTAGAGATCCTAAAATCCATTTTTATGTAAACCTCAAGTTAAAAAACCAGCAGTATTCATGTTGTGGAACCCTGGTTCCGTCATCTAAAACTGTATATTTGCATTATCTTTATACCTGATAACAACATTGCACAGGGGGATAAGGAACACCCACTTGGAAATCCCTACAGGTCACTACGGAATCATTAATGGAAGAGGAAAGTTACAGGAAGTCTTCAAGTGGCACTGTTGGATACGTTGCTTATGTTACCTCATTTAGTGTATACAGTCATCTTCTGAACTAGAGAATATTAGCCCTGTCTATGAGGAAAGTGAAATTGAAGTGAAGGATATTAATAAAGAAACATAAAGAGAAATACAGAGATCCAGGTGAAGGCAGTGCCAGTATAACGTGCGTTTTTACAGCTCCAGAGATGAACCATGGTTGATTAGCAGGTTTGGTTTCCTGGGAAATGCGTTCTTGTGTTGGTGCCTTTGTAGAGATGCCCCTGGAGAGTGGTCGTCAATGTGATTGGTCATTCCCGTGGCCTGCATGGGCGGCATGCCATGCTCTTTAGGATCAGACTGGGGTTGGGTTAGTGGCCAGTGTGTATCTCTACCTGAGCAACTCAGACAGCTGCAGAACTGTTCTGAGAACATCCGAAAGAACTGCAGCCCTTACAGGAAATCCCCTTTCAGATAGTACTTCCTTGTGTGCCAGCCGCCCACTGCATAGAAAGAGCAGTTCTGAAGATGCCTCCCCTCTTTCCCCATTTCATTTGAGAGCCACGCTCATTTCAGAATAGTTTGGAAATAAGAAACACATCCCATTCACAAGTGGAGAGGCGTGTAACTAACAGAAAGCACAGGCTTTGGAATTCAAGTCTCAACTCCCTCACATGAGCTGTGTGACCCTGGGCAATCTATTTCATCTCCCCTAGTTTCCTCATTTGTATAAATGATGTTTATTACATTGCAGGGTCGATGTGGGAATTGAGAGAAAAGATTTGGGATTTGGCTGGCATAGAATGGATACACGATGAGTGTTTGCTACTTGCTGGTAACTTGGAGGAGGGCTTAAATTGTTGGGGCCTGTCTGGGTAACAGTAGATTTGGTTCAGCAATACCATCAGGTTTACCCTGGTTTGGACCTGGATCCCTGAGCCATTCCAGAGGAATTCCTGTCCCCGTAACCACCCCTCATCACCATCAAAATTTTGCTTAAGATAAAGAGGAAGTGTTCACCATAAACCCATCCTCCACGTGAGGTGCCATGTCACAGGGGCGTTTAGAGGACTCCCCAATACTACTTAGTCCCCAGCCTCTCAAGGATACCGGATGTCGTGGTAACTTGGGTGTGCACACGCACACGTGCGTGCACGCACAAACATAGACATCTCTGAGATGAAGCAGTATGTGAATTTTCGCAGTTAGCAGACCTCCGTGGTAGTTCACGTGGACGTTTCTGAGCGAGTCCTTGGTTCCACAGTAGTAAAAGCAGAACTAAATACTGGGTAGGGCTAGTACTGCTTATAGATGTTCTCTGAGACTCTATCTAAAAGTCAAGTTTAAATATAGAGATGCGGCTAGCTAACCTCATCATTCTGTGAGTCATTAGATGTGGACTAGACTTGGTCATCTCCCTTTGCTAATAAGGAAACCGGCTTAATTAACTGAAGGAAATTAACTTGAACCATTTTGCAGCATGAATCTGTTTCCCAAGAGGGGCTGAATTCTTCCCTTTCTGTGAGCTGATGCTCATTCGGCAGTCAATTCAAGGGGCTGTGTTGGCGTGCTGTTGCTGCCAACTGACAGATGTAGTATTTTCCTGATCAAGCTCCCAAGCCTTTCTCCTTGCCCCTTGAACAACCGAACACAGAGTAATAAACTACTTAGAATGATTTTGCAACATGGGAGTCATTTGCTTGTCTTTGTGTTATGGGAGTCAAATGCCTATTCTCAGTAAATATAAGCCTCCCAATTGACTTAAGGTAATTGAATGATTTTAGATTTATTGTGTATATACTTTTCTCCATAGCCTCTGATTCTAAGCAGGCATAAAATCACATCAGGAAAGCCTGAGTTTGGATATTTGAGTTGTTTCATCTGAGTTAAAACCAAAATATGTAGAAATTGGGTTATCAATTCCAAACTTGGGTTACTTTGTGAAACCTCACGTTTCCAGTGGAGCTGAAGGTAATGTCTTTCTTCGGATGTTACTCTGGGGCAATTCTGCAAAGGACAAGGAGAGAAAGATGTTTCTGACTCTATTCCAGGTTGTTTCGTTTTCCTTTTTTAACTGATTTTTACACAGTATATGATTTTCTTTCCCAATTTGTTTTGAATTCCTCTCGTCTAGCTCCAGGTGTTTGTTGTGGTTGGGCCTGGTACAGTTTGCTTAGGCGTTTTGCTGTGTTCTTTCCTTTCCCCGCCCTTCGTTTAAATGAGGTCTAAGCTCGCAGAGTAGCTGTATTTCTAGACAGACCTGCCGCCTTTACAGGCTTTACTGTGGTCATTTTCTTTTTCTTTTTTTCCCCTCTCTCCACAGTATGGTTCTTTGTGAATTAAAATCAAGGTTCCTGGAGCTAGAGGTAGGAACAGGGCATGGGAAGCCTGGCCACATTATAATGAATAATAATCATGACTGTCTCCCTCTGTTGTCAGCTCTTCCAGACCGCTCACGTCCTATTCATCTTTGTATCCCCAGCTTCTCGTGTGGCGCCTGGCGCATAAATGATGCTCAGTGAGTGTGTGTTGAAGGAACAACCTAATTTTTGCAAATCCCTTTACAGTTTATAAAGATGCTCCACATGGCAACGGGGTGATTGTTTTCAGGACTTCAACAAAAAACCATTTCCTCCCTCATTTCATTAGGATTGTGAAATTGCTTTGGAATTTTGGAACAGTGATACTTTTACTGTGTGCATTTCATGACAAGCCAGAGTCTAATTGCTTTTTTTTTTTTTTCTTAATGCGAGGGGCTGTGGAAGGGAGCGAGACAGGAGGGAAAGAGTTTGTTAACTGGATACATTTCTTGTCAAGAAATTTAAAACTTGAGATATCTCTGGATTTTTTTTCTTTATAACTGCAGTTAACAGCTCTTTTCTTCCTCTTTTACTAGGATGTAGGTGAATTTTAACAAAAGCAAGAGGTATGTTCTCAAGGGAGGAGGACAAGTAGGCAGCAAGGGAAAGACTTTGTTTTTATGACTTGTGTCTTGACTTGGCAAACACTCAAGGTTATCCTGCTCAACCAAATAATCCACATCGCTTCCACGTCAGCCATGGCCGAGCTCCCCTTACAAGGTGCGCCAGACAGACTCTTCTGTTGGGACATTTGAAGGATTTCAACCCTTGTCTTGTGCTGCAGTCAGTGGCAGCGCTGACCCGACGACACCCGTCAGCTCTCACAGCCACTGTACATCCGCCTCTGGCATAGACTCACCCAGGATTCATAATCACGCAGCTTTTTTGTTTTTTGAATTGAAGTATAGTCGATTTACAGTGTTGTACTAATTTCTGCTGTACAGCAAAGTGATTCAGTTATACACATATATATTCTTTTTTTTAATATTCTTTTCCATTATGGTTTATCACAGGATATTGAATATAGCTCCCTGTGCTATACAGTAGGACCTCGTTTATCCATCCTATATATAAAGGCTTACATCCACTAACCCCAAACTCCCACTCCATCCCTCCCCACCCCCCTCCCCCTTGGCAACCACAAGTCTGTTCTCTATGTCTGTGAGTCTGTTTTTGCTTTGTAGATAAGTTCATCTGTGTCATAGTTTAGATTCCACATATAAATGATATCATATGGTACTTGTCTTTCTCTTTCTGACTTACTTCACTTAGTATGATACTATTCTAGTTGCGTACATGTTGCTGCAAATGGCAGTATTTCATTCTTTTTTATGGCTGAGTAGTATTTCATTGTGTATATATACCACATCTTCTTTATCCATTCATCTGTCAGTAGACATTTAGGTTGTTTCCATGTCTTGGCTATTGTGAATAGTGCTGCTGTGAACATAGGGGTGCATGTATGTTTTTGAATTATAGTTTTGTCTGGATATATCAGGCAACTTTTTCTTAAATGGCTTAATCTCTAGGCACTCGTCACCTTAATGCTGACTTTTGCCATAAAACTCGAGTGTAAAAGTAGGAAAATAATTGTACTACTGTTTTCCCGAAATCATTGGCACTTAAAAGACCAAAGTCAGCAAAAGCAGGCAAACTTAAGAATTTAAAAAATTAGAAAAGTCTTTGATTTTTACAGATGAAGCAAGAGCCATACTAAGACTTATAGCCCAGAAAAAGAAGTTCAGGGGAAATGAATCAGGATGTCCACTGGCTGGATCAGTGACAGCGTTTACGTGCAGCATTAGAAATGATGCTGGCGCCTGATACACACACATAATAATAATACTGTATCTTACGCGATGCAATAATTCAAGTGAAGTGTCTTCCTACCATTATGCTGAAGTTGCATTTACCAGAAAAATTTTACACTGCTTCAGTTTTTACATTTAAATCTAAATTAATTAAAATTAAATTTAATTAAAATTTCAATTTCATCGTTGCAGTAGCTGCCTTTCAAGTGCTCAGTAGCCACAGGTGTCTCAGGGCTGCCTTCTTGGACAGCATAGCTAGGGACAGCAAGGGAATGAGAACCTATTATTAGGGGGCCAGGCATTTTGTTAGGTACTTTCAAAGACATGATCTCAAAGCAGTCCCATGTGTTATCTACATTTTATATAAGGAGACAAGCTCACTGAGATTCAGTGATTTGTGCAAAGTTGGACAGTTAGTGAGGGAGCTGGAGGGACACCTGTTAGTCTAAACCCAAAGCCCATGTGTGTGCTGTTCTGATGTGGCCATTGCCGGTTGTAATGGTATACACCACTGAGCAAGAGCTAAGGATGCTTTCCTTATCTCCCCACCTCCCTGTAAAGTTTGCAAGCCTCTAATGGTTTTAACAAGCTTGTCTGAATGAATTTATTCAAGAAGGATTCCAGGTAATGACAGCCCCGAGGTATTGCTTGTACACATCTACTCCACATGCTTCTCCCCTAAGCTTGTGAGATTTCTTTCCTCCCTTGGTTCTTAGAAGCATACAATTTATATGCAGGCACCATTTGTTCCTGACAGAAAGAAAATCTTTTAGCAAGGACTATAATTCAAAATATATGTTACGTTGACTGATTACCTGTATTATTGCAGTAGATCAGGAAGCATATTGCTGGTAGGTGGGACACAAAGTAATTTGGAAGTACTCATTTTGACCTTGGCTTGGGATGACCTTGGCCTATTGCAGATTCATACTCTGCAGCTGTATTAGTTCCTAGGGCTGCCATAATGAAGTACTACAGACTAGGTGGCTGAACGCACCAGAGATTTATTGTCTCACAGCCCTGGAGCCTGGAAGTCCAGAATCAAGGTGTCAGCAGGGCCATGCCCCCTCTGAGACTCTGCATGAAATCTTTCCTTGCCTCTTCCTAGCTTCTCATGGTTTGCTAGCATTCTTTGGCATTCCTTGGCTTGCAGCAACATAATTCCAATCTCTGCCTCTGCCATCACATCGCATTCTCCCTGTGTGTCTCCATGCCTTCACATTTTCATCTTCTTATAAGAATGATACCACTCATGTTGGACGAGGAACCCAGTCTACTCCAGTATGACCTCGTCTTAACGAATTAATCTGCAGTGACTCTGTTTCCAAATAAAGTCACATTCTGAGGTCCTGTGGGTAGGACTTCAACATATCTTTGGATTGGAAGCACAATTCAGTCCTGTAACAGTCCTGGCTATACCTCTGCTTCAGAGCCCTGGGAAAGTTTCCCTGTTCTCTTTTTCATTTTTCATTTCTTTTTAATTGAAGTTTAGTTGATTTACAATGTTTCAGGTGTACAGCAAAGTGATTCAGTTTTATATATATACATATACATGTATATATATATATTCTTTTTCAGATTCTTTTCCATTATAGGTTATTACAAGTTATTGAATATAATTCTGTGTGCTATACAGTAGGTCCTTGTTGTTTATCTATTTTTTGTATAGTAGTTTGTATCTGTTAATCCCAAATTCCTAATTTATCCCTACCCGCCCTTCCTCTTTCGTAACCACTAGTTTGTTTTCTATGTCTGTGAGTCCATTTCTGTTTTGTAAGTAAGTTCATTTGTATCATTTTTTAGATTCCACATATAAGTAATATCACATGATATTTGTCTTCCTCTGTCTGACTTACTTCACTTAGTATGATCATCTCTAGTTTCATCCATGTTGCTGCAAATGGCGTTCTTTCATTATCTTTTATGGTTGAGTAGTAGTCTGTTGTGTGTGTATGTGTGTGTATGTATATATTTATATACATACACACACATACAACATCTTCTTTATCCATTCATCCTGTTATTCTCTTATGAAAGACTAACTCTACAAACCTTCATTCACTTCTTTCCTCAAGCCCTTGGTTTTTCCTTCTTAGCAGTGTTCTTCCTTGGAGGTGAGGTCCTTGCATCAACTTCAGTGAAAAAATTGAAACCATTAGAGCCGAGCAGCCTTGTCCACACGCTACCCCCCCCACACACACTTCCATCTCAACGTACCTCTTCCCCACACTTGTCTTTAGAGCCGTCTTTTGATGGCTCCGATGTGCCATTCTTCATTGGTTCAAAAGCAAATATCTTGATGGGAATGTAAAATAGTACAGCTCTATGGGAAACAGTATGGTGGTTCCTCAAAATAATTAAAAACAGAACTACCATATTATCCAACAATTCCATTTCTGGGTATTTACCTAAAGGAATTGAAAGCAAGGTCTCGAGATATTTATGAACCCATCTCCGTAGAGGCACTATTCACAACAGCCAAAGGTGGAAACACCCCAAACATCCATGGACAGATAAGTATATACATATAATGGAATATTATTCAGCCTTAAAAAGGAAGGAAATTCTGACACATGCTACAACATGGATGAACATTGAGAATATTATACTAAGTGAAATAGTCCAGTCAGAAAAAGACAAATACTCTATGATTCTACTTTTATGAGCTATCTAGAGTAGTTACATTCATAGAGACAGAAAGCAGAATGCTGGTTGCCAGAGCCTGAGGAGGGGGGTATAAGGAGTTATTGTTTAATGGGTATAGAGTTTCAGTTTTGCAAGAGAAAAGAGTTCTGGAGATGGATGGTGGAGATGGTTGTACAACAGTGTAAGAGGACTTAATACCACTCAACTGTACACTTAAAAATGATTAAGATGGTAAATTTTATATTATGGGTATTTTAGCACAATTAGACATTTGCAACACAATTTTTTCACGTGTCCCTCCTTTCTTAATGTCCACCTCTCCTGCCCCCTCTGATTTCCTTCACCTTTGAACCCACTCAGGATTTCCTTTTCCTGAAAAACCTTGACTTCACCTCCTGACGTACAAGCCATGGTGCCTTTTTCCCTCCAACTTTTCCAAATGAGATTTCTTCTGCAGAAGAGTCACAGACAGCATCTCCAGTCTTCACCATTTGCTTCTCTTACTGACCAAAAACCTGGCATTCATTCACAGCAGCATTCTAGAACTTTGCTATCCAATAGAGTAGCCCCTAGTTGCATGCAGCTCTTATTTTTTTTTTAATTGATTAATTTATTTTTGGCTGCCTTGGGTCTTCGTTGCTACACACGGGCTTTCTCTAGTTGTGGCAAGCGGGGGCTACTCTTCGTTGCGGCGCGTGGGCTTCTCACTGTGGTGGCTTCTCTTGTTGCGGAGCATGGGCTCTAGGCGTGCGGGCTTCAGTAGTTGTGGCTCGCAGGCTCAGTAGTTGTGGCTCGCAGGCTCTAGAGCACAGGCTCAGTAGTTGTGACGCACGGGCTTAGTTGCTCTGTGGCATGTGGGATCTTCCCGGACCAGGGATCGAACCCGGGTCCCCTGCATTGGCAGGTGGATTCTCAACCACTGCGCCACCAGGGAAGCCCAGCTCTTTTAAATTTAATTAAAATGAACAAAATTCAAAAATTGGTTCCTCAGTAGCAGTAGCCACATTTCAAGTACACAACAGCCACATGCAGCTTGAGACAAATGTATTGGATAATGTAGATACAGAACATCTCCGTCCTCTCAGCAAGTTCTGTTGGACAGGCTGCACTGTTCTTGAACAAGGATTCTCAGCTCAGGAGAATCACTTGGAGGGCTGATTGAAACACAGACTCTGGGCCCCGCCTTCCGAGTTTCTGATCCAGAAGTCTGGGGAACTAGCCGAGAATTTGCATCTCCATCAAGTTCCCTGGTGATATTGATGCTGCTGGGCGTCCTGGAGGAACCCTTTCTTAGATTCCCACTGAATTACTCTGGTACTAATTTAATGGTCTCTTAGGTCTCATTTCAAAGCTGCAACTGATATGACAGATCTGACCACAAATTGTTCTTTTTGCTTTGTCCTACTTTCCTGATGTTTTATTTTAATCTCTCACTGATACTGTTTCTTTGTCTCTTTGCTGACTGCTCTCATCTAATTAAGAGGGCCGGGGGGCTTCCCTGAGGCGCAGTGTTAGGAATCCGCCTGCCAATGCAGGGGAAACAGGTTCAAGCCCTGGTCCGGGAAGATCCCATGTGCCGCGGAGCAACTAAGCCCGTGTGCCACAACTACTGAGCCTGCGCTCTACAGCCCGTGAGCCACAGCTACTGAGCCTGTGTGCCACCACTACTGAAGCCTGCGTGCCTAGAGCCCGTGCTCCGCAACAAGAGAAGCCACCACAGTGAGAAGCCCGCGTGCCACAATGAAGAGTAGCCCCCGCTCGCCGCAACCAGAGAAAAGCCCACACTCAGCAACAAAGACCCAATACAGCCAAAAAATTAATTAATTAATTAATTAATTAATTTAAAAAAAAAAAGAGGGCCCGTCTCCAACCATGTGTTCACTTTCCTTGGGAATTTTTGCTCTCACGTTGTTCAGGCCACCTCAGATGTACGGATGGGTGATTCAAATAAACATCGCCTTATTTCGAAGGCCCTATCTTCAGGTTTACGTGATAACTGGATCTGGATGCCCTACTCCTCTTGAACACTCTGATGTTAGAAACAAAGCTTCTGTGTCTCTACCCACTCTGGCCAATGCGCTGACGCTGCTCAGATCTCTGATAATTGTTGCCATGCATTTCTTTAAGTTACGTTAAGATACTTGCATGAAAAGCTCCATAGAAATGTCAAGTGTTATGTGTACCTGCTGATTAAATATTCATGCAGTTGGAGAAGTCATCACTGCAGTGTGCTGAGTAATTTCATTAATGCCTTTCCTCCTAGTGACCAACTGTTTTATAGACTTAATCTGCTTAATCCTTTCCATGAGGTATATAGTAGGGGTCATGCATGAATATGCCCATTTTCAAATTAGAAATTAAGGTGCAGAAAAGTTTCAAAGAGAGACCAGAGGCACAAAGCTGGTGATGGTTCTGCCCGGGATCTGCAGCTCGTGTGCGTGACTCCCATGCTAAGCCCCCAATTCCCTGCAAAGCCCCCAACTCTCTTGCAAAGCCCCCAACTTGCATACAGAGCTCCAACTATTAGCGAACACTAAGCTTCGGGGTTTTAAACATAAAAAGAAATTGCTAAATGTGATTCAACGTGTACTTCGCATAATGCATTTCTGTGACACTTCATAGTAATGAGATAATTACCATGGGTACAGTATTAGAGTATACATATTCTGATAAGTTACAGCTGTAAGAAATCAACAATGGCCATTAATCATTCCATGTTCATTCTTTACGAGTCTCAGACTAAATGGTAAGCTTCAGAATTCCAACAAATCTAAGATGAATTTTATAGTCATCTTTCTGCCATTTAGATGAGGCGTTTATGAATACAATAGACTCTCCCTAATTTAAACTAATTTGGGCAAACTGCTGCCTGAATTGAGAAGAATTGAAGTATAGTAGTAAATATATACTACCTGTGATATATTTAAAAGTAACAACTGCAATTCAAACTAGACCATCAAACTGTTAGTAAACAAACATCCCCGGGAACTACTTTAATTAATATATGAAAAGGAATCATAATACCTGTATCAATCATTTATTTAAATTTGAGTCTCCTGAGTCCTTGAGTCCATGAAACCCATTTCTGTCTTAAGTAGCTTAAGCATTCCCCTTATAATCTTTATTATACCTATTCTTTTATATAGTGAGCTCTTTTTTTTTTTTTTTTACACATAAGGATAAATATCAGGTTGGCCCTTAGCCAAGTTACAGCTAAAGGCAAAGTTAGCAGGAATTGAATTAGGTTTTACTACACAATGTATTTAGAAACAGCGATAGTCACAAACTTTTTCATTCTTTCAAATTTAGGAATTAGTTACGTATTTTAGAAAAGAACCACAAGGTTAAGAGGAAACCTAAAATGTCAGTTGGCTCATCTTCCAACTATATCCAGATTGACCTAGAAAGATTAAAATTCTAGGCTGTTAGATCTGTAGGGGATTTTAGAGAGTAATTTGTCCAGGAGAGAATGGAGGTAGAGAATAGTCACCTGATTTCCACAGAACACACAGCTTGGTCATGAGAGAAGTGATTCTAGGACCCAGGGCCCGTGACCCTAAGCCTATGATTAGACCCACACCCATCTGCATCTTCTAGGTGAAATACACGATGATCGATCCATGACAAGAAAAGGTGGACAGTTTCTCCCTGTAACCTGGTGCAGTATCCAGTTACCCAACTGGCACATTTAGGGTCATTTATTCAAAAATCACTCATGGTGGAAATGAAGAAGCAGTTTTGCATCATCCTGTAAATTAGCAAAGTTAACCAAGTTTTGGTCACCAGAATGGAAACATCACTGTTGTCTACCTCCGGACAAATGCCGAGCACAACAGGAGCATTTCCCGAAAGTATCCAATAGACACTTAGGAGCAAAAGGAAAATGTGCAACAGGCTCTGAATTTCTTTAAAAGCAAGGATCCTCTGCATCTTTCCTGTTTCTGCACCCAACTCAGCACCTGATACCAAGCAGACCATCATAAAGTGAGAAATTCTTTTAAATGGACCATGTGATTTACACACTTGGGTTTCTGGTTTTTTAAAAGATCTCTGTGATTTAAGATTTAGGGTAATTTTTGTTTTTAATTTACTAAAGCCAGGAAACATTTGCAGAAGGGTGTAATGGATTCTTGCTCTCTGACTTAAAATGAGGCTCTTAGTTACTCAGTAACTACCTGCCAAATACAGCTACCCTTCTGAGTTAACAGTGCCTTCCAGGGTGATTTTGAAAGTGAGTCACTGATTTGAATCCAGAGTCTAAATAGAGCTGGAACAAGCCCTGGAGATCTAGTAGTCCAGCCCTCTCCTTTTATAATTGAGGAAATGGAGGTCCGGAGAGGTTAAGTCACTGCTGCCGGATCACATAATTAAGTTTGTTTAATTGCTGTACTTTAGTGAGAGCTGGAAAACACCACATGCATAGTTTTGCTTTTCAACTTCCTGACGTTTTCTGTTGTGTGCACTCAGGGTATTTTTAAATACTGATAAGCATGTGAATGCAAACCTCATTTAGTTAAATCTGGCAGTGTGGGCAGTCTTCAGTGAAATCTATTACACTGCCTTGCTTGATGCCTTTATTATGTTCAGCTCTTTTTGATTTGTGGTGTTTGATTGGACAAAAGGTAACAAAATATTCGTTGCAGTAAAAAAATCCTCCTTTCTTTTTTTTACATTCATGTAACTTCAAAATATCCCCAAAGTCATCATTTGTTGTTACCAAAAAAATTTACTTCAGAACTGAGACCGAGGTGAAAAAAACATCTGTCCCAGGGGATTTTAGAGAGCCATAACCATGCAAAAGTAGGTGGTTACAGAAAATATTATGCAAACTTAACTGTAGCATTATAATGGAAACCGCATAAATAATATCTGGATGGCTAGGTAAGAAAGATAAAACCACTGAAATACATACTTGTGACTCTACACTGTTACAGTACATTTACAATACACCACAATTTGAACAGAAAGTTGACAAACTCTGAATTTGTTACAGGCAAAGTGATTTATTGCACGGGTCCTCGGGCTGGAGCCGGAAATTCTATCATTCCTTGTACTTTCTCTGAGTTAGGTTTGTAGCCCTAGTCTCTCGGTGCCTCGGTTTTCCCTCTGTCTCTCTGAGGTCACATGAATTATCAATGTGTAAAGTAACATTTACTAAACTTCAGGGAACAACTGGTCATTTTTCAGAGCCTTCTAAATCATGACGGGCTACTTCTGAGGCTTTGCTGGGTGTCATCTCTTACTACACTTCTTTGCTAATAGTTCAGGGGCAAATATGAAGTGTCTTTTGAATTTGGGTTTGAAATTGGGAGACAAACACTTTTTTAAAAAATATGCTGTTAAGCTCTGTACCAAATAGCATTTGTTGAGCTACTTGATTCAAGACCAAATGTGTGCTGTATTGATTTATAAGTTAAGGATGACTTTAGGGACTTCCCTGGTGGCGCAATGGCTAAGAATCCGCCTGCCAGTGCAGGGGACATAGGTTCGAGCCCTGGTCCGGGAAGATCCCACATGCCGCAGAGCAACTAAGCCCGTGCGCCACAACTACTGAGCCTGCGCTCTAGAGCCCGTGAGCCACAACTACTGAAGCCCGTGCACCTAGAGCCCGTGCTCCACAACAAGAGAAGCCACCGCAATGAGAAGCCCGCTCACCACAACGAAGAGTAACCTCCACTCGCCTCAACTAGAGAAAGCCTGTGCGCAGCAACAAAGACCCAACGCAGCCAAAAATAAATAAAATAAGTAAATTAAAAAAAAAAAAAGGATGACTTTAGCCATTGGCTTAATCAGCCATGCAGAGAATGATGTTGGATCATGTTATGGGCTGAAATAGTGTCTTCTCCCAAAATTCATATGTTGAAGCCCTCAGAATGGCACTGTATTTGGAGATAGGGCCTTTTAAGAGGTGATGAAGTTAAAATGAGGCTGTTAGGGTAGGCCTTCATCCAATCTGACTGGTGTCCTTCTGAGAAGAGAAAATCTGGACACACAAAAGGACATCAGGGACGCACACCCACAGGAGGAAAGCCCATGTGAGGACACAGTGAGAAGGTGGCCGTCTGCAAGCCCAGGAGAGAGGCCTCAGGAGAAACCCAGCTCGCCAACTCCTTGATCTTGGACCTCCACCTCCAGAACTGTGAGAAAATACATTTCTGTTGTTTAAGCCTCCCAGTCTGTGGTATTTTGTTACGACAGCCCTAGCAAACTAATACAGATCACTTCAAATGCCTTACCTTTTGCAACCAGTGTCTCTCACTATGAAAGCAGAAGTTAGCATTGCAAGTGACTCCTTTTCCTCCAGTGTCTCTCAAAGCCTCTGGATAAAGTCCAAACTTCTTAACATGGCAGACAAGCCCTCCATGATTTGTATAGCTCTCCCTTCCCCACCCTCCCCCTTGCACTCTGGCTCAAGCCAGACGCTACCACTTGAGTTTCACTTAGAAGCCATGCTTTCTTTTCCTCATTATGAAGCCTTCAAGTCTCAGCTCACATACCAGTCCCCCCAGGAAGCCTTAGCTCATCTGGACTGAGTAACACGCCCTTCTTTTGTGCTTCCACAGCGCAGGCATCTATGTCAAATTATCTTGTCCTTGTTCATCCACTTCTTTCCCCTCCACTCTGAAGGCTCCTGAGGTCAGAGACTGAATCTTGTTCACTCTCGAGACCCTAGTGCCTGATCTAGAACTTGGCACACAGTAGGTGTTCCGTTAGTTGAATCAAAGCGTGAACACATGTGTGCAAGATTTTCCTTTAAAATAGTTATGGAGTGCTTAACCTGTGTAAGATACTGAGAAGACAGAGATACATCTAAATCAGATTATTAGTTGCATTAGTATGCTTGGGCTGCCATGACAAAGTAGCACACAGACTAGGTGGCTTAAACTTCAGGAATGCATTTCTTTACAGGTCGGAGAATAGAAGTCCAAGATCAAGGTGTCAGCAGGGTTGGTTTCTTCTGAGGCCTCTCTCTTTGGCTTGTCCACGGCCATCTTCTCCCTGTGTCTTCACATGGTCTTCTTTCCGTGGGTATCTGTGTCCTAATTTCCTCTTTTTATAAGGACACCCGTCAGACTGGATGAGGGCCCCCCATAGGACCTCATTAAAGATCCTATCTCCAGATGCCCTCATGTTCTGAGCTGTTGGGGGTTAGAGCTTTAACATACAAATCTGGGGAGGACACAGTTCACGTTCATCGTGAGCACTGGCTTCATAGATATTTACCACCTCGGGGTACCTCCGGGGTGAATGTAGACTGTTATGTTGCCATCTGCCTGGGAAGGTTATTTGCTATAAAGGTTGGGTAATAGGTATATATTTTCGTCAAGAAAGGGGCATTTTGGAGCTGACTGTTGTTTCTCGGGCTTGGACTAGGCTATTATTTTGGGAGTTCCACACCCCCAAGAATAAACTCCTGGAGGACGAAAGTCACGAAGCAGTTGAGAATGTGGTGGTGATGGCCAACATTACCAAACTCACTGGAAATTCCCGTTCTGAAACCGCTAGTACTTGGTTAACCCCAGGAAATTCAGTGGTCACGTGTCCAGTTCCTACCCAAGAGATGAAAACATGAGAGGCAAAGGTTTTTCTCTGAGCTTCTCTGCTCGTCGACTTTCAGGACTGGGAAAGTCTCTGTGGGGCATGAGAATCTGGTCTTTTAGCTTCAGATTGGACATAGAAGATCTAGACTTCCACTCCTTAAAGGGCAAAGAAAGGGTCCACCCGGGCTCAGCCTCGGTCACGCCCTGTGCGTAACTGAAATCGCTGGCCATGAGTGAGTCTGTGGGGAAGAGGCTGTGTGTAAGTGACTTTGACTGTTGCTATAACAACAGTACCTCCGTCTAATTTCTTTTGAAAAATGAATTTTAGCTGGTGGGATAAAGCCAAGCAGCTTCTCCCCACAGATGAAAGCTCGGCCGACAGTCTTCGGAGCCCAGCTGTTTATGGGTTGAGTGCGTGGTGCACTGCCTGCCTCTGCCCACTGGAACATTCTCAGAGCCAGTTAAATCATACCCATGTTTGCCTGAATGTGAGAAAGCGCCTCTCTACACGTGGGCCTCGTCACCCACGGAGGATTCATCCTAGAGACAGAAATCCTCTCCTCCAGCCTTGTTTCCTATTTGTGAATAGTTACTCCAAAGACGTAAATAATGGCGATCCCTTTGCTGGCAAATGAAGGCAAGTCCCTTAGCTTTCAGCTTTGGGGTAAAAACCTGCTAAGAAATGGAGGTGTGGGAGTCAGATGCCATCCAGAAATACGAAAAACGTCCTGTTTGCTCACTAAGATGGTGTGTGTGTGTGTGTGCGTGCATGTGTTTGCGCCTGTGTGAAAGGGAGAGAGAGATGGAGAATTCTCTTCCAGGACGGTAGCTCTTACCTTTGCTTTCTGCGAACTTCAACTGCCCGAGGAAGAGCAGTGCCTGCCTCTTTGAGGGAAACAAGAGGCTTTTTATAGACTAGGAGATCTTATTTTGATACTTTTGTTTCCAAAAGGAGATAACAAGTGCTGGGATTTTATTCAACAGCTGTGTCAGAACCAGGCGCAGTGGGCTATTTGCGTCCCTTAAACTGGTGTGGGACTTCAGTGCCATGGAGGCACTCCTGGAAAGGGCTAAAAACAAAAAGGAGAATTTCTCCTTGAAAAAGAAGGGACATGTTGAGTAAACAGTGAAATAAAAATATTCTTGATTCCTACCCAAGGGAGAGAAAAGTACTCAGCCTCCCTCCTCCCAGAAAATAAACAGACTGAAACCTCATGCTTCCTTCCAATATGCCTGTTCTTTGGTCTGTGCTGTGGTGTAAGTCTCCAGCTGTGAAGGATGTAGATAAGATCTGATCTTTTCATTTGCCCTCTTCCTCCCTATGGTTTTCCCTTCTTCTTCCCTGACCTCCTTCACTGTCATTTCTTTACAGCTCTAAATAAAATGCCATTAGGAATTTCAGATTGTAATACAAGGTCACGCATACAGGCGTGTTTGAGTAGATAAAGTATGCGTGACATCTAGTAGGAGATATTCCTAAGGAAATTGTTTCTTGTCCTTCAAAATAAATGTAGTGTAATGTGTGTGCGTGTGTGTGTGTTTATGTATCTGAAAAGACAGAGCAGTTCAGTGTTCAGATTGTAGTATTCCGATGGCAACTGGCAACTGCAGATCTCAGCGGAGTTTTTCCTACAGAAAGCTACTGAATAAAGGAGGCTGCCACCAGGATACACACGTCTGCTCCCTCCTGAAGTTTTCAGCTATCATCACTTCTCAAACACATGCTAAATCTACAGAGTAACATCCTTCCTTGTAGAGGAACACAACACTTTTCTGTGAATCAGGCAGCTCTGACTCAAAACCCTGAACACATCCTCCTAAGGCCGTCACGACACAGGTGTCTAAAACGCTTTCCCAGAATTTCTAAGCAAGGTTTGCTCGTGTTTGATCAGAACAGGAGTCATCTGATGCAGAATAGCACAGTAGGTGAGAACGCAGATTTGAGAGGCAGATGGAACCAAGTAAGGCTCTGCTGTGTGTCCTGGGACAAATGACCACCCTCTCTGAGCCCATTCCTCATTCGTCATAGGGGTATTGTGAGGATTAACCCAGGTAATACAGGTAAAGCATTTAGCTTGATGTCTGGTACATTATAAGCTCTCAGCCAATTACAGTATTAAATGCCAATCTTGAAATATTTAGTAAGCAGTGAGCCAAAGTCTCTAATAAAAACTTCGAAGTTTAGAGCTTTCTACTGATAACTATGTGAGGAGATTTGAAAGTCATATAACCTTGGCATTTACAGAGATAACAGTCTCGGTTTTAATGAGTAGTTAATAAATTCACTGAAACCCCAGTTTGGACTACATGTATGGAGCTTGTGAAAAACCTCATTACTTCAGATATAAAGAGTACACAGAATTCATGTGACTTGTGATGAAAATATACTTTATTCATTCAACTGAGAGAAAGCCAAGAGCCTCTATGAACATTCATGTATTTGGAAATATGGAGATTTGAGGAGATCTTGGGACTTAGTGTTTCTCAGTGTCAAGGGCCTTGATTGCCTCTGCTCCTGTTGTTTTACGATCCATTCTCAATGTGTTGTTGTGGATAAAGTTGGTCCAATTTAGGCATAACTGAAGGATAAAAGCGTACCTAAAAATTCAGCCATGCACAAAAGATTTAAAATGCTTTTAAAGAATCTCTTATCTTGGCAGCTCGCAGCTGGAATTGGGTGGGCATCCACGTTCCAAACACTGAGAAGAGGTATGACGACTCTTGTGTGTACATACCTAAAACTGCTTAGGAATAGAGTTTTAAATCTGGCTCATAGCAAAAAGGAAAAAGATCATGGTCATTTATAAAAATAAACTCACGGTCCTGTCCCCTTGGGCTGGGGGTTCAGCAGTGCCCCAGCATTCCCTTGGGCCTCTGTAGCTGAGGTTTCAGATGCTTTCCAGGAGGGCGAGGCCCCTTCTGCGATGATCCTTTTCTTCCTGGAGCATTTCAGAAGAGAGATTTTTTTTTTTTTTTTTTTTGGCTCTGCCGCAAGGCTTGCAGGATCTTAGTTCCCTGACCAGGGATTGAACCTCGGGCCACGGCAGTGAAAGCGCTGAGTCCTAACCACTGGACCACCAGGGAAGTCCCAAGAACAGAGGTTTTTAACTGACCTCCCCTCCAGAGACCCATCATTTCCTACTGACTAGGTCCAGAGAAGCTGTATCTATCCTGGGATGGTCACAAGCAGAGGTTTTAAACTCTTGGCTCTCAGGGAAATAGTGTGTGTGTGTGTGTGTGTGTATGTGTATTTAAATTCATATGACTTTTATTATGTAATAATGTTGTTTTCTCTCTAAAATGATCTTAGGAGTATATAAGGCTGACAAGGTGCATTTCAGGAGTTGTGATAAGAGATCTCTTTTTTGTGTGTGTTGTTCTACCCTTCATGTAGATCCCCTTTAAACAAACATACTCAACTTTTGTCAATATATAGCTGACATGTGTTCACTTTCTGGTGTGGTCTCTGTTTTTGGGAATGAATCCATTCCTTTGCACCTGGCACACAGGCATACAGCACACCCTCAGTTCATGAGGAATGAAAATATAAAAATATAAAAAATAAACGTTTTCATGTAAAGTCTTGTAGAAATCCAGCAAGCTCCTGCAGTATTCAAGATCCTCTGTGCTTCGAAATATCTCCATCTAGAGCTTTGTTTCTTAGTCCTGTTTATGAGCTGTCCCAGAGTATCACCAATCAACTCAGGAGCATTTGATATTGACATTGGGTTTGTGTGTGTGTGTATTTTTTTAATCAAACAAACAACTTCAGAGTTTCAGGACTCCGGCAGAATTGTTCTTCTAGATCAGAATTTCTAAAAACTGGGGATGCTAGATCAACTACCTTAGAGAAATCGGAGGTTTTTATTATATTCCTTTAGATGCCTGTGCTGCCAACCTGTGTCCCAATGTGGGCCCTACCTTGGGCGACTAAATCAAACTGAGGAAGTGGCACCAAGACACCTGCATGTTTAACAGCTTCTCAAGACGCTTTAAAGTCGGATAATCACTGGGCTAGAAGATTGAACCTCTAAATAAACCTCCAAAGATCCTTTCTAAGGACGCTTAAATCTAGAAGACACTTCGGGAAATGTTTTGCACACTATTCATGTTCTACTAATTAAAATATCTAACACATGAATATTCTGGGTCACTCGTCAAATACATTAAATAAGCAAGTCAAGTTTATCCGTGTGTTCATATGCTTATTATCTGCTGGTAGAATGAGAAGAAAATAACCATATGAAAATTGATATGGTTAAACCAAATCATCTTCTGGTTTTGACCAGAGCAGATCAGAATGACCAAAATGTTCTCTTGGAGCCTCTAAATTAGTTATAGCATCTGCAGGCTGAGATTCCAATGCATCTTTAATTCTTGGGAAATCCTTGTGTCTCTAATATTTGGTGAAGGAAGTTCACTCACACTTTTGGTTGGAGGGGGTGCTTTGGCAGGTGAAAACCACTTGAAACCTTTGAAAGGAAATTTACAATTCAACTATGAAAACATCCAGCATTTTGAGTTCACATGCATGTCAAAACACTTGACCTTGGGAATGTTATATAAAGTCTCTGGGTTTCAGGTTCACTTTTCCTTTCCATGGTGCTCTTCATATGCTCTTGAGTTGTTCTCAACATAGGTTTCCTGGACCCTTAGAGTCCTCAAAAATTTTAAGGAAGGGACAGTCTATGAGCCATCTCCAGCATTTTAAAATAACCAAAATAAATTGTACATTTATTCAATGGTCATTAAAACACCCTACAGGCCAACATTTTCAAATGCCTGCTTTAGGGATCTTGTTACACAAACTGAGTGTGGTTATTTGAGAAACCTTTTTAGTTTTCATTCATTCATACAATCTTGTGAAGGAAAAGGCAAGCCGTTATGGTATGATGTGTACGAGGATGCCGTGGGAGCACATAGAGGGTCTCCAAGATTTGAAGGTGTGGGGAGGGGCTGTCAAGAGAGACCGTATAGAACGTAATGTCTAAACTGAATGGTGATGGACGAATAGAAGTGGTCGGGTGAAGAAGTTGGGTGAGAGTATAACATATGCAAAGACTCATAGAGACAGATAATAAACACCATGCATCCTGAGTATGGCAAATCATTAAGTATAACTGAAGGTTTAGAGTTGCTTGGTGTTGGAGGGCCAGTGGAGGGGAAGAAGTTGGAGGTGATAGCTGAGTCTGGAGAGGTGAGCAGGGAGTGAGGACCCAGTTGTGCAGGGCCGATGTGTGAGACTTAGATGATGCTGACGACAGCGGACAGCCCCAGAGGAGCTGCAAGTGAAGAATGGGTCCACATTTTATAAAGAAAATCACAGCCACAACACAGAGAATCGGTTAGAGAAGAGGCAAGACCGGAGCAGAGAGGCTAGTCAGGAGCTGCTACAGAAATCACGGGAGCAGTGTTGATGATCTGAACCAAGGTAGTGGCGTTGGAGGTGGAAGATGAGAATAAAAATCGTTAAGGATGAGAACGGATAGTCCTCAAGGTGTAACTGGTTTGGGGTGGTGGGGAGAGGGTGGAATCAAGCAAGGATGAGTTCTGAAAACAGTCTGAAAGAACTTTATCACGATTAGCATGGGAGCCCAGGGCCATTGATGAAGGCACGACTGTGCGTCACCGCCTGCGTGAATCAGGAGTGGGGGCCATGCAGTCACAGCTGAGTCTGAATTTGAATCCGGGTTGAGCACCTGCCCTTCCCCCCAACCCCCAGCTCTGTAATCTGGGACACAGTGCTTAATCTCACCGTACCTAAAGTTTCTCCTCTGTAAGTGGTTCTAATAAATCCTACCCACCTTTTAGAATCATTAGGAGTAAGAGACAGGAATCTGATAGTTACCCCCAATATCTTCTATCCTAAAATCTTCATTATTTTAATAGTAGGATCATCATGTTTATTCCCAAGCTCCCTGATCCTCCCCAATTTCATTCAAAGTCTGGGACAAGTCAATGAGAGTTTTTTTTTTTTTTTTTTTTTTTTTTAACTTAACTAGCACTGCTAAGAGTCTAAAGGAAGAAAGAATGTCTTCATCATGGACGCACTGGCCCAGGGGACCCGCTAGAATCTGCTGGGAATGTCAGCAGAGGCCTAGCTATCTTAGCCACGTTCCTCCTTGTCCTGGGTGTCACCCAGCCTCCCCATTCCACCTCCTCCAAAACACTGCCCTTTTCTCTGTTGAACCATCAGACCAGCACACGACCTGCCCCAAAGATTTGCTATGAGGATAATATACGATCCTGCGTAAAAGTGCTTTATAACCCCAAAGGCACAGCTGTTCTTATTACTACTGGCCTGGGTGTCGTATCACCACTCCCAAACCCATTCTGTATCTCCCTGCCTCTAAGTTTCTCTCTCTGTCTCTCTCTCTGTCTCTCTCTGTCTCTCTGTCTCTCTCTCTGTCTCTCTCTGTCTCTCTGTCTCTCTCTCACACACACACACACAGTTTGACAGAAACAGAAGCCATCAAGCCACACTGTAGGCGAGAGACTCGTGCTGGAGCCGCTGTGGAGGAGGAGGAATGGTTTCCCTTAGAGTAACGGACACATGAGCGCGGCCCCCATTGTACTAGGCAGGGGATGAACAGCAACTTTAGCTCCTGGCACCGCAGCGTCCCTTAATGGGAGAAAACATGTATATGTAATCATACAAGCATACCGGAACAAGGAAGCTGAAGCTCGGTCAAGAGTTCCTGTGATTCTTCCACAGGAGCACAAATCGTACTAAGGAGGCTTCCAGCTGTGGGAGGCAGAAGGGCCAGGGACTTCCTGAGATGAGGCTATTCGGGACGAGACCCTGACCCGAATCCTTACGGGGACGGGGAGTCCCCAGGACGTTTCCCCGTTCTCACGCCCACTGAGCAGGAACTTGCCTGCAAGTTCCTCAGCCCGCAGGTCCTGTCTCCTCCTGCCCGCTCTCCATCTATCTCCCAAGCGGGAAATGAGGAGAGAGTTAGACAAGCAAAGGATGATGAGACGCGGGAGGGATGCTTAGATGGCTCTGCTATTTTGGACACGACTAAAAACTATAACATGGTTTCAGTGTATCTTCCGTGAGGTCTTTCTTATATTCCCAACGCTGGTACAGGAAATATATGTCAAGATTTGTGTTAAAGGGGCCAGCAATGGAGAACTCTAGGCCCTGAAGGAAAAGGAAATACTCAGCAGCTCCATTCAGGTTGCATCCTGGAAACGTATTTGATTTGAGCCCCAACCATCCACTGCTGTTCTACAATCTAGGACACAAATACATTAGCACTTGGACTCAGGCTTGAATTGCAAATTTGATCTTTTGTTGTTCATATTTAAAAAGCTCTACAAGGTGCTTGGAAAACGTTAGGCTTTTGCAGGCTAAGGAACAGAAGTATTATCATTTTACCTATTTGTATTTAGAGATCCAGAAACTAATCTCTCTCAGCTGCAGTTGTGACTATTGATATCACTGCATTTTAAAAAATTTGTATTGTGTTTTAAAAATAGTAATAGCGAAGGCTTAGTGGGTGCTTACACGATACCAGACATGAAGCTAAGTGCTTTCCATATTATTTCATTTAAGTTCATCCTCACAGTAACTATAGGAGCTAGATATTATTAACCCATTTTACAGATAAGGCATCCAAAGCTTAGGAGAGTTTAAATAAGTTTTCCAGGATTCATTCATTCAACATGTATTTATTATCTACTTTGAGCTACTAGGGGCCCAGTAGTGGAATAAAGCAGAAAAATCCCTGCCTTCATGTAACTCACTTTCTAATGGAGGGTATCGTAGCTAACATTTATGAAGTACCAGACAATATTTATATGTATGAACTCTTAGGTAGGGGTTCTTGGGTTTGAAGCCAGGCTTTCTAACTCCAGGGCCATTTGGGCTGTTTCTGTGTTACTGCCCTATTCTTTTTTTTTTTTTTTTTTTAACATCTTTATTGGAGTATAATTGCTTTACAATGATGTGTTAGTTTCTGCTGTATGACAAAGTGAATCAGCTATAGTTTCTGCTGTATAACAAAGTGAATCAGCTATACGTATACATATATCCCCATATCTCCTCCCTCTTGCGTCTCCCTCCCACGCTCCCTATCCCACCCCTCTAGGTGGTCACAAAGCACCCAGCTGATCTCCCTGTGCTACTGCCCTATTCTGACTCACCCACCTAGGCCTGCTCTGCTGATAAGAGGTGAGGCTTGGGGTTCCCAGCCAGACCTGTCTGTCTCCATGGTCTCGGCCACCACTATTTTCCAGTGGAACAAACAGAGCATTTGCCTTTATTTCTCCATCCTGCCCCATCCATTTCATGGCCTAGAACAGAATCATGGACCTGTAGTTTTAAAAATAAAGTCAGGTTCATTTTTAAGACAAGTGTCTGTTTTTTTAAAGTTAACATCCCTGCAGGAGGTGCAGAGGGCCCTGAGCTTTACTTCTTTTAGACCCTGAATCTGTCATATCTGAACTTGCCACTGTGTGTTGGAGCCACATTCAAGTATCTGCCATATCTACAATCAGAACCACGGTTTCCTGGTTTGTTCAATAAATAACGTAATTTTCTAGCAGGTTCTACCTAAGATGATGGATTGAGCCAGATCTTGTTTGAAGTCAAATCCCAGTGTGTCCCAGTTGGGGCCTTGTTTTCAGAAATTCAGGAACACCTACCAAGCAACTACAGAATATTTGGTGATTAAAAATAGAAAGTTTATCATTCTCTTATTGTCTAGATGACCAGGAGCCATGTTTCTGAGGCTGGTCCCCTGAAAGGATGTCTAAGTCTCCGATCTGTGAGGGTATAATTGTGTGTGCACGAGAAGATCCTAGGTGTGTGCCCTAAGCTGGTGGAAGACCAAGAAGTTTCTGTGAATAATTAAATAGCCAATGATTTGAAGACAACATATCACAAGTTTGATTAAACCATGTCTTTAAAAAATTATCGAAAGTGTTAGTGACTTAAGACTGTCTTAAATCATGAGCAACTGTATATATAGGTAGTTTCTTGTAGGCACTGATATTTCTAACCACAAATAAATGGCAGAGAAAAATATGGATATTACAAATTATAAAAAATTACAAATAGTGAAATAGCAAAGAATGGTTTTTTAAAAGTATCATTATGATAAGTGAAGAAAATAATTGAAGAATGATATCTCTAATTCAAAAAAAAAATAGAAAGTTTAGGAGCAAGGGTTAGACTGGATTTTTACTTAAGGACCTCTTTTGTTTCCTTTTAAAATGGAATTCTCTACTTACGAGAGAAAGGCAATAAAGTAGCACATCTTAGAATCCCCCAGATTGTCTCCGGAACGGTTTTATTCTACAGGGGGCGCCTGGGGAGGCTTCCCAGTTCCATGTGTGAGTGCGGGGTCAGAGGGGATCCTGCTCCTCTCCCCCCCTTGCTCCTGTGATACGCAGCCCCTCTGGCAAGGATAGGAGAGTGCCCAAGTGGGGCTCTTCTGCCTCTTCCCTCCTTCCCCAGGTCACTCTGCCTTGTGCCTTCAGCTCTGCAAAGTTGCTGAAACCTCTGTCCAACCCAGTTTGCCTTCCCTTTGTCGTCATCCACCAAGGGTTGCCCCCGGGCTTTTCAAAGGAGTCCAGTTAAATGGACACAGCACTCTCCAGGGTGAGAGATTCCATTACCAGGAATGTCGAAGCTCAAAGTCAAGCATTCTTTAATGTCAATGGAGTTGCCTCCTGCTCTGATCCAAGCTCACCTCCTTCAGCCCCTGTGAATTAAACAGTAGAATCATTCATTTTTGCCACTGTCTATTAACCACTGCTGTGAACTTGAACTGAACACTACCTGCAGCCCCACAGATACACAGTAAGCAAGTCAGCCATAGCCCCTCTTCTTGGCGCTCACTAAACAGACACTTAAGCAATTGCCCCAAAGTATGGTAGCAGCTATGATGGGGAAGTAGAGGTTGCTTGGAGAAACGTATTCCAGGATTTCCAACCCAGTGCAGGTGGGTCAAAGGAGGTACCTATTGTAGTTGGGGTGAAGGGATGTGAGAGAAGATTTCCTAGAGGAAGTGAAGTCTAAGCTACAACCTGGAAGATGAGTAGCTATTACCAGGGGAAGGGGAGGAGGAGGGGGAGGAGTATATTCCAAGAAAAGAAAACAACATGTACTGTGCCCTGGAAGCAGAAGGAAGCTTAAGACCAAACAATGAAGAATCCCATCACTTAGGAGAGCGAAAGAAGAATACATAAGAGACTGAGAAAGCACAGATGGAAAGAACGAAGGAAATCCAGAAAAGTGTGGTATCATGGAAACCCTTGGAAGCATACTTTTAGAACAGAGCAGGCTACTATGTCACGAGGTGCTGGGAGGCCAAGTAAAATAAGAACCAAAAAGAAGTTTCTGGTTATGTTAACCATTAATCTTCATTTCTGTGTTATTCAGTAAATGTGTTAAATTCCATAATCTTAGAGGATTTTCAGTGTTCTTTAAAGTATTGTTGATTTAATTCCTTAACGTTCTCAAGTCAGATGTGACAAGAACTTAAGATAGATATTAGCACCTTTCTCGAGCATGACACATTTTGGTCCAAGTCTCACTCGTAGCATTCATTTGAAAAATAATAATAAGACGATGCTTCCCAATGGGAGAATTATTGCCTTAACTCTTTCTTTTCTTTTGTTCCACCGTCCAGTCTTTAGTTTGCTTTCTATCTCTTAGCCGTGTGAGCTCTGCTTTTGGGTAAAACCTTTTCCCATAGAATTTGAATTGAAGCCTGGCCAATTTTGAAATTAGAAGTATAACATCTTTCTGATGTGTTCTAAACCATTTAAAAATGAGTTCGTCGTGATGCGTACCACCATGCTTAATGAGTAAGTAAACCATGACTTGGAGATTAAGTCATTCTCTTTCCTGTTTCTTTTCCAGCTCCAAGAGACTGTGAAAAGGAAGTTGGAAGGAGCCCGATCACCACTTAATGGAGACCAGCAGAATGGTGCTTGTGATGGGAGTTTTTCTCCAACCAGCAAGCGAATACGAAAGGACATTCCTACAGGGATGGAAGCCATCAACAATTTGCCCAACAATATGCCACTGCCTTCAGCTTCTCCTCTTCACCAACTGGACCTGAAGCCTTCTTTGCCCTTGCAGAATAGTGGGGCTCACACTCCTGGCCTTCTGGAAGATCTGAGTAAGAATGGGAGACTCCCAGAACTTAAAATTCACGTGAACGGTTGCAGTGACCTGGAGGACAGCTTCACCATCTTGCAGAGCAAGGACCTCAAACAAGAACCTCTAGACGACCCTACTTGCATAGACACATCAGAAACGTCTCTTTCGAATCAGAACAAGCTATTCTCAGACATTAACCTGAATGACCAGGAGTGGCAGGAATTAATAGATGAACTGGCCAACACGGTTCCTGAAGATGACATACAGGACCTGTTCAACGAAGACTTTGAAGAGAAGAAGGAACCAGAATTCTCGCAGCCGGCCACGGAGACCCCCGTCTCCCAGGAGAGCTCCAGCGTGAAGAGTGACCCATCTCACTCTCCTTTTGCACACGTCTCCATGGGCTCTCCCCAGGCCCGGCCTCCTTCTTCTGGTCCTCCCTTTTCTACTGTCTCCACGGCCACCAGTTTACCTTCCGTGGCCAGCACTCCCGCGGCCCCCAACCCTGCCAGCTCGCCAGCAAACTGTGCTGTCCAGTCCCCTCAAACTCCAAACCAAGCCCACACCCCGGGCCAGGCTCCACCTCGGCCTGGAAATGGTTATCTCCTTAATCCGGCCGCCGTGCCAGTGGCTGGTTCGGGGTCGGGGCCTGGTGCCGTGCCCGGCTCTGAGCTGTCTCCGGCCGAGCAGCTCAAGCAGATGGCAGCCCAGCAACAGCAAAGGGCCAAGCTCATGCAGCAGAAGCAGCAGCACTCAAATCAGACCGCAAGTTGGTCTCCTTTAGGGCCTCCATCCAGCCCCTACGGAGCAGCTTTCTCTGCGGAAAAACCAAATAGCCCAATGATGTACCCCCAAGCCTTTAACAACCAAAATCCTATAGTGCCTCCGATGGCCAACAACCTGCAGAAGACGACAATGAATAACTACCTCCCTCAGAATCACCTGAATATGATCAATCAGCAGCCAAATAACCTGGGGACAAACCCCTCAAACAAACAGCACAGTATTCTTACTTACGGCAACACTAAGCCTCTGACCCATTTTAATGCAGACTTGAGTCAGAGGATGACGCCCCCGATGGCCAACCCTGGCAAAAGCCCGCTGATGCCCTACATCCAGCAGCAGCCCCCGCAGCAACCCCCGCCGCCGCAGCCGCTGCCACAGCTCCAGGCCCCCAGGGCACACCTGAGTGAGGGCCAGAAACGCATGCTTCTCATCAAGCAGAAGGGAGTGATGAATCAGCCCGTGGCTTACCCGGCGCTTCCATCCCACGGTCAGGTAAGTGTGCAAGTGGGACGCGCTTGGAGGGGCCCTTGGCGTGCGTGGCAGACCGTCGACGTGCGACGCTCCCCGTGCTTCAGTGGTAGGGGGTTAATCACCTGTGGAAATCCTTCCTACATATCCTCACGTAGTTACCACGTTTGTTTGAGGGTTTTTTCCTCTTTTTCCTAAGAGATGCGGAAAGGCGGCACAGTATACTTTCCTGTATTTGAATGCCTGGGAATCGGACTTCTTTTATTCTGGACATGGTAAAAGATAAGAAAGCGAAAATGACATAAAATGCTCACTAGGAAGGAAGCAGGCTGTCGAGGTCCCATGACAGAACGTGGTTCTCCTCCTGTAGCTTCTCTCCCGGGTCATGCGGTCCAGGACTGGGGATGGCGGGAAGGCCAGAGCGTTTAGGGATCTCTACAACCGTCTTAGAAGGTTCTGAACAACCTTGGCCTGTCTCACTGAATTATGAATCGTGGAAATTTGGATTCTTGATGTTCAAAGGTGGGAGAGTTTTCTGTGTTTGCAAAGGGAAGTGGAGGATAGATTTTTATAGGACCGTGTAACGTTTTAACATTTGTCGATGTATTAGCACCATCAGAAGCTGTTTCAACCTCGTGACCTGAGAGTGTAGTAAAACCTCTCCAATTCGTTCAGCTCTGGTTCGGGAGAATTTGATGATGACCGTCTCTTAGTGCTCTATTAAAGTCTCCTCTTTCCCACTGTCTTTCGTCATGACATCCTGGTATCGGGGTGTAGGGCTCTCAGGGATCCATGGTAAAAATGAATGGCAATCATTGGAGAGTGGACCCTCATTGACGAGCATCGGCTCTCCTCACCCTGACCCATGTAGCAAGCAGACAACGCTCCTTTAATGTAACACGTCATCTGCCTGGCAGGGCGCGGGGGAAATCCGCGGTTCTACTGATCTTACCCCGACATGGGTGAATTCATGAGCCATCCATCATTTTATTGCCGACTGCTGTCAGTTGTGTAGGCATAATTCTGCGCCTCCGTCCTCTCTGGATGCCCACATTTGCATTGCAGTTGGAGACTTTGCAGGAAAGTCTTTGCTTTAGGGGCCCTCGTGCAAACAGGTCCAGACTAGTGCTTGGATATGCATCCACGGTGGGGTGCATTGGAAGCGCTGGGAAGAAAGGCAGGCAGATCTTGCATCACCAGGCACTGTTTGCATCTGCATCTCCAGGTGTGCGCCCCCCCCCCAGCCCCCCGCCCCACCTCCCCAAGCCTGAGGGAGGCTGCAGGGCTGGAGGTGGTGCTGGCCTGCAGAGACAGGCCTGAGCTCTGTGGCTTGATGCTTGTCCTTCACAGCACTTCCAACCCCAAAACCTCATAGTGGTTTCTTGTCTGCACATTGCTGTCCAGCTCTAGAGAAATTCTGCCTGGAGAAATAAAAATGTAGCTTGGTTGACATCAACGGCAATCAGTAGCTGGTAGAAAAACGTCATTGAAATGGAAACTTTTATGTCTTATCTTGGTTTCATTAAAACTCTATATACCATTGGAAAACGCAGCATTTTATACATTTCAGTCTTAAGTTCTGAAGCAGGCAAAAATATAGGCAATACACAAGGATGTTTGCTGTAGCCCCGAGGTTTATGAGATGGAAGGCTGTCAGAATGGTCTGCTCTTAATCTTAGTGCATCTTGTGCTTCTACATCCGCTGTTTTTCACACCAGCTGCGGTAGAGTCCTTCCTCCAAACCAGACCAGTGGTGCCGACTCTGCAGACACGTGGGTGCAATGTAAGGCAGCCTCACTCCTCACCCTCACTTCAATGTCTTTTGAAATTTGCCAGCTTGGGGCGAAGCTCCTGTCTTTGCTGGAACATGAATTTTAAAGGTGCTTATTTCAGGTCCTTATGCTTGCCTGTCTATGAGTAACCAAAGCCTTGAGCTGCAGAGGTCATGTTGAGAAAGGGCTCGGTCAAGTGATGAAGAAACAGAAGTGATGGTTTTCTGGATTAAATCTGTGGGCTCCTCCGCTCCTCCTTCCATCTCACGAGGTGCTTTCAGGACGGACAGAATCTTCCTTATTAGAATAATCATTTCTTAACCTCATAAAGAACCATCAAGCAAAAGCATGCTTTTTAATGAAATATTAACTCACCACTGTTTGAAACAAGCTTCGACATACATATATAAAAACATGTGACTATCTTTCTGCAAAGATACCATTTATTTCATGCTTTTATCTGATTGTGGAGAAGTATTGACACAGCCCTCGGAATAGCTAATTGCACTCTACGGGAGTACATTGCACAAATACAAGCATGAATTACAGGCAAGATATAAAGTATAATTATACATAGGTATAGTTCAAATTTGTTGTCTGCTGTTGCTAGTGAAAATTCACTTTACTCTTTGTTGGCCACAAGGACCATGATGAACACTTAGTTTTAATGAGTAACTCGAGCACTGAAGCCAATATAACACTAGAACACTTATTTCAAGATAATTTTCTTATACAGACGTTTACTTATTTGGGACATTTGCAGCAAACGCCATTTCTCTCAGGAACAAATAGAAATTCACTTTGTTCCTGGAGGTTTTGAGAAAGAGGGAGCCAAAAATAGAGAAAAAAAACCAACACCACTTATTTCAAAATTTTGAATATGTTTTATCTGGTAGTTCCACTTCTCAGAATTTACATATTATTCCTTATAATTAGAGAATTGAACAAAGATTTATGTACAAAGGTTATGCTCATGGTTTGCTTATGATTGTGAAAATTAGGACCAAAATAAGCATTTTGGAAAAATGAATAATGTACATGAAAATCATGCTATTAATGAATGATTAATCACATGGAAATGCTCAAAGTATGAGTGAAATGAGCAGATCAAATAACAGCTTGTATGTCACAATCCAAATGGTGTTTTTTAATAGGTATAGAAAAATACAGAATAACTAGAATATTAAGAATGGTATTTCTGGTTGGTAAAATTATGAGCAATTATTATTTTCCTCTTTATACTTTTCTTTCAATTATTTGAGTATTATTTATTGTGTTTTTTTTTTCATCTTTATTGGAGTATAATTACTTTACAATGTTGTGTTAGTTTCTGCTGTACAACAAAGGGAATCAGCTATACGTATACATATACCCCCATATCCCCTCCCTCTTGAGCCTCCCTCCCACCCTCCCTATCCCACCCCTCGAGGTGGTCACAAAGCACCGAGCTGATCTCCCTATGCTATGCGGCTGCTTCCCACTAGCTATCTATTTTACATTTGGTAGTATATATATGTCAGTGCTACTCTCTCACTTCGTCCCAGCTTCCCTTTCCCCGCTGTGTCCTCAAGTCCGTTCTCTAGGTCTGCGTCTTTATTCCTGCCCTGCCACTAGGTTCATCAGTACCGTTTTTTTAGATTCTATATATATGCTTTAGCATACGCTATTTGTTTTTCTCTTTCTGACTCACTTCACTCTGTATGACAGACTCTAGGTCCATCCACCTCATTACAAATAACTCAAGTTTCGTTCCTTTTTATGGCTGAGTAGTATTCCACTGTACATATGTGCCACATCTTCTTTATCCATTCATCTGTTGATGGACATTTAGGTTGCTTCCATGTCCTGGCTATTGTAAATAGTGCTGCAATGAACATTGTGGTACATGTATCTTTTTGAGAAATCCTCTTTATACTTAGTTTTTTTAATGTTCCATCATACATGTATGTTTAATTCTACCACTAGGAAAAAAAATGTTTTTAAGGAAGGAAAATACCCAATTTTTTAAATGTTTACATTCACTAATTTTTTTTCAAAAAATCCTTAGTTATCCAATTTGCTAGTAGGATTGAGGTGATACCGTTACTTTCTATTCTTTTACATATATGAGTTGTGAATCCCTGCTCTAGGAGATAGTTCAAACTCCTTCTCCCCACACTTCACTCTCTTTTCTTTTCTCTCTCCACATCCCCTTTCGTTCCTTACGATCTTCTCTTAATTCATATGAAAATCAGCTAAAATAGTGACAATGAAAATATTAATAAAATTTCCACCATTATAAGTTTTCAACTCTTCTCTGAGTTATGCTCTTGTTATTATTTCTTTGATCATTTCTCCCTTCCCTTTTCTCCTTTTCCACTTTCTGGAACTTCTCTTCATCATGTATTGGACCTTCTGGATTGCTGTCTAATTTTTAAAATATGTGTTTCTGTGATGAAATAACCAGAACTTACTTTGGTTGTGTCTATTATCTTTTCCTGATCTTGTTTCTCAAGGACAGGACCTCTCTCTCTCTCTCTCTCTCTGTTTTTACTAATTTTTGTATAGTACAGAACGCTGTGTCTTAAACATAAGGATGTTTCATAAGTCATTTGATGGCAATGATCAAAGTTTGGACCAAAAATATGTTTACAGTTGATTATCAGCTCCAACGGGGAGCGTGTTAGCACAAATAACACAGAGCTGCCATTGAGATCAAATAGAAGAACTGGAAAGGCAAGTCTAAAAAGAATCCTTTGATAGGAGGTGGTTATCTTGAACCAGTGGAACAACAATGAGATTGCTGGGATGGCAAACTCTGTCTCTGTGTCCGACAAGCGAAAAAACAATGGAGCAACTATGAAAGAAGTAAAGCAAAAGCAAATGACTACTTGCTGGTCAAGGAAGGGTACAGGGATACCCAGAGCCCAAGAATAATTCCTACGGGGAAGAGTGGAAAGTGAATGATTTCCAAAATGTGATGTTAATTTTTACTAGTTGCACTCATAGGACTAGATAAATCATAGACACTTCGCTACTTCATTCTTCATATGTGTGCTTTCTGTGTGTGATTGGGTCTATCATAATGAGTCCATATATGCTTATATTTTACAGAATGTTTTCCCCTTTCAATTTTATTTTACCAAAATCCGTTGGGTCTCCTGTGAGGTATATTATTATAAGCTTTGGAGCCATAAAAATCTCCACAGAAGGACCAGAGCTCCAATATTCACAGACATCGTGGAAATCTCTTTGAAGATACATTTTTCTTAACTTTAAAAACTTGGTGCCTCTTTGTTTAGTTTTTGTAAATTATGTATTGTTTATTTTATCCAAATAATACACGACCTAGTTCAGAAAATCAAATAGCACTATAAGGCTTATCAAGAGTAGCCCCCTGCTTCCTCCCCTCCATTCTAATTTCTGCTTCCCAAAGGCAGTTGCTTCAAATCATGAAGTTGTTTTCTCTTATCTCCATAAACTGCTGTTCCTCAATATTTCAATTATTCGATTCTATAAAAGACGAGGATTTAACTCACTTACACTGCCCTCCTCACAAACAACCCTCTCCACACACCGCCTCTCTTTTTCTCTTCCCATACTCGCAGTAGAACTCGATATATCACAAATTATGATTTTAAATTTATTTATTTATTTATTTATTTATTTTTGGCTGTGTTGGGTCTTCGTTTCTGTGCGAGGGCTTTCTCTAGTTGCGGCAAGCGGGGGCCACTCTTCATCGCGGTGCGCGGGCCTCTCACTATCGTGGCCTCTCTTGTTGCGGAGCACAGGCTCCAGACATGCAGGCTCAGTAGTCGTGGCTCACGGGCCCAGCTGCTCCGCGGCATGTGGGATCTTCCCAGACCAGGGCTCGAACCTGTGTCCCCTGCATTGGCAGGCAGATTCTCAACCACTGTGCCACCAGTGGTTACCCTTTTTCGATCTAAAGCTATTAATTATCATTTTAAAATTAAGTTTTCTAGTACTCCCTGCTTTGTTTCTGTTTCTCCTAAGCACCATTTTCCGTATGCTCACTTTATTTTTCTTTCTTTCACATTGAAAGCTTTTCTCACATGTTTGTTTATTTAAAGGGTGAGGCACGATAAAGCTAACTAGTTGCTCTGTGCGCTTAGATAGGGCTTGTCAAATGTGGAGCTTCACTGTAGGGGGATTGAGCTAGAACCCAGCCACTTCCCTGGGCCAGTGTCTACAGATTTTTCCCCCCAGGGCCAGTCAGAAAAGACTCCCTCAACCTCGTTACAGAGAGTTGTAACTCTAGAGGCCGGCTTTCAGGAGCTGAGCAGAGGAAGGGAATCGGCAGGTGGTGATGATGGTGAGGGGTATCTCACTAAATACTTTGTAGACTTTCACTTAATTTCCCTGTTTTGTATGGCTCCTCAGCCCACCCTCAGCCAGGGCTGGGATGCAGGATTCCAGAGTTTTGTGGCTTCACCTCTCCCAACTCCTTCTTCCAGTCTGGGGTTGTGTATCTGGTCCACCTCTTCATTAAACAGAACTTTAGCCAATTTTCCTTTTGTGTGCACCCCACACCTCCCACGCTGGCATTCAGAGGTGCTTCTGACTCCTGAGATTTTACAGAATCCTTTAACTTGACCCATCTTGCTTTATTTCTGGCTTCCCCCACTGCCGGATTAGATTTAGCTTTCCCTAAACAGCTCAGTCGTTCACCACTCAGCCATCTGATTTTCATCTTCCAGAATTTTGTTGACACCCTGGATGGCTATTTCCATCTCCCACCCTCTTTGTTTTGGATGCTTATGTCATTTTTATTCCTTTATTGTCACTATACCAGGGAGTTGGAAAATCCAAGACAAATGTGGATGTTCAGTCTACCAGAGGCTTCCTTGGCGACTTTCAACACCTTTCTATCTGAATACCGAATACTGTCCAATATTGAAATTTATATGTTACAGCATATTTCACATTATTGCTTCTAACATTTTGGGCTTTAATAGAGCTGATTTCATGAATGCTAAAGTGCTCTCTTGACATAAAATTTACATGTCAAATACATGTGTTCAGAAAGACAGCAGTGTCAACATGACCATCATGATATTTTAGAATAAGATCTGGTGGTTATAACCATTGAGTAGTTTTTAGAATCTTGAAAATATTGACTTACTTCAAGGACTATAGAAACAATTTAAGTTCCATGACCCTGACTAAGCCAATAGCATCTGGCAACTCAGATGCAAGGTAAAATATTGACAGAACCCTCATCACTGACTTAATCCAGGGCCTCCCAGCTGAGGGGAAACCCGTGGGCAGAAGCACTACGAAATTCCAGATAATAAATGAAATGTTCCAATTCATGGGTACAATAGGTCATTTCCATCCACATACTGGCATATTTTGAAAATCCTGATTGATATTCTGTCAGAGTCTTAGAAATATGAGGCTAAGAGTAAACAGCAGAAAAAGAAAAGTTTTAGGAAAGGAATTCATTTTATAATAGTACTGTGGAAGAAAGAGGTTTTAATTAGCCCCCTATGAGAATACTCTTTAAAGGTTTTGTGGGATGAGAATATTCTTATTTACTGAGGGAGCTTACAACCCGTCAGACAGTGGTTCTGAAACTTTTGTGGGCCTAAGAATCACCTGGGGAAATCGTTCAAGATACAGGGGATCAGATTCCACTGCCAAAGGTGCACAATCAGTAGGTCTACGGTGAGGCTTGGGAAGGTGGATGTTAATAAGCAAACCACCACCATTTTCTATTGGAAAAATAGTACATAAGGTAACTCTGGAACTACAGTTAAAGCAACCTATGTTTATTTCATTGCTCAGTATTTGCATGTGCTTAAATTATTGTCCGTGGAACTACAAATTCTGCAAGGTCTCCGACTTGTATCGTTTGAAGTAAGATGGAAAAGTTAGGGTACTCTGTGCTTCCTGGATTTCCTTTTCTTTTTTAGGATAGAGTGATTTTTTTAAGAGATCAAATCCTGTGGATCCTGGCTATGTTTTGTAAATCATAGAATTACTCCTGTTGATTCTCTTAATAGGACAAAGCAGTTCATCCTCTATGCCCCCCGCCACCATGGTGAAGGGCAGAATTTCCCTTTGTCTCCCAGAGAGAGGGTTGGATAGTCAGTCCTCTGTTTCAGGACCTGCTGAGGGCCCAGCCTTGTGTGTGCCGAGCTGCTTTCTTGGGATCTGTAGAGAGTGCCATGATATGGAAAGGGCACACATTAAAGGAAGCACAAGGCTTACTGAGGACCTCTTTTAGGACATCTTCCTCAGAGCAAGACTGCTGGCAGGCACATCAGTAGGGTCACAACTTGGGGTTCTGTTTTCTGATGCTGTTACATCAAGAATGGCATCCAAGCACCTTTCCCAGATGTTCCTGGGCTTTGTGGAGGTGTTGCCTCGGCCACATGCTCAGTTTAATTCTACTTCCTGAGTCTTAGATTCCCTTCCTTGCAAAGTCATTCACTGAACCCTAAGCCCCGGCCCAATGCTCCCACTGGATATCCAGTGCATTCACACGTAAGAGAGTAGATCTGGCTCTATTTTTACCCTGACAGGAGCCTACTAGCCTAAGGGTCTATCGCAAGTGTATAAAATTGTGAAACCTGACCAGGCAAACCCTCCCCAAGTGTATTCACTCCTAAAATTCTTAGAATTCTAAATATAGACTAAGAAGATATATCAAAATAGTATCATCTACAGTGTCTGGCAGTATGCAGTCCAGTTGGGGAGATGAGGAGGCTTATGAAACAAGTAAATACAAGGCAACAAGTGGTTAAGTGCCATCTTACTAAATTCTACATTAAGGCTCATGGGCAGAGAGAAGGCGAGGGTCAGGGCTGCTGGGAGTAGAAAGGAGAAGCCTCCAAGGGGGAGATAAGCCTTGAGGCAGACCAAGAATAAGTAGGAGTTGGATGCGTGGAAGGTGGTGGAAGGACATTCTGGTGCAGGCAAGGGGTTGTTCCTTAAGAGATGATACAGATTCTGGCCAGTCTGGAGGGAAGGTTACCCTTGGAGAATAGTGAAGCGAAAGGCATGGGAGAACAGCTAGCGGACCTTCTACTATTTGAAGTAGGAGACAGTAAGAATCTCGATCTGGATGTGGCATTTAAATTTTAAGGAAAAACAGACACAGCGGCATTTAGAGGAAAGGAATAACAGAACTTGGTGATTGAATATATGATGAGATGAAAGGGAAATGAATCAAATATTTATGACCATAAGGTTAAATATTAGGGTAGTGTAATAGTTTCTGAAAGATGATAAGCATGTCATATATACATCTAAATATCAAAACTTATTTGTATTTAAAAGCAACTCAAACAGTTGTTATTATTTATCTTATTCTGCTGATTTGTATTTCTCATTTGCTAAGGTACAGGTTCCACGCTCTGCAATAGGGTGAAGCAAGCACATAGCACTTTTTTAAAAGTTTGTGTTAAATTGAGCCACAAATATCTTCTCCTGTGTTTTGTAGTTGGACTTTTTGTTTTTATAAGGGGTTAGTTTTCAATAAATTCATATTATTATGAAAATAGTTGTTTTCATTAGAGTAGTAATAGACTATTATATGTTCCTTTTGCTTAATATTTCTATCATAAGGATTTACTTGGTCACATCTTACCTATGACTCGAAAGTCCTGTCTAAAGATAGCCATTACGCTAGAATATGAGAGGAGCGGGATTCCAAGCTTTCAAACATAGTACATCATCATTCATTAACTACTCATAGCAACTCTGGACTTTTCTTTGAAAAACAAAATGCTGTTTTCCGATACAAAGATATTCTATTATATCTTGGTTTCTGAGCAAGTTTCTATGGAATTCATCTTTTTTATGACACCAAATGGTTTGCATCTGACACAGTGCGTAAAGAATCAAAATACCTTTTATGAGTTAGTTACATTTCTAATACATTGTCATGATTAGTTAATATGATTCATGAGCTTATGCGGCTTATCTATACATTTTCATTTACTAAAGAGTAAGTATTGACTCCATATAGTATCCAAACTGATAACTCTCATTTATTAATATCATGATTTCCTAGAAGACGTTTTATCAACATACCTGCATTCCCTAATTGCTTTTGCATCCGACACATTTGAAAGTTTATTTGGGCTTCTTTTCTGCACTGGGCTCCAGCCAGTTCATACAAAGGACATTCATGAGCTTGCTAGGCCGCGAATGCTTGCGGTGCCAAGCTGAAGGTAGACAGTGGTGCAAGGAAGAAGGTCATCTCTGGGTGGAGAGAGCAGTGCACCTGAGGCCACTGCTAGTGTTTCTAGGGCCGGGGTGAGAATCGGGAAATGGTCACCCCCTCTGAGCAGATGGGCTGCAGCTGCAGCCTCATACACATCCCAGGTGTGAAGCAGCCCCCTTGCACCCTCCACTGGACACTGTTGTTCTATTCATGAACTGCACAACCACAGGTTGGGGCTCTGGTACACCTGCTCATTCCCTAAAAGCCACTAAGCGCAGAGCAGAGAGTCAGTTTCTCAGGTCAGTGCAGTAAGAATCCAAGTACCGTGTGCCACGCGGTGCCATGCTGTGCTGTCCCCAAGGGGCCTGGAATGTGAAACCATCAGGTTGAAGGGTGACCAAAGGCCCTGGAATGCAGGGTGGTTCACATCTGACTGTAGAGCAGCCTTCATGACAGACAGTGCTGGTTTCAATATCACTTCTTACTAAGATTTTCCTTGCTGTGGCAGAAAAGCCCAGAGAAAATCATTTGGCCTCTCAGAGCTGTGACAGGTGTAGATGTACCAAACTCTAGAGCGGAACTGCCAATAGAAATAGCATACAGACCACAAATACAAACCATGGAATTTTAAAATTTCTATTGGCCACGTTACAAAAGGCCCAAAGAAACAGATAAAATTAATTTTAATATATATAGGTATTTTTTAAAAAGCGAATGAATTGACTATTTAAGCCAGGCTTTTATTTTTATTTTTTGTCCGTGCCACACAGCATATGGGATCTTCGTTCCCCAACCAGGGATCGAACCCATGCCCCCTACAGTGGAAGCGGGGAGCTCTAACCACTGGACCGCCAGGGAATCCCCTTAATCTATTTTTATTTAGCCCAATAAATGAAAATATGATGTCAAAGAATATAAAAATTGTTAATGAGATATTTGACATTGTTTTCTTCATACCAAGTCTTTGAAATCGGGTGTGTCTTTTACACTTACAGCACAACTCAATTTGCACAGGCCACGTTTTGGGTGTTCAATAGCCACACGTGGCTGGTGGCCAGGTGTTGGACAGGGCAGGTCTAAAACAACAATAGCAAAAGTCTGCTCTGTGATCAGAAAGGCGATCGACAGGACCAGAGGTGAAGCAGGATGAAAATGTTTTGGCTGTTTCAGAGCCGCTGATTCTTTATGTCACCTCTTAACAGCTCTGTGACCCTAAACCGGACAGAATAGACTGGACAGAATAGACCGGTGCCTCCCATTGCCCTCCCGACATCCCGAGAGCCACACACAGCAGGCTCTGTGTCCTTGTCATTAGAATTCACCTGCTCTGCGTGGCCCACGGCCTTCAGATACTTCCACAGCCGTTTGTTACCGGGGGCTTCCCTTATTCATTCAAACCCTATTGTCAACATATAACATTCGTGAGCAGCAGCCTTGGGGCCATATAAACATCCTGCGGTGGGTCAGGAGCGCCTGACCTCCTATTAACATGTCAATGAGAGTGGCTGGTGCTCTGGGCTTGTTTTCTAGGGTTTTGATGAGCTTCATTAATTATGTTGAGAAAAAAAGGTGTGCAGCTGGAGAAGAACCCACTTAGCTCCACGCAAACGTGAATAATTGGACAGTTGACAGAGTGTTAAATTGGCGGTCTAGTGAGAGAAACTCGTGAATAAACACAATTCCCCCGAACGCCACAAAGCAGGTACAGTTCTCTCGCCCGGTCACCTGCACCTTCTCTGGACTTGAGAACCGGCTGGTGTGAGCTCGTGTGAGATCAGTTAGGGAGCTGCCCTGGCAGGTCAAGCGTGGACTCTGGAGCTAGGAGGGATATTCACATCCTGCCTTCACCTCTTCGTTACCTGTAGGATCTTGGGCAGATTACATAAGCTCTCTCTGAGCTTTAGTTTTTCCATCTAGAAAATGGGGACTGTAATAATAGGATTGTTGTGACGATTCTGTGTCTTAATTTATGTATAGCATTTAGAATATTATCAGACCTATTATATGTACTCTATGCATTTTTTTAAATGTAAAACATTAATCATACCATAAGCTATTCATACCTTGTTAATCCTCTAGGAGAGTATAACTGTGTTTCAGTTTTCCTCTAAGCTAACTTCATTCATTCATTCATTCATTCATTCAGTAGACATTGATTATATACCTGAAATATCTAGGTATTGGGCATACAAAGATGGAAAGATTCTGGGAGAAACATATTATCATATATATGAAAATCATGTAGACAGGGACTGCAAACAAAATGGCAAAAGTGTATTAATATTCTCTTTTAAAAACCCGCTATTAGCAAGCTTTAAGTGCTGATAAAAAGAGTTTTCTTTCATCCTGGCCACGACAAGATTGTTCCTCCTGCAATTACCTCTGTTTGAAATTAAAATCACTTGTCATATTTTAACATACAATATGAATATGTATACTTTTTGTTCATTTCTGTTAAGTGAGCAAAAACACCTCAAGAGAAAATCTTGCTACTTCCCCATCCCTTACCTTAGAGGTCTCTTAGACTATTTGAGGCCTGATTATTTCTAGAATCTTACTATATGGCAAAAATCATTGGTCTTTGTCAAAATCAGTAGCTTAAAAGGAGATGGGATTTAATTCAAATGAACACTTAGAACATCTAACCTTCTTGTGTATTAGGAGCAGGTAAACAAGTATTCCCAAAATAATGAAAACTATTATTACTTTAAAACTGCTTTTTTCTTTCTTTCTTTCTCTCTCTCTCTCTCTCTCTCTCTCTCTGTCTGGGGAGTTGGTTAGAGTAAAACAGGCATTTTAGTAAAACTTTTAAAACTTAACTCCAGCTTAGCATGAATCTTTGCTTCTTATTTTCTTGGTTTGTCTTTGTTGATGTTTTTATTTGGGGGCTGGCTGAGCCAAAGGGTCAGAAATCTGCCTTTGCCCCCACCTCTTGGCATTCTGGTTTTGGTGTATGCGTAGTTTTGAGTTTTTCTATGCTGGTTGTATTTCTATTAAACCCCTGGTTGGTGTAAAAAATAAATAAATAAATTTAAAAAAAAATAAAAATAAAACTTAACTCCAAAATAAATAAGAGCTCTATTGGAAATTTTACTATATTAGTTCTCTATCGATATGTAACACATTACACCCGAAATCTAGCAGCTTAAAAGAACAAGCAGTCCTGAGGAAATCCAGGAGCAGCTTAGCTGGGTGGCTGTGGCTCAAGATCTCTTATAAGGTCGCAGTCCCATTGTCAGCTGGACCGCAGTCATCTGAAGGCTGGACGAGGGCTGGAGGATCTGCCCCCCGGGGACTCCCTCACATGGCAGCTGACCGGAGGCCTCAGTTCCTCACTACATGGATCTCTCCACAGGGCTGCTTGAGTGTTCTCATAACATGGCAGCTGGCTTCCCCAGAGTGAGTGATTCAGGAGAAAGCAAGGAGGAAGGCACCATACATTGTATGACATAGTATTGAAGTCACACACCTTTGCCTCTTCATTACTCTATTTCTTTGAGGCAGATCATTAAGTCCAGTCACCTTCTAGAGGAGTGGAATTAGTTCTCCCCTCTGAATGGAGTGTCACAAATTTGTGGACATATTTGTGGACACCGTAATTACCATGAAAGGCTTTTGACATTTCATAAGGTGCTTAAGTGGTGTCGGCACAGAGATGCTGAGGGTGGGGAAAACTGAGCTGGCAAAGACGAGCAGACCCATCTGGTGGGTATGTGGGTCGGCGTGGTGTCCAGAGTCGGGGAGGGGAGGGGAGGGAGGAGGCCGGAAATCATAGGCTCCAACACGCCAGAAATTTGCTTCTTTTTATTTTGCAGCCCCGATCCTAATATCAAATGTGCCTTGTGGCAGAGAATTAATGTAGAATTCTGAGGTCCAGTGCGAAGAAGCCTTTGCTTTTACTTAAAGCAGGAAATACAATTTTAGAAGACCTAGCATCTGAGCTGTTATCTCGTTGACACTAAACCCAACCTTGTTAGTTACGTGAGTTTTTCGCTTCTGCTTTAAGAATTCTTTCCCTCATCTTTTCACTTGAAGGCATTTATTGTTTCTGTCCTGGGGCTTCTATCCTATGGCTTCTATCCTTGCCCTCGTCCTCTGTGCTGTGTTTCCCACTGAAGTATTTCTCCCTGAAAGCCATTTCGTGCTGACGCTGCAGTTCCACGGCACCTCGGAGTTCCTCCAGCACATCCTTCGTTTCCTCCGTCTTCCATCTTATGACCTGGGTGCTGCCGTTAGTCACGTTGTAGCTTCCTATTATTGCATATTACAGGGGCCAAAGCCCACAGTGCCCCCATGCTGTCCACTCAGTCATCTCTCTCCACATTTGTATTATTCACAGCAAGATGCGTGCATGCAAATCCTTTAAGTCCTTCGGGCTTTGCTTTCCATTTCCCCTTCAAATATGAATCACCTAGCAACATTTCCTGAGGACCAACTGCACAAGAACGAAGCTATATTTCCGTTACTGTGAGCATCACAAAGGATGTAAAAGGCATGGTCCCTGCCCTTAAGAAGTTTATCCTCTAGTAAAAGCTGGATTTAAAAAAAAAAAAAAAATTTAAGTAATAACAGCATACAGATTCCTATTTATATTCAATAGAGTGACATGTTGTCCAAGTTACAGTGATGAAATTCAAAGGTTATTCTTTTGTATACCTTTTAATAGAGAAAACTAGCCGTCTTTTGGATTAAGTAAATGCATGTGCCTTGATGAGAAATACTGCTACAAGAAAATCATTCAGTGGGGTTGACTTCCTAGTATTGTAAATACATTCCACCCAATCTGGTGAAAAATGTGTTTTTGAAACGAAAATAAAGCAAGCATTTATGAATAATCTGTACAAAAGATACACCCTATTAATGTAATATATAATTAGCTACAACTAGTAACTGAAATATTAGCAGAAGGATAACTTATTCATGTTCTAGTTTTTCTTCTGTTTTGAAAGACATCAGCCCTGTTCTTTGATGTACTTTACTTTTAATGGACTGTTCAGGAAAAGGGAATCAGGGAACTGTGGGCTGCCAAGAGCTGATAAGGAATAAAAAGTATAAGTTGAGGAGCAGCAAAAGATGAGGCCTTGGGAGGGGGCTGAGGCAGTGAGGAAGCCCTTTGGAGCTCGTTACTGAGATCTAACCTGTGATACAAGAAGCAATGGGTAGTCATTGTAGGTTTCTGAAAAGAGGAGGGTACTATCTTGATCCAAGTGATTGGCAGGAGAGATGCTGGGAAACAGCACACCTGGAACAAAATAATCAGGACCTGACTGATAGGACCTGGGAAATAGATCCAAAGAAAAAGTAAGAGGTGTGAAAGTGACCATGGGCATGAGCTGGGACAAGTAAGGAAAACAGGAGTCAAATTTCACTTCAGAGAGCTGTCAGTTACAGGTAAAGGGAGAGTTGTCCAAAGGGAATAGTTTGAACGCTATTCAGCACACTTGTCAGTTGGATATTCCATTTTCAGTGGAGGAATAAAGGACTAAAACTGGATTTTAGGTTTATTTACACCCAGGTGGTAGTTGAAACCATGAGTTGATGAACCACTTCTTGAGGGAAGTTGTACAAGAGAAAAACTATATAACGTCTAGCACTAGATCTAGAGATAGCTAGAATTAATGACTGGGGGAAAATGACAAGCATACAAGAAATACCTGTTGCGTGTATGTGTGCATTGCATGAGTGTATATGTACATGTGTATTTGTGTATATACACACATATATTTACTCGAAAAATATCTGAAAACACATTCATCCTGATGTTAAACCTAGTTAGTTTTAACTGCTGGAATTATAAATAAATGGCATTTCTTCTCTTTTTCCCTTCTTTCTTTTTTGCTTATCTGTATTTCCTGATTTTTCCAGTTGAAGATGTAGCACTTGTACAAGTTTCCGCATAAGGAGAAATCATTTTTAAGTCCTTGGGGAAATGAAAGAGATAGGAATAGAATTTTCAAGGTCAGAATAAAAGGGAATCTTGAAATAATGGTCTCAAGATGAGGAAACTAAGACCCCCAATAGTTGTGTGATTTATTACTAAGCTTTCAAAATAAGAGTATGAATTTTTTAAAGCTGGGACTTAAAATGTATACATGTCAAGGAGAAGAACTGAGTTATCTTCTCTTCTAGAACCTGGATTGATTCAAAGCAGTGGTTGTCAACTAGGGATAATTTTGTTTCCGCGTGCCCCGGTGGCCAGTTGACAACATCTGGAGACGTTTTTGGTTGTCACAACTAGGGGAGGGGAGGCTGCTACTGGTCTCTAGTAGGTAGAGACCAGGGGCGCTGCTAAACGTCCTACAATGCACAGGACAGGCTCCCACAGCAAAGAATTCTCCAGTTCAAAATGTCAATAATGCCGCAGTTGAGAAACTCCGATCTAAAGGGTGGTGCGTATTAATAGCTACCATCCGTGCAATGCTTTGTGTGCCAAGATCTGTGCTGTGCTAAGCACTTAACATGAATCATTGCATGTCATCTTCAGATATCCTGGAAACTCAGACATACGAAGTTAAGTAGCCTCTTCAAGGTCACACAGTCGGCACTGGAACTAGGAACTAAAAGAAAGTCTGTTTGAACCCAAACCTGAGCTCTTAAACATTATGCAATTTTGCCTTCAGGTTGACACTCAGAATGAAATGGGAACAAGAAAACCATCTGAAGATCACGTCTGACATTCTGGTCTCATTTTTTCCCACCCTTGCCAAGGCAGTGGCTTTTATTGCCCTGGAATGTAATAACCGGTAAAGCGGATTTAACACTTAGTTCTATGTCCCTTCCCCTCCCCCCCTCCCCCCATCCCCATCTTCCAGATAGATGATTCTTTTGTATGAGTATTGTGTGCATCTCGTTGGAGCTGGGGTTGGGAGGTGGTTTTGGCCGGTGTGGTTTTGGTTTGGTTGGGTGTGGAACTGCTGTATTTCTGGTCTGCAGGCCTTTTGGTCATGGAGCAGCAATCTGAAAATGTCCGAGAGTTCCTACTTTATAGCATCATTTAAGCACACGGGCAACAATGCAGGCAGACCCTTTTACGTTATTCTCATCCAGCTTCCTGGGTCTCTTTCATCTTTGTCTCTGGGTAAAGAATTCTTGTCTCCAGCATTCTAAAGTTACCTCAACCCCCTTGTTACTTTCACCGAAGGACACTGTATATTTAAAACAAAAATTGCATTGCTTTTAGAAAGCTGCCTTCCGTGGGTCCTTGAAAACATGCATCAACAGCTAGGTGGATCTAATTGGCTTGCGTGTCAGCTGGGAGGGAAGAGTGGAGTTCCCACTGTTGTGTGCAGTCATATATCTCCACTCTGCTACCAGCACTCACCATTTCTTTTCTGATTGAAAATCTGTATTTTTAAAGACTTTTGTCTTACATATACTAAATTACTGTAGAAACAAGAATTGGAAAGTATCAATCAGGCTCTTCAATCTATCTTCACTTTGCCATGTTTCCCACACCAACATGGGATTGAAATACAGTCATCCCTTGGTATCCAAGGGGAATGTTTCCAGTATTCCCCATGGATACCAAAATCTGAGGCTGTCTCAAGTTCCTTACATAAAATGGCATAGTATCTGTATGTAAGCTACCCACATCCTCTCTTATACTTTAAATCAACTCTAGGTTACTTATAATACCTACTACAATGTAAATGCTATGTAAACAGTTGCTGCGTGGCAAATTCTTTTGCTTTGGGGAAACTTCTGGAATTTTTTTTCAAATATTTTTGATCCACAGTTGGTTGACTCCGCAGATGTGGAACCAACCCACAGATACACTGTAATTAGTTGTAACAGTGACATGTACAGAAAGACCATAGCACAGTTCAGCTTGCCCCACCCATTTCTGTGACTCTCTCTGGATCACACAAGATTATTTTAAGTAATAAAATGTCAACAGTAATAGATATAATTAGGAAGGAAATTTGGATAAACCTATGCACAGGAAAAGACTTATTTTAGAATCTTTTCCTCTGAACTTTTTTTTTTTTTTTGGTCAGGATTGAGTTTCTTTTTAATACCAGTGCTATCACTCAAGGAGAAGGAGAATTTATTTGTATCCTTTATCCTGTTTTGATTTTGAGAGAGAAATCTTACAAATTCCTTATCCGATTTCATTAGACATGAGGTCAAAAAACCAAAATACTACCTTTTTTTTTTTTAGTGAATACAATGTTTCAAGCATTGTTCTACACAGCCTACCTATGTGTCTTCATTTAATCTTCACGAAGCTTGTCATAACCGTATTATTATCTCCATTTATATGTGAGAAGACTGAGGCTTAGAAAGGTCAAGTGATTTTTTTTTTCTAAGGGCATGTAGCTAGTCAAGGGGAGAGTGGAGATTTGAACTCAGATCTCTTTGAATTCAGGGCCCAGGCTTTGCTTAACTACTGTGCAAAACTGCCTTCCAGTTAAATCCGAATTTCAATATTATTTTCTCTCAAAGAGCTAACAGCACTTTCACATATTAATCTACTCTCCTCATATCAAGCTGAGTAGCTAAGTGGAATGAATTCATAATATCAGATGAATCTTGAATGATCCTATGGCCAACCTTCCATCTATATCCAGTATCAACAGTACTATCTCTGAGGTGCTGATAAATGTGGAGGTAGTATTCCTTGAAATTTGAAGAGGGACCATTACAGCTGCTCCACTGAGGGCCCAGCCACCGTTTTCCTAAACAGCCCTAAGTACCATCATGTATGAGAAACAGTATCCAGAATTCTGGTTAAAAAGTATTCTGGTATATTGAAACCAGGAACCATTTTTTTGGTATAAGAGTCATGGGGGCTCTTATACATGATTTTTGTGTAAGAGTCACGAGGAGGCCAGGCCATCCCCACAGGGGGCTGTGAAAGGCAGTGAGGAGTAGTGGGCCCAGGAAGTGGACGGACCTTAGTTTGAGCACTGGCCCCTTCGCTTACCAGCTGTGGGGTCTTCCTCAAGGTATCATCTATATTTGAATTTCATATATCTTTCTTAACTTCAGTTTTCCCATCTGTGAAGTGGGGATAATAATAATCCACCCAAAGTTAATTTATTTATTATTATCATTATTTTAGGTAGGGCATCAGAGAGAGACAGACAGTTTTCATGAAAAGCTTCCTAATTTGGAATCCAACAGATCCTGATTCACATCTCACATTGGATGTTGAATAACTGTGTGCCTGGGGCAGGTCTCTTCAGTTTCCTCATCTGCAAAATGAGACGATGATGCCTACCTTGCAGGGAAAATTAACTATGGTGAATGTCAAATGTTTGGCGTGAAGCAGAGGCTCAGCAGATGTTGGCTCTGATGAGTGTTTCCTGCGCACCAAAGCTGCTGAATTATTTTCCTAGAAGCTTAGCCCAACTTCCTGAGTACCTTCCAGGCTCATGGATTTTAACTTTTTTTTTTTCTTTTTTAAGTAGCACATACAATGAAAGCTACAGCAGTATCACCAGAAAAATACACATTCCCCGAACAAACGTGGACACAATTACAGGGGATTCATAGGCACTCACCTCCTCCCCCCAGAATAAGATTCCCCAGTTTAGACCCAAGAGTTTAAAAATGTATGACAATCCAAATGGAATAGTGATCCGCTTAGTATCCTAGTATTCGCGTTGCAACTTTCCCAGTATCGCTAAAATGGAATTGTTTACCAAAAAACTCACTTGATTCAGAACATTTCAAGAACACACTTATTTCATTAGCGGAGACAAGCTTCTTTTAACAAAACGTATTTATCAAATGCCTATTATGTGCCTAATAAGGTGGTGGGTGTTATGGGGAACAAAGGCAGCTTAACATGTGGTCCCCTGCCCTCAGCGTTTCCTTCTAATTGGAGAGGCAAGTGAACAAGGCCGCGTGAGATGTATTAGCGCTATATGCTGATATAATCAAGCATTAAATTGTGTGTGCTTGTGTGGGTGGGTGCACAAGCCTCGCATATCATTCTCTGACCTTGAATTGTACACAAATCATTAGCGTCAAACTGGAGTTGCTCACTGCTCCCCCGCCCCGCATCTTTACTTGGCCGACTTCCATCACAGCCGCTCCCTCTGTGTCTGAAACACGTTTTAGAAATAAGGGGATGAAATAACACACTGAGGAAGGGAGGAAGATCTGTAAAGAAAAAAGGGGTCACCCGTCTGTCTGTGGTTACCATCGCACGCGGGTTCCATGTTGGAAAGGGGCTGACCCAGGAGGACCCAGGCTTCGTGAAAACCTCTCAGTGGGACACACGACAGCTTCTCTTCCCTGTTTACAAATGAACTGCAGGGTCTTGCCGTCAGGGACTGAATCTGAAGAGGAGAGGAATAGTGCAAAGAAGAAGGCCTGGCCGGCAGGAAGGGAAATAAACACGTTGAAGTTCCAGACTTTGTTTAGTCGTCACTAAACAAAGAGAGACGGCATGGGACTTTGGCATGGGAGAAGATCTGCAAGAGAATTGTTGGGTGAGGAGAAAGAGGCCTGCCCCTAACATTTATGGGCCCAAGACAAGAGTACAGAGGTAGACCTGCATACCATATGCTCATATGTATTCGTTCTAGCTAACGGTTAAGTAAAATATGTTCTGTCATCTGACTTTGACAACTGTAACTTCATAGCAACGGGGAAGGCCAGGTTTGAATGCAGAATCGGTTCTGCAGCGTGGGTTCCCTGGACCATCTCGTTCTCTTCCCATCCTTGGCTCTGTGCTGTACCACGGGGGCCTCCCACACTTCTGGGAACTTTGAGCCCACACCCCCATGCACACTCGCTCTGTCGACTTTTGGGGCCTGGAAGTGCACACAGCTGTGTGTCCACCTTCCAGAGCAAAGAGCTAGGAAAGCTCTCTGGGCAGGGAATGTGGGGACTCCAGGTGTCCAGAACACAGTCTAGAAGGGAAGACATGGGCTCCTCTCGCCTTGGCCCTGCTGACTGCCTGCCCTGGTAGGGAGGGGTGGCTGGAGGAAGACCTGATCGGGCCCTCTAAAGCTGGGGGTCAGGGCAGGGGCCCCTCAATGCCTGTGTCAAAGGGCAAAACTGGAGAGAAGGAGGAAGACTTAGGGGGGAGTGGGTTTAAGTCACAGTCATGAAGGCCGATCAGTTCATTTGGGGGCAGGGTGAGTGGTAAGTTGGGAGGAGCCAAACAGCTGGAAGAGAGGTTGATGAAAAGAAGGGAGAAGGCCGGACCTGGACACCTCTAACAAAGATAGGGACTCAATTTATTATCGTGTTTAGTTAGAGAATGAAAAAAACTGCTTTTCCAGAAGCCAAAGGGCTCCATAATTCAGTGACAAGAGATATGAAAGGCAAAAAGAATGATGGTTTTGGAGCTAAAAGCAGAGACTGAGAATGATTTCTCCTCAAGGTCACCTGGCCCCATCTTGCTCCTGCACCTTGTACCATCTGCGTGCTGTATACTGGCCCCTGAACCCTTTCAGAATGAAGCATTCCACCATATTGTACTCCCCAGAAGAGAACGAAATTGAAGGTTAATTTTGATTCCCCAAGGAGAAAAAACTTACCTTTTAGAATACTGAAAAATAACTTATGTAGATTATTGAGTATAAATATTGAAGATTTAGCTAGACAAAGGGAGGATAGTTGCTGTATTTGAAATTGCACTATTTGCAGAATTAAAGAGGAAAAGATATTTTAAATTTTGCAGAAATATACTTTGTGGAATTGGAGAAAATTCTAATGATACTTATCATTTATCTCCATATCACAAAATATTTGAATGATTTAGGAGGGAAGAAAATGAGTAACAAGTTAAGCTTTATAGCAAAAAAAAAAAATCAAGATGCAACTTTGTATTACTATTTCCTAGAAGTATTTTTTATCCATACTTAGCTTTATTTCTAATCAGGCAGGGAATTTGAGAGGCCTTGGGTCCTTTAACCCCATCTAGCATTGTCCCTTGGCCCCAAAACATGTTGATGGCAATTGTAGGGCAAAAGTAACTGAACGTGGTTGACTTCCAGTATTCAGAAATTTATCATTCAAGATTTTTATTCATCACAAGTAAAGCCAAAGAACCATGGTATAGGTAATTAATAATTATACTGGAGTATGAATTTGACACCAGTACAAGGAGTAAGCAAGTCAGAGTTTGTGAACGAGCCCACAGTGGCCCAGGATGGCCCAGGGTCTGAATTTTCTTTCCTTCTCTGTGTTCCTAACTGTCATCTACCTCAAAGTACTGCTCATGAAATGAGAATTTGTTATTATCCATCCCTACTGTTTAGATTTTTACAAATTTGGTTAAGTTCATGTCTGGCGTTATGATAATAGTGATGTCACTGACACCTATGGTGGGCAGGTATTTTTTTGTGGCAGATATTATTTTAAAAGCTTTAAAAATTCCTTTGGTCCCATATTGGTCAAATCACTATGCATCTGAAGGTGTGACCCTAATGAAATATTCAGTTATAGTTGGTTGTATTTTCTGGGGAAATGTATCTGCTCTAGTAGTATTTGCAAAATTGGATGTAAGGATGTTTCTGGATGTAGTCCCCTTACATGTCAAGAGTTTGTGGTACAGTGTACAAGAAAAATGCTTGCTCTGATAATATCACAGAAGGTGGAAGAAGGCACAGATATTAGGAAGTAAACACAAAGGGCAGCATGGGGTGGTCAGGGCAGAGAAACTCAAAGGCACATTTGAGCTGAATATCAAAGGATGTAGAAGTTGGTCAAAAAGAGAAAGAACTCCAGGACAGGGAAGTGGATGGTTTAATCCACAGTGGGGTTTGGAGCTGGAGACATCATATCTGCTGAAGAGATAGGAAAGAGTCAAAATGGGAGGGACAGTGGTGCCTAACTTAGTGGTTTCCAAACTTGCTTGTCCATTAGAATGACCTGGGATTTTATGAAATGTCAAAACCAGGCCACATTCCAGACCAGCGAACTCACAATTTCTGGGGGTGGGATGCAGGCATCAGTAGTTGTCAAAGCTCCCCAGGTGATTCCAATGTTCAGACAAGCCTGGTAACCACTGGCCAAACAAGCTAGGAAGGACTTAATCCTGTAGTACAATCAACAGGGGCTTGTGGAAGAGACATGATCATACTCATTTCTGGAAAAAGTAATTCTGTCCACACCCAGAGTGCCCCAAGCAGGGAGTGCCCCATCCGGCAGGAGAAGCAAGTGTGCAAGGGCCTGATGGTGGGCTGAAGGGGGAGCCTGCCCTTTGGAGTTTAAGACCTTGATTCAAAGTAAAGACCCTTCTTGACCAACTTTAAATTTTAGGCTATGAACTAAAACTCTTTGAGTTCAGCTTCCCTATCTGTAATAGGAATTTATAGGATCTTTTTTGCTTGACTGTTGTAAGGCTTGTGAAATAATATATATGTAAAACACCTGACAGATTGTGTGGCATTGGACAGACATTCATACATATTAGTACCCTTAACCCAGTGGAATAGTGATGGGGAGGCTATTTTGTGATAGGTTGGTTGGAATTTTGATGGTAGGACAAAGTTGAAGGGACAGGAGGAAGATCTGTAAGGAGCCAAGGCTGCCTAAGGTTTCTAGCACGGGAGAGTGCATGAAATCCTACAGTGAGAGAGTACACAGGGACAGCAGAACCAGGCGAGGATAAGCCTTTGGGAGCACCAGTATTTAAGGATTAGGCGAGTAAGGAGGGAACAAAAGGAGGAAAAGAGAAAGCAGTAGCTGGGAGTCTGGGAGTTATGAGGACAGCCAGGCGGGAGTGATGTCCTGGGGTCTGAGGGTGGCCGCTAGGCAACACTACAGAGAGATCAAGGGGTCAAGGGCCGGAAAACGGCAGATGAATTGCATGGTGCTCCCAAGTCTGCCAGGGATAAGTGGGGCTTCATCTTTAGTTCTGGCAGTTTTTTACACATATATGTATATTCTGTGTGTTTCTGTATGTATAGGTAGGTATATACGTGTAGGCACATTCACAAGGCATAATTGGAGGCCCTGTGTGTGTGATCTGTGCGCACAGCCTGAGCTGGAGCCAGAGCTCAGAAGACGGAGGAAGTGGTACCTGACCCAGTCCTGATGGGGTGGGTACAGGACAGCGGCCAGAGGGAGCAAAGGAGCCCTGCTCTCCTCGGGTTTCAACAAAATAAAGGCAGTGGATCTGTCACACTTTATTTTGTGGGAGAGCAATGGTTGACTTGATGGAACAAGAGAAAAATACGAGAAAGGGAAGATTAAAGGACCGTGTGTCAGCAGCATCTGCCAGCCAGGAGCTATCCCTGGAAATTCCCTGCTCGTTTCCATGAGATCCACGCATAGGAAATCCTCTCTGGGAACTTTCTGGAATATGGCCACGAGAAGCCCCTCTCCCAGATGCTTTTCAGAGAATCCATGAAACCATCTGCAGAAGAACATTCTTTGGAAGCAGAGGGATTAACCTGAAGTGAGTCTGTTCCTGATGCTGGTAGGAAACGATTCCATCCTCCTTTCTCAGGCGCCGGGGACCCGCTCAGACTCCCACCGGCAACGACCCTCTGCTTCTGGGCCTGAGAATTAGTGATTCCAGCAACTCAGGCCGTGGGTGTTGAAACGTCTTCGATGACAAAGGAAAATCCTCCTGATGAGACGTCCATTTTACACCTTAAGAACAGACTGAGGGCCTCTCTCCGGAGGCCTTGTGGAGGCAGCGTGCAGCCGTGAACCTGTGCCTGGCTGACCTTGAACTCTGGGCGCTGCTCTCCGGGCTCCACCGCTGCGTGTCTGCAGAGGCCGCGCTGCCACGGCCGCTCGCTCCCAGCCAACCGGGGACTAAGGCAGCCCCGCCCAGGGCGACCCGGGGCTCCTCTGACTTTGACTCGGGGGCTCCCAGACTGCGGGGCTAAGACCCACTCGCTGACCGTCCCCCTCTCGCCTTCCCTTGGGGTATCCTCGCAGCGCGATCTGACAGCCTCTCTTCCCATTTTCTCTCACACGAGTGTTTTCCCTTTAAAAAAAAAAAAGAGAGAGAGATCTTGGAACCTTTAATACCGTCTTGGTGTCTACTTCTTGGAAGACCTGGACCAACACACAGTGTATTTAAGAGGATAAGTGTTCAACAATGCTGGAGTCAAGCTTTAGGGCTCTGCTAATTACAAGCAAGGTAATTAACATCTCTCTGTCTCAGTTTACTTATCTGTAAATCGGGAATCATTTTAGTATACTTTTCATAAAGTTGTTGTGACCATTAAATGAGAGAGTGCATGTCAATCAGTTAACACTGTTCCTGACACTTATTAAGTACCAATTGCTTGTTATTATTTTTGAAGTTAACACTATTCTCAGGGCTCTTTATTCCAATGTGCTTCAAGGTAGTTTATATAATATAGAGTAGAAACTCTGATAACATTGGTGTCAGGAGACAAGACTTTTCAAGATAAAATCAGAGCAGTTCTTCCTGTGAGTGCAGATCTGGGGACATGATTTGGCCTACCGTATTAGCAGATCCATGGCACACACTGAGATAGATGGTGGTTTGTAAGGTCTTGGGCTGCCCTCTGATATCGTGGTGCTATTATGCTTTGAGAGTTGGGGTAAGAATAATGCATGATGGCATCCTCAGAGGTGAGGCGTATGCCTCAAACTTCTCTTTATTTTTACTCTAGCTCCTAGATTCCAGTCTTGTCACGGTGGACAGATAACTTCTCATTACGACTTTATTACAGATGACCTGACTTCTGATCCAGTGTGATAAATTCAATCGTAAATGTGGTTCATCTTCTAAAATTCTCAGTGTCCCGTTAGATCCCCTGTCTCCAAAGCATTATATCCTGGATTTGTTCACCACTGTTACTGGCTTGTGAAAAGCACAGAATAGCCAACAGAACAAGGCTGGAATGATGACAGAATAGTCAGTGGTAGAGAAACTGTTTGCCTATTACCCTAGAACTGCAGGCAGTACATATGCCACCCCCTTGAACCTTTCCTCGGGCTTCGTATTTCAGAATACAGTACTTCTTTCAACGATTTTTACTGAGTATTAAACTAGCTGTGTGGGATGCAAAGAAATATGTGACAAGCATTCAAGGAGCTTACAATGAATTCATTTTTTTTTTTTTTTTTTTTTTTTTTTTTTTTTTTTTTTTTTTTTTTCTGGTTTCTTCACTTTTTTTTTTTTTTTTTATTCACACACACACACACTGTATTTTATTTTTACAAGACATAAATAGACTGACACCAAGCATTGTACATGGATGACCACAACAAAAGCAACAATGATTGCAATTACCAAACATGAAACACACTCATACATGAATTCATTTTTTAAATAAAATCTCATTTGACCAAATGGAATAATTTCCACTGGCACTGCAAAAAAAAAAAAAAAAAAAAGAACCAAGAGTCATTAGGCAGCACAGCCATTGTTCTGTCCTGGTCAAAATTTTATGAATGACTTGGATAAAGTTATAAAGGGCACGTTTATCGAGTTGGACATGGCATGGGCTGGGAGAAATGATGAATACAGAACATTGAAGGAAAGAATGGAGGTCTAAAAAGAGCTTCACAATTTGGAAAGTTGGACAGAATCTATCAAAATAAAGTATATCAGGAATCAATGGAAGGCTTGCCAGTTACTGTGTGACTTTAAACAAGTTGCTCAACCTCTCTGTCTTTGGGCCCTTAGGTGTAAAATAGGAAGTATGGCAGCCCCTACACATAGGCTCATTTTCAGAATTTAACTCAATGCGTGTAAAGTGCTTACCGTGCCTGTCCCATCATAGATGCTCAGCACGTGTAGTGAATACTCCTTTTGGTCTGCAGCTGCCTGATGGAAGCGTATGGTAGCCCCAGAAAAGGTGGGGATGGTTCACTGTGGCTGGTGCTTGTCAAACCACATTATGTGACACATGTCCAGTGAATACTTTAAGAAGGAGATAGAAAAACTGGATTGAGTTCAGAGAAAAGTAGCAACAATAGTGAGAAAGTTTAAAATCATATGACGAAAGGTTAAAAGAACAAAGTATATTTAGCCTGTAGCAGAGAAGACTTGAGTAGTACATAATAGCATTTTCTAATATTTGAAAGGTTCTCATATTGTAGATGGTTTAGATTTATTCTCTCCCAGGGGCCAAAGGTAGATATTTCAGAAAGACAAATTTTAGCTCAATCTAAGGAAGAATTTGCTAATAATCAGAGCTGCTCGAGGATGGTAACAACTGCTTCAGGAAGAAATGAGGTCCTTGTTACTAGAGGTGATGATAGGCCAGATGGCCACTTGGTGGGTGGGCTTGGTGACCTGTAATGTCCGATCTCTGAAATTCTGTGATTTTGAGAATAAACAGGGCTGTTTTAGTCAAGACAATAGACCAGAAAAATTATTATCAAGGTATTGATTTTTTTTGTACACCAAAGGAGAAGATCCAAGACCATCAGATCGGCATCTGATGGTGGCCATTTTCCTTTCATGCTCACTGGATGGGGGAGGGCTGGGGGCAGTGAGGTCTGGAACCTCCATCGTGTTCTAGAGCGAGCACTCCCTCCTCACCTGTCCTCCTGGCTTTGTTGGCTGCACATGAGCCCACTAGCTCAAGAGCAGACCTTCCCCTTGGCTGGACACATGCAGCCAAATAAAAAGTAGCACGACAGACTGCTTACTGTTTATCTTTCTTAATCTCCTTTAAACCTCTTCCTGCCTCAGCCAGCAGTAAACCCATCACAGAGGTTAAGTCGACTCCCACTCCTCTTTCTTTTTGGTGTTTAATGTCACTAATATTTGTGTTTCCCGTTTGCTTTGGGTTCTCTTTATTGTTTAAAATTACAAAACTTCATTACGCCTGTGCTAATTAATTATCTTTTTTTTCTGTCGTATTTTCATGACTTTTTCTTATTTGGATTTTCCTTCATATTTCCACTACTCGAATTGAAAATTTGGAACCACGTGGGTACTCATAGACAGTTTTGCCTCCCCTTGGTGTATATATATTACTGTCTTGAAGACCTGTTACTCTTACAAAATAGCATATAGATACAGTTTATGAGTCACGGTCTCCTGAGAGTTACAAGTAATGTTCTTCAATAACAGCAAAGATTATAATAGTTGATTTACTTTCTTTTGGTGAAGGGGATGGGCCACCAGCGCTCCCCAGTACTCTTCCCAGAATCACAAAGTTTAAAGGTGAAAGATGGCCACTTTTCTTAAAGGTACAAGCTTCTCCTGGCTTATGTGTAGCCTTAGTTCGGACTCCAGCACTTCGTGGAACTTAGACAAGAGGCTTTACTCCAGCCTCAAATGCCTGGGTATAAAGACATCAGGATGAAGCCATTCATTTGCTTTCTGATACCTGGCATTTGACCCTGAGCGCTGCCTACTCATTCTGCTTCCCTCGTATCTTTCTATCCAGAGAACTTCTGGAAGCTGGAAGAGAGAGTTAAGGTCAGTCACTGCTTGTATCCATCCAGGTTCCCTACGTTGCAGGCCCTCGTAATTGTCCTTTTTCCAACAGGGGAATGTTTCTCCTGACTGCTCTCGTCTGCCCCATTTGCATTTGACTTCATAAGTTGTAAAAGCTATATTCATCCTTTTGCTTCAGAATATTCTTTGACTACACAGGCAGGTACCCAGTTCACGCTCACACTTTCCATAAGGTATCTATCTGTTCCCTATGGGCTTTTCTCTCCATTCATTCCATATATACTGAATCCCTCCCAAGTGCCTCACTCTGTAAGAACAGGGGAGATAAAAAACACTGGCATTGCCCTCAAGGAGCTTGTGGTCCATAGGAGGGGAGATAGATGGTTGCAGTGTAGCGTGAATGAGCTGGGATACTGGCAAAGGCAGGTGCATGTAGTCGAAGGAAGGATGCACATCCAGACAAAGGCGAAGGAGTCAGTGTGTGAGGCGGGTGCCCTGAAAGAAGTGAGACCTTCTCAGTTTTCAAGGGGAGTGGGAGTTTTCCAGAGCCAACAATTGGAACAGAACAATTTTTCTAGGGAATTTTTATGAGGAAGCCTGTAATGGTTTCCTCATAATGAGTTTATTTTGTTCTCCTGTAGACTCGTGAAATGTTTTGCTGCCCTGTGAAAATTAAAACTTAGAAAGAAGGGGTTTGTAATAGAGTCTCCACAGACCTGAACTAGTCTCATGCTCTCCAAACAGTATCAAACCTCTGATGCCCGTAATAAAGATGAGATAATGTATAGAAAAGCATTTCATAAAGTAAAGGGACCCATAACAATGTCAGGTTTTCCATTTAGGATTATCAAGCAACCTTTTTGGAATATTTTTCACTCCTTATAAATTCCCTGGTGATTTTAAATTGGAAGAACTGAAATCCTTTGGAAATAGGAAGAAAAGAACATTATGCAATGCATGTAGATATGCCACTAGGGTGATAAATCTAGTACATGTGTTGAAAAACAGGGAAATATATAGAGGGGTTGGTGCTTTTTTACAATTGCTTCAACCGTACACATCCCTGAAGCCATTTTATTTGGACAGCTTCTTTTTTCTCTAACATATACGTTGATAAACTTTTTATTCTGATATTGGTTCCTCTCTTTGCATGAAACATTTTTTATCTTGCGGCGGCTTCATTCCCTCAGACCTCCAAAAGTGTCAGACCCCGAGATTTATGATCCGCCAGCATGTAGCACAAGATGAAGTTCACATTCAAATAGGGTGAGAACAGGATTGCTTACCATATGACAACTGCTCCATTGACACCCCATTCATCCTCTGGTGAATCTTCTAGAAACCTCAGACATCTAAACAGATCCAACTCTAGGGATAAGAGACAGAGTTTAAGACACAGAGTAACCCTCAGGACCAAGTCCGTTGACTGGGAGTTGAAAGTAGACAGAGGCTAGTGATTAAACAAGCTTGATTTCCCTTTCTCCAGGGTGAGAGCACATAGATGATTTAGAAAATAGAGGGAAGCTGGGAGGGGAGATTGAGAAGGATCAGAGTGAGCCTTAAGACGGGTATCTAAGGTTCAGATTCCAGAACCAGGCTGAGACCATCAACAGAGGAGGTCATCCCTCCAGCGGAATTGGTCTGACCATGCTGAGAGCCCTAGATGACCAGAGTGCCCGACATCGTGTCCCGCAGCAAAGGGCCGGCCTCAATCCCTAAACAGCACTCGGCGCTGAGAGATGATCTTGAGCCTGGATCAAGAGATCCCCCGCACTGGAGACCATGGCTTTGCTCTCTGCTGTTGCCACCAAACCCGAATCAGCGTTGAGTGGCTCATCTGCGGCCTGGGGTCATCCGCGAAACACAGAACACTGAGAAATGGTTGTGTGTGCTACTCCGCCATTTAACATCATTGATCCTATAGACCTAGAAGGGCCCTCAGAGCCCATCAACAGGTGACCGTCCCTGGGGCACAGTGGACATCAGAATCAACGTAGGATGTGGAGGAAAATGTATTGGAACATCGGCGAAAGGATTTGGTGTGTAGTCCATATTTTACCATTAGTCTGAACCTTGTGAATTTGGGCAAGCCACTATACCTCTCCGGCCCTCACTTTTCTTGCTGGGAACTGAAGAAGCTGAGTTCGTAGCAAAAACAACTGACATTTTTAGAACACTTACTATTTGCCAGGCACTGAGGTGAACGCTTTAGAGACAACAGAGTTAATTCTCAAACAACCCATGAGATTATTTTCCTCCATTTTTAAGTGAGGACATGGAAGGGATAAGGAACTTACCCAAGGTCTCATAGCTGGTAACAGGCAGAGATGGTATTTGAACCACGTCCAGCTCCCTTAACCTTGGGGGGTACTGTAGTTTCTTCCCCCTTTCACATCCTCCGATTTTCTGACTAGGGTGTCTAAAGACCTTAGCAAGGGAGTTAACACTGAGGGGTTGGTTTATCACCAGCTTCGCTGCTCTCCTCCGCGCAGAGGTGATCGGAGATCATTTGCCTCCTGAAGAGCCTTTTGTGTTCCTGTCACCCAGTCTTTAAAACCCTACCCCCTGGGGACCTCCAGGCCTTCCCCATAATCCTCAAAGCGTCCTTCCAGCTTTGCTCCCTCATCACACTCAGCAAATACACCTGCAGGCCCCCACCTGCTCCTCTTTCACTCTGTTTATTCAAGAATGTAAAGGCTATGTATTCTGGATCTGGAATATATGGGCATCCTTGGCAAGGTTAGTTGGTTTATTCTTTACCATTTTCGAAAGGGGAACATACTGTTATTATAAAGAAAGAAGCAGCTTTTTTGATGGTACCATTTGAAATTGATGAAACTTGAAGCGGATTGGAAGCCTGTCCTTCGTCTGTGTGCGTAGGTAGAAGCAGAAATGAGAGGGCGCACCGTGCCCTGGACGCATAGGTGCTGGCTGAGTGCAGGGCTCTAATGGCATTGCTTCGTGCTTCTGGTCAGTGTTTTGTCCTAGTCTTTTGGTGCCGTCAATTCTTCATCTATAACACAAGAAGACAGTGATAATGTGTGTACTGTGCGTTCCCACTTACAGGTTATTTTCACATACGTTATTTCTCTTAATTCTGACCTGCAAGGACAAGTATTTTCTAAGTAAGGAAACTGAGGCCCATAGAGGGTTCAAGACTTGGCCAAGATCATCCAACTCATAAAGAGCAGAGCCAGGAGGCAAACCTCATGTGCTCTTTCTATTTCACAATAGCCGAGTCTATACGAAAGGCAGAGACAATTAACCAGAATGCTTCTCATGCACTCTCTTGGCAAATGTGAAGTTCCGGGAACGGATCACCACCAGTCCAGAACCGGGAAAAGTGCCATTCAACTAAAGACACATAGCCTCTGAATCTTCGTGAACACTGGGAATAAAATGAAGCTATTGATGATAGGTTTCACACATCTTTAGACCCGGGATGGTTTCTATATCTTTTATGGTTTACTCTGTGACTGTGACATGGGCACAGGTTGATTTGCAGAGAAGTTTAAAAAAAAGCTTGAAACTTCCCCCTAAGACTAATTATGCCTTACAAAGTTTTCATCAAGCTTTGTTCAATAACACAGGGATGATATACTTGATTAAATGATCTTTAGCAGTATACAACAAGTGTCCCAAAATGTGTTTTCAATAATTCCAAAACTTGTACCTCCTTTGAGCCTGATTCCCATAGGTGGTGAATCTATGAATTTCTTACTTGGTATAGTTAGTATAGCCTGTGATGTAGCTGGTAGAACCAGGGTGAAGATTGCTATGTTGCCAGCCCGACTCAAAATTCAAGTCCTGAGGTCATCAGGCTCTTAGAACCCCTTTCTTTGTTAGAGAGAGACCAGGTACAGACTTAGAAGGGTGGCTTTCACTTCTCTACTTCCTATTAGTGACCCCTCAGCTATTCACTCAAGAAATCGTAAGGTCAGTTTCACACAGGAGCGGCCCTTCACCCGCCTTGCATGATCAGCTGTTCACAAGCTGGCAAGGGAGTTAACACTAAGGGGCTGGTTTATCACCAGCTTCGCTGCTCTCCTCCGCGCATTGTTTTAACGTGAGAAAGCCGAAACGATCAGAGTCAACAAACATGACCGAAATGATCACAGTCTACAAACATGACCATGCTTTCCTATTTTCCTTTGCACTCTCAAGAGAAGTCCTGAAGCCACACACTCAAAATCCACTTTCTGCATAACGGCCTGGGCCAGTCTGCCCACCCAACTTAGTTCAGTTATTCTTTCTATCAGCCCCATATTGCCCAGAATGAACATGGGCCCTCTATATGGAAAAAGGGAATAATGAACTATTTATATATTGGCTGTCAACAGTTGAGAAGAGAAAAAGCCTGAAGGTATTCTATACTCTAAAACAATGTGGTTGCCCTTTCTTGCTCTTTTTCTTCCAGATTTCTCCCCAAGCTCCAGCATTTACAGCCTTGGGCACTGGTAATATAAATCGGATTTTCAGAGTGAAAGGAAGTTGTCTTTCTTTTGAGGAGTCTCAGAATGCCCTGGAGAAGAACAAAGGAGTCCATATTAAGTCTGTGAAACCAAACATGCCAGCCAATAGCAGACCTGGACCATACATAAACAGCATCCCAAAAAGTTGGATTGCCATAACTGTGATGCCCTGTATCTGAGAAGAGGTCGGTCTTCAGTTTCTGGTTCTGGTTAGCTATCAGAACCCCACTGGGGAGTCTGCAAGGTTATAGAGCCATTGGTACCTTCAGAAAGAAGGCACCTAAGAGGACGGTATCTGAAAGGAGAATGTAATTAGAGAAAGTTCTGGAACTTAAGTCATTCAAAGAGTGAATGTTAAAAATCCAAAGAAATTTCATCTAAAACTACCATAATTTGCCACTTTTCTGGCAAGAGGCTCTCAAAAGATGAGTAATCTTCTAGGGTCGACCATTTTCTACATTTTGGTAGAATGCTCTCTCTTTACTTCCTTTCATCTTGCGAATAGTCCTGTCTATCTTAACATGGGTATATATGTACAGCAAGAGCTTTATTCTCAACAGTCCTTTTGGAAGCAAAGAAAATGTATGTGGTTGAGGTTTGCACCAAAGCTAGATGTTGACAACACAACCTAGCTTATCTTGTGGGCTCGTGGAAAACCCTGGGCAATCCCATCTAATTTTTCGTCCAAACCAGGACACTTTTGAGAGTGAAAAGGGGCACTCACCAAACGGGTCACCAGGACAATGCTGTAAGCCAGAGAGGTCCTGAGCAAACCAGGAAATACCATCATCGTAATTTTGCATGGTCAGGTTAATTGGATGAGAAGAGAGGACTAAGACAGTAATAACGGCTTGAAACTATCTTTTAGGATTTTGTCTTGCCATTGTTTAAATGTTTACTTTTCTTTTACATACAATCATATAGAAGCTTAGATTTCGTAAAATACTACTCACTCTTGTTTCTTTTGTTCTGATACAAGCTACAGGTCAACTAGCTACAAATACACAGGGTCTAGAAGGAAAACAAAAACGAAAAAAACAGTGATTCTAAATAAATTAGATTTTAGTCAAGTGAGAATTTTAAGCAAACTGAAAAGATATGGTCTACAAAACCAGGAGTTCTGTTCCCCTGTAAACCTCATGGAAGTCATGGAACACGAGGTTTTTTATATAGTGAAAATGTCCATATGTAATTTTGTTTCTAGTAAGTATCCTGAACCGTGTTTTCCTATGAGATGGTTTTCTCTATAACTTCTCTAAATAACAAATACTATTTAAAATGTTAACAGTTATAGAAAAATAACTTTTCAGAATTTTATGTAAAATTTCAAAGAAATGAACTGAACCGCAAATGGACTGTAAAGGGATATTTTGATTGGATGGAATAAACATGACACATTAAAAGCTGAGCGGTTAAGTGACAGTGGATCTCATTTGGGTTGGTAACTAGTCTGTACTTGATGATTTTGTTGCCACCAAGCTCAGTATTGTTAGGACGCAAGTGATTTTCAGACTCAAAATTTTAAACTATTCTTTCCAGTGACGCTGGTTTTGCCTTCACCGTTTCCCATCCCTGCTGGTTCTCCTTCTTCTTCTGATTAAAATCCTTGTTTAACCTCTTAACTAGGGGGAGCCGGACACAGGTATACAGTTTAACCCACCTATCAGCAGTGAGGTCAGACCTTGTCTTTTCTTTTCCCCCATGTTTCTTGTAGGCGCAGAATCTGGGCCCTCCTTTCAATGTATTTGCTCTAATTCTTTTCTACAGGAAGTTTCTAGGGACCAATCAGAGCCAAGAGGTTGATACAGTTTTCCTTTTAACCAGTTAGTCACTGGTCTGAGAGCTAATGGAATCCTATTACAGAATGACAAGCCTGAGTATTTGCTCGCATACACAGAGCAGGTCAAGCGTGTCTGGTTTTGTCGTCTCCGATTCCTGTGTTTGTTCATTATTTTTCCCTTTTCCCGTGATCAGGGTAGTCATCTATGCTATCAAATGGGTGTCCAGTTGGAAAAAGATGGTATGCATGTACAGTGCAAGAAACAATGAGATTTAATGGTGTTTAAATATGTATGTGAGGAAGATTTCCAGAAAAGGAAAACAGTAAAAAGGGAGCAGAGATATTGCTGAACAGGAAGAAGAGAGACATAAGAAGGAAACAGGGGTTCATCCTAGCAGATTGAAACCACGGGCATTTTTCAGTTCAGCTAATTTTTCTGTTGTTTATAGTCTCAGCCACAAACAATGGCCAAAGAATACATTTGATTTAATTTCATCCCAGAAAATGTGTCCCTCTTCAGATCGCTGTATCCTCTCTATTGAATTTCCTCTAAAAATTGACTTGCATTTTCTCTATTCTTAGAGGAAAATTAGGTCTTATTTCCCACTTATTTCATAGCTAAAACTTAGACAAAACTTACTCTCTTCTCTTCTTTTGTGTTTATTTTTGTAACCTATAAGTGCATATTTCTCCATGAAGAATTTTTTTAATTGGTCAAAATTTTATTATAATGTTGTTATGTCTCTTAGCATGGGATTTTTAAGTTATCTTTTGTCTTATTGCAAAAATAATTTGTGTTTATTGTAGAAAATGTTTTCGAAAAATAGAGACAAGCAGAAATAAGAAAATTTAAGTCACTGAAAAATCACAATGACCCAAAATAACCACTATCAAAATTGCTGGTGTGTGCAGCGGTTTTGTTGTTGTTGTTGTTTTGTTTTTTAATGATTAAAGGGCTATTTTTGAGGGAAGGATTCTACCCATTTCAACACTGTATATTTGCAGACGTGTGTATCTCACACATTAATGCTGCTGGATCTATAGAATAATTTTTTTAATGACTGGAATATTTAACCAGAAAATGTCTGACATATGCAGCTTCTGCTTAGCTTTAACGGTGCCCTGGTGAGAAGCAACCGTCGACGTGTCATTTCTGTGCACACACAGACATCCATCCGTCATGAATATTTAAAATTTAATCATTAGGTGCAGCAGCGGCGGCGGCAGCATATTTGTTGCAACTGATCAGCCACTAATGGTTTAAAAACTTAGAAATTGGGGGCTGCTTTTGTCAATTGAAGGAGATTATTCCAAGCCACTGAAGCTCCTTGTCAGAATCGAAAAGTGTATTAAAAGAGATGGGATTGCAACACCCCAGGGTCGCTAACAATATATAATTCACTAAGCGCACATGCTTAAGAGAAAAATAGCTCAAACGGATGAGACTGGAGATCCCTAAAATAGTCTTCGGTCCAAATCAAACATACAAACAAACAAACAAACAAACAAACAAATATTCCCAATTCTGTTTCTTCCTGAGTCCCACGTAGACAGAAGTTTCTGCTTATGAGGGCCCCTGGGCTTGGTAACCTAGGTTTGGCACTTTGCTCATTCATTCCTCCAGATTAACTTTCCTTTTCAAGCGAGTCTTTCACAACAATAGAAGCAGCAGTGTATTCTGTTGTTACAATAGTCAGGTGAAGTCTGTTTTCTTTCATTACCGGGGGCTTGGTGATCGGCGACTAGGCATGGTTGGAAAGTATTTTTGAAGATTCTATTTTCTGTGCTTAATTTGAACAGTTCACCAGTACTGTCCACGTGCTAGCGCTAGCCACAGCACTTTTTTGTTTTTTAATCATTCCCAACTCTTTAAATCAGATTTAGAAAGCTTCGTAGAGAGGCCCAGAAAAGGTGTTCTAGCTTACCAAACACTTCCTTATAACCTGAGCTGTCAGAAGTCCTTGAGAGAAAATGACAGGATCAGGTATGCATGGAAACACATTTAAAACAAGCATTCTGAAATTCCTTACGACTCTTGCAGGAACCACTTTAAAAATGTTCTTATGATTTGCTCCACAGATTGAATCAATGAGTGATCGTGTTCTTTCCACACTGCCCTCAGCTTCCCAACTTCCCACACTCACCCGGACTAACCGTGACCTGTGCTAACCCAGAAGAAAAGGGCAGTATGTGTGGTTTTTTAATGTTCTAATTTTACACAACCTGAACAATAGAGAAAGGAGACTGAGAAAGAGAAGAGAGAGGGAAGTTCCATTTCCCTATGGCTGGCCTGCCGAGATTCAGAAAATACTAGGCGTGAACTGTGAAAAATCTTATTGAATAATGTGAGAAAAAGCAGATCCATCCAGTCTCAGGATACTGTTCTGGGCCCCCTCCGCACTGCCTTTTTGCTCTCAAAGAGCTGTTACATGGGTCACTAGCTTCACGGGGAAACCACAGAGTTTTCCTCCAAAATATCAAAATGAATCACCTTGATTTTCTAAATTACAGGATATCCTGAGAAAGCCACGCAAAAGGTATTTTTAAGTATAGGGAAGAAGCAAAAATGTTTTAAATGGAGCTGTTTTAAGGACCGTAACTCCAGAGAAAAGCTCTGTCTGCCACCAAAAGTCATCAACGAATGACTCTTTTAAAGTACATCTTTGAATATAAAATAATACTTCAACTATTATTCATAGATCATTTATTTCTTAAACTCTTCCCCTCATAGACGGAGATGCTTAGTTTGGTGAGAGAATCTGGCTAGTAAAATAAAAATAAGGTGCAGTGCTAGCTTGTTATAATCTATAGCTTAGCTATAGCTTATAATCTATAGCTTCCAGCAATCTGCAGGAAGGGAAATTAAGGCACAAAATAATCCAGGGACGATTGCATAAAAATTCAGCCACAAAGTTGGGGAGAAAGCATTCCAGCTCCTGATTTTTTTTTTTTGAATTTCTGAATTTTATTTTATTTATTTTTTTATACAGCAGGTTCTTATTAGTTATCCATTTTATACATATTAGTGTATATATGTCAATCCCAATCTCCCAATTCAGCTCCTGATTTTTTTTTTTTTTTGTCACTGTCAAGCTGTCACAAATAACTGCAAAAAAGTCTGCTTGGGGCATTTCAGACTCTGAATTCTCTGTTTATAGGGATGTTAGGATTTCCTCCCACTCCTAAAGATACATTCTAGACTTAAGGGTTAAAGATCAGCATTACCCTGATAAACCTTACTCTGACTCAAGATTTACTTAACCAACTGTAATTTTACTACTGCCCAGATTCAATCTGTTGAGCAAATAAATATCACTTTCAAAATGACCTACCTATGTATTTATTCAGTTTGTATTTTAGAATGATAATGTTGGGCATAGGAGATGGTGGTGTCAATGAAACTATTATATACCACTTACCATAGATTTTTATAAATGGGACTACAAAAGAGAAAATAAGAAATCACAGCATATGTGAAAATAAGAAATCACATCACGAATGCTTTCGTTCAGATAAGCATCTATTTCAAATCCAAAAACACCGAGTTAAGTAAAATTGTAGTTAAAGTGGTTTCCTGCTTCCTTTCGGTCTCAAGCCAGTCTAATTGCTGATATCACTTACTCTGTGAGATCTTGGTGCAGTCATGAAGAGGATATAGACATAAATTGAAACTTTCTGACATCTCTGTCTTCAGAAATGAAATTGCCATGCAGCAAAATGTGATTTCTTTGCTCTTATTTAGTTTTTCTAACTTCAGTTCCTACCTGGGTATTTCTGCCAATTTGACCTGATTCAGACACCTCGACCTTGGATAAAGACACTCACTCTTGGCAGGAGGGATAAATTAGGAGTTTGGGATTCACATATACACACTACTATATATAAAATAGACAAACAACAAGGACCTACTGTATAGCACAGGGAACTATACTCAATATTTTGTAATAACCTATAAGGGAAAAGAATCTGAAAAAGAACATATATATATATATGTATGTATAACTGAATCGCTTTGCTGTACACCTGAAACTAACACAACATTGTAAATCAACTATACTTCAAAAAGAAGACACTCATTCTTAATTTATGTCTTTTCCCATTTCTGTGTTGGCGTACCCCTGTATGTACTCTGTCTCATACAGCCGTATGTCCAATTCCTTCTCCCTTTCTCACCCTCCCCACTTCTCCCCTTCCGTCTTCTTAACTTCTTTGTTTTTTATGTTTTAATTTTATTGGGGTATAGTTGATTTACAGAGTTGTGTTAGTTTCAGGTGTCCAGCAAAGTGATTCAGTTTTACACATACATATATTCATTCTTTTTTAGATTCTTTTCTCATGTAGGTTATCACAGAATATTGAGTAGAGTTCCCTTTGCCATACAGTAGGTCCTTGTTGGTTATCTGTCTTATATATAGTAGTGTGTGTATGTTCATCCTAAGCTCCTGATTTATCCCCCTCCCCCGCCATGTTTCCCCTTTGGTAACCAGAAGTTTGTTTTCAATATCCGTAAGTCTGTTTCTGTTTTATAAATAAGTTCATTTGTATCTTTTTTAAAAAATTAGATTCCACATATGAGTGATATCATATGATATTTGTCTTTCTTTGTCTGACTTACTTCACTTGGTATGATAATCTCTAGGGCCATCCATGTTGCTACAAATGGCATTATTTCATTCTTTTTTATGGCTTAATAGTATTCCATTGTCTATATGTACCACATCTTTATCCATTCCTCTGTCGATGGACTTTTAAGTTGCTTCCATGTCTTGGCTATTGTAAATAGTGCTGCAATGAACATTGGGGTGCATGTATCCTTTCGGATTATGGTTTTCTCCAGATATATGACCAGGAGTGGGATTGCTGGATGGATCATATGGTAGTTCTATTTTAAATTTTTTAAGGAACTTCCATACTGTTCTCCATAGTGGTTGTACCAATTTACATTCCCACCAACAGTGTAGGAGGGTTCCCTTTTCTCCACACCCGCTCTAGCATTTATCATTTGTAGACTTTTTGATGACAGCCATTCTGACCGGTGTGAGGTGATACCTCATTGTAGTTTTGTTTTTTTTTTTAATATTTATTTATTTATTTGGCTGAGTCGGGTCTTAGTTGAGGCACAAGGGACCTTCGTTGCGGCATGCGGGATCTTTCGGTGTGGCACACGTACTTCTCTCTAGTTGTGGGACGCGGGCTCCAGAGAGCACTGGCTCAGTAATTGCGGCGAGAAGGCTTAGTTGCCCCGTGGAATGTGGGATCTTAGTTCCCTGACCAGGGATCAAACCCACGTCCCCTGCATTGGAAGGCAGATTCTTAACCACTGGACCACCAGGGAAGTCCCCTCATTGTAGTTTTGATTTGCATTTCTCTGATAGTTAGTGATGTTGAGCATCTTTTCATGTGCTTTTTGGCCATCTGTATGTCTTTTTTGGACAAATGTCTGTTTAGATCTTCTGCCCATTTTTTTGATTGGGTTGTTTGTTTTTCTGTTGTAGAGCTGCATGAGCTGTTTGTATATTTTGGAGATTAATCCCTTGTTGGTCGCTTCATTTGCAAATATTTCTCCTATTCTGTGGGTTATCTTTTCGTTTTGTTGTTGGTTTCCTTTGCTGTACAGAAGCTTTTAAGTTTAATTAGGTCCCATTTGTTTATTTTTCATTTTCATTATTCTAGAAGGTGGATCAAAAAAGATATTACTTCCATCTTCTTACTTCTTTGGTGTGTCCTCTCTGTTGGACAGTGTGCCATTTCTGATACACACACACACACACACACACACACACACACGCTCTCTCTTTGATGTCTGCCCTCAGAATTCAATTCTGGGAGCCATTAAGCTTTAGTGACTATTTGACTGAGAAGTCAACACCCATTATCTCTTCTAAAAAAAAAAAGTCCCCTCCAGGAGAAAAACCTTGCAGAAACCACGTTGACACTATAAAGAAGGAAAGAAGGGTGAATAGTATGGGCCAGATTCAGACTAAACCAGTGATAGGCTTTTTCCAGCCCTCTGGCCTCTGAGCGGTGGTGCTCTGCCTCTCTGCTCACCAAGTCCCCAGTCTCTCTGCTGCCTTGTCTTCTAATCCGACTCCATGTTATTCCGCTACTGGTGGCCTGCACACTTGGGCAGTTTCCCCATAGTTCCTTTCTCTCACACACACTGTCAATTCCAGCCCCTTAACAACGTGTGAAGCAAAGCAGTGGCTGGATGATGGGGAGGGTACAGCCTGTGATGGAGAAATGGAGATTTCATAAGGTACCAAGTAGAGGATTAAGAGCATTACAAGCTGCTCTGACAGCCTAATGGTCATGACCAGGTTCAGATGTGTTGACAGTGATTCTGAAGCCTGCTAGAAAAAGTATCCAGTCTTAAGAGGTTGAAGAGTTTACCAAGGGTCTACTCTTTGCCAAGGAGTATGCCCAGCTTGGTACTGTTACTCCCACATCAAATCTGTGCCTAATGAACAAGATAAAGACACTAGAATGCCACCAATGTTTAAATGGTGGCACCTAATTGATTTTAATCTTAGGTCAACAGTGTGACCCGAAGGATGTTTCAATTACTATCACCATATGGGACACCAAGTGTCTGATTAGTAGGGATGCCCATGTTCTTCATTCTTTCAAGCGACCACTCATTAATCTGTAAGTTGCTGTCTCCGTCGATGAAATTGTGCCCCAGTGGACTCAAATAGTATGCACAGCTGCTTGAAGGTGCACGTCAGCTTATAGCCAGAGAGTGGCGAAGGTTTGGGAACAAGCTGGGTCCTATGTGAGTGGTGCCTGCTAGAGCCAGCGGTGTAGCAGCTGCTCCTACCCCACCTCACATATTAGTTGTGAATTTGATAAACGCCATCCTCGAGAGCAATTGATTTATTAATTAGCTGATTCGGAATGTTCTTAGGACTCATTTGGGATATGGAGTCATTATAATTTTTAAAATGTCAGTGCAGTGCAATAGCAGACGAAAATGGCACCTCCCAGGGGCCCTGTGGGCAGAGCTCTTTCCTTGGGTGTGTGGGGTTTTCGCCATGGCCATAATGGCGCCCATTGGAGGTCACCTCATCAGGCCTTTGAGTGAGGGCTCCGGAAATGAGGGGACGTTCCTTCCATGAACAGTCAGGATCAGGACTAGGATAGGACCAGACCAAGCAGGATAGTTGTGGATCTTAAACTGAGGATAGTAGCCATTTCATTAGAAGACGCAAATGAATTAAGGTACTTTAGTTTAGGAGTAATTTCTAGAAAAATGCAAACTGTATGTAATTACCTATATCTATGAATAGGGAGTCTATAAATTTTTTTCCCACAAAAGAGTTGATGAGCTGAGGAAGATCCAAAAATATGGGCTAGATTAAATTATCATGAATGTTAACGAACAGGTTTTTGTTTTTATTTTTGCTTTGTCTTTAAACATGGGTAATTAAGACCTGCCAGTAAGTTGGCATTTTAGTTCATACGCTCTACTTCTGTGTACTTGGGACTGGGTAGTAAATCTAAAATTGTGACATAGCAAGTTATTATCTGGTGTGTTTTTAAATGTGACCCACGTGATCCAGAAAGGTGATGTGTCTTAGTACCATACTCACCTCTGGGCAAAAGATAGGCATGTTCCTTCTGTTGAATGCTAAGTTCTACAGTAGATTGAGGAGTTGGGTTGGGGACACTAGGTAATTCCCAGAGCCCCATTATCAAATGGATACACGTAGAGCTTCGGGGAAGAACAGAGGTCGTGAGTTATAGTTTTACTACTACCTTTCCTTTAGAGGGAGAAGGAGTTGAAGAAAGCATCTGCAACTAACAAAAGGAGCCATGCTTGTTTTCCTTGTTTACTGTCTTAAAGCCTCGTTGATGGAACAGGGCCACAGACAGACAGAAAGCTTCCTAGAGTCCCCTGTGGCTTTCAGAAGTACTCGAATAACTCTAAAAAGCAGATCACCTGGCTTCTTGCGCGCGGGCTCAGAGCCAAAACGACCTTGAGCAGCTTGGAGTGGGATGAGAAGGGCTTTAAAGTCAGAAGGATCAAAGTGTGAATCAGCCCTAGGAGAGTGATTTTGAGCAAGTTGATGAATCTCCTTCAGCTTCAGTTTCCTCAGGGGTGTGTGTGTGTCTCTGTGTGAGTGTGTCTGGAAGTCCTACCTCCTAGGATGGTGGAAGTGATTCAACTAGAAAATGTATCTGAAAATGACTGATACCCAGTAGGTACTCAGAAAATGCAAGTTCTCTTCCTTTTTTTGGATGTGCGATGTAGTCACTGACCTCTTCTGTACTCTTCGTTTCCTTGTACATGAAACGAGGGATAATAATGTCAGCATATGTGGATCTGCTTAAAATTCTTCCATTAAAGAGTAACTACCTGAGCATCAGTAAAACAACTCTCCCTTCTTTTCAACTCCCCTTCCTTGTTTGACATCTTTCAAACCTCTTGGCTTTCTTCAGAGGAGAACTTCACCCTGAGCCCAGTCGAGGTGCACTTGCAGGGCTGCTCTCCACACTGGGCGTGCGTGCATCGCCGCTGCCATGGCTGGAAGCCCACAGCCTCCCAGGGGATCCCTTGTCTGCAGGTACTGCCCCCAGACCGCTCTGAACCCGGGACCTCTTATTGATCTTTCGTACATCTGGCTCCACTGTGATACCAGGAAGAATGGAGGTTGCTGGCCCTGGACTTGGTCCTGGACAAATAAATGTGTTTGTCAAAGCCCTTTCCCGACATTGGTTGTCTCAAGCCCAGGTGGCATTGTGGAGGGTAATTAGTTCTCTTAATTGGAGGGAACATCAGGAGTTCCGGACTGTTCACCGTGGACACACGCAAAAAGATTTTGTTAATGCGGGCTGTTACTCGCCCTTTCATCATGCTAATGGGTAGCCCGTAAGAAATTTGACTTCCTGTCACTGGCACCAAGCAACACCTATCGAACAAAGCATTGTTTCTTCTCACTGTTGATAAGTGTGACTTGTGGAGGCCGGCGATAGCATGCTCATTTTTATCTGCTAAGTGCACAGCGCTTGTAAAAAACCAGCAGTGGCCTTGTTACCACTTGACATGACACTAGGTTTAGCTGTTTACATTGACACACTGCTGCACCCTTTTAGAGCTGCAGCCAGGGGTCAGATTCATTAGAGCGTCAGCCCTGGGAGGCGGCATCCGGTAGGATTCTCTCTGCTCCTCTGTAGGGAGCAGCAAAGCAAGGAGACCGAATCTTGGAAAGGGTGGCTTTTCATTCTTTTCTTTGTTATGATTGTTTGAGAACCCCTGTTTATTCTCTAACCATCCACGGAGAAGATGAGAGAGAAAGAAAGGGCTGGGAATAGCACTCACGCCCCCCCCGCACCCTCCCCCCACCCCGCCCCCCGAGATGAAGCAGAGGAACGCTGGGACCCTCCGTGTGTTTCTCTTCTCCTTGCCAACATGTGGCTTTTTGTTGCCCAGGAGAGCCGCAGAGAGGGAGTAAAATGCACGTGTCTTTCTTACCCCAGCAAACAAGGCTGAAAAGCAGAAGTAAATGGAGCGGAGCGTTATCCTTCGTCCTTTGTTTCCTCCTTTTTCCTCTCAAATTTATGAGCATCCCCTGGACAAATCTGGGGACCAGACTGCCTTTATAATGCTTGAAGCCATTTATCTTTTGCTTCTAGTCTTGTTGTCCTTTTGGACATAGAGGAAATGGAGGGTCTCTTCCAGGATCCTCAGTTCATTTTGCAATCCCGGTAGCAGACAAGCTGCTGGTAACCTGGTGCAGCTAGAGCGCTCATCGCATCAGGAGCTGAAGAGCAGGCCTTCACTGTCACCACACGAGTCTCAGTCCAGGAATCCACGTGCAGAAGGATACACGTGACCCACGAGAAGCTGCCTTGCAGCCCCATCAGTGTCGCGTGAGAGCATGCTGGCTGCAAAGGGCAGGCAGAGCAACCATCCTCTGTGGGCTCGGGAACCTCTGGCATTCCTACACGTTGCAAACAGATCTCATGCCCTGTCACAGCTTCTTTGTTTGACAGGCAGCAGAAGCTCCTTCCCACCTCTACCTTTCCGTAAGGATACAAGGATAATTAATGCATTTCCTTGGGTTAAATAATACACCCAGTTTAAAAAGCAGTTGCCGTATCATTCTGCCCTTGCCCTCGGAGACTGGATCACTGCGTCTGTCAAGACTATCCCTTGCCAGGCCTTTTCTTCTCGCTGCTGCCGCTCACACAGCGCAGCGGGTTCTTCTGTCTGAGTGATTCTTACTAGGTCATGCCAGGAGACGTCCGGGCATTTTCCTGAAGTGCCTCGTATGACGTCATAGTGCCACTGAATCACGAAGCTGTGAGAAGCGTTATCAGGATCTGCCGTGGCTTTCTCTGTCCAAACGTTATGATGCCCAGTCTGCCAGACCATTGTTGTCAGCCTGGCTTGGAATTCACCAGCTGCTCTGGGGAGAGATACCATCCCCTGAACTGTATTTATATCTGCACCTTCTTTTCCTATATGCCCAGTACACAGCGACCAAGGTGGGATCCCAGGGGCCTTGGCGCCATTTAGTGGCTTAGCATGGATTCTATGTCATTGCTGTCTGCATCCCAGGTGCTGCCAAGGACTTCCACGTACAGGAGGAGAGAGATGTTCGCAGTGGCCTAAGTACTTCTACACAAGATGCTTTTCTGTCTTTGGGGGTTTTTGATACCTTCCCATTCACCTGTGCTGGCTCAGAGTAAGTCACGTGCTCTGCTGCTGGGGGGGGGTGAGTGCTGGGTCAGAAAAGCAGGGGGAGTTCATTCCAGGTACCATGTCCACCGCCTGCCCCGCAGCAGCAGCCCCTCCCCCCGACCCCTTCCCACGGTCTCCCCTTCATCCCCACCGTCTCCTTGGCTCTTTGCGGGTCATTTATAATCAGCAGTCATGGCGTATAGGCCTCATTAGTGATACAGCCATTCCTTCAGTGCTTCAGAAATAATCATTTAGAAAAAAATGCACGGTTTCCTTCCCTTGAGAGCCCATGAGTGATGAATTTATTTCAGTTTGGCTGGCTTGGCTGTCTTGCTCAGCCTTATTTCCATATTTATTTCAACAAACAATGTAGGGTGGGAACGAGAAAACACATGCTGGGTGTACACACGGGCTGCATCTCTGCTCCCAAGCTCAGTTCCTCTTGAGGGAGGTGTAAAAGGCATGCCAACAGAAGTGCCCTCCGTTTTAAAAAAGAACGGAGCCGTCTGCTACGATGGGGTACCCTGTAGCGGAAGCTGAGCTAGGTCATCATGGTTTGTGTTTGGAAAGTGGGGGTAACATGCTGAAAGCGATTGACTCTTAGCTCCCATCCTGGTAAAGCAGGTGTCCCAGGAGTGCTTAAGCCCTAGACCCCTTGCTCTTGTAGGATCTGATTTGTGTGACGGTGGACAGCAATGAACTTTCAGTGCCAACTGAGCATCAGATGGCTCGGTGCCCACGAGGAGTGGGGAGGGGCATGCGGGGGAGAGGTAGTAAGCTGCTCTGATGAGAAACTATGCCAGCAGGTTCTTGATGGCAAATGGTGTCCTCAAGCCAGACTTGTGGATGCGCAAGCCACCTGGCTCCCAGAAATCTGCTCCCTGAAACAGCTTTTCCGCTTTATTGAGAACGTGGCTAAGGCTTGCACTTAGCCCACCTGAATGTTCTAGGGTGAATGTTTTCAAGTGACGTCAGCAATGGGTCAGAAGCGAAGACCTCAGAAATCTAGAGCTATGTCACTGACACTGTGTCAAGTGCCAGACAGGTCACTGCACCATCATTAACCTCACCATTTCAGGCCAAGAAAGGGAGGTGCATACCATATCTTGATTCTACAGGGAGGCTTTGAAAGTGGCAATTAGTGAATAATAATAATAATGGGTTTTCTGCTCCAGGGTGAAAGGGGCTAGAATGTGCAAAACCGCATCTTGTCCTAAACATAACAACACCATTTTCCTACAGGAAATTTACACAGTTCACCCATTTTACAAGAGAAAGAACGTAAAAAGCAAATGCGTAGAAGAACCAAGAATAAAAGTTTTTGATTCAGGGACCTCAACAGCAACACTTCCAGAATTTCCTTTTCTCAGAAATGCATTTTCTAACCTTAGGATTCCTGTTTCTAAGAAAGACGTCTTGGTTTCCCCAAACTAGTTCAATGGACAAAGCAGGAGTGCTCAGGGGTGAAGAAAAAGATGGATTGGACAATATCTAGAGGATACTATTCCTCCCCCAAATTAGACATGAAATGATACTAGACAGGAGGGAATACCTATAGGGTAGGTAAATACCTGTAAGGTAAGGAAATACTGCTGAAATGCAGTATTTTTTTCAGAAGTAACCACCCCCAAAAAAGTTAAAAATCTAGTGCCTGGTTGAAAATTAATAGTAGATTCACATACGTGCTAATACCACTCTTAGCTTTGGAACCAAAAGAAGACATCCTTTATTAACTGAGGGAGATTTGGTAGAGTGGCATGTACAGGGCAGTCTCTAACACCTTGTGTTATCCCAGTAATGACGACCTAGGAAAATGCATCCCAAACCCAGCCTCTGCTGGTCTAGACTGTTCACTTATTGGGAGTATAATCTAGCACGGACAGATCTCTCAGCCAGCTCATCTTCTGTCCTTTTCATCTAATGCAGGCAGTACAGTATGGTTTTTATTTATTCAGCCAAAATAGTTTTTATTATCCTTACAACTAATAGTATTATAAAATAATTGTTGGAGTATACATATAATTAATATAATATACATGACTATTATATAAAATAATGTATTATAAAAAATGGTGGGAAAAGTACCTTCTCTTACCCTATCTGAGAGAACTGAACTGTGCTCTTGTGGGAAAAGAGATTGGGAAAGGGATGGTTTGGGGGTTAGTACTGGGGTTAGTAACTCTCCAGCAAATTAAAGGTGATCTGTAAGCTTGCCGTACCTTCTTGGGAAGATAGTCGAATCATTATAAAAACAGTATTGGTTTGTAAGTGGGAGTAATGATGTATTCCATCAAGAGTACAGTGGTTCATGCTTTGCAGCATTCCTTGGCCTTTGGAGAAATGCACGGGTTCAGGCAGCTGAGAAGGGCCCCAGCCGCCTATCAAAGGAGGGCTCCAGCACTTGGCTAAGCCCCTGGGGCTTGCTTGCTGGAACTGTGGTATTCCATTTTTAATTGGTAATCTGACCACCCCTAAACATGGCTTTAAGACAGCAGAAGTTGATAATTGAATAAAGTTGATCGTCCTCGTTGTTTTACATTGGAAATAGTTCTCATAACAACCCTCTGAGGGTATTTCCTATCACCAACCTAATTCCTGCTCATGGAATCTTATACTGCATAGCTCTGTGATTTTTATTGTTATTGATGCGTTTCTCTCAACTGCCCTTTCTAGATTCTTTTCTTTTACTGACGAGTTGGCAGACAGTAGGCGTGTAAAGCAGACAAATTGACTGAGTGGCTGAAATGCAGATGTTTGTCTGGTCTCTGTAACACTTTCCTGCTCCTATTAGTATTTATCTGTTTACTTATGTATGTTCTATTTTGGTGCACTTTATAATGTGGTTTCTGTATAGAAACTGTTACGGACATACAGAGACAGAATGATGAGTCTTAACATCTTCTTACTGGCATTTCAGGCCTAGAGAGCCGAGGGCCACATGAGCCACCACCTTCACTGGCTTCCCTGATAAGGTTCTGTGTCATCTGCACCCTCTGGCACAGCCCCCAGACCCCCTCACTCGGGGCTCCTTTACCTTTAAGGATAAGCATAAAAACATGTTCCTGAATATCAGTTCCCTGAATTATAAAGTTATTCTCTTTTATTACGTAAGTGGAATTTCACTTATAATCTTTGCATTTAGATTTGCTTCTTTTGAGCCACAGTAAATTCCTCCTTCATGAAAATAATATTGGATTCTTCTGTTATTGTACAAAGGAAATGAAGGACCTCTTTGGAAAAGTTATCTTAAACTTTGGGTGAGAGTCATCAGGATGTGATAGAAAAAACTCCCAATGAGAATTAAGAAGGTTGGGTTCAAGTCCAGGAGCTGACACGACCCAGTCACTCATTTTCCCTTAGTGACTACATGTCATCGAGTGAAAATGGGGACAGTCCCCACTGGTAAAATGGGGAGGTCGAATTAGATCATTTCTAGCCTCCTTTCAACCTTAAAAAACGATTTTTTCAGTCTGGGAACGTGTAATATTATCCTTGGTATCTGTATGTTTTACCCACTGCTGGATGGACTTGTAAACCCAACCACAGGCTTTCTGGTTCACGGAAACCTATAGGCTCAGAGTCTGGAAGGAATATGGCAAGAACCGAAATGAAATCAGTGTTAGGATACCTCAAATAATAAATGAAAGCTGAACTCACGCATCTTAATTGATCAGCAACGTTCATTGAACACTTAGATTTGCAGCATAATATAAAGTGTCCTGAGGCGCCTGAGCTAAAACTCATTCACTACCAACACAGGACAGAAATACACACGTGCACACAGCCAAGGGTACCTGTACAGGCTGTGGACACACGGGGCCATCTCTGAGCTGGGATGAAGGGGTCACCGCTCTCCCTCAGCCCCCCCCCCCCCCCCCCCCCGCTCTTAATGAAAACATTTACTTTAGTTAACTTTCGTTAAATCCAAATCACTATGCGAGAACACGTATCAGAAGAAGGGAGCTCCCCTTGTCCCATTCCCCTGTCCCTGTAACTGGAATCTTTGCCAGAGCGGTTTGCTTCCTCATCCAACCGGAAATGTATTGGTGGAAAGTGAATAAAAGCCCAGGACTCCTTTAAGCTGAACTTTCCCTTGAGAACTGAACAATATTCACTTCTGGGGGTAAGCAGAAAATCAGGGCCTACTTCGTGTTTCACACCCTCTCTCTAACTATTCTTAACTCCCCTCCCCTCTGTCCCGGGAAGGGGTGGTCACCCTTTCATGATCTCTGTAGTCAATCCAGAGTTGTTGAAATTTCTTTGACTCAAAATTAGTAAAATTCCCAGAGTAATTCTACACAGTGCTTCACGTTCAAGAAATTCTCCTTTATTCCACCGTTCCCAGACGCGGGCCCGACTAGCATTGGGCAGAATTTGGGGGCGCGGGGTAGTAATTTTAGGGCTTTGCTGCTGTGCAGAAAGCTGGCAGCATCAGCTTCACTTTGGAACTTCTTAGAAATGCAGAAGCTCAGGCCCCACTGAGGACCTGCTGAATTAAATCTGCATTTCCCCACAGTCCCATGATGGCGGTGCACCTCCAAGCTTGAAGAGCACTGTTTCACAGGTGGCACACGGGAACCCCCAGGCCTCGCAGCGGGGCGGCAATTTGGGTTTTCATGAGTAGGACCAGACTGCGTCTAGTGGTGGCAGCAGGCAGAGGCTATAGGGCAACGCTCCCCTCCAGAGAACTGCCAGGTCTTTCAAGCCGGCATCTGTGATCCACAGAAGATAGTATTGTTCCAAGCGGAAGCAAAGATCGATGTTTAACCACACTAGAAACCCCTCATATCATCAGTTGTTGAATACAGATTCCCAAAGAAGCGTGTCAATCCTCTGGCAGAAAGCTTTCGTGTGGGAATGGAGGTAAATTTCCTATTAAAACCCACAGTGGATTGAAGTCTAATTCCAAAATGGCAGCGTGCTGTATTTTCCATTTCTGTTTCCCTTGTACCTGTCACCAAGTTACCCAAGTGATTTGGGATCTTTGTTAGGGTAAAGTTTTTTATGTCAACCAAAAGCACGAGGGAGCATCTTCCCCCCCCACCCCACCCCGCCCAGCTTCTTTCACTGATTTTTCCTCTTAAAAATCCTCGCTGTAGATTTCTTCCCACTCTTCAGGGAACCGAGCCCCACCCACAGTGTATCAAAGACCCTTCCCTCTCAGGGGGTGCAGGTGGAGGTTCCCTGAGTGAGAATGCATACAGGTCTTCACTTTGCTAAAGAGCTTCTAGAAGGACCCCCAGCCCGACCCCATCAGCAGCCTCACCCTGCTTCCGACCAGCTGCGTCTCTTGGGTCTGCCCCTGGGGACACAAGCAAAAGGGCAAGTGGGTTTGTCCCCAAGCCGCAACCCGGGGCAACGGTGATGGAGGACTCTCCCGACCAGCCCTGGGTCCTGCCGTCCTTGAATAGGAAGGAAAAGCAACAGCCGCGAAAACAAATTCTTCCCTCTTAAACCTGGGGCGTCGAAACACTCTGGTTTCTCCTCGCCTTCTTTCCACCGGGATCGCCTTGCCAGAAAACCTTATTTCTTGGGTTTCCTCCTCTTTTCTCTTTCCCCTTGGCTGCTCCCCTTGTCTCCCACTCCAGCCTCCACTCGCCGCTCTCACTCCCCAAATCGAACATGTACAGATTTTACGGTTCACTGGAGAATAAGTGGCTGTCATTTCACAGACGGGCCAGGATGTAATTAGCCACAATGCATTGGAGTAATGGAACAGATGTCTCTTTGTAAACTGAGTTTGCTGCCGAGCACCGCATGTGTGTGACCCACCGACCGCTCCAGGCGATTCCACGCTGCTCCCCTCCCCCTGGCCTTCTCTGCTTTCCTCTGGCCCCTCTCTGGCTTCCCGAGCCAGAGGCTGGGCTGACTTGAGTGTTTGTATCTTGATTATTTGGGGTTTTTTCCCCCCTCTGTGCTGCCCTGGCACATTTCTGCGGCTAAAAAGCTGCTGGTGACGTGAAGAAGAGTGAGTGCGCTGAACCTACGTTTATTGATGGAGTCATTGAGAACGGGAAGGTAATACCCCTCTTATGAGATAATTGGCAGTTTCAAGTTGCACTTATTACTGGATGATAATACACCAGCAAAATCATAAATTACTGTTATACTCTCTGACCTGTTGTTGTTTTTCTTAACTAGAAATAAGGGAGATGCGTCTCCTTTCTTCCAAGGTTATTATTTAAAATTTAAGAGGAAGAGCCCATGCTGGTCACGGAAGGATGATACACCCAAATATCAGATACTTAAACTTACTGCCACATAACCTTTAAGATCATTCGTTTACACAGACTATGGGATCCCGTGGACCTCTGCTTTTCTATGTGTTTCACTTTAATCTGAAGGTCTTCTCTTTTTAAAAAAAAAAATTATTTTTAAGTAATAACTTTTGCACATCCTTCCTTTTGAGGCTGTAGATTTCATAAAAAGGTGCCAGGCAAAATTCCTGCTGTATTTACTGTCTCTTCTCTCTCTAGGGGGATGAGAGGTACAGACAGTAAACTACATGCAACTCCTCCCTCAAGCCTCCTGCACATTTGGAGGAAAACAATCCTGATTAAAATATGTGGGGAAATCAACTCCCCGGGATGCTGCTGGCCTTTGTTCCTCAGGATATCATGTTCGGTTTGATTGGTTTTTGTCTCCTGGCCACATGCTCAGAATCTCGGCTTTGGCCACACACAGGAGAGGGCGATCCTGGGCTCGGGTCTAAGGCTACTCTCCAGTGTGTACATGTATCTGGTACCTTTGTCAGGTGAGAAGTACTATTCTGGTTGCCACCTTGGTCACTGGAATCAGGAAGGCCACAGCCTCTGGGTCTGTGATAGAAAAAGTTATGTAACATGCCTTTATTAATAAGCAGGGAGTAGTGTATTTATCATACCTGTAAACTGACCACAGTGAAACGGAAGCCAATAATCCTAAACGCTCTAATCAGGACCTTGGGTTTGGGTTTGGAATCTTGTGTCATTAAATCTTAAAATGTTTGGTTAATTCAAATTTTTCATTTTAAGATTTTAAATGTTGATTGTTTTTCCCCCAACGGAATCAAAGACCTTCATTTGGGCTTTTAAAAATCATTAAAAAATTTAAAACAGCAGTCTCAAGTTAATTTTTACCCTGAGGAGTTTATAATAAATAATAGGTGGAAATGGATCTCTGGTGTATGAAATTGATACTTCTACTGGTTTAGCAGCAAGTAATTGGAAACCTTCTCACCATGACCTCATCGATGGCCCCTTGCTTATGAAAGTTGAAACCTCCCCCTAGTCTCTGAGGGATCTGGGTGATCATGATTGTGTCCTCAGCACAAATTTGGAAAAGAAAACTTCTCTGTTTTTTGATAGTCTCCTTACTGCGTAACAGCCAGAATGTGGAGTGCCTGATAGGCTCTAAACACTCTTTCAATATCACTTTTATTGTTTTGTTTTTTATAACTCAGGGGAGCCCTTCATATCTTCAAGGTGCCATTATAAGCTCCATTGCTAATAAAACTATTTCTGAATGATTTCTGCTGCCAAATTAGTGACAAGTTGGGACCAAGCCCCAGTTTCATAAAAGGTCAGTGGCTGTGCATAGAATCATGTTGCGTGCCTCCCTGAGGACAGGAGAGGTGATAGGATCATGTCTTATTTTTTTTACCCTCCTCAAAAACTGGCACAATGTGCAAAAACAGTTGGTAATTATTCTAACATGAACTAGATTTCCAGAGATGTAAATTGCATGGGATCATTAGTTATTTTGAAATTACAGATATCTGAGAGAGCCAGGGTGTATTGCCATTTTACAGAATCTATGCATCAAAATTTTGGTCAAGGTCATCCAGCTCAGCCTCTGGCCAAGAGCAGGAACCTCCTCTAAAACTCTTCTTTGTCAGGATAACTGTTGAGTCCTGGCTTGTCATCCATTTTCATTTTTTGGATATGGAATGATCTGAAAGTCCTTCCTTGCATTCAGCTGCAATCTATCTCCACATAACCACCACCTCGTTTTTCTGTTGACATAGGGTAAACCTACCCTTCTTTTCCTATGCAACCTTTAGAGAACTAACAAAAAGCTTTCATATTTCTCTATCTTCTTTTTCCCAACTTGGATTCCCAGTTCCTTCCACTATTCCTTATATTAGCATGATTATCTGACCCTTTGTCACCAAGCCTGTCCTCTTTCTGATGTGCTATCTTTTTAAAAATGAGATTCCCAGATCTGTGTACAAAACCCCAGATGTCATGTGACCAACGCAGAGTTCAGTAAAAATGATCACACCTTGTCCGCAGCCTAAAGGTGCGTGCATCAATTAAAACTTTCAAATCTTTTCATATAAACCACATTTAGACAAGATTTTCCTAATGCAGTACCAGAGAAATTAGTGTTTGTGAATCTGTGTGTTCAAGTATTAATACTTACTTTTTGTGGCCTGGTAAGATTTATTCTTTTTCCTTGTAGTTGTCATTCTTCCTGCTTATTATGCCAGTATACAAATCACTAATGTAAACAGAGAGCAAAATTCCTGCAGGGGTGGTTGTCCATCACCACGCAGGAGAGTCTAGACCCCCCAGGGTACATCCTCCAACTCCATCATCTGCCCCCTGTCAACCTTGGCAGCCTCATCTCCAAACATCCCCATCCCCCCAAACATCCTCTGAGACCCGCTGCTGTAGTTCCTCAAACACACATGTTCTTCCTGTCTTCACACACGCTAGTTCTCTGCCTGGGAGGCTTTGGCCATGTTTTCTCTGACTCATAAACTTCTACTCCTCCTTTAAGGCTTAACTCAAGAATCACCTCTTAGAACAGACTTGTGGTTACCAGAGGTGGATGCGAGGTCTCAGGGGTCAGGATTGGACGAAGGTTGTCAAAAGGTATAGACTTCCAGTTATAAGATACATGAGAACTAGCGATGTAATGTACAACGTAATGGCTATATATTTTTTTGAAAGATTTCTTTTTTCTTTTTAAAATATTGAAAATTAATTTTTATTGGAGTATAGTTGATTTACAATGTTGTGTTGGTTTCTGCTGTACAGCAAAGTGAATCAGTTATACATATACATATATCCACTCTTTCTTAGATTCTATTCCCATATAGGTCATTACAGAGTGTTGAGTATAGTTCCCTGTGCTATACAGTAAGTTCTTATTACTTATCTATTTTATATATAGTAGTGTGTATGTGTCGATTCCAATCTCCCAATTTATCCCTCCCCTCTTTCCCCTGGGTAGGCATAAGTTTGTTTTCTACATCTGTGACTCTATTTCTGTTTTGTAAATAGGTCATTTGTACCATTTTTTTAGATTCCACATATAAGTGATATCATTCTGACTTACTTCACTCAGTATGACCATCTCTAGGTCCATCCATGTTGCTGCAAATAGCATTATTATGAGGACTTATACTTCACACTGCTGTATGATAATTTGAAAGTTAAGAGAGTAGATCCCAAGAGTTCGCATCACAAGGAAAAAAACTTTTTTCTTTTTTCTTTTTTTGTATCCATATGATATGACAGATGTTAACTAAACTTTTTATGGTAACCATTTCCACAATATATGTAAGTCAAATCATTCTGCTATATAATAATCTCATACAGTGCTATATACCAATTATATCTCAATAAAACTGGAAGGAAAAAAGAAAAAAGAAAAATGCATGCACAAATGAACAGAGTTAAGAAGAGTAAAAACAAAAATAAAAGTATTTCTGGTAAAAAGTAAAAAGAATCACCTCTTAAGCTCTGTTGGGATCATGGAGCTGGGGGCACACCAGAGGTTTCCACCCCACAACTAACCCTTGAAGCCAACATCTGTTTTGTTTTATTTTGACATTATAAATAAAGACCATAATTCATCAACAATTAAGATAAACTTTTTTTAAAAAAGAGAACTGCCTCTTCTGCAAAGCCTTCTCTGGCCCACTTTCAACCTTTCATCTCCATGAAGCACCTGCTCCACACAATTACTGCAACATTTATCACTGATTATGTTGCCTTTAACTGCTTGTTCATTTTTTGGCCCCTCTAGACTTTCAACTCCTTGATAGACAGTGTTTTGTTTTTTGTGGCTTTCCACTGTCTCAGACGGTGCCTGGTGTTTAGTAAGATTATATGTGAATACAATAGTCTACAGGTCTGCTCCTGTACTTTACTCTCTTTGTTCAAAAGGATGGTGAAAGAAGTTACATCCAATGCTTTGCTCAAGTCAAGACACCCTGACCTATTGGTGGAGTAATATCATTAACAAAGAAGTGAGCTTCAGTGGTTTGTTTTCTTCCCTCCCTTTAAAAAGCTCAGGCTAGATGCTCGTGCCCTAGTGTCAAGGCTTTCTAACCACGCTGAACCTCCACTTTACTGATGATTACAAACACCATTATGGCTCTATCTTGAGCCATACTATAATTGTTTTTTCCTAAATGTTAATGGGTTTATGATTAACTATAATTGCATATAGGATCCCACACTGAGGAATAATTATAGGTGCTTATTCACTCACCTATTATATCCCTACTATGTGCAGATATGTCAGACAACATTCTGACAGCACTGTAATGGCAGCGTAATCAGCAGACAAGATGATGCTGGATTCTTCAATTACATGCTCACTTTTTCAAGAGTTGACATACCACCACTATATTTATCATCAATTAAATTTCCCTATATTAGTTACTTACAGTAATTTTTGAGGCAATCACCTCAGCTGAAATTGCCATAGCAAACCACGTAATCTCACCAAATAGAACTATTATCAGCAGTCATCGTCCTCATCAATTCTTTATTAAAGACTCATTTCTCAAACCATTTTAAATTGTGGCTTAGAGTAAGTCATTTATAACCACAGTTTGGAAATAGGCACATTATATTTCCATTTCATAAATATGTTTTATTAGTAATGAGTAGTATAGTATTAGATTACTATTAGTATTCTCAGCAGAGGTTGGAAAATGCTTAATTAACAAAGATATTGGATTGGAAAAAAATGACTCTGGGCATATTTCTTCTTGACCAAATTATTATCTATTTTTTTCCCTCTAGTCCTTGGTAATTTTTAATTGCATGCACTTATCCGAGAGAGTGTATTTCCAAGGGTCTATGTAGGGAAGCCAAAACCCAGTAGAGGCAAATTTTCTGAAGACTTCCCTGTTACTGTGTCAGGACCTCCCAGCACCTTCACCTGAACCCTGTCCCCAGTTCCTTTTTAGAAACCATCAGCTTTCAGTCTTTGTTCCTGAAGGACATTGCTGGGAATCTGTTACACATCATAAAACAGCTAGATTCCTGTTCTGGTTGTGGTGACCTAAAACTGGTATTTGAAATCCAGAGCCATTTTTTTCCATCACCCTCCGGGTGCCTTTCATTCTGAGAACGTGTAGCTCCCTATTTTCCTTGCTCTGGTTCAGCCTCATTTTTCACAAGAGCAGTGAGCACCGGAGTATTCACTGTGCTAGGGAAACCACAGAGATGTTGGTACCCAGACTATCATGCACAGAGATTGTACTAACCTTGGGCACATACAGGTCTGCTGTTGCCAAGACCTTTTCTTCATCGTTGCTGTTTTAAATTAGAGCTTCTGGTTTACTTTCTTTTTGTTCTTAACTCTTGTGAGGATTCTTCCACTGTTTTTTATTTTATTTCATTTGTAGTGGTGTCTCTAGCATCCTTATATTATCTTGTATGAGATGTGTTTTATTATTTCCCATGATTATTTTTCCAAGGGATACGGCTCTTTTTATGATGGTGTAATATGTTCCTATCAAGAACACGTGGATGTGTTCTCTGAAGAAACAAACTGATGGCTGCACGTGTGGACACTTTGCTAACACAAAAGAGCAGCAGTTTGTGTTTCAGCAGAAATACCGGGAGTTGTGGACGGCTTAAGCCTGAAGTGGCTTGCTGGTTCTCTAACAGCAGGCAATTATGTGACACTTGGGGAGCCTCCACGCAGGCTGTTCTTATGCAGAGAGTTGACTGAGGGAACAGAAAGAGCAGTAGAAATATGTGAGAGACACGTGACTTCTCCTTAGCGATTGATTGCCCACAGTTGTGTCCTAATTGCTGATGACACCATTCCATCCATACTTAACATTTGTTCAGATATCTTTCCCAGGGTCCCTAGTTATGGGATTTGTGTTCATAAAAGCTTCTACTATGGCCCTTCTGTTCACCCAGCCAGTGAATAATCCCCAAGTTAATAAAAAGGCAAGCACTATTTATCAACATGGCATTAAAAGACTCCACCCAATGCAGGTTCATACTGTGAGGGAAAAGTAATCTTTCCTGACACCCCTCCTGGTGTAAAAAGTGAGCTAGCCCACGCCAGCTTTCCCGAGTCCTTAGTAAGGTTTTGCCTAAAATGATGTGGAAAGGCTTCCCTGGTGTTCCAGTGGTTGGAACCCTGCGCTTCCAACGCAGAAGGCACGGGTTCGATCCCTGGTCGGGGAAGTTCCGTTTGCCACGCGGTGCGGCCAAAAGTAAAAAAAAAAAAAAAAAAAAAAAAATGATGTGGAAGAGGGCATTGACTTGGAATGGAGAGCTGGGATTGGGGATGGCTAAAAGTGGCTTCTGGGGAAGGCTGCTCAAGAACAACAAAGAAACTGACACCACGTGCTCTTCTCCAGTGGGAAGGAAACACTTCTCATTCAAGTGGCCTCTTTCTTTGAATCAGAGACCTGCCTTACACAGTGGAAAGACCGGCCTCGCTTAGCCAGGCAGACCCATGGCACATGCCCCCTTCCTCTGGCAGGCTCCCGGTGGAGAAACTGCCAGGGACACAGAACCACTCCCAGAGCGATATCGGGACCCCGGGTTACAAATGAGGATTGATGTTGAGCTGAGCAGCTCTAATGGCCTTATCACAGCAATCGTTCTAGGACACCCATCTCTCCCCTTCTCCCTTCACATCTGACTGGTTATCTATTGTTCCTCATTGCCAGGGCTTGTTTGGAGAGCTCTGCAGCGTTTGCAGGTATAGAAGAAAGTGCAACTTTTTTTTCCCCCTTGAAGTCATTGTCTATATTTAGGTCAGTGACGTGATGAGGGATGTCGATGTGTTTTGTACCTCGCGCTGAAAGATGCTTCCTCCCCGGATCTGAGGGCAGGCGAGGCGCTGATGGCACAGCCTGCGCCCGGAGCCCGCAGCCCACGCTGCCCGCGACCGGAGGGTGGCATCTGCCCTGTGCCGCCCGCCAAGCCGCTGCCCAGGGTCGCAGAAATCTCACCCTGGCCTCCCTGATCCTCTGTGTGAGAGAGGGGACTGTCATTAAAAGGTGAGACGGAAGGTCGAGGGAAGTTGCTTTATCCTTTCCCTGGCGTCCTCACCCTACACTCTGCTCTGTCACGTAGGAAACGCGGCCCAGATAAATCCTGCCCACAAAGGAACTGCGCTTTTTTAACATGCAAATGTTCAGTCGGGGAGAGTAAATAGACATCTCCTCCTTCAGGGAACTCGGAGACAATCGGGGCAACCTCCTACCCCACCCCCAGCTGCATTCCCCTTTCCTCTTTCCATTCTAAGAGAAAGATATTCTGATTTTTTTTCCCCATCATTTCTTTTTAAGGGAGGGAGGGGCTTGCATTGAATTACTCTTAAGCCACTGTCTTCTACCCCAACTTCCTCCCGTCTAGATAGGCTTCATTAATTTGATAAGCCGACACCAAAAGAGAGGGGTGGCGAGGAGAGGGGGGAGGGGGATTGCAGGAGGGGCTGCCTAAGGGCTGCCCTGAGGTTTTAGAGGATGAACTGCTAATGATGTTGAAGACGTACCTTTTCAGACTGCCTGGTCCCTCCGGAAAATCAGGGTCCTCTTTCACTTATTCTGATTGTACTGAAAGAACGGAAAAATAGGGGCCTGGTTGGAGCGGAGGAGGGGGCTTCGTGCTGGCAGGGGTGGTAAGGAGACAGATGGGCCTCGGAGGAGGAATCAGAACGCGTCAGTTGCACAGCTTGAAGGGCCTTTGCTTTAACAGGGTATCTGATATTGTCATGCTAAAGAGTCAGAAACTAATGGGGGGAAATAGATTAATTTGCTAGGTCATTGATTGAACAGTCTTGCCTAATACTTACAAACTAGTGAAATTAGCGTAAATTGGCGATATGAATATTTTGATCAACTGACCCTTGAATTCAAATGGAGAGGATTGCAAACCACAATGCTTTTGACCTTTTCAGAGGCACTAATCTTTGCTGGCCCTTTCCCATCCTCTGTAGTGACAGAAGCTGATTATACCTAAGATAACCATATTTAGAATCTGCCCAAGAAGTCCTGTTGATGCCACTTCTCCTGGTTCGGGCAAAAAATTTATCTATTTGCCCTAATTATACCTCTCAGCGACTGGGAGAACCTGAAAGATACCCAGCTTCAGTATGCGTTTATTTTTTATCGTCTGTTCTCTTGCATACTTTCAAGATCATTCTCAAACATTTACTGAAAACAAAGGTGTGAGACCTTCCGAGGATGGAAAGCCATTTAAGCAAGAATCTTTCCTCGTTTGAGTTAGTAGCAATATAAGCAATTTGCAGATTTAACAAAAACCCAGAATATTCTTGAATCACAGATCAAAGTCCTACAGTGGCTTGTTTTGCTTCTGAAATAAATACCAAGATGGGGGTGGGAAGTCAACAGGCATCCTTAGTTAAGTGAAAACATCCCAGACTTCTGCCCTCCCCCCACCTCCCCCAGTTTCTGCTTCGGTAAATATTTTACTTCCTCCTCAGTTTTACCGAGTGACAGTGATTGTTTGGCAGTGTCAGAGCTCAGTGCTTTGTGGACGCCAGGAGCAGCTTTGAGCCTGAGGGATGGAGGCTGGGGGTAAATATTTCAAATAGATGAACAGGTCTTGGGCTTCGAACTTAGCAATTGCTTAACTAGGATCTAAATTCTAATTAGATTCTAATGGCAAATAAACATTCATTCATTAAACAAATGTTTATCGAGTCCCTGCTGTGCACCAGCCACTCTTCTAGGTGCTTAAAACATATCTATGTATGGAAAAGATAAAGATTCCTGCCCTTATGCAGCTTATGTTCTAGCAGACATTAAACATAATAAATGAGTGTAAATTATATAGTATGTTAGTTGTAAATGCTGTGGAAAAATAAGAAGTAGAGCAGGGTGAAGGAGGTGTTAAAACTGAGGCATATTAAAATGTCTGAGTTTATTTGAGCAGAAATGGATTCGAATCAGGACCCTCAAACCAGAAGTGGTGAGGCGGACTGCACCGACAGGAGCTGGGGAGAGACTTTTATACAGAAAAGGCGGAGGCGGAGAGACTTTTATACAGAAAAGGCGGAGGCAAAAGAAGGAGATTATTTGACTAGCTATAGCTTCTACGTCTGTCTTATTTGGGAAAGCCCGGTTGGCTGTGATTGGTTGTCCTTAGGTTTTGATTTCTTAACCTTGAGGCATCACAGGCTTAGGTATCTGTTTGCTTGCTTACAGAGGCTGCTAAGGTATCAGAACACCTCAATCTAATGGTCTCATTGTTTAATTGATTGAACACAGGGTAGAGTGAAGGTCCTGCCTGGGCAATGGGTTTACGAGCCGCCCACACCAAACACCAAGGACAGGGGAGGCCAGCCCGCACATGCAGACACATGAAGCTGAAGATACAAGACAGGTGTGACTTCGGCGGCGGCAGCCGTGGTTGGGTATTTGATTGTACCTGCCAGGGCTGCCATGGCCAGTGGTACTCTGTGTGTGTGTGTCTATGAAAGAGTTCAGGATTAGAAGGTGGACGAAATGGTTCAGGCCCTGCCTTTGGGGTGGAGGGCTGGCCTTAGCAGTCCCAGTTCATCTCAGGATTCCCAGCTAGAGTTCTGGGTTCCTTTTCTGCTTTTGCCAGTGGTTCATTACGTAACCTGCGGCGTGAAACTTAATCTTTTCCTGACGACTGTCATGTTCATAGAATCACAAGGTACAGTTATTAAAATGTGGCTGACTTGAATGATGAGGAATTATTTATTGATGGGGGTTCTAAGAAGGGCTAAGCCAGCATTAAGAGTTCCTTAACACCCAAAGACAAAACTACAAAATGTCCAAGTGTTCCCCTATGTTTGGTCCATTTTATTCATTTAAAAACTACGGTTTCTTTCCCTCCCTGCCATGTGTTCTACACCTGCAGCTAAATAGGAAGGATCAAGGCAAATATGCCCACACGCATCACCCTGCCTGATTTCAGGGCACTTCAGGGAGAGGTAATAGACGATCATTTCTTCTGTTCTTCAGAATCAGTGCTACGCTTCCTGCATCACTGTAAAGATGGTGTGATGGCATCGATTTAGTTCAAAAGCAAAGCAGATAGAGTTCTGATTGATTCTTCTCCACTCCTTCACTGGGACTGAAATTAGGGCTCCTGGCTTCCTGCCTGATTAGGGCTTGGTCTATGGAGCAGATCACTGAAGTGGGTCCACACTCCCCAGCGCAGGCAGCCATCCTGCCGAAATCCTGATGTCTGTGTGTACTTTTGCAGCTGCTTCCTTTTTGTTTGTGGTCAGCAAAACGAAGGAATGGATTCAGAGGAAGCCCTACCTCTGACGGAGCAGGTGCTGTGCTTAAGTGTGGAGAACATTTACCCTGGCAGAAACGCCCTGCCTATATGTATGCCTGGGGCCAATAAGGAGACTCCTGAGACTCAGAAGCATGAGGCCTGATTCTTCCTCCAGTAAACCTGTTGCCCAGAGAGCCAGAGTGGGGCTGGCACGAGGCCTGAGGCCCAGAACTCACACTAGAAACTCAGCGATAAGCACAGAGCGTGAGGCATGGCCCAGCCGCAGCCCTTGCCGTCTGTCTCTAGGGCCCCAACTCCCTCGTTTGCCACCGTGATGACGATCTGACTTTCAGTTGCCTTAGCCACACACAGGACCAAGAAAGCTGTGCGAAATTTAGAAACTTCGGATCCCAAATAGACAGTTTCTTTCTGGTTTCATCTACTCTCCAAATATTGAAGTTCCATAGGTAATTGTGAGCGTGGAATTAATAATTTTGAAACATAAGTACTTCCTGGATGCTTACCCTTCATCTGGTACTGTGATAAGTGTTTTATCCCACTTAATCCTCATGCATTCTTTTGAATTTAGGCACTATTATTTGCAACATTCTTTCAGTTGAATGTATCATAATTTATTTAATGAATCCTCTACTTTTGGATTATCTATTATCCTCCTTACATGGAGGAGGAAAATGAGCCTGGTTTAGTTATCCAGCTACCAGGGTACACAGTCAGGCTTTGAACTCAGAAAGGGTGGGTTCTAACGGCCAGACCAGGTTCCCTGACTCTTCAGTTCTGATTGGTGGTAGAAAGACATGCTCGGCAGCTGGGCCCTGCTTACTTAGATTATCTTATTGCCTAATACATGTGTCTGACAACCTTTGCAATAGATAGTACATCTAATTGACGAAACTGAAACTCAGTGATCAGCTCCAGGCAAGCATACAAAATAATGCATTCCTATAATGATAACAGTAGATTTACTTTGATAATAGAAGTTGCTGCTTCCAGTTGATTTGACAATGGGTTTTCTCATAGGAACCTTCAAGCAGTGTCACCAAACATTTTCCACATGGGAAATGGGCATAGAACAGTTAAGCAGTATGCAGAGAAGTCCTCAGAAGTACTCCTATCCCCTGAACCAGCAATGCTACTTCTATATATATAAGGATGTTCACTGCAGCATTATTTATAGTGGTGAAAGTTGGGAAAAAAGCACTGTATGACCAAAAGTAAGGGGTTAATTAAATAAATTATGATACATTCAACTGAAAGAATATTTCAAAACTGTTATTTTAGAAGAGTGTTTAATAACATGGGGAAGTGGCCCAGATATAATAAATGAAATAAAGTAGAATATAAAACTACCTATGATCCCAATATTTTAAGAAGAGTGAGAATGAGAACAACTTGAGATTGGATTTTTGGTTTAATGCAATGGAGGATAAGTATGAGGAATTTTTTCCCAGTAACTAAATCTGGAGTAAATGTTTGAAGAACCTGGAGAAATGTTTGAAGAAATAACCTGGAGAAAATTGTGACTTTGGAAGAAATACTTTCTCTTGTAAATTCCCAGTAAAATGAGAGATAGGATAGCTCAACATCAGTCTTAAAAGTACTTTATGTTCCTCTTAAGTTTTTTTCTTTTCTTTAAAACACATTTAACCTTAAGTTATATTTGATCAAAGCCGATATTTTTGCAATATCGTGTTCCTTCGAAAGCAGTCTCTTTCAAAGAAAACAGAGCTCTCTGTGCCGTTTGTATAACAGTTGCTTTATTGCCAAGTTCTTCAAAGTTGGTGAAGTGTCTGACAAACGTTTTCCTGATCAGAAAAATGGCAGGTGGGAGATTTGCAATGCTGACATGGCAGCACTCATCATACCCGCCTTCCTCTCGTGTGGCAGTCATACGGATGGAAAGAAGGCAATTTCTCTGTTATGCTAGGGGTGAATGAGAGGGAGAAAGTTTGAGTATTGGAGTGCTGAGCACAGTACCACTGACCAAGTGAGAAAGCCCAAGGCATCAAAATCCTATCTTGCCAGACATGTCAGAGCAGAAGAAAATGAACAGGTTCTTCAACACGTGAGAAGACAGCTCTAGAGGAGGACTCTGTGTGTCCCCCAATTTTGACAAAATGTAAAATGTAAACACTCAGAACCAGTTGAAGAAAGGCTTTGCATCTCGGTAGGGTTAGAGTGGAGAGAAATCCGAGTCAAGAATTTGTAAGAAAGCTGCCTAATTATATCTAGATATTTGGGCTCATCTGGCTTTCACAATTTATTATATCTCTGAGAACCTTTGGGCGTTTAGAAAATAAAGTCATAATTGCTACCCGTGACCACTTACCAGTTGGCAGTATAGCCCAGTTGAAAGAAAATACCCCACATGCCCCAGAAGGCAAATGGAGGGTTAACCTTACAAATCTAGCCAATCAGAGGATTGTAGACATCACACCGGTCTACCCTAAGCCAAACCTGAGAAAAAACGTAACACATGAAGGAAGAGTCATATAGACGAGGCAGTTGGAACCAGGTCACCCATGGAACAAAATACTAGCTTCTTAGCATTATGTCCAAGATTATATATAATCTGACAGGGGACTATATTCAATATCCTGTGATAAACCATAATGGAAAAGAATATGAAAAAGAATATATGTGTGTGTGTATATATATACACACACACATGTATATGTATATAGGTATAACTGAATCACTTTGCTGTATAGCAGAAATTAACACAACATTATAAATCAACTATACTTCAATAAAGTTAAAAAAAACAACAACATTATATACGTTCTGACTGCAAATATCTTTCCAGCTTTCTCTCCCTCTCACTGTGTCTCTCATCTCTGCAGGCACACTGTTCTTTTCTCTTTCCCCTGAGTGAGCCGTGCACCTCAGGGTGTCGGAGCCTCAGCTAATGATGTTCCATTGGCCCCGAATGGCCCGAAACGCTCTGCTTCTTTGCTCTTCAGGATCCCTGTCTGCTTTTCAGGTCCAATCAGATACCACCTCAGTCAGAAATGATCTGACCTTCCTTTCCATACCTGTACGCTTGTATAGGTGCCTTCATCTCGTGTTTATTTCATTCTGCCTTACATTTTAGCGGGTGATTTATGTTTCTCTCCCCCATCAGATTGTTACTCATCTGTAAATACCTCTGATGGATGCCAAGCCAGATGACCTCATACAGTAGTCGCTTAATACATGTTTGCTGAATTCAGTCAAATACAAGAGAGTATATGAATATGAAGATATGTGCAACCATGTTTTCCGGACCAAAAATGTCAAGAAATGTGACCTTGGGACAGAATATTTGAAATTAGACTAGTCCTAAAAGACCCAGATTGCCAAGGCTGCTGTAATACCAACCCATAATAACAGCTAACAGTTTTGAGTATTTGCTACATTCTAAGCACTACACTAAGTTCTTTCCATATAACATCCCATTTGATCATTCCAACAATTTTATGAGGCTTAAGTACTATTATTATCCCCATTTTGCTGATAAGAAACCAAGACTGGAGGAGCCTCTTAGCCAGGAAACCAAAGGGCACTTCACAGACACCAAGTCTGCCTCTTTCTCTGCAGGGTGTCTCTCTCTCTCTGGCCTTGGAGGAGGCCCTGGTGGGAGTTGATGGCTGTCATTCATGCAGTATACCTGGGTATCTGCCTAATTCAATCTCAAAGTGGGCCTCACAACAGGCATTAGTATGTTTTGTAAGCAGCTTCTCTGCTTCTGACATTGGTATCAGGTATCATTCGACAGTATTTGATGATTTTCCTACTCTAGGGAAGCTCTAGAGTGTATCAACTCTGAAGTGAGGTGGGCTTCTTATAAGTAAAATAGTCATGCATAGGAAGTATATTAGGGTTCTCCAGAGAAAACAATCAAGAGGATATAGATTTTGATACATATATAAGAGGCGATTTATTATAGGAATTGGCTCACACGATCATGGAGTCCGAGAAGCCCCACAATCTACCATCTGCAGACTGGAGACCCAGGAAAGCTGGCGGTATAATTTAGTCCCTGTCTGAAGGCCTGAGAATCAGTGGGGGCTGATGGTCTAAGTCCCAGTCGAAATCTAAGACCTGAGAACCAGGAGGGTCAAAGTCCAAGGGCAGGAGAGAGGGACGTCCCAGCTAAGGTAAAGAGAGTGAATTGGCCCCTTCTCCACTTTTTTGTTCTATTCTGACCATCAATGGACTGGATAATGCCCACCCACATTGCTAAGAGGGATCTTCTTTACTTAGTCTGTTTCAAATGCTGATCTGTTCCAGAAACACCTTCACAGACACACCCAGAAATAATGTTTTATCAGCTATCCGGGAGTCCCTTAGGCCAGTCAGGTCAACACATAAAATTAACCAGCATGAGAAGGAACGGCAGTATGACCTCAGTTAACTAAAGGGAACGTCATAGAAGAGATTAGTCTACATTTAGCAAATACTTGTGGAGTACACACTATGTGCCAGGTACTCAGCAGCCGCTGGGGACAGGATGCTGAACAACACAGACACGGTCCCTAATCCCATGCACAGGAGTCTAATACCAAGGTAGACATTAGTGCGATGATCACACGGATACATAATTAAAGCCCAGGAGGAAGGCCAGCGCTGGGAAGGAAATGTATAGATGGCCATGAACATGTATAGCCTCGCGAAGGGCAAAACAGACAAGGAAGACTTCTCAGAGATCTAGAAAACCAGTAGAAGGTAACTAGGGCAGTGATTCTCAAGGTGTAGTTCCAGAACCAGCAGCAAAAGCATTACCTGGAGACTTGTTAGAATTGCAGATGAAAGGGTCCCACCCCAGACCCACTGAATCAAAGACTGGGAGTGGGGCCCAGCATTCTGGGTTTTGGTCAGCCCTCCAGGTGATTGTGATGTGCCCCGAAGTTTGAGAACCACTGCACCAGCAGATGAGGTGGGGCGGAGTGTGACGGAGGGCAGAGCATTCCAGCTAGGAGAGAGAGAGTAGTGAAGTCCAAGCTGGGAGCAAGAAGACGAGAAGTGGAGCTGCCAGGAGGCCCCACAGAGAGGATAGTGGGGTGGCACGAGGCTGGGAGATATGCCGGGGTCATGTTGCTTCAGGGCCCGTTGTAAGGATTCTACCCACCGTCCTAAGAGCCATAAAAGCCACTGAGGAGCACTAAGCAAGAGCGTGGTATGATCACACTTGCATTTTGAAAACATCCCTCTGACCACAACGGGGAGAACTGATAGAGCAAGCAGACTTAAGTTCTCTCATTTGAAGACTGATAGAAGTGATGGAGTGATTGGATATTGAGACAAAGGGAAGTGAATGGGGTTGAGATGTATTCAGGAGGTGACAGTGGAAGGATTTGGCAATATTTTGAAATGGGGACTGAGAGAGAAAGATGCTTCTCTCAGATGGAGGCTAGGTTTCTGGCTTATGAACTAGATTGATCGTGAAGGTTCCCGTCACTGAGATACAGAGGATGGAGATCACGTGTTTTATTTGGATCATGTTAAGTTTAAGGACCCTTTGAGATATGAACTAGACCTCGGTGGAAATTGGATGGATGAAAGCCAGGAAAACATAACGTTGATGGGGAGCTCTGGTAATTGCATGAGCCAAAGGATCGAGATGGAAATGAGTTTTGTGAGGTTTGCTTCCCTATTTTATTATTTTTTATGTATTCATTCACTTATTTATTCATTCTACCTATTATGCCCTTCCAAGAACATGGAAACATTTGAGATAGAGGAAAATTAGTAGGTAGGATGGAGACCAGCTATAGCAGATCCTGAATTCCAACCTAATAATTTTGGATCACCATTGAATGTAGGCAGGGTTACATCACATAGGTAGGTATGTTTTGAGAAGATGGACCTAGCAGTGTCACATGCAGTCAAGAAACTAGAGGAAGACCATCACGGTAACTCTAAGGGTGCTGAAGGACTACCTCATTCTTTCTGATTGAAATATAAGGTTAGCATTTGGGGACCACAATCAAATTCATATACATTTATTCATTATATTCCATGTGTATGACTGTGTATCTTTAATCTATGTCTCCTTATAAGTTTGGGAATAGGAAAAGATAAACTTTGAGAGTGTGGAAACTAGGTCTTTTTCCCGTTTCAGTTTTCCATAACCAAGTAGAGGTAGGGTGTTTTCACGGGAGCTAATATTAATTAGAATTGAAAGACCTACACATAGTAGGCACTCAAAAAGATCTCTTAAATGGAATTGTACTGACGTCCGTGCAGTAGTGAGAGAAGACGCAGCTCCACACTGGACCCCCTAAGGGGAAAGGGGAGAGCATGGGGCCCTTGCATGAGAATTAGGACCTTGGTGACCCCCATCTGTTCCTTCCTCTCTCCCTCCCTCCCCCACTGCTGCCATGGCGACATGTCTGGAATCACAGTAAGCCTTATACCCCGGAGAAAACAATCCTCTGTTTGAACGCTGTAAGTTGGCCTCTGAGGCTCCCGGTCTGCAGGCCCCATTCCCCCCAATCAGGGGCTTCTTACAAAAGGCAGCCTTTTACCAGAGGGTCAGCGACAGGGCCGCTCATCGATTTGAGCCCATTTTATCCCTCGGCACTTTCCACTTGTTTGTTTTTGAACTCACACCACAGCCTCGATGCTGTTGGTCTGGTTGTGGCGTGAAGTTACTGATGTGGCCGTCTGCATCCGCCTGCACGTCCTCTTGTCTCTGCCGTTGACTCCCCAGGCTGGGGCTGTTTGAGCTAAAGGGAATTAGGAACAATGCAATCAACATCTCTATTTTTATATTTGCTCCCTCCCCCGCTTTTCTTCCCTCCCTCCCGATTGACTCACCATTTCTAGGTCTCAGAGCTTGGCAGCCTTAAAAGAATTATATTGGGGCTGAGGTGAATATATGCACAGATGTGATATTTCTACCATTCGATAAAGAGTGGGTTTTTTTTTTTTCTAGTGACCCAGGGGTTCAAATGTTGTAAGTATTGTTTATTATGTCATCCTTACTGGTGCAGTCTTGCTGCTCAAGCTACTGTTTATCTCTGAAGTCTAAGATGAATTGTAGGCAAGGGAGGGAGCCCAGAACTGATTTCTGAAACTCATCTTTAGAGAAAAGTGCAGTTTTGAAGTGAAACTTAACTTTATATCCTGGTTGAATTCTGGCAGCTTGAGCTGGGATTCATATAAAGAGAATGTGACCTGTAAAAAAATATTACCTGTAAAGAAGGCACCATTAATGCAAAATATCTTTTCCTACCATTTTAGCATTTATTTACCATTATCATTCAATGTTACCATTTCTAGAGATGATGTAAATTAAGAGTCTGGATTTGAATTCCACTCTGCCACTTACTACCTGTAATCTTGGGCTAGTTACTTAATTTCTTTGTATCTTAATTTTCCCTTCTATAAAATGGAGACTTCTTTCCTCTCATACATACATCATAGTACACATCTCATAGAACTGTCTTGAGAATTAAATAAGCAAATATTTTAAAGTGTTTAAAACAGAGTCTAGCACCTTGTAAGCTCTCAATAATTATGTTGCCTATTATTACTCAACAGGCTGTATTTACCTGTTTTAAGATAAATGATTGAGTCCTTAAAGAGTTTTCTTTCAGCAAGCACAGTACACCTTGGGATTTTACCGTCCCTTCCTTCTGAATTTACAAGCCACCCATTTTATGGACACTTAAGTGGGCACAAAGTTATAGAATAGACCTCGTTGTCTTTCATTGAAAAGTAGAGCTTTCCAGCTTTCCAATCTGCCTTGCTTATAGCCAGAATTTTATTCTCACTTCATCAGAATTAGGTTTTGGCTCTCATGTGGTCCAAATCCAAGTGCATTTCTTCTCCAAGTAATCATATTTTACATGCAATGACTTTTCCTTGGCTTATCTAATGCTGCCTCATTAGACTCTAAACCCTAATGATACTCTTTCATTTCAATAACAGAGCCACAGGAATCACATAGAAGACTCTCTGTAGAAGTTCTCCCTTTGTCTTGCAGTCCCTAGATCCCTCCCTCACTTCCGGCCCGACCCCTTGACTGGAGGGGGAGGGAAGGCCAGCTGCTGGCCTCATTTGGCAACAGTCCAATGGAGGGTCGTGGAGTTCAGATCAGCTGGGATCCAAAAGGTCCTCAGGAAACTCCCAGCAAGTCTGAGAGCCCCCCACGCACTACATTATTACTCTGGCTTGCCAAATCTAGGGGGGAGCTGCACCACCCACCTTTCAGCTTTCAGAGCCATACCGAAAATGATCTGAACCACAGTTCATTGCAGTGTGGTCATATCTACACAGCACCCACAAGTCAGGACTCAGAGAAGCTTAGGCACCAGTTTGTAGGAAGCAGTGCTACTAGCATTGAAATGTTCCCCTGGGACAAGAAAAACCCTCAGGATGACTTCCAGAGCCTGAGGGAATTAGACACACTCAGTCACCTTCATTGTGTTTAAGTGTTCGGTGATAACTAGTCAGCTCTTTTGTTTTTCAATAGTGTTTTTATCGCAATAACATGGATTCATAATTTGAGAGGTCACATAGCTCTGTACAGCTGATATGATGGAAAGCAGTAGCCCTACCCTACCCCTCTTCCCTTCCTGATGGCTGTTCCCCAAAGTTTTAACATATTCTAGCTGTTTCTGCTGGCATGAACCTCTGTGGTTTTTTTAAAATTAATTAGTTAATTAATTTTGCTGCGTTGGGCCTTTGTTGCTGCGCCCGGGCTTTCTCTAGTTGCGGCGAGCGGGGGCTACTCTTCACTGCAGTGCGCGGGCTTCTCATTGTGGTGGCGTCTCTTGTTGCGGAGCACGGGCTCTAGACACTCGGGCTTCAGTAGTTGTGGCACACAGGCTCAGTAGTTGTGGCTCGCAGGCTCAGTAGTTGTGGCACACGGGCTTAGTTGCTCTGTGGCATGTGGGATCTTCCCGGACCAGGGCTCGAACCGTGTCCCCTGCATTGGCAGGCGGATTCTTAACCACTGCGCCACCAGGGAAGTCCTGAACCTCTGTGTTTTTAAATGATATGTTTCTACAGTTACCTCTTGATTATTGTGTTTTAGTTATTACCTGTTGACACCTTACCATGGAAAATATGGATTTATCTCGCTTACTCCTTCAACCTCTCACACATGCTCCATCTTCCTCACTCTTCCTAACGACCGTTATATCACAACTTTTGGTGAAATCAGTATTGTGTGTGTGTGTGTTACGGCTCGATAAATGTCATTCACAGCTGAGCCAAATGGTGGGCTTTGATCACCTTTTTATCTCGTACATCTCTTGTTTTTCCTGCAGTTATTGGCTCTATTGCTTTATTTGCTTGCTTAGTTCTTTTATGTTCCTGTCCTTAAATCATTCACAGAATCTTCATCAGCAGTGTAGATCTCCTCTTGATACATTTGTAAACATCAGGGAATCAATCCACTTCTTCATGGAGTCATTCCTCGTGGAGGTCTGCATCCTTCTGCCCCCGCTTGGATTGGTGCTGAGGCTGCTGCAGAGCTGGCATCTCCCGCCTTCGTTTCACCTTGCTCCTGTGTTGGCTCCGGTGTTCATGGATCCCAAGTCTTCTCTAGCTTGGCTTTGTCCTCATTTTAGTGGAATGTATCCTCTAATCACTGCCTAAGAACTCACGAATTTACATGAGAGGTAAATTTTTGAGGTCTTGCATATATGAAAATAGCTTTATTCTTCTCTCGTATCTGACCGGATATAGGATTCTAGGCTATAAATAACTCTCAGGAAGAATTTTGAAGCACTTAATGCATTTTTTCCTGGCTTCCAAGATCACTGTCAAAATGCCCATTGCCATTCTAATTCCCACTCTTTGGACACTTATAGCATTTTAAAAAATTCTTGGCTTTCTGAAATTTCACAGTGATGTACCCTACTATGGCTCTCTTTGTATTCATTGTTCAGGGAATTTTCTAGGCCCTTTTAATATGGAAACTTATGTCCTTCAGTTCTGGGAAATTTTCTTGTATGATTTCATTGATAATTTCCTCCATTCTGTTTTCTCCTCTTCCTTTCTGGACTTATTATTTGGATGTTGTACCTTCTGGACTGAGCCCCTATTTTCTTATCTTTTTTCTTCTGTTTTCCATCTCTTTGACTTTTGTTTTACTTTTCAAAAGTTTTTTTAACTTACCTCTCCACACTTTACTTTGATATTATTTCTGCTACCATGTTTTTAATTTATAGAAATTCTGTTTTAATTTTCTAAATGTTTATACTCATACCATCCTGTTCTTAATTCATAGGTTCAATGCATTTTTCCCGAGAATATATTAATAATTTTTTAAATGTTCTCTTTTTTGCCTTTATTTTCTCTTTTTCATTTGTTTATTTGGAGTCTGGATTTTGTGTTAGAGGTTTTCCTCAAATGTGTGGTTATTCTTGCCTGTATATTCATTGTTATGAGGAAAGTATTAATAGTCTAACTGGGAGTCCTATGTTTATATGTGAAGACTTTCAAGTGGTGATGATTGGCCTGGAACCCAGCCATGGGGCATCCAAGATCTATCAGTCATTTCTCCTAGGCTGGTTCATTTCCCTAGAGAAGAGTATGCTGACCTTCTGTCTAGGAGATGTAAGACTGGCTGCCAGGGTTCCTTTTTTTTAAAAATTTTTTTATTTATTTATTTTTATTAAAGTATAGTTGATTTACAATGTTGTGTTAATTTCTGCTGTACAGCAAAGGGACTCAGTTATACACATATATACATTCTTTTTTTATATTCTTTCCCTTTACGGTTTATCACAAGATATTGAATATAGTTCCCTGTGCTATACATTAGGACCTTGTTGTTTATCCATTCTAAATGTAACAGTTTACATCAACCAACCCCAAACCCCCAGTCCATCCCTCTCCCTCCCCCCTCCCCCTTGGCAACCACAAGTCTGTTCTCTGTGTCTATGAGTCTGTTTCTCTTTTGTAGGTAGATTCATTTGTGCCATATTTTAGATTTCACATTTAAGTGATATCATACGGTATTTGTCTTTCTCTTTCTGACTTACTTCACATAGTATGATAATCTCTAGTTGCATCCATGTTGCTGCAAATGGCATTAGTTCTTTTTCATGGCTGAGTAGTATTCCACTGTGTATATGTACCACATCTTCTTTATCCATTCATCTGTTGATGGACATTTAGGTTGCTTCCATGTCTTGGCTATTGTGAATAGTGCTGCTATGAACATAGGGGTGCAGGTATCTTTTTGAATTATAGTTTTGTCTGGGTATATGCCCAGGAGTGGGATTGCTGGATCATACGGTAGCTCTGTTTTTAGTTTTCTGAGGAGCCTCCATACCGTTCCTCACAGTGGCTGCACCAACTTACATTCTCACTAACAGCGTAGGAGGGTTCCGTTTTCTCACACCCTCTCCAGCATTTGTTATTTGTAGACTCTTTAATGATGCTGCCAGGGTTCTTGAAGGCAAGTGGAGGAAGGGTTTGGAGTTGGGGAAGCTTATCTCACCAGTGACATGGAAGTTTCCACTTAATTACCTTGTTTCCAGTACAGCAACCCCACCTTCAACTGTGCTTTGTGTCCAAGTACCTGATCCCTCTGCTTCTGCTTCTTCAAAGAGGAAGCCACCAACCCTTTCAGGCTGGAGAAGAAATAGTCGCATGGCCATGTGCAGTAGGAAAAGGGTCTCAGAGTCTCATGCTTCTTATACAGACTTTCAACCAACCCTCCTGTTTTTAGCGCCATTTACACCCCATCATCAGAAATATCTGGTGCCTCCAATTCCTGAGCTTTTTAAGGTTCTTAACATACATTGGCTTCCTTCTCCTTAGCTTCCCCCATTGAAAGTTTAGATTACGGCTTTTTCTGCTCTGCTAAATTAGTTACCACTCATTCATCTGCTTTCCAGTTTCCAAAATTATGTTGACATCTCATATCTGCTTTTGGCTCCTTCCCTATCCGCTCTATGCAGAGTTTTGCTCTTTAAAAAAACATCTCTTTTTTGTCATTTTTATGGAGTGTAAGGAGGTATGGTAGAAAAGGAGTGGAAATAAACATGTATTCAATCTGCCATGCTTAACTGCAATTCATGAGCGACCCTTTGTTTCTAAGGAATACACTGTTTCTATATGCATCAAAATAAAACTGTCAGGGTTACTTGGCAAGGCCCACATCCTGGAATATTTCCACTTGGGGCCATAGTGATGTGGGTGTACATCAGAATACTCTTAAGAAATGCAATGAGATTTAGAGCTATCCCAGGTAACATAAATCAGATTTCCCTAGTTTACGGAAGATTAGGGAGATCCGGGCCCAAACTCCAGAGCAGCCTAAGGAACTAGAAGTACCTAAGCTATGAGACGCCTTACGAACTGAAGAAATCCAGCCATCCCCTTGTCCTAGGCTTTTCTAGACTGTGGGCACTCTGGAAACACAGTGTATCATAGTATGATAGTGTTATCGTAGTATCATAATATGACCAGTGTCCTTAGGGAGATTTGATTTAGGTTCTAATGCTAGCTTTGCCCCTTGGATCACAGTTGTCTATGTGCAAGAAGCACTAGGTTAATATTTAAAAAAAAAAAAAAAGATGTTTCATTTTCCTCATGTAATAAGAAGCCAGATGAGAGGAAATGCAACTGATCTGTGATGTCAGATATTTCCCACCTCCTTCTCTCTTCCCACCCCAAGTCTGTGGCTTTTATCCTCATACTTGTTATTTCAAGTCACAAGATAGTATCTCTACCACCAGCCTGACGCCTGCACTCCGGAAGCTGAGGAAAAAGAAGAAAGGGACAAGGGGCGGGGGGGCAATCACAAATTCCCAGCATACTCTCCGTGCATCTCATTGGCCAGAACTGCATTACATAACCACCCCAGCTGCAAGGGAAGCTTGGAAGTCCCTCCTCAAATACAATCAGTATTTTAACGAAGAAAGTAAAAGGAATATTAGCTGGGCAGCTAATAGTGTCTGCCACACTAGGTGTATATCCTTGAGCAAGTTATTTAATCTCCCTTGGCACCTATAACCTTATTTGTAAAGTGAGAATAAAAATACCTACCTCACAGACTTGCAGTGAAAAATAAAGGAGGAAATATTTAGAAGAAAACATAGCACCATTACCAGACACATAATATGCCCTCCGTAAATGTTAGTTCCCTTCCCTGCGATCCCTAATATCAGTCTGATCTCCGAACACGCCACGCTGTTAGCATATGCTGTGAAGACCTCTACAGATGTATATTATTTGATAAAAATTAAGTTTGTTTTGAGCATTACAGAGTACCTGTTGGCAGAGCATTTAGTAAAAATGAGATCTGGGGATCACAAGTCAAAAAGCGTATTTTTAGCATAGAATGACTGCATATAAGACACAGCGAATATAAGATTATAAAGATGATTTTACAGTCCATGTCTTTTATTATAATCCTTAATCTTCCTTTATATCCCTTCCCTTTATAGCTCTCACCCCCCCATCAACCTCTTTTTACCACACTCTTCCCTTGATGTCTTGAGAGGTTCCTTAATTTGTATTTACTATTATTTATCTACAAAGCTTTATTATGCAGTCATTGGACCATCACTGTGTGTGTGTGTGTGTGTGTGTGTCTGTGTTTCTTTAATCAGCCCCGATGACTGACTGCACCTTTGCTCCCTTCACCCAGCAAAGCCGTGTGAAGACCTTATAAACCAGGTTGAGTCGAGGAGGTGGGGAAGCTAATGTGAGAGGAGGGAGGACTGTGGCCAACCAAGCCACAACTGAGGCTTTATGAAAACTGCACTGGTCTGTTCAAGTTTGGGAGCCAGAGGGTGAGAAGACATACGGCTTCTGTCTTTTTTTGTCCGTAGAATCTTCCTGCCTGTACGTACTTTGAGTGCTTTGAGTCCTGCCTTGTTTTACACCTCATGCCCTATCACCTGTCACACCCCAGGCCCTGTCACCATGCTCTGCCCTAGCAGAGGACAGGGACCAGGGTCACATTTAATAACTTAAATTGGAAGGGACCTTTGTTTTCCTCTCTCCAGCTAAATGAGCACTGGAAACAGAGGAGAGAGGTTTGGTGCTGTGGATATTTCTGTACAGCGAAAAATAAACCATATTCCAATCCACATGAGCCAGACTGCCTCCTAAAATCAGCAGCTACAAACACATCCTCTCAAGATAAATACAGAAGGGAGAGAGAGAAGCATCTCCCATTTAAAAATGTTGCCCTTCCCGCGAGGCCCTTCTCTAGCTGGTCTTTGCCTCCGTTGAGTTCTGGCTGTCAGTGGAGAAGCCAAATGCCAGAGTCCAAAGGAGAAGCTGTTTCACAGGGAAAACAAAAGGCAGCTGTCAGTTTAATCCCAAGCTCCCTGATAACATTCCAGCAGAGCTCCTTTTTCTGGAGATGAAATAAGAACCCTGGCAGGCCCTCTTGACTGGCCACATAAATCACTTGTAGTAATTGCTCTGAGAGAGGAGTGCCTCCCAGCCTCCATGGTTAGAAAGGGGGGGAATCACACACCGACATTCTATTTCTCTCTCTCTCTCTCTCGCACGCGCACGCACGCACACACACACACACACACACATTGTGCCTTTGCCTCTGGCTCATCCCACACACACGCACTTTCGCCCATATGCACGCCCCCTCTGCTCAGGAGTTGCTCACACCAGGGTGGGCTCAGCAATCCATACTGACAAAAAAAAAAAGCATGGCACGGAATATAGTGAATAGTCAGTTTTATGTTTCCTTCTCTTCGAGCTTGAGCCAATTTAAATTCTCCTGGAGTACAGTTTGGGAGGGGATATCGGGAGGGTTGACAGGGAAAGTGGGAGGGAGAGAACACAGAGGTAAGAGGGGGGTGGTTAGGATTTGGCTTTGTTGGGCTTCTCCGTTGCTGTGTATTCTGTGACGTGTCACCTGCTTCCTCCTTTTTGCCTTTTCTGGTGAGAACTGAGATGCAGTCATAAAAATCCTCCGCACTGTGATCTGGGAGCTGCTGCTGAGGCTTGGCAGTTCACTAAGGACCGAACTCTCAAAAGCCACAGAGCTATAATATCCCTTCCCCTCTGTGGCCAATAAAGATAGTGATAATCAAATAACAGGGCTTAGAAGTGGTGTGGTGCCTACAGCGGTTGGCCACAGGCCGGTGATATACACCCTTCCCTTGTACCCTGATGTATGTTCATTGAAAATATTGAGGCCACCAGAGATTGGAGGGGGGAGGGGCCTGCAGGCACACACAGCTGTTTGAAGAATGAATGGATGGATAAATAAATACATGAATGGATAGTTGGATGAATGAATGATGGATGAGTAGAGTTCAGCGTTGCGTTATGAACACAGCTTGAAAAGCCAGGAAAATTGCACAGCCTCTGTGACAGATGGACGACTTGCCCCTCTCCACACACTGTATGTTGTAGCTATCCTCAGCTTTGTGCCCGTGGACAGAGGAGAAAGTGAGGGAAAGGAATTGCTGGACGTGAGTGGAGAAGCATACGTTTCCCCCTACTGCCCTTCAATCCTGACTGTCTCCTAACCCAAGCTGTGAATCAGAGCTGTCTACCCTCACCACGAACATGGAAACTGCTAAGCTAAAATTCACGGTCATGTGTTTTGTTTGTTAAGAAAAAATATCAAACTTGGAATGCATCCTTCATGCCCAGAGCCCTTTTCACCTTTGTCAAGCTAATAATAAAATCAACCCTCTGTATATATTTCCCAATTTATTTGACACCAAGTTTCTCACCTCGAAAGGAGAGCGGAGTGTGGGCCACGAACTCTGTTCCACCTGCTGTACCGCAGGACGAACACTAGGTGTGCTCCGCCCCAAGTCACTTCTGCCATGAAGGCGCCAGGTGTTTTAGGGTGATGTATCCTGTGGAGTCTGAGCTCAGCCCTTCCTGGGTTGGATCCTTCTCTTATCTTCTCCACCCATAACCCTTGAAGTGATCAATCATTCCTCGCCTGGCTACGAAGCCACTAGTTACAGGTCAGCATGTGCTTGTACATGGGACCAAAGATGGCTCCTGTGTATGAGGACACAAGTATATACATTTCATTTTAAGATTTTTCTCGACCGAGGCTTCTCAGATATAGGTTAGTACATTTTTGCTTTAATCCGCAAGGTCCGTTTAGGTTGGAGTTCTAAATTCAGTCACACACACACACACACACACACACACAACTAGTAATAATAGCTTCTATGTGTGTGGTGGTTTACAGTTGGCAAGGCAGTTTTCCGTATGGCAGGTCTTGTTGGTAGCTATTTTTAGCCTGAAGAAACCAAAGCTTAGAGAGAGATCAGTGACTTATTTAGGGTCATACAGCAAATAAGTGGCAGAAACAGCTATGGAAGCAGCTGATGAAACATCTAGTTTCATCTGTCATTGAGCATATATTGTCTTTCTAAATTATTGTGGGGAATTTTAGCAAATTACTTTTTACATTGTATTTTAATGCTAAAAAGATGTTTATTTTAGAAATTTTTTAAAAATATACACATGAAGTGTTTTAAAAATCATGCATAATTGTACCATCCAAGATGGTCTCTCTGACATCATTTGAATCGATTCATTCTAGTCATTTCTACACACATAAGACTAATATAAGACTTTGATATATTCAGCATTAAATCAAGCAGCATTCAGTTTTACATCTTACTTTTTTCGCTTATTTTATTGAGAATTTTTTTCTTTGTCATTAAACATTATTTATAAAACATGATTTTTAATGCCTGTATAATTTCCCCTGGTATGACTATACCATAAATTATTTAAAATTTAATCCGTCTCCGATTGTTGAACATATTATTTATTTACCTTTTTTGTTTACGAACATCCTTGTAAACAAATCTTCAGTGGAATTTCTGATTATTTTTATAGTATAGATTCCTAGAAGAAGAATTGCTGTGTTGGAAGTTATTAACAACTTTTTAGGATCTTGACATGTGTTGCATAATTGGTTTTCAGAAAGATTTTATCAATATATACCAGCCATCTGAGTGAGCTCTCTCTCCATACTCTTTCCAGCTTTAAGAATTATGAATATTAAAAATTTTTGGCAATTTAATAGTAAAAAATATATTTTGATATTTTTATTTACATTTGTATAATCATTAGTGACATTAAACATCTTTGCTAAGAGTTATTGGCTAAATTGTATTTTTCATTCATAAACTGTCTTCTATTCATGCCTGTTCCTCATTTTTAAAATGAGATATTTCTTGTTTTTAAAAACTTACATATTAAAATTTGCATTTTTTGCAAATATTTTATCCCAGTTTTTAATCTGCCTCTTATTTTTTAAAGTTTTAAAATTTTTATGTAAGGAAAACTATTAACTTATTCTTTTGTAACTTCTAGTTATTTTTATACCTAGACTAATGCCAAAATCATTAAATATTGACTTTTTAAACATTTTTTAGAGTTCATCTTTTACAGTTAATTATATGCTTTCCAGAACATGTATTTTGGTGTAGTTGTGAGTCCAGATCTACCTTCAAATTTTTCTCCCAACTCTTATCTATTTAATAATCTTTCTTTTCCCCATATTTTTTTTTAACGCTTCTTTTAAAATGAATTTGTTTATTTATTTATTTATGGCTGCATTGGGTCTTCGTTGCTGCGCGTGGGCTTTCTCTAGTTGCGGCAAGCGGGGGCTACTCTTTGTTGCAGTGCATGGGCTTCTCATTGTGGTGGCTTTTCTTTGTTGCGGAGCACAGGCTCTAGGCACTCGGGCTTCAGTAGTTTTGTTGTGTGGGCTCAGTAGTTGTGTCTCGGGCTCTAGAGCGCAGACTCAGTAGTTGTGGCGCACGGGCTTAGTTCCTCTGTGGCATGTGGGATCTTCCAGGGACCAGGGCTCGAACCTGTGTCCTCTGCATTGGCAAGAAGATTCTTAACCACTGCGCCACCAGGGAAGTCCCTCCCCATATTTTTAACATATAAGTTCCTAAGCTCTCCTCTTGAACTATCATTTCTCTTCCATTGACCCATCAATTCCTACCTCAATAGCACAGTTTTCAATTACTCTAACTTTATAGTAGGTTATAATATCACGCATTGCTCTTCTTTAGCTGCTTTAGCTCTCCCTCCCAGTTTATTTTTCCAGAATAACTATAAAAAATTTTTCATTACATTCGTAAATTAATTCCTCTGGAATATTGATTTGAATTATATTCAATCTATAGAATAATTTGGGAAGAATTGACTTCTTCACAATATACAGTATTTCCATTCAGGAATATGAAATTTATCTCCATTCATTCAAGTCTTCTTTTATGATTCTCTAATTTTCTTCATATAGTTCCTATTCATTTCTTATTAAGTTTATTCCTGGGTAACTCGAGTGTTTAATTATTTCTGTTTCTGAAATCACTGCAAAGTGGCATTTTTAAAAGGAGGGTCCTGATTAGCTAAATTGGGGTTAGACTATGAGAACACCCAACAGAACTTGACAAGCTAGAAGTCATTAGTAATTAAATAATTTCCATCTAAAAACTAATTGGATTAAATTAACCCATTTTAAGGTATTATTTCTCAGACAAGAAATGTCCAACTGCTATTCTTATGTTATCATCAATGAGTATCCCTAATAATACACCACTCTTAGTCAATGAGTAAGTGAGAAATAAATGAACTTCACGTCTATAATAAATTCGTTTTTAAACACATTGCTGTTTATCATTACTAAACAACAATGTTCTAGACCCATTATTCCCTACTTCTAAAGTCACACTTCTTCCTAAGTCAAATCTCAGGCCTTACCTCAGTAAAACTTGATTTCCAAAAGCACACATTTTTCCAGGACAAAAGTAAACATGTTAGTGTAGCACCATTTAAACTTACACACACAGACGAGACTATAATGCATACCTAAATTACTATGTTTGTAGAAAGAGGATATGTTACAGAATTCTAGAGCACAAACAGACCTTAAAAATCAACTAGCCAAAAGCCATCTAGTCTTCTTGGGATCCATGAATGCCCTGAAATTGTTAGCGAGATTGTGTTTGTGTGTGTGTGCATTTTTCTGAGGGGAGAGTCTATAGCTGAATTTCATGTCCTTGCCAACTCTCCAAGACCCTACAAACAGTTGAGAATGACTGCGCTGCTCTAAACCTCTCATTCATCAGAAGAGAAAGCAAAGGCCCAAGTTGTTGAGGAAACATACCCTTGGGCACACAGGTCTTCTGGGCCAGGGCCGAGGCAGGAAGTCAGGTATCCTGATCCCCAGCTTTTTCTGCGACACTTTTCTGCACACTGCGTATGGAGATTCTATCATAACCCCACACGCCCTGTGTACCTACGTCACGTGACCTGGGTGCAGTGGAACCAGTGTCGAATTTGGAGCCCAGGCCCCAAGTTGAGATTTGGCTCTGGACTCACCAGTTGTGTGACCCTGGGCAAGGTATTCGGTGCTGGCCTCTGTTTCCTCTTCTGTGAAATTGTGAGGAGTAAGACCTACTCATGGAATTTAGAGAGGATGCAATGGGATGATATGTGTGTGCTCATATATACCTAAGTACTTTATAACCTGTAAAGTGCTTAGAGGGTTAGTTATTATTTCCATCATGGCTCTGGGGGAACTGCAGTAAAGGAGGCACAGTGGACACATTGGCAGCGTTGGTAACATTCAGCTGCCACCTCGTATACACCAAACATCTCAACCTCCACCAGAGCCAGACTCCCAGCACTAATTAGCCCTCTCCACTGCTTTGATAGCAAAACACAGTCATTAACTTACACATCTCCCAAACACCTGCTGACAACAATTCTCTTTATGATGATATGCCTAGGAAAAAGAACATACAACTCTTAGAACTTCATAATAGGGCTTCTGTTTTTATTTTGTTTTGCTTTATAAAATCTTTATTTTTTTCCAAAAAAAAAAAAAAAAGGTAAGCTATATAACATTTGAAGGAGTATGGTAAACTACGGTTTAAGAAAAAAAAATATTTCTTTTGGAAACTTTTTTTTGGAAGCTATCTGGCAGCACTGCACTTTAAATTGGTCCCTAAACTTCATGGAGCATTCACCAGTTCATATTATTAAGCATCTTGGAAAAGTCACAAATCTGGCTACTTGAGAGGGGAATATTTATGAAGGGTAGTTGTATAATTTCTAAGCACTATAATATATATTCATTTAACACTGCTTACTATAGAGTACAACGAAGCATAAGACATTTTTGTCATTTAGATAATAATACGTTACATTTGAAAAGTGCTATTCAGTTTCCAAAGCACTTTTACAAGTGCTTATATTTAACATATAAACATGCATTTTATTTAATACTCTCAACAGTCCTGTTAAGAAGGAATGATTATCCTCATTTTTAAAATGAAGGAATGGAGGTTGGCTGACTGGAGACCCACACTGAACCATCAGCAGACCTGGAACTGGACCCCACTCTTCTGACTTCCATCCATCTCTCAGAGGTTATAAGACAGCCCCACCTGGAAGACTCTGGTCCTATAACAAACAATTATACTCAATTTTATTTTTTAAAAGAATATTTTTTTTTTGCAATTTGTATTATCCCAATATTTTGAGTCAAGGGAAATATAGAAAACTATTCAGAGAATGAATGAACAAAAGGAAAACCAGTAAGCCAAAGCTAAGGTAATAAGAGGAAGACAGGCATAGCAGAGGGCAAAAAGAAGTGAGTTGTTCATGGGAAAATAGTGAACAAACTCAACAGTAAACTCTGGATAGGAGAGATAGGGAATCAAGGAGAGAGAAAGAAACACTATGACAGACACGGACCCAGCTGTATCCAGGCACTCTGGGGAAAGATGCACGGGGAAAGATTCACAATAGAAGATGTATACAGTCATCCCTCGGTATCCGCGGGGGACTGGTTCCAAGACCCCCCACAGATGCCAAAGTCCTCGGATGCTCAAGTCCCTTCTATAAAATGGCATGGTACTGTTGGCCCTCCGTATCCCCAGGTTCCACATCTGCAGATTCAACCAACCACAGAGATCCAAAGGTGGTTGAATCTACAGATGTGGATCCCTCAGATACAGAGAGCCAACTGTGTGATCTTCCAGTAGGAGGTTCTAGTCAGCTAAGAACCAACCAGTTCATTCCAAATGTTCCCAGTTATAGGATATCTTGAGGCTTCTCTGTCCTGCACTCTACCCACCCCATCCAGGACCAGCTGGATCCCAGTGGGCTAGAGTTAGAGCTCTCCCCGTCACTGGTAGCTGGGATTTGGAAGTAGTGTGATGCTGATCTGACACCTAAGATTGAAACTTGTTGTTTAGCAAAAGAGAGCCTTGGTGTTTAGAAATAGCCAGACCGGGCTTCCCTGGTGGCACAGTGGTTAAGAATCCACCTGCCAATGCAGGGGACATGGGTTTGATCCCTGGTCCGGGAAGACCCCACATGCCGCAGAGCAACTAAGCCTGTGCGCCACAACTATTGAGCCCGCCTGCCACAACTACTGAAGCCCGCGCGCCTAGAGCCCGTGCTCCCCAGCAAGAGAAGCCACAACAATGAGAAGCCCATGCGCCGCACGAAGAGTAGCCCCCGCTCGCCGCAACTAGAGAAAGCCCGTGTGCAGCAACAAATACCCAACACAGCCAAAAACAAAAACAAATAAAGAAATAAATTTATAAAAAATAAATAAATAGCCAGACCACAACACCCTGAACCACACACCCAGCGCCATCCTGAAGAGGGCAGTCTGTCTGTTCATCTGGCCCCCTTCTGCCCAGGTCACTTGGGCATCTGGGGAGCCTAGACCAGCTGCAACCTGCCTATACTTGGGAATTAACTCTTTACAAGACTGTACTCCTTCCTATTTCACATCTTTTCTTCTCACTGAACAACTTTCCCGCTTTAGTTATCTGCTCTGCTCCTGTTACCAAGCATCGCTGCTGCCTGGAGTTTCCAAAGATGTGGACATGAACAGACATGTGTGCCCACTTGTGTACACACACACCCTGTTCCTGCTCCCTTACACTTGGGCCTCCTTTGGATGCTGACCCAAGTCAAAATCTATCCTCACGTTCACCGTCTTCACTCTGCCAGATCACGGCCTTCCTTTCCAAGGAAGAAAGTCCACTGTTCCTGAGCCTGTGGCGTCTGCCCCTCCTACACCCCCTCCCCCACCCCTGCTCCCGCCTCTGGCTTCAACACTCCCAGAAGCAGTGCTGTTGAACCCTGCCCTGTGGCAAAGTACCTTATTTGGGGAGTAGGGTTGCCAGATTTAGAAAACAAACAAAAAGCAGGAAGGCCCGGTTAAATCTGAATTTCAGATAAACAAAAATTTTTTAGCATGTATTTGTGTTAGTCTGAAACACAAATAAGTTGTATAAGTTGTTTGTCTGAAATTCAAATTTAACTGGGTGTCCTGTATTTTATCTGGCAGCTCTCCTCAGGAAAGTGCTCAGTGCCCTCCCAGGGAGAGGTCTGGTGATGGTCAGAGCCATGTGCTAAAGGTGGACTTTGCCATGGAAACTGGCCTATCCCATAGCGGGCTCCTAGGTCCCTTAGAAGCCTGCTTATTTCTAAGAACTAAGCAGATTCCACTTGATCTGTCAGTCAGGCCCAGGCACATCCGAAGCCCCATAAGCACCAAACCAGATCCCTGAAAAGAAATCTTCCCACCTGGATGCAGCTCTTTACAAGCATCCAAATGCCATTTTATTTTTTCTCTCAGCCAGGATTTCCTCCAACTTTCCAAATAAGGGCCAGAAACATTGCACATAATTCAAACAATTTGCCAGCCCTGTCTCTCCTCAACAGGATTACTGGTTGCAAAATAAATGAAATCAGTGCTGTTTACAACTCATCATGCAAAATTATTATTCATTTTGGGCAAATGCCTGTTTGTAAAACTAGTCTACCATATTTTGGGTCATTATCTTCCATTCCTTTCAAAAATTAAAGCAGACTTTGAGTTTTCAAATGAAAACAAATCAGAGGCCTTTGGGATTCTTTCTGCTTTGTCTTATGTGCGCAGTCTTCAGTGAAGGAGGCCTCCTTTGTTACTAAGGTCCAACTGAAGAGGTGCAGCACTTTTTTTTTCCTTCTCTTTTTAAAATATCTCTCTGATCCATAAAACTTTGAGAACAGAAGCTTTATAATTTTCAGTGAGTTATGTACCTCGCTCTCCTTTTCATCTTTATTTATTCTCATCATCAAATCGAATACTAAGTACGTAGGTATTCCCGTCTACTAGAGTTGAGACCCTGGAAAAGCCACATCTTTATAAATTTGCCTTTACTGGGACCACGCACATGTCGGCTTCTGTGTGACTCTTCTCTGGGTACTCTGGGACTCTGCCTTCTCAAGGAAGATGGTACGGATGATCATTAAGCAAACCTAGACATAGGAATGGCCTTCTTCCAGTTCTAACGACTGTTAAAACACTGCACTCATCAACCTGCACCAGGGAACATTTAAGAATATTTACTGTGCGTGGTGCATGTAACATTTTAAAAAGAAAGTACGAGCTGTTAAAAGTCTGAAAGAACTAGCCCGGCTACTCTTTTCCAAAATGAAAATAATGTTTGGCATAGATTTAATACTAGAATAATATATGTTCTTTAATATGGTGGAAGAAGTAATACAATCTTTTACAGTGCAGTTATGTTTTATACAAAGATTTACACGTTTTCCTTGGTAGTATAAATATTTGGTCTCATATTCCCCCTTTTCTCCTGTTTCCCTTATTCCTCCTGAAACTTGAGAGGGTAAATATTGAAGTACATTTGCTTCTGTTTAAATATGAGTCACAGGGCTTACTGGGAGCCCTCCCTCTGGAAAAATAATTGTAAAGTACCACAATTGATATCAGCTGTAGCTGTGCTTGGTCCTCACTTGATGCAGCAGGGGACTGCCTGATTCAGAAGTCCAGTCTTTTGTTTCTAGAAAACAGAAGACGTGGATCCCTTCAACCTGGAGAAGAGATGAGACTCAAACTCTTTCCTGTCTTCCTTCCCTTCCCCCGCCCCAGTCTCATCCTACTTCTAGTTTATAAGCTTCATTTCCAGTTTCCTAACATGAACCTGATAATACATTGTCATATGAGGACAAAAAGAGTTCAGTTAACTGCCTTCCTTGGATTTTTGAGTTTCCCTCCCACTGCCCAGGGTTTAAATTAACCATCTATTTCCTTAACACACACACACACGCACGCACACACACATTTTATCTGTGAAAATTTGTCCAGTTATTTTCTGAGTTGAGTTGCTTTAACCTTGAAAGTAGAAGAGCCACCTTGATCATTAGACAATTTGTAGCATTAGGTTGATGTATAGAATCCAGGGCGGCGGTTTCCTTGCAAGGATCACTTGAAGAATTGTTGATCCCAAACAGATAGAAATGGTTATCACTCATGGAAGTGATTCACTTTAGAAGCAGTGGGTCATTTAATTATTACTTCACACACAAAAAAATGACCCTACCACCTACGAACACTAAAGGTCATGCTTTTGAATGTTCTCACCCAATCCTTAAACCTTGGAGAGCAGGGTTGCAGTAAGGCTGGCTGGGGTCAGAATGCTCTTATTATCCATGGTACAGAGAAGAAAGCCGGGGAAAGAAACTCAAAACTTTAACTGCCTAAGCTAATGACTTATAGGCCAAGAGATTCAGCTATCTTTAATCTGCCCAGTTCAGATAAAGAGATAAATTTATTAGATATTAAAAAATTACAAAATTTAGTGGGTGAAAGTCACAAATGGGCCTGGTAGAGGATCAGGATTTAAATGAAATACTTACACATCCTAGTTAAATTGGATAACTTTCCCTATTTTAAAGTACATTTCCAAAAGTAGTTTTGTTATTTTCTTTAATTTTGGAGGTGAGACCTGGACTAAATTTAGAAATCGGCAGAATGTCAGTCTCTGAGGGCTTCTACTTTCTACACTTGGAGGAAGCAATATTTTGGTGGGACTGGCCCTCATCTGTCTTACCTCATAGACTATGAGTGATGTGATAACTTGTACTAGGGGGATACTTGGGGTAAATAACATCAGGAAAGCACACCATGACCAGTGGTTGGCAGGCCCAACCATAAAAAGCCAAGGCAGGTAACAGCTATGGCCTTTGTGCTGACTTTATCTTTCCCTTCCACTTTACGATAAGAAGATGTATGGTACAAAAGGCAAGGAAATTTTTGCTTTTTTACTTATATTTCATACCCTGTGTTTAGTATTTCTGAGAGGTTTAAAAGAGAAATTTTTTTTTTTTAGTGTGTTTAGATATTTGTCACATCAGAAAGTCCAATCTTTTTTTTTTTTTTAATTTTTATTTATTTATTTATGGCTGTGTTGGGTCTTCGTTTCTGTGCGAGGGCTTTCTCTGGGTGTGGCAAGTGGGGGCCACTCTTCATCGCGGTGCGCGGGCCTCTCACTGTCACGGCCTCTCTTGTTGCGGAGCACAGGCTCCAGACGCGCAGGCTCAGTAATTGTGACCTACGGGCCCAGTTGCTCCGCGGCATGTGGGATCTTCCCAGACCAGGGCTCGAACCCGTGTCCCCTGCATTGGCAGGCAGACTCTCAACCACTGCACCACTAGGGAAGCCCTAAAAGAGAAATTTTTAACTGGCCCCTTTAAACACATCATTATAGGTTGAATTAATTTGTGAGCAAAGTAGCATTGTTATCCACATTTTAAAGGTAGATGCAGAGGCTCCTGCAGGCAGGTAAGTTCTTTCCATGTAATGGAACTAAGGAAAATTCCAAAGCTTCGTCCCGGGTCTAGTTGGGCCCGTGCCTTTCAATACTAACAAATGCAATACAGCTGTAATAGAAGCAGTTATTGAAGGTGGTTAGCAAACTATCTAACTTTTTTGCCCATCCCTGTAATTTCCAACACCTTTGGATACTGAGCTGTGTGCAGAGTTTCGATCTGTCTAGGATTAGGGATAGACTATCAGAGATGAAAGGTGCTTTGGGGGTCTGTGGATTGGGTTCGGTTGGACCATATAAAGCTGCTGATGTTCAACGGTTTCTGATCTACAAAACTGGCAATTTCATATGAATCGACCTAATGCATACCACTCACTTTTAATATTTGGCACCAAGTCCCAAAAAGGGTAAATTATTTTTTTCGTATTTCATTGTGAAAAGTTTTAAATGAAACAAGAGTTGAGGGACTACCACAATGAAGTCCCACATATATGCCACCCCAATTCAATTGTCAAGAAATTGCCACACTTCCTTCACTAATCCCTGCACACTTTCTTTGTGCTCAAGTATTTTATTTATTTTATTTTATTTTTGGCCGTACCACACAGCATGTGGGATCTTAGTTCCCCGACCAGGGACCGAACCCGCACCCCCTGCACTGGAAGCACAGAGTCTTAACCACTGGACCACCAGGGAGGTCCCCTGTGCTGAAGTATTTTAAAGTAAATTCTAGACCTGAGGTCACTTTGCCACTACATTGTATATATACATATTCATGTCTAAAATATGAATATTTTCTTAGGTGACCACAATGTCATTATCACACTTAAAATTATTAGTCATTGCTTGGTCTATATGAACATGGTCTCAAAAATGTCTTTTATGGTTGGTTGTTTTTTGTGTGTTTGTTTGAATTTTTGAATTTTATTATGGTTGGTTTTATGGTTGGTCATGATCCAGAGTCCACCCGCTGGATTTGGGTGTTAAATCTTTTAAGTCTCTTTCTTGGCGGGGGTGGTGGTGGGGAGCACATTTATTTCATTTATTCTTTTATTCCTCCTGCTGAAGTATTTTTAAAGCAAATTCCAAATCCACCTGAATTCAATCTCTACCTCTCCGCATAGTCTCTGGCCAGCCAGCAGTGCCCTTGCTGCCAAGAATGGGAGGGTGCCCCTTGCCACCAAGAATGGGGTATTTGGTTTAAGTCTCCTTTTTATAAACCTGGAGCAGTACATCCCCTTGCCTCCTTTTTATTATACCCCCTTGACTTGTTGAAGAAACTGGGTCAGTTGTCCAGTGTCACATTCTAGATTTATCTCTTCACCGCCACAGGAAGTTGTTAGCTTTAAGTGAGCCTAGCCATGGCCCCTCACCCAGCTTTCCTGACCCCAAGACCGATCCCACACCATGATCCTGCTGACATGTTCATAGCCCAGAGGGCCAGCACCACCCCTTAACTGGGCTCTAATTATAAACATCAGCACGTCTATGTGTGTATATCTATCGTGGGTTTTATGATTTGAGAATAATACAAACTTTAGTTGAAGTAAACTGTAAAGTTTCACATGACATAGATATTATTTTCTTCAATTACAAGAACAGATTGAAAGCTTCAGTTTCAGTAAGCAGTCTCATCTGGAACACATGCAGGGGCCGGGCCCTTGGACATGACACTTTTAGGCATCTCAACAATCCTATGAATTATTAGCCTCATTTTACAGATGAGGAAATTGAGTGTAAGGGAAATTAAATAATCTACCTAAGGTTTTCTGGGTCCAAGTCCAGTGCTCAGGTGTAAAATAAGACCTGTGAAACCTAACTACTGAGTCTTTGTGCTAATCGCCATTCATTCATTCGTTCATTCATTCAGATTTATTCATTTAGTCATTCATTCTTGCTATGTCCCAGGCATTATGCTTGGCTTTGGTGAATACCCTTCTTTTGATTTGTTTTTTTTTAATGTTTTAATCCCTTTTTTATTGAAGTATAGTTGATTCATAATGGTGTGTTAGTTTCAGGTATACATCTAAGTGATTCAGTTATTTTTTTAAGATTATTTTTCACTATAGGTTATTACAAGGTATTGAATATTGTTCCCTGTGTTATACAGTAAATCCTTGTTACTTATCTATTTTCTATATAGTAGTGTGTATCTGTTAATCTCAGATTCTTAATTTATCTCCCTCTTTTGATGTGTGATCACTTTAAAACATATATATAGTAACCTTTTTATAATTGCTATAGAGAATTATAGAACTAGCCGCTGCCTTAAGTCTCATTATTCTAATATGAAGTGTTGCTGTAGTTTCTGGAAGGGTGAGCTAAACCATGGCCCGTAAATCCATGATGGTTTGTTTGTTTTTTTTTTTGTTTTTTTTTTTTTTTTTTTTTTTTTTTGTTTTAAATTTATTTATTTATTTTTGGCTGCTTTGGGTCTTCATTGCCGTGTGCAGGCTTTTCTTTAGTTGCGGCGAGTGGGGGCCACTCTTCTTTGCGGTGCGTGGGCTTCAGTAGTTGTGGCACGTGGGCCCAGCAGTTGTGGCTCACTGGCTCTAGAGCGCAGGCTCAGCAGTTCTGGTGCACGGGCTTAGTTGCTCCGCAGCATGTGGGATCTTCCCAGACCAGGGCTCGAACCCGCAACCCCTGCCTTGGCAGGTGGATTCCCAACCACTGCGCCACCAAGGGAAGCCCGGTTTGTTTGTTTTTTAACACATTCATATAACTAGGTTTTCCATCATAAGGGACTAATTCCTCTAGAGGTTGGAGCCACAGAGTTCACACCCACAGAAAACTCTGATAGGGTCCTCTAGCCTGGAGGACTTTTAACTGCCTCTGAAACGCCTGAGAAGACGGTAGCGTCTCTTAAAATCCATGTAGGATCTTTGTGCCAGCTGGGCTTCATTTCAGAATCTACTGCTGTCATTACAAAATAGCTGTTTTCTCTTTAATCTGTGTGCCACATTGCAGCAATTTTCATCAAAAATATATTAAGCCCCTGCTGTAAATTGGCCGCACACACCCTTGTCAGACATGTGAAGCGTAAAATATCTTCTTTTTTCAAAGTTTTTCCTCTCTCTAAAGCCCTAGCAGATATCAGCACTTCCTAAAGCTTCATAATAGTCCATCATGTCTGTAAGCCAAGGATTATAATGTGTAACAAATCTGACTGAATGTCAGAGACGGATCTTATCCTTTGTTTGTAAAAAAAATTATAGAAAAGGCATTCTAGAACAAAAAACTAAAGCCCCTACATTTCCACGTCTGATGAACTCTCACCTCAAACTGCCTGCCCAAAAGAAACTAGTTTCCAATCTCAGGGAAGAGATTTCCAGTGGTACCTAAATCTTACCCTACCAAATGCCGGCACTGTATACACCTGTGCTGAAGAAGATACAGTCATACTTACGATGGGGGCAGGTAGGTAGGTGCGTGAAGTGGGTGTGTCTGCCTGTGAAAGACAGAAGGAGAGAATGTATTTGTGGGTGCCTTTCTGTGCACTTACAAACGTGGAGACACAGTGGACCACTCTCTCCTAGAGTAACTTAGGATCCTCCAGAAGCATTTTACATCCCGACAGCAACACTACCACATGTCATAAGTGGTATCAGCTTGAAACTTCATTCAAGAGGGTCTGCTAAAAAGACAGAAGCTCCTTCCTGGCCCGCAGCTTTCAAGACACTGCATCTTTGTGGTAGGAAGATTTGTCAACCTGACGCCTAGAAGTCTGTAGCATGGAGAAAAAAAAATAGAGTCCATTCCTTCCTGGAAACTGTGACTTTGAATCTTTCTTCCACTTTTCGGTTTCTTGAGAACACAAGAACTGTAGTGCCTTAAACATTCCCGAGAAGCTCCTAGAACAAAATAGCTTTGACAATTTAACAGGAAATTGCCTCCGATTTGTAAACCATTCTAATTTCACCCTTAACACTCACTAAAATGCATTCAAAGACATTTCATGTATAAGATGCATGACACACAAAGCATGACCCATTCAACTGAATTCAAATTTAGTCAACACCCATATATATTTTTGTTTTTACAAAACGACAGCTGGAAGTCTGCATTTTAAGGGGCATCCAAATTTACTTGCTTGTTTTCCTCTTCAGTAAAATGTCTCTGAAACACAGCATTGTGATAGGGTTGTTGCTGGGTTAGTCTTTTCTTTTAATTATTACTACTATTAATGAAATTTCAATTGAGACAGTCTTTCAGGCTCTCCTGAATTTCAGGATGGATTACTGACATACCTGACAGGTATGAAGCAGAACTTCCATTGATTCCCCTGTGCTTTCTCACCTAACTTTGTGGAGCTGCCCTTTCTAAACCCTGGGGAAGAAGCAATATAACTTCAGTCTCAGTCACTTTCTAAGAGAGGTAACTACATTGGTAAGGCAGAGTGATTTTTTCCCTCGAAAAATTCAGCTATTTGGAAGTTTCTAGGTGTCATTGCCACCAATTTTTTTTTAGCTTATGCTGTTTATTTCTTTGCTTTTTTAAAATTAATTTTTCTTGGAGTATAGTCACTTTACAATGTTGTGTTAGTTTCTACTGTACAGCAAAATGAATCAGTTATACGTGTACATATGTCCCTTCTTTTTTGGCTTTCCTTCCCATTTAGGTCACCACAGAGCATTAAGTAGAGTTCCCTGTGCTATACAGTAGGTTCTCATTAGTTATCTATTTTATACATTGTATCAATAGTGTATATATGTCAATCCCAATCTCCCAATTCCTCCCACCCCCTCCCCTTTCCCCCTTGGTACCCATACATTTGTTCTCTACATCTGTGTCTCTATTTCTGCTTTGCAAATAAGATCATCTATTGCCACCAATTCTTACCTTCTTTCAGAAAAGAAGCCTTCTGGGCAGGCAACCTCTTGGCACCTGACCCCAGTCTATTAAGCAGCATGAAGACAGGAAATCTTGGCCAGCTCCACTGAGGAGTAAAGGCTGTTGGCGGTGCCAGCAGCAAGAGTCGGAATACAGATGTACTCCTTCCGCATAGAATCCAGATGTGCCCCCTCAAGCTACATTTTTGCCACAAAACTGGGAGCAGAGAGGCTAGCATTTTTCCAATAGGTCCTTTGGAAAACTGGAAGAGAGCTTTTCAGACCAAGTAGAAGCGCAAATGTGGAGACCATCTCAGTAAGTCATTGGGGTTCACATTATAGAGCCAAGGAATTGCCAACATGGAGATGGAAGTGGTTAGAAATGACAGGATAGGGCTTCCCTGGTGGCGCAGTAGTTAAGAACCCGCCTGCCAATGCAGGGGACAGGGGTTCAAGCCCTGGTCCGGGAAGATCCCACACGCACAGAGCAACTAAGCCCGTGTGCCACAACTACTGAGCCTGCGCTCTAGAGCCCGTGAGCCACAACAACTGAGCCCACATGCCACAACTACTGAAGCCTGTGCACCTAGAGCCCGTGCTCTGCAACAAGAGAAGCCACCGCAGTGAGAAGCCCACGCACCACAACGAAGAGTAGCCCCCGCTCGCCGCAACTAGAGAAAGCCCGCGCGCAGCAAGGAAGACCAAACACAGCCAATAAATAAATGAATAAATTTATAAAAAAAAAAAAAAAAGAAATGACAGGATGCTTACACAAGCCTTGTGAATAGACATATAGGCAGGGCCAGGAACAGAGAGAGGCGAGTAGGGCACCCGGGCATTCAGCGCACAGTCAACTTGGGTGTGAGGGCACCGGCCACCCCATTTGTTGTCTGGGTTGATTTTCCTGATCCGGCCAGCTCACTAGCCCCCTCACCATTCTGCATGTGACCCTCGGTGTGGTTCTACACACCAAGTCAGAGAGAAGGACAGCCTTCCCAGGTAGAGCATCATTCTTCGGCCAAAGATATGTGATGCCTTTGTCTGTTACCTGGCATCTGAAGGAAACATGGTGTTCTCGTTAATCTTATTGAAGTAACTTGAATACGGATCATGAATGCTGTTAATTTTCCCAAAAAATACATTACATTAAATGAAGGAAGTACGATGTAATCTTTATTTGGTAATGATTTACATGTTACTTTGGGATCATAACAGAGCCCAGGGCTCATAGGCACAAACATCAATTACCCAGGTAGGACTGTGCCTTAGGTACATGAGTACTTTCTGACAAGAAGTTCTGGCTAATGTTAAAAGATGAGTAGCCAAGATGTGCAGCGCTATTTGTTTTTTCTTCTTCCTTCTAATTAGAAAAGTAATGTATTCTCACTACACAACTATAGTAATAGTCTTCTATTACTGGTTGTACACCACCAGTGGACACTATAGGTGGAACATGCAAACACGCACCTGTAGATGCTTACTGATAAGACATAAGTAAATTGTAGAAGAATGTATATAATACCCTCTGGAGCTGAAGATCAGCATTTCTGAACTCAGTATGTAAGTTGGATTCTCCGGTATAGAAGGCAGTAGAAATTAACTCATGTGAACCAGAGCCAAAAAAAAGATTGGAAAGCTGTTCGGTAGCTCACAGATTCCAGAATGCTGGAGAACCATGGAAAAGCATGAGAAGAAGGGCAACTCTGGGGGTCTTTTAACAGGAAGTGGTATTTAGGCTTTTAGGATGCCACTGCCAGAATGAGTCAGCTCCAGGTGTTTTCCATCTTTGTATCCCTCTGCTTGAGTCTCAAAGAATTGGGAGAGAGTGTCTGTATGGCCAGTGGATCATATGCAGACACCTTGGTAAGAGGAGAACAGGGCACCTCCTGGTGGTTCCACAAGCAATAGTGGAGATGGCTCCCCAAGAGGAAATTGGGGTACCGATACCAAAAGGGAGAATAGGGAAACTAGCATCAGTAAGGGTCCTCTTCTGAGAGGTCCCACAGCCACTCCGCGTCTTCATGTTCACATCTCTGATACGAGCAGGTGGGGTTAGCGCTTTTTCCATGAATCTATAACTCTTAAGTTTAGGTCAGATGGGCTGGTGGAAGGGATGACCCAAGAGCATACAGTATAAGAGGTAGCTTTTATGTGAATAAATGCATATCCTTTCTTTGGATAAATAAGAATGGATTCTACCAGTGAGGTAATGCCACTCATCCTTATTAGCATTCTTAAAGAAAACTGTTCTACCAGAGCAACAATTCCACCATCCAAAGAAATGTTAATAGTGTGCGTAGCTTCTAAAAATCTTGTAAACAGAAAAAGAAGAGTTTTTGGCATAGTCTGGCACTGAGTACATTGCATTAGTCTTACTGCTATCTGGGTGACTTACACATACAAAGTACGTGACATTTTTAATGCTTTCTATCTGAAAATACAGACCAGAACAGAAAGGCTTGTATGATCTTGGTTAATTCACTTAAACTCTGTAGAGTTGTGAGAGAGTATTTATTGTAGAATGTTTGTAATTCAGAGCATATTAGTTTATAAAGGATGTAAATAAATCAATGTCAAACAAAATTTCTTTCTTAAATATTTTAAACCTGAATTGGCGTTAAGACATCAGCTTAAATCTCTGTTCCAAAATCATCTATACTGTTTTAAATATGCTCTTTGTAAAGGATACCATTTGCTCCTTGTTAAGGGAGGACCTGGAGTCGATGACCTCTTAGGTCGCTTTCAGATTTCATATACTATTAGCCTGAGTCTCATCTTTTTGTATGTGACAGTTTTTGTTCTACTGTCTCCTTAGCTCCATGAGAATTGCATGCTTGGCCTTTGTCACGGTGCCTGAAACTTAGCAAGTGCTCAATAAATGACTGAATTGAATTCATTTGTTCAAAGCAGCAAAAGCTTATGTAGCACTGTCTGTATTAATGCTTCTCTAGCCTATAACATGCATTGGCCCAAATACTGAAAAGCTCTAAGTTCAGAGCTTTCCAGAGCATATCCAGCACTCTCCAGCAGAGAGAGCCTCCATTATCGCTGTGGCCATCTGTCTCTAGTGGCTGCTGTGGGAAGGAACACCTTCTATAACAATCCAGGGAGCTGGCTGTTAATAGCAGCTTAAGTTAGTGAAGAAGCAATACAGAACATGTGGCTAGAACACAATGCACTAGAAATGCTGTAAAATATGCTCAGGGTTCTGGGAATAATACTGGTTTTGGAATAATGTGCCTTGTGGCCAAACAGCTCAATAGTTACCTTCAAGAGGTGAATTTCCCTGTATTATGAGCGAGTTGCCTTGACTCTCATCTTGAAATTAATAGTGTTAAAAGATAAATAAATGCACTGAAGGGAACACTTACTTATATCATGCAACTTTAGAGAAAATTTATCTGTAACTTTGTAAGTCAATGACATAGTCTGTTTGGGTTAAAGGATACCTTTATCTTTGAGGACAATGGATAAGACTAAAGATTTATGTAACAATAAGGATAGTTCTATTGCACAACTTTTGAAATTCAGTACATATTAAGAGTTAAGAAGAAATTTAAGCAAAATTTCTAGCAGAACTGTCTTTAAGCTTGATTTAATGTCTTGATGTCAGCTTTGTTTTCTATTCAAAAATTCCGTTTAATGTTCATCAATATGGTGATTTAAAATGACATAACCTCTTTTGCCAAAATCCCAGAACAAAAAAAGAGGGGACACTAGAAAAATTTTCAGGTTTCTCCCTGTTGCTGTGGGCACTTAGTCAAAAGCTGATTGATTAAGAAGTTTTTTTTTTAAAAGATTTTTTTGATGTGGACCATTTTTAAATTTATTTATTGATTGATTTATGGCTGTGTTGGGTCTTCGTTTCTGCGCGAGGGCTTTCCCTAGTTGTGGCAAGCGGGGGCCACTCTTCATCGCGGTGCGCGGGCCTCTCACTATCGCGGCCTCTCTTGTTGCGGAGCACAGGCTCCAGACGCGCAGGCTCAGTATGTGTGGCTCACGGGCCCAGTTGCTCCACGCCATGTGGGATCTTCCCAGACCAGGGCTCGAACCCATGTCCCCTGCATTGGCAGGCAGACTCTCAACCACTGCACCACCAGGGAAGCCCCGATTAAGAAGATTTTAATTTAAGATTACTCAGGTACATTGACATATATACACTAATATGTATAAAATAGATAACTAATAAGAACCTGCTGTATTAAAAAAAATACTCAAATACAGCATTATTCACAATAGCCGAAAGATGGTAACAACCCAAATGTCCATCAACAGATGAGTGGATAATCCAAATGGTATACGATGGAATTATTACTCAGCCTTAAAAAACAATGAAATTCTTATATATGCCACAACATGGATGAAAACTTTGAAAACATGATACTACATGAAATAAGTTAGACACAAAAGAACAAATATTGTGCAATTCCATTTATATGAGGTACCCAGCATAGGCAAATTCATGAGCCAGAAAGTAGAATAGTGGTTCCCAGTGACTGCGGTGAGTAAGCCGTAGTTTAATGGGTACCAAGTTTCCATTTGGGATGACAAAAATGTTCTAGAAATGGAAAGTGGTGATAGTCGCACAACATTGTCAATGTGCTAATGCCACTGATCTGACCTGTACACTTAAAAATGGTTCAAATGATGAATTTTGTTGTGTATATTTTCCACAATTTAAAAAGTGGTTTTATCTACACATCAAGAAAACAACAATTACCGTGATAATTTTAAAAGGAGGTGGAGAATAATATATTGCTGAGGTTTTCTTTATTATTATTAGTTTGTTTTCCTTGACTTGTATTCCTCAAGTTGTTACCATAATTCTCTTACTAAGCTTTTTATAATTCTCACCACACCTTGAGAAGTTAGTATTTTCAGTGCCCCGGTTTTACACGTGATAAAACTGAGATTTGCAGAGTTCACCTAAGTTTCCTGAGGTCACCCAGGCATGAAACGGTGGAGCCAGGGTCCACACCAAGCTCCCCTGAGTCCGTGGCCCAGACCCTCTCTAACGGCCCCTGCGGTTTCTGTAAGGAAGCTGTATTCACTGCATTCCTCATTCCCTTCCTGCCTCTCCGGCCACTTGCTCTTGTCTTCCTCATTGACCTCTTCCTGCTCTACCTACCCCATAAACCATAAATGAAATGGTGAGTTCGCCAGAGGCCTGCCTGCCGTTTGCTTTTCTTCCCATGCTTCACTTGCTCCATCACCTGCTGACGTGTGTATTCAGTCGTCACTCTGGAACTCGGGCCTTCTAGGTGTCCTTCTGTACCCCGAGCCCTCTGCTTCATTCCAGATGGGACGTTCTCTCTCTCCACTGGTCACTAGAGTAGAGTCAACTAATGGCTCAGGCCAGGTGGGTGGCCCTTCATCCCACACTGCGCCCTGCCTGCCTCCAGCCTCTTCAGGGAGTGTTAGTTGAGAGAGTCTGAATAATTAGTTTTCCACTTGAGCTTCCAAACAAGGTCTGAATGTCCCATGTGCCTGCCTTCCCGCAGTCGGCTGGACTTCTCCTGAGAATATCATTCTGGCACCTCAAGCTTGGCCTACTCAAAGTCGAGTTAATAGCTTCAAAGCCTTTCAGTCACCCACGTTCAGTCAGCGTCAACCCCCAGGCCCAGATCCTTCCATGCCCTTTGCATCGCCCCCTTCCTCTCTGAACAACATTGCCCTCGTTGAGGTTGTAAAATATCTTTGGAGTAACCTCCTCTCTCATTTCCAATATTTCCTGTTTCCAAGACTCCCTTAAAAAACTGATTATATATCACTTCTCTGGGCAGAAAACTTTGATGGCTTCCCAGTACTTACAGACTAAAATAAAAACTTACATGATATTCAAGACTCAGATTCCAAGTTCCCATCCAGGCCTTACCCCTGTTGCATCTTTATACCCCCCTGTATCTGCTCACACCAGAACACCAACAATTCCCACCCAGACTGGATTCACCTGCTCTTCACCTTTCTTAGCTCACAAGGCTCCCTCTGTCTAGATTGTATTTCCCTCTGTCCACCCTTGCTGTGAAATGCTACACCTCTTCAAGGCTCAGTTCAAACACCTTTTGTGAAGCCTTCCCTGGTTCAGGACCACTCATCCTGCCCCCTCATCAATTGTAATTCTCCCAATGTTTCTGCAGTACACTGTGCGTTCCTGTCTTACGATGTTTGACATATTCTGCCTTATACTATTTTCAATTGTGTGATGAAAGCTCCTTTAAGGGAAAACCATATTTCACAGCATTTTGCCTCCTCTATGGCACTTAGTCTACTGACTTTCACATAGTAGACTCAACAAATGAAATAAATTGGCTGTATTTAAAAGGATTTTACATGATGATCTCTAAGACCACTCTCTAGCATTAAAAGGTCTTGGTTATATGAAATAAACCTAAGCCAACTCTTTCTGAGTTGGTAAAAATTAGATACAGCTGCAAAAACAGAGATTCCCCACCCCCACCCTCACCTCCCCACTCCCGAAATAGTGGCTTAAAAAATAGCAAAGTTTATTTTTCTTTCTTATACAGGAAGTACAGGAGTATGCAGTCCAGGGCTAGTATGGCAGCTCCACAAAGCCATCAAAAACTCAGGCTTCTTCCAACTCTCTACTCTGCCATTCCTAACTTGTGACCCTCATGGTCTATAATGGCTTCTAGAGCTCCAGCCATCACATGAGAATTCCAGGCAGAACTTCCAGGAACAGAAGAAAGCATGCCCTCTTTGAAGGAAATCTCCAAGAAGGTCTACCCAAACTCACTTACATCTTACTTACTTGCATCACTTAGTTTCTTGGCCACTTTTTATCTGCAAGAAAGGTTGGGGATTATAGTCTTTTAGCTGGATAGCAGTGGGCCCAGTTAAAAATGGGGGAAATGGATACTTGACAGGCAACTAGTAGTCTCAGCCACATTCTTTTTTTTCCAGCTTTATTGAGATATAATTGACAGATAACATTGTGTAAGTTGAAGGTGTACAACGTGTTGATTTGATCCATTTATATATTGCACAACGGTTACCACGATAGTATTAGCTAACACTGCTGTCACCTCAGGTAATTACCATTTCTCTTTTATGGTGAGGACGTTTAAGATCTACTCTCTTAGCAACTTTCAAGTATATAATACAGCATTATTACCTATAATCACCAAGCTATTCGTTAGAGCCACAGAACTTGTTAATCTTATAGCTGGAAGTTTGTACCCTTTGACCAATAACTCCCCATTTCCTCACTGCCCACCATTCTACTCTGTTTCTCCAACTTGAGCTTTTTTAGATTCCACATATAAGTGAGATCATACAATATTTGTCTTTCTCTGTCTGACTTCTTTCACTTAGCATAATGCCCTCTGGGTTTGTCTGAGTTGTTGCAAACAGCCAGATTTCCTTCTTTCTCATGGCTGAACAATATTCCATATACCACATCTTTATCCATTTGTCCATTGATGGACACTCTGGTTGTTTCCATAAGAGCAATATTCTTTTTTTTTTTCCAAAGATTTTTTTTGATGTGGACCATTTTTTAAAGTCTTTGTTGAATTTTGTTACAATATCGCTTCTGTTTTATGTTTTGGTTTTTTGGCCGCGAGGCATGTGGGACCTTAGCTCTCCAACCAGGGGTCGAACCTGCACCCCCTGCATTGGAAGGCAAAGTCTTACCCACTGGACCGCTAGGTAAGTCCCGTATAAGAGCAATATTCTTAATGGTCATTTTGAAGTTGGAGGATTTCATTTTATTAGTTCCTCTTCCGGCTGTGTAGGGGAAAGGATTAGAGACAACTTGGAGCAAAGAATTAGTGACAAGTTGCAACATATTTATCATTCTCTTAATAGCTGAGAAAAGAAACCAGGAAATAACCATGGAAGAGCATCTAGTGAACTCACTGATCCTAGTTTCTATTCAGTTAAAAGAAGTAAGCACTGTGAAGAAGAGGGACAGGAAGACAAGTGGTCGTCAGGCCCCTGGCTGCCACCACAAAGGAAGACAGAAGAGAGGGTGGCTCTACAGGAAAATTAGCTGCCTGCTAGGATACCTATCTGAGGTGTTTGGGTTTTGTTTTTTTTTTTAAATAAATTTATTTATTTATTTATTTTGGCTGTGTTGGGTCTTCGCTTCTGTGCGAGGGCTTTCTCTAGTTGTGGCAAGCGGGGGCCACTCTTCATCGCGGTGCGCGGGCCTCTCACTATCGCGGCCTCTCTTGTTGTGGAGCACAGGCTCCAGACGCACAGGCTCAGTAGTTGTGGCTCACGGGCCCAGTTGCTCTGCGGCATGTGGGATCTTCCCAGACCAGGGCTCGAACCCGTGTGCCCTGAATTGGCAGGCAGAGTCTCAACCACTGCGTCACCAGGGAAGCCCTGGGGTTTTTTAAGATTTATTTTTTATTTATTTTAGGCTGCATTGGGTCTTAGTCACGGCACGTGGGCTCTCTAGTTGAGGTGCGCGAGCTCAGTAGCTGTGGCCCGTGGGCTTAGTTGCCCCGCGGCATGTGGGGATCTTAGCTCCCTGACCAGGGATCGAACCCGCATCCTCTGCATTGTAAGGTGGATCCTTTACCACTGGACCACCAGGGAAGTCCCCCTATCTGAGTTTTTAATGTAATATCCCAATGAAAGGGGAAACATTTTAGGGTCATTTCTTCTCAGCATAGGAATGAAGGTGCTTCCTGAGGTTGAATTTTACTCTGGAGCCTCACCTTCAAGTGTGCTGTCATTAATTTGTTGGGATCTTTTATGCATCCCTTAGCATAGCATCTACCCAAATAGTGCTTCATTCCACACCTTTTAAAAGGCACTGATTTCCAAAAGTGTGAAGAGAGTGGAGGGCAAAAGCTCTGAAGCAGAGAGTTAAGTAGGAAGCTTTGAATTGGCACAGTTAATAAAAAATTAAGGACTGCTATGAAACACTTCAGGCAAAGCTAAGCAAACTAGGGGATTGGGTAGTGTGAAAGCAGATGAAATTCATTTTGGTTAAGTGTCAAATAATGCACTTTGGGGAAAATAATCTCAACTTCTCATAATCTCTGATAGGCTCTGAACTCATAGTAAAATAATTTAAGAGTCATGGCTGATAACTTGGGGAAAATATCTGTCTGGTATCCAGCAGCAATTTAAAAAGCCAGTAGGATGCTTGGGGGGGTTAAAAGAAAAAACAATATAGAAAACTTAAAATAACATAGAAAACATTAGTGCTATTCTGTGTCCACTTTTGGTTATCATAGGAGATATTAAATCCCAGAAAAGGGACTTGAAAATAGTTTAGAAAAGTAGTGTGACTTGGGATTTATATAAGCTTACTGACTTGGAAAATGGCATTTTGGAAGAAAGAAGAGGAGGTGTAATACAGAGAAGAGGAAAAACAATTTAGAAAGGGATGCTTCCTCCTTGGTTCTGGTGTCTTATGATATGAAAAGGCTACACTTAGTGAATTCAACAAAAAAGAATATTAAACAAAGATATCAGATGATCTTTAACCAGTGTTCCTTTAAATTGTAGATCTCCCTGTTCCAGGAGGGGACTTGTATTTGATTAAGGGACACAGAATTACATTAACATTTGTGTCTGTTCGGCTGAGAATGAGTAAGTGAAGTGTAAGGAAACTCCCTGTGGGATACTGGCCTGAGTGGGGATACAGAATGGGGAGGAGGGCTCAGCTGAGTGCTGCCTGCAGCCCGGGAGAGAAAACTCAGCAAACCCAATTAAGTCATGTCCATGTTTCTCTTAGACATAGAATATTTATTTTTGCTCCGACCGTGCTCTTGTGATTCAGCACTTCCTACAGCAACAGTTGGCAGGGGTGCTTCTGGAAGGCAGAGGGTGTTCAGACTCTGCCGGGGGATGGCCCCAGACAGATGAGAAGCAGGATTGGGAAGCAAGGCTGGGAACACGTATCATTTCCGTGAAATCAATATACGGTGCTCTCTTTCTCCAGTGGAAACTGTACTAGCATTAACCTGGACCCCACTTCAGCCTCACCTCCTGAAACACATAATCCTCGGTTATCCATTTTCCAAATATAAGTAACTGCTGAGCCGTGCTTCCTGCTGGGAACACAACCTGCCCAGGGACCGCAAGACTGTCGTATTGACAGATGTGTTTGTTACCAGCTGACACCTTGGAGAACCGATTGATTGGTTCAAACAAAAATCTAGAGATTTATTTGAAGGGCCAGCGAGGTCCTTCACAGCATTTTCTCGGTTCAAGATGTCAGTTCTGCCTTAAGAACAGGAAGCCAAAGAGCGGCCACTCTTTTACAGGTATTTTGCCAACGGAAAACAACCCAATTTCCACCTAATCTCTGTGAAATTAGCATCTGGGCTGAGATTTACGGGGCTTCTTAAAATCGATCAGCTAAAATGATGCTTGAAATCCCCAAAATACTGTGAAATGCCCCTTTTCCCCTTCTATCGTTTCTCACATGCTTGAAGTACCTTAGTACTCATCGCCCCTGTGTTAGTGTGCTTGGGATGCAGTAACAGTGGACCACAGACTGAGTGGCTCAAACAAAAGAATTTATTTCCTCATGGTTCTGGAGGCTGGAAGTCCAAGGTGTTGGCAGGGTTCATTTCTTCTGAGAGACATTCTCCTTGACTTGTAGATGGCTGTCTTCTTCCACTGTCTTCACAAGATCTTCCCTCTGTGTGTGTCTGTGTCCTAACTCCTTTTCTTACAAGGATACCGGTCATACGGGATTAGGACCCACCCTAATGGTCTCATGTAACCTTAATTACCTCTTTAAAGACCCTGTGTCAAACACAGTCACATTCTGAGGTCCTAGGGGTTAGGACCTCAACATATGAATTCGGTGGGGGACACCATGCATTTTACCCATTGCACCACCACCAACTTAAAATTCAAGATATAGTGACTTTCCCTGGTCCACGTGGCAAGTAACTATGGGAATTGAAATTCACAGCCCTCCTTCTCACAGGTGTGAGAAGCTTGCAAAGCACAAGTTGGCACCTGCTCATTTGTCAGTCAAGGGGCTTTCTTAAAACCCAGAGTAGGGCTTCCCTGGTGGCGCAGTGGTTGAGAACCTGCCTGCCAATGCAGGGGACACGGGTTCGAGCCCTGGTCTGGGAAGATCCCACATGCCGCGGAGCGACTGGGCCCGTGAGCCACAACTACTGAGCCTGCGCGTCTGGAGCCTGTGCTCTGCAACAAGAGAGGCCGCGATAGTGAGAGGCCCGCGCACCGTGATGAAGAGTGGCCCCCGCTTGCCGCAACTGGAGAGGGCCCTCGCACAGAAACGAAGAGTCAACACAGCCAAAAATAAATAAATAAATAATAAATTTATAAAAAAAAAAAAAAAAAACCCAGAGTAGTTCCAGGACCAAAAACCCTCAGTAGCATTTTAAATTCAGGAAATCCATTTGTTTTATCACAGAAAAAAAAAAAAATTTAGGGAGGTGGTATGTCAACAAGGGGACAGATCTCTCTACACATCACCTCAGGCGCCGGGTAGCCATATTGTTCTTGCTGGGTGATGTCTTTCCAAGCAATGCTGTACAGTGTGACGCCAGCCGAGCAACAGCCCAGCAACCACATGCAACCTGTTCTTGTCAGTGGGGATCACCGTATTCCGTACAAAAATAGAAAGCCACATTTACTGCCCAGGGCACTCATCAGGAACACTCTGATCCCAGAGCAAGCATCGGTAACCATTTTCTTCCTACTCACAGCCTTTCCAAGGGAATTCGGAATACGGCTCTGCTGTCAGTTTTATTTTCTGCCCAGAGCCCTACTAAAATGAACTCTGCTGTTTAATATTTTAAACATGTAAATAGCAAAACTTCATCCATGCTCTTGATATCAGGATCTGGCAATGCCTGGGAGGACCCAGAAGCTGAGGGGCAGGATGGAGTTCAGACAATGGGTTCCATCCCCCCCCCCCGCCGTCCCCCCAGAAGGCGTGTGGCAGTGTGGCTGTCGTTTAGGAAGCCAGGTGTCAGCCCTGGGCTCGTAAGCTTTTGTGTCCAAGCTAGCCTTCTAAGCCTGTCCAGGATCTCTCTCTCTGGTGGCAACAAAGAAAGGAAGCAGGGGAGCCCCTTAATCCCCAGTTTTGGAAGCCCCTGCTGATCGGAGGTGAAAGAAGGGGGCCTCTGCCTTGGCCAGGGCATACCCGGGTGAAGGCGTAAGGCCCTAGAAAAATGGCCAGAATACCACACCAGGGGACTAAATAGGAAGAGGTTAGGATTTTACAAAGCAATGCAAACGTGATTCCTTTTTAAGGAAGGGAAAGAGATCCTTGAGAAAGGAGATACGCACACACACACACACACACACACACACACACACACACACACACACACACACACACACACACACACAGGAAAACACCAGTGTTCATGCAGTAGCAGCCTAGGGCCACAGGGAAGTATCCTTAGCAAGTGGAAGTAAATCGCACCAGGAAGAGTAGAGGGAAGGGGTGGCAAGGGGGTCCCCAAGCCTCCTAGGTAACCCCGGAGCCACCTAACCAGACCCTGTGCTCGCGCACACTGAGTCGGTTCATCCTGTCACTCGCCAGGATCCTTTGGAATGCCGTTGGAGATGCAGGACGGTTTTAGAAACAGGAAATTGCAAGTGTGCTGCTTAAAATACTTCAGGCTGTGTGTGTGAGAAAGGGGAGGGGGGGTCTGTGTGTCGATAAGAGGAGGCCTTGTGTGGATGTACCCAGGCGGGCTGGTGGGCAGCCGGGCGGGCATCGCGTTGGCCTAGCCTAGCTGGTTCCTCTCTGCAACAGAGGCTTCTTGTTCTGCATGGCCACTGCCCTAGGATGGCAGAACCAAGGGTCCTGTCTTTTCTTCTCCGGCTTCTCTTGCATCAGGGAAAGCGGTTGTGTGCAGATGCTCAGGAATGTAAACATATGCATTTTAATATCCACGGCTCCCCCCACAGTCAGCGAGCTGTCTCCTCCACCCAGGTGGAAAAAGGATGGCGGGCCTCTCTGACATGCTGCTTAGTCTGAAAACAGACCGCTAAATGCATAATGAAGAGGCTCGGAGGAGTCAATCTGCATGTTAAAATGGTGTTTAGCAGCCCAGGCTGTCACACAACATAATTTGAAGATGAATGCGCATGCATCGCTGACGGGCAGGGTCCCCGGCTAGGAGGATTACCTGTCTGCTCGCTGCAGCGGGGCTTCCGAGGGGCCACGGGTTCACACCGCCACCCCCCAGTCTGTGACGAGGCCAGTGAGCCCTCTCCTGGCCCTGCCCAAATCTGCACGATCAGACGGATGCCAAGAGACAGTGTGATCTAGCCAGGAGCAGTTAAGGAAGTGACCATTGATCCCAACGCAAAGACACAGGGCTTTCAGCACGCTGGGGTCCAGGGGCTGCAGGCGATAACAAAGGAAAGTGTTCCACTTGACACTTAGACGCAGAAAAGCCAGCCCTGAGCAGCCCGGCACTGGCGGGTGCCGCCCACCACGCAGCTTGGGCTACGGCCACTGCCTCCGCCGCCGCCGCCACCGCAGTTCCCAGCCAGTCGCGGCCTTTGCAGGAATGATGTGTAGACGCCACTTTTGTCTCTGAACGTTTGACAGCCATTAGGACCTGACTCCAGGGGCAGGACATCACACCAACACAGGAACACTGGAGAAATGAGGTTAGAGCAGAGAAATTAGCCATCTGCCGGATGCAGACTGCCCTGGACGTGGCATTTACATAAGAACAACAGACTACACGTGTCCATTGTCCTGTGCCACAGCTGGTCGGAGCACACATGGGCTTATAAGGACCACATTGTCTTTAAGGCCCCTGGACTCAGGGAGGCTGCATGTGCCTTCCCCCATTCCCCCCCCCCCCCAATTCTAAATGCCTGATGGAGCTGCAGCTAAATGCCAAGCCCTGGGGAAGGATTCGTATTAGCTGGAGGTTTTATGCATTGCTCCCTTCTTGAGGTTCCCAGACACTGGAAATAGGCAGCCTACAGCCAAATTTGGAGCCTAGGAAAGAGCAGCAAATAAAACCGTAAGGCCCTTGGGATGTCGCAAATCCCCATCTGAAAGATGGAGGGGAAGACTGCTTTTAGGTAAGAAATGATTCAGAATTGAGCCCCGGACATGTTCCAGCCACGAATAGCTGAGGGGTTGACAGCAGAGACCTCTGTTTAAAGTGAAGCCTCTCCCCCAGATGCTGTGGGTTCCAGGCACACACACCACTGGGCCCTGGCCACCTCCTCCACAATGAAAGAGGGCAGCCCACAGGTGCTCCCGGGCTGGGCTGGGCCATTCAGTACAGACCGACTGAAAGAGGTGTGAGGAAGGCTCACCTCCACTTAGCGTGTGTACTGCCCTTCCTGAGAGCCTGTTAAGATGGGGAGAGCCGTCCAAGTCTTTTCTACAGAGGTATGAGAGCCAACGATTGTTTCTGTGTCCACGTGAACTCTAAATTTCACTATGCCAGGTTGACCTACAAGTCACTTAAATTCTTCTAAAAAATGTTTTGGCTGATTTTTTTTTTTTTAATTTATTTTTGGCTGTGTTGGGTCTTCATTTCTGTGCGAGGGCTTTCTCTAGTTGCGGCGAGCGGGGGCCACGCTTCATCGCGGTGCGCGGGCCTCTCACTATCGCGGCCTCTCTTGTTGCGGAGCACAGGCTCCAGACGCGCAGGCTCAGTAGTTGTGGCTGACGGGCCCAGTTGCTCCGCGGCATGTGGGATCTTCCCAGACCAGGGCTCGAACCCGTGTCCCCTGCATTGGCAGGCAGATTCTCAACCACTGCACCACCAGGGAAGCCCTTGGCTGATTATTTTTTAAAGCTGATTTATGAATTGGGCATATAGGTCTAGCCTTCATTTGGGATGTCATCATTTTTCCTCTCCCTTCCACATCCCACCACAGTATCTCAGTGTTCGTGTTCTGTGTGCAGTTCTCCCCGGTACTCAGCACCCTCCTCCCTCCAATCAGATTCAGCTTCCCTTGGACCAAACGGATAATCGAATATATTATCTAATCAAATGACATAAACGGGGTGCTGGCACGTGGGGGAAATGCTGTGAAGGGATTTTTGTCATCGTTACCATTTTATGCTGTTGGTTTTACTCAATTGCCTTGACCTTTGGGTGCCAGATATCTTCTCAAGTTTTGCAGAAAAGGCAGCATCACCATACCCACGTGGTCTAGACATGAAATAAGCTTGGCTTGTGTTCAGCGTCCTGAAAGTAAAACCAAACTTCACTGCCTATGGGGTGGCGTGAGTCTTTTACCTCGGTTTGCCCACCTATGACATTAGAACAATAATAGCTAATCCTGCCTAATGCAGGAAAACAAATGAGGCCTGTGCAGAGAAAATAGCCATAATGGGGGTGCAGTGCAGCTTCTATGGATGAGTGCTTCAAAATCATTAGAATCAAGCTCTTACCATAAATCCAATCTAGTAGTAGAATTGGGACTTTGAGGTTTATCCAGTGTCAAGACCCTGAAGTTTACCAAATTTAATCACCACACCTCAACCTTGCAAACTGTAGAACTCCCCAGTTTTATATCAATTTGTAAGTATAAAGGGCTTTTCCATTTACTGTTCACACCCCAAAAGTTCAGCAACTGAGTTGTACAGCATAAATTCTGATCCAAGTTGGAAAGAGTATGTTATATTGCTTCATGTTTTAGGGTGTCTCTACATTTTTTAAAATTAATTAATTAATTTATTTCTGGCTGCGTTGGGTCTTCGTTGCTGTGCGTGGGGTTTCTCTAGTTGTAGCGAGCGGGGGCCACTCTTCGTTGTGGTGCATGGGCTTCTCATTGTGGTGGCTTCTCTTGTTGCAGAGCACGGGCTCTAGGTGCGCAGGCTTCAGTAGTTGCGGCACGCGAGCTCAGTAGTTGTGACGCACAGGCTTAGTTGCTCCGTGGCATGTGGGATCTTCCCGGACCAGGGCTCAAACCCTTGTACCCTGCATTGGCAGGCGGATTCTTAACCACTGCACCACCAGGGAAGTCCTTGGGTGTTTCTAGGTTTTCTTCTGCAACTTTATTTTTTTGATGATGATGTACAACACATTTTGAGGGCAGTAAGTAAATTAAGAACTTAGAATTCATAATATGCAATGCAAGCAGCATTCAGAGACTAAGGCATTATGGGTAAGAAGTTAGTGGAACCAGTTGTAGTGATTGCTGAGCATCGAAATTATGATTTCAATGACTGCCCTAGAAGCAAAGGTTAATCCTCAGAGCCTCTGTAGTTCTTCGTCATCAGAAAAGGGAGACACATGCAGAGCCCCATAGAGGATGAAATGCATCTCTATCAGGGATCACAGGTGATGAACAATGAAAAGGTAGCAAACACAGGGTAAAACGTTCCACGTGCCTTCGCAGTTTGGTAGAATAAAAGCACAGGGTAGGCTTCCACTGAGAAATCTGAGGTTCGTTCAGAGTCCTTGGTTTGAGGTTCCTTGAGCTATGTCACAGATTTGTGGTATCCGCATTTTACATAGACGCATGGCACCCAGAAAATTCTCAAATTCTAAGAGACCCAATTCTCTTCACCACCACGAAGATGTGAAGATTTCAGTAGCTGTGAACAGAGTAAGGAAGGGCCTCCTGGCACCAAGTGAGTTTTCTGGATCAGGGACATGTGATACAACTTTCTGGGATATAAAAATGTCCTTTATCTGCATGGTCCCATGCAGTCACCACTAGCCACATGTGGTTATGAACACTCGAAAAGTGGCTAGTACCACTGAGAAACTGAATTTTTTATTTAATTTTGCTTAAATGCAGTTAGTGGCACTGCATTGGATAGCCTGGCTCTCGATTTTCATGTGATTCTTAAGAAGCTTGGAAGTCGGAAACAGCAGCACCTCAGCTGGCCTGGAGGCACAAGGACAGCAGAGTCCACGAGCTGACAGAGAACAGCACTTTACATGGGCGACATATGGCTTGTGCCCTCCAAAATAAACTAAGACGGATCTGTGACAGAAGAGGGGAGAAGTCTTTCCCTGTCGGCCTCCCCTCCTCCACTCATTCGAATTGCAGAGAGTGGAGAAGGGGCCAATGTAGTCAAGCCTGGTTATTGTCAAGCTCAATCTACCAGGACTTTTATTTTCCAATAAGCAATCCGGCCAGCTGTGGCTAAAAATGAAATCACCAAAGCAGACAGTCCCTCGTCCCTCCTCCAGTTATTGATTTATAAAGAATCCAGCCCATGTTCCAGTCTGTCATCATATCCTATGCTTATATGTATCACTAGCAAATCCCAGGATACAGATATAGCCCAAGAAATACTTCTTGAAACAGACAGCAGATAGTAACTTGTGTTTCTAAATTTAAGGAGATTTCACTGGCCTTTCTTAAACATTTTAGAAACAATGTTAAATATAAACAATCAGGGCTATAAGCCTTAAAAAACACAATTAAAATTGTGACCACTTAGAGGGGTTTTTTTTTGGGGGGGGTGTCATAAAGTATTCTTTAAATTAAATTTCTAAATCTACTTCAATTATCTTCAATTATTATCAGCCACCTGATTATAACACTTTGAGATTTTGAACTGAAGGGCAGCAAAGCCTACTAGAAACCTGCGAGAGTCTGCATTCTGTGAGGTCTATGAGTCAATCAATCATTAACATTTACACAGCTCCCCCTCCCCCGCCCACCCCTGTCAAAGGCTGCCCTCGCCTCTTCAGGGACATTAAGGGCAAAAATAAAATTGAAACTACTGACCCTGATCTTAAAGCCCTGGCTAACTGGCTGGGGCAATGGAAAGTCATTGCATGCAAGGCCTACAGAAATCTTGCAGCCATGTCTTCCAATGGTCCTTCCCATCCCTCCTTAGTCCAATTCTGAATCAGAGATGCGGAGGGATAAATTGGGAGATTGGGGTTGACATATATACACTACTATATATAAAATAGATAACTAATAAGGACCTACGGTATCACGCAGGGAACTCTACTCAATACTCTGTAATGACCTATATGGGAAAAAAAATCTAAAAAGGAGTGGATATATATACATATATATATATACATATATATATAGCTGATTCACTTTGCTGTACAGCAGAAACTAACACAACATTGTAAATCGACTCTACTCCAATAAAAATTTTTTTTAAAAAGTAGACGATACTTAGATTTACGATGACTCACAGCATTTCCTATGGTAACTTAAAATCACTAGGGCCTTATAAATGTTATGGAAGCAGAGCTGTGGACTCACTTTCAGGAAGAGTAAGGGAGCAGCTGAGCCTCTCATGACTCTTTATGAAGTAAAAAGGAAACAGACATCTCAATTCCTCCTAACGGGTGATCCAGCTCAGTGGTTTTTGAGTGGGGTAGCGGATCTTACATCCCCATCCTTCTCTCCTTCCACCGTGACTGTCCTCCAAGACCCAAGGTCAGCCCTCAGTGCTTTTTCCTTTGCTCAGGGAAACGCTCCTAAAATTCCCTGACCCTAGTAAGGATTATGCCCCACTGGTTTCACTCTTCTCTAGGACCTCAATGGAGTAGGCTAGGCCCCTCCCCACTTCAAAGATACACAGCCCTGTGAATCTCTGCCCAAAAGATCGTCTCGTCCATTCACAGCAGTTTCTTTTTCTCATCTCCAGCTCTCTTGGGATATAACAACCTCCTTTTACAGTCAACCTATCCTTTATTCAACCAATATTTATTGCATTACCTGCAACGTGTCAGGTACCTGTTTGAGGCTTGAGGACACCATTGGGAAAAAGATAAAGTCCCCACTCTCAGACTGTGCATGGCTAGTGGCTGCAGGAGGCCTGCAGAGGTGACACTTGAGCTGAGGCCTGATTGACAAAAAGGAGCCAGCTGAGTGAAGAGGTCAGACAAGAGTGTTCCAGGCTGACGAAGCAGCGGGTGCAAAGACGGAACGAGGCTGGCTTGTTCCGGAACATCAAGGAAGTCAGCGTGGCTAAAGTGAGGAGCAGGGAGACAGGGTTGGAGGAGGTGATGAGGCCCCGGCAGTAGACAGGAGCCAGGTGATGCAGAGCCTTGAAGGCCATGGTAAAGAGCATGGGTTATATTCTAAGCGTGATGGGAAGTCTTTGGATGGTGCTGAGCAGGGGAGCAACATGGTCTGATTTATGCTCTAAAAAGCAGCCCTATGGAGAATAGATTGAAGGAGGATACAAGGATCCTCCTGGCTTGAGTCCGAGCAAGTGATGCTGATGGCTTGGATGGGGAAGGTAGTGGTGCAGATTGAAAAGTGGTCCAATTCAGACTTTGTTCTGGAGGTTGAGCTGACAAGATCTGCTGAAGGACTGGATTGGGGTGGGTAGGGAAAGAAGGACATGTGAATGATTCCTAGGACTTTTCCTTGGCCAACAGGGTTGGTGTTGGTATTGTCTACTGAAATAGAGGAGACTTCATGAGTGTCAGGAGTCGGGGTGAAAAAAGAACAGAAATTCTGTTCTGGACATGTTAAGTCCAAGATCCATATTAGCCTGCATATAGTACTTACTATCCTGCCTTTCCCTGAATTCTTCCTTCTAGGCAACTGAATGTGCTCCAACTTTCTTATTCTTTTTTTTCTTTTTCATTTCTAATTTTATTGACTTGAGTCCTCTCCCTCTTTTTTTTGATGTGTCTGGCTAAAGGTTTATCAATTTCGTTTATCTTCTCAAACTATCAGCTTTTAGTTTTATTGATCTTTGCTATTGTTTTCTTTGTTTCTATTTCATTTATTTCTGCTCTGATCTTTATGATTTCTTTACTTCTACTAACTCTGTGTTTTTGTTTGTTCTTCTTTCTCTAGTTCCTTTAGGTGTAAGGTTAGATTGTTTATTTGAGATTTTTCTTGTTTCTTGAGGTAGGATTGTATTGCTATAAACTTCCCTCTTAGAACTGCTTTTGCTGCATCCCATAGGTTTTGGATCATCGTGTTTTCATTGTCATTTGTCTCTAGGTATTTTTTGATTTCCTCTTTGATTTCTTCAGTGATCTCTTGGTTATGTAGTAACGTATTGTTTAGGCTGTATGTGTTTGTGTTTTTTACATTTTTTCCCCTGTAATTTATTTCTATTCTCATAGCGTTGTGGTTGGAAAAGATGCTTGATATGATTTCAATTTTCTTTTTTTTTTTTTAAATTTTATTTATTTATTTATTTTTGGCTGCGTTGGGTCTTCATTGCTGTGCGAGGGCTTTTCTCTAGTTGCGGCGAGTGGGGGCTACTCTTCATTGCAGTGCATGGGCTTCTCATTGCGGTGGCCTCTCTTGTTGCAGAGCACAGGCCCCAGGCGCATGGGCTTCAGTAGTTATGGCACGCAGGCTCAGCAGTTGTGGCTCATGTGCTCCAGAGCACAGGCTCAGTAGTTGTGGCACACGGGCCTAGTTGCTCCGCGGCATGTGGGATCCTCCCGGACCAGGGCTCAAACCCGTGTCCCCTGCATTGGCAGGCGGATTCTCAACCACTGCGCCACCAGGGAAGCCCGATTTCAATTTTCTTAAATTTACCGAGGCTTGATTTGTGACCCAAGATGTGATCTATCCTGGAGAATGTTCCGTGCGCACTTGAGAAGGAAGTGTAATCTGCTGTTTTTGGATGGAATGTCCTATAAAGATCAATTAAATCTATCTGGTCTATTGTGTCATTTAAAGCTTGTGTTTCCTTATTAATTTTCTGTCTGGATGATCTGTCCATTGGTGTAAGTGAGGCGTTAAAGTCCCCCACTACTATTGTGTCACTGTCGATTTCCTCTTTTAGAGCTGTTAGCAGTTGCCTTATGTATCGAGGTGCTCCTATGTTGGGTGCATATATATTTATAATTGTTACATCTTCTTCTTGGATTGATCCCTTGATCATTATGTTGTGTCCTTCTTTGTATCTTGTAACATTCTTTATTTTAAAGTCTATTTTATCTGATATGAGTATTGCTACTCCAGCTTTCTTTTGATTTCCATTTGCATGGAATATCTTTTTCCATCCCCTCACTTTCAGTCTGTATGTGTCCCTAGGTCTGAAGTGGGTCTCTGGTAGACAGCATATATATGGGTCTTGTTTTTGTGTCCATTCAGCAAGCCTGTGTCTTTTGGTTGGAGCATTTAATCCATTCATGTTTAAGGTAATTATCGATATGTATGATACTATTACCATAGGATACAATGGTATCAATTGTATCAATGGTATCAATGGTAACAATTTTCTTAATTGTTTTGGGTTTATTTTTGTAGGTCCTTTTCTTCGCTTGTGTTTCCCACTTAGAGAAGTTCCTTTAGCATTTGTTGTAGAGCTGGTTTGGTGGTGCTGAATTCTCTTAGCTTTTGCTTGTCTGTAAAACTTTTGATTTCTCTGTCGAATCTGAATGAGATCCTTGCCAGGTAGAGTAATCTTGGTTGTAGGTTCTTCCCTTTCATCACTCTAAATATATCATGCCCCTCCCTTCTGGCTTGTAGAGTTTCTGCTGAGAAGTCAGCTGTTAACCTTATGGGAGTTCCCTTGTATGTTATTTGTCGTTTTTCCCTTCTTACTTTTAATAATTTTTCTTTGTCTTTAATTTTTGTCAATTTGATTACTGTGTGTCTCAGCGTGTTTCTCCTTGGGTTTATCCTGCCTCGGACTCTCTGTGCTTCCTGGACTTGGGTGGCTATTTCCTTTCCCATGTTAGGGAAGTTTTCAACTATAATCTCTTCAAATATTTTCTCGGGTCTTTTTCTCTCTCTTCTCCTTCTGGGACCCCTATAATGCGAATGTTGGTGCATTTAATGTTGTGCCAGAGGTCTCTTAGTCTGTCTTCATTTCTTTTCATTCTTTTCTCTTTATTCTGATCCATGGCAGTGAATTCCACCATTCTTTTTTCCAGGTCACTTATCTGTTCTTCTGCCTCAGTTATTCTGCTATTGATTCCTTCTAGTGTCTTTTTCATTTCACTTATTGTATTGTTCATCTCTGTTTGCTTGTTCTTTAATTCTTCTAGGTATTTGTTCTTTAATTCTTCTAGGTCTTTGTTAAACATTTCTTGCATCTTCTCAATCTTTGCCTCCATTCTTTTTCTGAGGTCCTGGATCATCTTCACTAGCATTATTCTGAATTCTTTTTCTGGAAGGTTGCCTATCTCCACTTCATTTAGTTGTTTTTCTGGAGTTTTATCTTGTTCCTTCATCTGGTGCACAGTCCTCTGCCTTTTCATCTTGTCTATCTTTCTGTGAATGTGGTTTTCGTTCCACAGGCTGCAGGATTGTAGTTCTTCTTGCTTCTGCTGTCTGGCCTCTGGTGGATGAGGCTATCCCAACTTTCTGTTTAAGCCCCTTCTTCCCTCTCATCAGTCTCCCTGCACGTGGAGAAGCTGGTCAGTCCCCCTCCAAAACCCTTCCTGTATTTGAGTACTGTTTCTGTCACCCCTTAACCTTTTTTGCTCCAGGATAAACAACCCAATTCCTTTCATCTCACTTTGAGATCCCTTTTTCTATCCTTTGAATCATGGCTGTTGCTGGTCTCTGGATCCTCACCAGTTTTCTCCATGTCATTTTGTAAATGCCAGAACCAAAGTAGGACACAGAATATCAGTCTAATGCCGGTCAAACAGAAGGATTGTTTCCTGCTCTTTGTTAGTCACTTTTTTAGCCACCCCACCCCTTTTTTCCACAAACCCCTTGACTTGGATCCTTGGTCCACCTGTGATCTCTTCCCCTTTGCTTCTGTCTATACCTATGCTCTGCCATCCAGTGTTTGTGCCTTTTGTTTGGGGATTTAAGGGCTCCACTTTGCAGATATCTGCTTTGGGTGTATTTCTATCCTGCTTTTGTAAGAGTCATCCAAACACAGTGCAGGGAAAGACTCTACTTGAAAACCTCTGCCAGAATGGCTGGTAGCCTGGCTTCACCCTGCACTTTTTCCAATAGTGGCCAGTAGCTTCTTTATTTTTCTTTTATCTATCAATGTGCATCTTCAAAGTGCTTTCTAATCTGTTATCTGCTGAGTCACTTCCCTGACCCTCTCAAGAAAGGTTCAAAAGAAAAACAAAAGCAGAAGTGGGGGTGGGGTTTCTAGGGTCCTGTAGGCAAGACAGCAGCCACTCTGGATGCGATCTGACCTCAAATAGATCTCTTTAGACATGTCAGCATGTTTTAGTTCTTGCTAGACAAATCGCAACACTTCTGCCGTAAAATACAACAAAAATGAATATTCCAAAATAAAATTAGAGCAAAATACCATAAATTAACTGCAAATGATATCAAAGAACTGTTGATTTACGAAATAATCATTCTTTCAACCTAGATGAATTGGAAAATTGTTTATGCAGATCCGTTTATCATTTTGCCTTGGGTTAATACATTCATATTTGGCATGCTATTTGGTGGAAAATATTTATGTAAGTAAGATTTTCATCTCCCATAAATAAGTTAAATGGCAGAGGAAGAAACAGAGCTTCTCATATTCTCTTTGGCTCTGCCCTTATTTCCCTGAGATGGGGAAAGGTGCCGAGTCTTCTAATAGCTGCAAGCTGTACCTTCAAGGTTAAAGGAAACTGAAATATTTCCTAAGCAGTTGGAACTATAAGATGCTCTCAACTAAGCTGAAGGTAACGGGCTTTTGAGGGAACCCTACGTACAGTGGAAAAACAGGATGCCAAAGGATGTCCACTGTGCCTTTCACAGAGTCAACACATGATAACAACTATTTGATTTGATATCGGGGGAGGATGTAATCAGTCACAATGAAACCAGGATGTGTTGGAAAATAACATGCAAACTGGAGATCAAGCAGAAATTGAACAGAATCATTCTCTTCCTGGAACTACTTCGGTCAGCTGCTAACTGTCCCTTCTTTGGTTTTCCAGCCTCACAGCCCATGGTTTCACCTGGGAGATTGTAAACTCCAGTTTCATTCCTCATCCTTAATTTAGCTAGACAGAGCTTTGAAATGGCAACTAAATTCCCTTTTGGTGAAATCAGATCTTCCCTACTAGCATCAAGCAGAGAGGAATCCAGACCCCTGCGGCCGGCTAATGCACCCCAGCAGCTCCTCGTCACTCTCCTGGAGCCCAGAGAGGGTGTAGGACATTAAAAGGGTTACTCACATCCTTTGGCCCCCCGCAGTTTATCCTGTAGGGGGTTACTCTCTGCACAGGCTTTTCTCTTCTGGCTGCCTGCCTAGCAGAAGGTTGCTTAGGGCAGTAAAATGTTTATTACCTGTTTATTGTGTGAGTAACTGCAGTCTAGGAGGAGTAAATATTTACCAGTTTACTAGGGCAATGAAAATAGGATTAAGAGTTCTCAGGGCCGAGGAAGGAGCAGTATAAAACCCAGAGAATCATCTACCATGAAGCCCGGAGAAGCCCAAGTCCCCCTGCATTATCCTTTCATTCTAGTCATGGTGGCTTTTCCTCTTATTCTCAGACCCGTGTAATTCGCCATTATGGATTTGGAGATTGCTGGTATTCTAAAAGTAAGTCTTTCCCCAAAGAGAGTTTGGCTCCTATCCCAGGTGGAGCTATCAAATTGCACCAAAAGACAGGTCATCGACCTGGCTAACATTTACATGCACATTATTTCTCTTTCCTCCAAAGTAAGTTACAAACAGCTTAATTTCCCCCAAATTTGCAGTGTGAAGACTCAATAAAATATCATGTAACAGTTCAAGCCATCCTACAACCGACATGTGCACTGAATTCAGTTATCATGGCTTAGGCAATTCATCTCTAAGATTTAAAAATTACTAGTAGAAATCTTCAATTAGCTCTTAAGCATGACTTTCCTCCTGCCGTCCTCCCCTCCCTTGCCTCTTTTCCCTTCTTAGGAGTCTTTTTGTCTTGATCATTCAGGAACAAAGCAGAATTTAAATCCTGTTCGTACGTCACAAAATTATACTTAGCAATCTCTGAAGCTAAAATACTAGCATCTTCTAAAAGGCTGTCATTCTTAGAAGTGGGCTACAGGATTGAGCCCTAATTACTTTTGGAATCTACTGTTGTCTCTCCATTCATTCGTTCACTTATTCATTCATTCACTTATTCATTCATTCACTCGCTCTTTTCATCCTTTTGACAACTATGGATTGAACGCCCACTATGTACCAACCACAGTGCTAGGATGGCCAGGTGTGGTTTTGGATTCCGTTTGTTTTAAATTCCAAAGCTTGAAAAGTGTTTCAGAAGTAAAGGGCACAATTGGAAAGAATCCATGCATGTGACTTCACAGTGGTCCTGTCGTCGTAATTTCTCATCAAGTTGAACATTTCTCTTCTTAGCCATCACCTCAAGGTGCTCTTTTCAAGTCTGAGGTCCAAATCTGTCAAGGTGCTTGTGTACAATCCATACAACGTGGATTGAAGGGTGGGCGATTTGGCAGTCATTTTGTCAAGAGGATACCTGTAAATGGTTTTAGCAAATCATTCCGACTCCACCAAGGCACTCTGCGCTTAATGTGAATTGCTGGTGTTATTAATTGGGGAACTTCAGGGTCCCCCTCTTATTCTGTTTGGCACAAGCCTACCTTCTGTTCCCATTACACTGAGCCTTTGGGTAATACGCTAACTGTAACCCACCCTCACCCCCACCTCTGCCGGCATTCTTCTTCTGTAGTAGCAATGATCCACGCACACATACACATTCCTGAACAGTGAAGAATAAACTCTAGGCTGGTAGAAAACAGCTGCATCCACCAGCACGGGCAGGCATTTATCCTCTTGAGGACTGTGATTCCCTGGTCCTTTAGTGATAGCCTTCTCTAGGGTTGAAGAACCTAAAGCATTGGGAGGGATTTAAGATCTATGATCTGATGAACACCAAGATGAAGGGTGAAAAGGCTCAGCAGTCATTTCCGTGACATCAGATATCAGGATGCTTGGGATGTGTAGACCACTGTGAAGATGACGGACTCTTTGCCCTTTATCTGTTTGTCATCGTGAGCACCCTGCCAGCCAATAAGTTTCAGAGCTGGAATTAAAGCTAAGAATCCCCAAGTTCGTTGTTGGTTCTATCCTCAGCTTCTGGACTTCAGATTTATAGACTGGTTTTCTTGCTGCTTTTACAAGCTACCAATAAAGTTTCTGAGTGTACGCTTAGACTTTTGAAAATGTAGTATTTGATATATTAAAGCTGATTTTGTTATAATATTATCATAGGATTATAGAGCTGGAGGACATGTAATACATTACTTCAGGGCTGGGACCCTCTACTGACACTTGAATCCTTTCTACAGTATCCTTGCTAAGTGGTTTTCCAACCTCTACTTAAACACCTCCAGTGATGGAAAATTCACTAACCCATTCCATTTTGGGACAGCTTATTCTTTAAGGCCTGCTATAATACATGTAAAAGTTAATAGAGGGCCAATAATGTTACAATAACTTCTTTAAAATGTCTGTGAATTGGCTGAGCAGGAACTATACCTGAAGAACTGTAATGTCCTTTTTTTTGTTTGTTTGCTTGTTTTAAAGAGTAAGGGGAGGTTAAAGACATAGCAATGATTCCTAAACCTCAATGTGCAAAAGAATCACCAGGTGAGTGAGCTTGTTCAAAATGAATATTCTCAGGCCCCATTTCTGTGATCCAATTCTGGAATCTCCAAAGCACCTACAGCTGATTCTGGTACACAGGGTCTCTCTGGACCACCTAATGAAGAAACTCTGGCCTAGGCTGGGAAATTTGGACTCCAATAAAACTAAGGAGTCCCTGAGAAATCTTTTACCTCTTCTGTTTCCTCAACCAGAAAATTATTTCCAACAGCTGAACTCTGGAGGCATAATATGTAGATTAACTAGTGATTTTGCTCATTATTTTACATCCTAAAGCCCCAACTACTGATATAGGACATAATGATTTGGGTTTGAGTGAATCTTCTTCCCGGTGTCTGCTGATGGGCAAAATGTATTGGAGCATGGGCACCAATGCTCACAGAATCTTTTTCCTCTTCCAGGGAAGGGAAGGTCTTCTTCACTATTTGACATTCTGTTTATGCATTTAGTCTTAAATTGGCTGCACAATGGAATAGTTAGGACGGACACTGCAAAAAGGGTCCCTTTGGATTGTGAGAGCTCTTTATACACAGGCCTATCAGCCCATCACATGAGGCTCTATCTTAGAAGAGCTCTGAGAAACGGCTGTGATTCTTGGACCCATCACAGCGTGTAATCGCTCTAGATGACGGCTGCCCAAAACCTTCCCCAAATAGAGCCTCTTTGAAGGAGAGGGGCTGCGGCCCTTCTGCTTGTTCGATATGCAGCATAATACATCACTGTCATTTTATTAACTGAAGCTGTAACTTTGGGTGAAGACTTCATGAATGGAGAACTCTCTAGAAGGAAGGTGTGGTAGGAATCCTTCATGGGAGGTCTTTCTATGAGGCATCCTTGCCACCAGCCCTCCTAGAGAATTTTCTAAAACACACTGCATATCCAGTCATTAATCCTTTCACCACCTCTGGGCAGCCTTTGCGACCCAGTTTTCTCTCCCTAGTCCTGCCCACTCACCCTTTCTGCTGAGCCTTTTTTTTTTTTTTTTTTTGCTGAGCCTATTTTGCTTTACAAATATACACTGCAGCCATATCCTTTCAAGAGAGACTTAGTCTTACATCATTTACTTTATTGTGGAGCATTTTGCCAGGAGCCAGAAGATCTTGAGGGTCTTGGGAGTTCACCTTTGGGCTGATGGCAATTGAGCTAATCCTAAAAAGAGGCCCGCAGTTGGCTGGCTTCATCCCAAGGATGAATCCAAAAAGGGAGACTCAGATGTTTCATTTTTAGGAACAAAGAGCAACTTTCCAACTGAGTGCCTGCCTGGCCCTCTGACATCAGGATCCTATCCCGTCCTTCATCCCAACCATGACCAGTCTCTCTTCCTCCACCCTCTATATCAGGTCCCTTAGGACCTCGGGAGGGGCTTGTTACCAGGGACACAAACAGATAGTCCTTAGTGAGTTAAGTACTAAAGTGGGGACGGTCTTTTCCTTCCTCATCCGTGGGAATACCTGCTAGATTCTGAGAGCTTCCACCCTAAGCCCGTTGAAGCCAGAAGGGTCCAAAGGTTTTTTCCCCAGTACCATTATTTACTTTCTTCATATTCAGAGATAATGAAAATATTTCTCAGGATGTCTCTGAATCCTCCTGAGAAAAGGAGCCTTGACATGGAAGGTCTTCAGCATCACTCAGATTTTCTTGACCATTGATAAGCATCATATATACATGTAAATTTTCCTGGTGATTATACTGTTAATATATTCACCTCGTGTAAGATACACCACTCAAAATGGGTTTCCTAGAAAAGTCTCGTTTCAGTCAACTAGAGAGTGTCACTGTCATGCAGATGGCCTTCTCCCATGGATTACAGCACAATGTGCACAGGAAAGTACACTTAATGAAAGCAGCATTTTTTGTGTTCCATGTTCCTGAGATGTGTCCTCCGGAGAGTGTGTTTCAACTTACCTCACCTGCTGCTACATCAGGATTCAGGGGCCTCAGAGCCCCTCCAGTGTGAGGGAGGTGCCCACCCTCCTGTGAGAGAAGGGCTGCCCCCATGCAGCTCTGCAGCGCCCCCCGCCTGCCCCCAGCTCCTGGCCGAGTCCTCAGAACCCAAGGGTTCTTTGCCAACCTCGGAGTTCTCCAAGCCTTTGCTAATGGTAGGGCCTCTGCTTCTGCTGGGACTTGGAATTCCTTTAGTGAATTCACCAGGAGGTGAGCTTCGGAAAAAGACTGGAATATTCTTCCTGAAACCACACTCTTACCAAAGCAGCCGCAGCCAGGACTGGACCTAACCACAACCCGGGGCTCCCATTCTTCCATTCCCATAGTCATGGACACTTGTGTCAGTGCTGACAGAGGCCAGGTGAATGTAAACCCTCTTGTCCTATATTACCACCTGGGAGAAAAGAGGGGGGAAACACACTGTTGACCTGAGGGGGAAGAGATTGTTGAAGGGAGAACGTACAGCTTGGTGGTCCAAAAGCACCACAGTAGCTCTCCGGCCTTGATTTTCTCGACCCAAACCCATCCATCTACCAGGACCAAGTCACACCACAGCAGAGCTGGTTTCCACCTTGGCCACCAAGGCCACTTCTCTCCCTCATAATGGTACTAAGAGTAGGACCAGAATTCACACTGATATTGCTGTATTTCATAAACATTGGTAGGACAGTTTAAGGATCTGGTGTTATTTACCATTCATAAGGAGGTACTTACATGTATAAATACAACCGGGTGTTTATACTTGACTGGCAGAGCCCTCACTGTTATATTGTTAAGGCCAGATTAATCTGAGCAATAATAAATACTGACATGTGGGAATTATAAAGCAACTTGTTTTCAAAGAATCAAAAATACTTTTCAGATATGTTACCTTTTACTAGAACCTGGATTCAGGCAGATCACTTAAACCTGTGGCATAAGACTATCAAAAAAAATACCTTTGGGGCGTCCCTGGTGGCGCAGTGGTTGGGAGTCCGCCTGCCAATGCAGGGGACACAGGTTCTATCCCTGGTCCGGGAGGATCCCACATGCCGCGGAGCTGCTGAGCCTGTGCTCTGGAGCCCGAGAGGCGCAACTGCTGAGCCCACGTGCCGAGACTGCTGAGGCCCGTGTGCCTGGAGCCCATGCTCGGTGGCAGGGGAAGCCACCGCAATGAGAAGCCCGAGCACCGCATCGAAGACTAGCCCCCGCTCGCCGCAAATAGAGAAAGCCCGCACGCAGCAACGAAGACCCAACACAGCCAAAATTAAAAATAAATAAATAAATTTATTTTTAAAAAAATACCTTTGATAAGGTATCTTACAAAGCCTATTACAATGTTTTAGACACTAGGATTTTACAAGAGGACCTTTTTCTTGTGGTTGGGGAAATGATATAGACACCTTTGAATACAGGAGAGAGAGAGATGGCACTTTCTATGGATGGAAATAGTCTGAGTGGTGGCCTATCTGAATATTATCTGCTGTCATAAACAAACCCCCTACATTTCAGAGGAGAAACAGATGTTCATTTCTCACCTAACAGTCTGATGTGGGTGTCCTTGGTCACCAGGGTAGCGCTTCTTCACATGGTGACACAGGAACCCAAGTTTGTCCCCTCTTGGGCCTCTGTCCTCAGCAAGTTCCCAGAGTCCTCTGTATCCCGTTGGCAAGTGGAGGGAGGGAGGTGATGGAGAAGGCACCCCCATTCTTAAACAACTCTGGCCGGAGGGGCACCATTCACTTCCAATTACATCCCACTGGCCAGAACCAGTTATTTGGCCCTAGCTAAACGCAAGGCATTCTGGAAACTGTGGTCTCTGCCAGGCTGCCCCCTTCCCAGTTGTGACTCTTCACTATGGACACAGGAGCACAATGTTTGGGGGGCAGTAAGTTCTTTCTGCCACATGGACTTGGTTACTTATTTTAAAGTGATTTAGTACACAGGAGAATATGCAAGTTTGCAGAGGACACTTTATCACAACCAAAAATCAAACCCACATTATATAAATTCCAGAAGATCTGTTGGTTCTACAGCTGAGAAGTAGATAAGCAGCAGATGAAACTCAGTGTGGATAAACGGAAAGCAGTGTATCTAGGGAAAATGATCCAAATTAGGTTGCACTAATGGTAGGATAATATCCCAAGGTATGGGATTCCGTTCAGAAAACACACATGAGAGTCCTTCTGTACCACTGTCTGAAGACATGGATACAGGGGCAGCTACTACGGCCAGAAAAACCCACCAAAATAACAGACATTATCTGGTGAACGATTACAAATATATAACAGAATAATCTTGTTCAGAATTTTGACAGTCCTCATCTAGAATCTTACATGCCATTCTGGCTACTATATCTCAAGAAATAGCTAACCAGAACTAAAGAAGCTCCAGGAAGGAACCAAGCGATCAACGGTGGTGGTCTGTAAGCTTTTTGGAGTCACAGAAGCCTTTGAGAACCTCAAAGAGAACAGCAAGCGTGTGCACACACAGCTTTGCATGCCATCTCGTGCCCATCTGTGATTGACTTGTGGTACTCAGACCAATGTTAAGAAACTTTGGTTTAAAAAATACTATGTGAGAATAAATGTTCAAGTTTGGATTCTTCTGTCTCAATACAGAAAGACTGAGAGAAGCTGTATGTAATCAGATTTTTTTTTTTAAATTACGAAGTGTGTGATGAGTGCCAACACGGACATTTTCACCAAATCCTGATGTAGTAAGACAAATCAGGAGGACCACCTGAAGTTTGAAAGAGGCAAATTCAAAAAGAAAAAAAAAAATAGCATCACTGATTTACATGGCAGGTTTCATAAGCTTATGGAGTTTCATTAACTTTTTTTTTAAGCATCACTTTTAAAAAAAATTTATTTATTTATTTATTTATTTTTGGCTGCATTGAGTCTTTGTTGCTGTGTGCGGGCTTTCTCTAGTTGTGGCGAGCAGGGGCTACTCTTCATTGCAGTGCACGGGCTTCTCGTTGCGGTGCCTTCTCTTGTTGCAGAGCATGGGCTCTTGGTACGTGGGCTTCAGTAGTTGCAGCATGCGGGCTCAGTAGTTGTGGCTCATGGGCTCTAGAGCGCAGGCTCAGTAGTTGTGGCACCACGGGCTTAGTTGCTCTGTGGCATGTGGGATCTTCCCGGACCAGAGATCAAACCTGTGTCCCCTGCATTGGCAGGCGGATTCTTACCCACTGTGCCACCAGGGAAGTCCCTAATTTCATTAACTTAAGATGTGGTAAGGCCAGAATTACAAATAGCTTTTAAAATGGCTTAAACCAATTTCATGGATGATGGGTCTATGATGAGGGATGTTAGAGAAAACTCAATGGTTTGGTGCGTGGCCCTAACCATCTGAGGTTGACATCAACATTGACAGCCATCTTCCTTCACATGTCCCTCAACTTGTCCCTTGGTGCCACCAAAAGAGATTCAGTGCTGAGCTGAATGGATGGATGGGAGGCCTGACCCAGAGTGGAATTTTTAGGTTAGAATTAATCACCTGCACCAACTGGAAAGTTGTGGTACTGATGTCTTATTGTTTGTCTGTTTGTTTCTTTGGGAGGCAAAGAGATATAAATTGGTTTATGTAAGTGACCAAATTCGTATGCTAATGAAATGGGCAATCATGGTGATGTGTACACTAGTTATGTGTACCCAAGACATTTTTGTGAGGGAGGGAGGACCGTGTATCATTACGTCCAGTGTTTCATATGTATATAAGTAAGTCCCCTACATACAAACGAGTTCCGTTCCGAGAGAACGTTCGTAAGTCCAGTTTGTTCGTAAGTCCAACAAAGTTAGCCTAGGTACCCAACTAACACAATCGGCTACGTAGTACTGTACTGTAATAGGTTTATAATACTTTTCGCACAAATAATACATTAAAAAAACACAAAAAATAAAGAAAACATTTTTAATCGTATGGTACAGTACCTTGAAAAGTACAGTAGTACAGTTCCACAGCTGGCATACAGGGGCTGGCATCGAGTGAACAGGCAAGAAGAGTTACTGACTGGAGGAGGGAGAGGAGGTGGGAGACGGTAGAGCTAAAGGATCGTCAACAACAGGAGATGCAAGGCAAGCTGCAGTTTCACTCACGACTGACGTTGATGGAACGCACGTTCGCATCTTTGAAAGTTCGCAATTTGAAGGTTCGTACGTAGGGGACTTACTGTACTGAACTACAGAGAGTAAGTAACTAGCTCAGCCTCACACATAAAATCTTGTGAAGCTCACCAGCTCCACTGGTTATAGAGCCAGGGTCCAGGGAGACAGTGTACCAGCAAACCTTGGTTGTTTCCTCCATTCTGCTCCTCCTCTGCTGGGTGCCCTGCAACCAGAACCTTCACCTCACCTTATCTCCATGTACCTCCTTGTCAAATAGAGTGAATGATTTCTGAAATCAAGCTAGAGGAAATGGTGTGCAGAAAAATCAGAGGGACTGAGAAGTTGCCCCTTCTATTGTTTTCCCCTGAAAAAACAGCTAAGGTCTGCCCTAAGGTGCCAGGCTTTATTTTGTAATGGTTTATTGTTGTTCATTGGAGGAACCCCAAGTTATTAGAAGTTCCCCCCACTGCCGCTATTTTGGCACCTACAGCTTAAAAAAAAAAAAAAAATCATGCATGAAGCAAGGTCACTGCTGAGTGCCTTACAAAGCAACCAGTGATGATCCCTTTTGGTAGGGGAATAGGGAAGAAGATGAACGAAGAGGAAATACACGACACTCTGCCCGATGTTCAGGCCATAGTAGGTTCTCAATAAACAGTTCATCCTTCATTAATTGAAAAGATTGCAGATGTCAAAGCATTTTCCAAATTAAAAAGCTACGATATGATTTCCAATTTTTAAACCTCTCACTCCCTTTGCCATTTACTGCATACTCCAAAAAATACCTTGAAGCGAAGGAGGCCACCCTTAAAATATTTTAGAGGGTGAAAATATAATTATTACATTGAAATACTTTAGCCTACGTGGCATTTCTTTAACTTTGCACTTTCAAGCCCAGCAAAGGCAAACTCAGGGTAACCGGATGCCATTTTATAAAATGTTACAACTCCAATTACAGTTCCTTTCCTTCTTTATTTTAAAGACTAACAACATTAAGATAGTGTGAGAAAGGGACTTCTCTGGCCGTCCAGTGGTTAAGACTCTGTGCTCCCAGTGCAGAGGGTGCGGGTTCGATCCCTGGTCAGGGAACTAAGATCCCACATGCTGTCTGGTGCAGCCAAGAAAAAGAAAAGATAGTGCGGGGAAGAGGCAAGGGAAGAATTCATAATCCCACCATCCTAACACAGCAAGTAATTTCAGTTTTTAATGTTCCCTCCCAGATTTAGACAACACCCCTGCGTATTTTTTAATCACCTCGGTTAAGTGATGGCTAAACAGCAGCTGTTAGTGGGGCTGCCTAAGAGAAGATGGGCATCTCTCGTCCTCCCAGCTGGAGCTAACCAGCCTGGGGGACCAGTCCCAGGGGAGGCCCTGGGGATAACCTAGCTCCATTCACATCAAGGCTGGGCCCACATCTGCTTCGGTCCCTGCTTCCCAATGACTCCAGGCCCAACCCTGCTTTGCGAGCCACCCAGAAGAGGAGCAGCTACTGAAACAAGAGTGGAGCCAGCGATTATGACAAGGAACCAAGTCGAGGTGGAGAGCAAGCAGGAAATATCCTGTACCCTCTGCTGCTCTGATCTGGGATGTGGGCATTGCTGTGACCTGCCTGAGATGGCGCCATCCCACAAGAGAACACAGTCTGTGTTCACAGCACTTTCTAATCACATGAGATACGGCTGTTCCTTCCCTGCCTTTCCAGTAGAATGCCCAGTCACAACAGCAAACGCATCCTCCGTCAAGCTTGCAGCTTTTCAGATTCACACAATGCTCTCTCTCGCCTGCATGAGCTTGTTCTAGCTCCACGACAACCTCAGTAGGTCATCAGGGCGCTCTTTTTTAGCTCCACGTTCTAGGAAAGAGAAATTGAGACTTGGGAACCTGCTGTGTAGCACAGGGAACTCTACTCAGTGCTCTGTGGTGACCTAAATGGGAAGGAAATCCAAAAACGAGGGGGTATATGTATACATATAGCTGATTCACTTTGCTGTACAGCAGAAACTATCACAACATTGTAGAACAACTATACTCCAATAAAAATTTATTTTAAAAAAAAGAAAAGAAATTGAGACTTGGGGAGGTGAGGCCACGTCCTAGGAATGAAGTCCTTGAAAGAATGAATGTGAACTTGTGCTTGGATCCACTGGCCATTCTGGAAGGGGTAGTGGCCTGTTCTATCCACCGACACGCAATCACACATACTCACCCTTGTCCGTACTCAAGCAAGTGGCTCTGCCAGGCATGTGACACGAGTAAGTTGGGACCTTTCCAGCCGGGCATTAGTGAGCAGGACGTAGGGTTGCTGATGAGGGAGTCCGGCAAAATGATGTTTAAAAGTAAATGGTTTCTGACCAAGATGGAAAGGGTTTGATTGTCGGCAGGATGGCTTGTCAGCAGGACTACAGATCCAGGTATGCAACGTCTTTTTGGTGCTACCATTTCTGTCCTGCGTTATTAAAAAAATAACATATTGATTACTGCCGCTTCAGTTTACTTAGGGAAGCTATTTATTTTTGGAAAGTGGCAAAGGTAGGAAATTACCTCCTTCACTTTGGCATGGTTTCTCACCCTCTTCTGGAAATCTCAGAGCCCACCCTCTCCCCCCTCACCCATTTCTTTGTAGGTTTCAAAAAGGAGTATATCAGTTCAGTATCATTTTAGCAACAGAAGTGCTGCCACTTTGGCTATTTGTAGCCTGTCAGGTGCACTCTGCCTGCCATGAACTTGGTATATTCAAGTGTTTAATTCAGCAGCCTCTCTCATTTGAAAGGGAGCCTGTTCCAGCCCTCTGACCACCATAGCTCCACTTTTACAGCTGCTCGTAAATTTCTGAACATGCAGCGATATCTTTAGCGGTGACTCCAGATATTTCCCGTTGAGCTGCAAGATGCGATCCTGCAAAAGCACACTGAGGCTAAATATCCCCTCTCAGTCCAGCACTCTGCCAAATAAACAGGGGCAGCATCAACATGAGTTTTTTAAATCCAGTACTGAACAGGTTTTTTCAGTTAGATTAATTAAGTAATTTTGGTGACTTGGGCAGTCCAAGTTATTCCACCTACCCGAGCTTTGAACACCAGGCTTCATTTTCTCTCCTGATTCAACATCCGACCAGAAGCTCAGATACAGGGACCTATACCAGGTATGTTTTAATTCCGTGCGCCTCTTAGCCCCATACTTGTACCTGGTTAAACAGACGGCCACACAGCCACCGACTCAGGGCAGCGCCGTACATGTTCTCACAGAATCCAGACTCTTCTACAACCTTGCCTAGGGCCTTAGTCATTGAGGGGAGGAGAGAGATCCAAGATTTTCTTTAAGGAACATATCCTTTTGAGACTTGAGAAAGGAGAAGAATGTTAAATTCTTTCCCGGGCTCATAGGAGACCTGTGAAAGGAAAAATTTCCCCTCTGGAGTTAAATTCTTGTCCACAGCGGATGCACTGACCTTTTTACCAGACCCTAAACAGTTAAATTGTTGTTCCTGGATAAGGCCTTGGATTCTCAGAGAAAGTTATGTTTCCCGTGAATCTTCAGAAGCAGTAGAGTACACCAAACACCCTTGCTCAGTTTCCCTATAACTAAGATCAGCCAATCCCGGGCCGTCCACAGACCAGGAAGACACTACATCCAGAGAAACCAGAGGAACGTGAGGAAGCCTGGATTTTGGCTTTGGACCACCAAATAAGCACCGCCCCCCAACTCCTGCCCTCCTTATGGAGGCTATGGGGTCGCGCCTGCCCTCAGCCCACCAGATCAGACTCCCTTCAGACGTTTGTTAGAGTCAGTGGGGTCTACAGAGCCCGTCTATTCCCACAGTGTTCCGCCTGCCTCTTACCCAGAGGCCACTTTGGGGGCACACATTTTAGCCATCAGTCTGGCAGTGGAGCCTTGTCTGACGCATGCACCTTCTCTCCAAGAAATGCAAAGATAGGCCTGAGGATCCCATGGAGGAAACCAATCCAACTGTCTCCTTCACATGTCATTTTCTGGTTTATGATGCTGAATATTTCCGTAACTCTCTGTACTTTGAAGATTTCTTTTTGGGCTCTTATCGTTTGGCAAACACCATTACTCATCAAAATGTATTCAGCAAGGGTGGCCACAAAAGCAAAGGTACTAAGCAGTGGGCTTGCAAAGCCAACCAGACAGGAGAACAAGAAACACTAATGAGTAACAGTAATAATAATAACAACAACTCTCCCTTATTAGTACTTACTAAGGCCAGGTGCTGCTCAAAACAAGATATACATAGTAATGTAGAGGAGCCTCACAACAATCCTGTGAGGTTGCATCCTTTCTTCTCCCAATCTTTCAGTGAAAACATATTTATTGGGCACCTACTATGTGCCAGGTACTGGGCTAGGCACTGGGAATATAACAGTGAAGGAGATAAACAAGGCTTTTGCCCACAGGGAGCAGAGCAGACCTAAGGGAGTGAAACAAACAATTGCACAATAATTCCTAGAGGGCAGGGACCAGCTGGGACTCTGCAGCTTTAGGAAGAGTCCCGTGTGGTGCAAGTTTGTGCATGTGGCTTGCGATCCCTTAGAAACCCACGGGGGGGACTTCCCTGGTGGAGTAGTGGTTAAGAATCCACCTGCCATGCAGGAGACACAGGTTTGATCCCTGGTCTGGGAAGATCCCACATGCCGCGGAGCAACTAAGCCCGTGCGCCACAACTACTGAGCCCTTGTGCTGCAACTACTGAAGCCCATGCGCCTAGAGCCCATGCTCCGCAACAAGAGAAGCCACCGCAATGAGAATCCCACGCACCGCAACGAAGAGTAGCCCCGCTCGCTGCAACTAGAGAAAGCCTGCGTGCAGCAACAAAGACCCAACTCAGCCAAAAATAAATAAAAATTTTTTAAAAATAAAGAGAAACCCATGGGAGACTGTCTGGGCTCAACTCTCCAGCCCAGTTTCCTCCTGTCCCATGCTCTGTACTTCCCAGTCCAGCGACACAGGAGATGTTGTATCTTACCTCCATCCCTTTGCTCCTTTTGTTCCTGCTGCCTCTGTTACTTTCCTTGACCAATCTCTGCACCGCTTCCAGAGTCTACTCCCCCAGAAAACCCTCCTTGACCCTTTTTGCCCCAGTCCGGCTGGGTTAGTTGAACTGCCTTTGTGCCTCCGGGGCCCCTTGTGCTGATCTGTAGCACTGCACTTGGCCTCACCCCTTCCCGGGCATCCTTTGCGGGGTCTGTTTTCTCACCAGCCTGCGTGCTCCCTGGGCGCATGCTGGCTCCATTCTTTGTTGCCTTTGTCAAGTAGCACAGGTCCTGACCTGCAGACGGCTACCAGTGAACACTTGTGGGGTGAATATGCATCTGGACATGAGAGCGTCCCTTCTCTGCCCTAGTGGAAAAGGTTGGGAATCGGGAGACTCTCCATTTACCTGGTAGTAATTAATGGGACAAAAGGGAGCCGGGTGGGGGGAGCAGTAGAGGCAGTTACTGCTGGAGGAGAGCAGGGGAAGAAGGGGAGCAGTTGTGAAACCCTCTCCATCTCCCTTAAGGGATGCCCACCCACACTCTCTCTGAACAGTTGCAGTGACCGAGAACTTGCTGCCTCACCAAGCAATCTGTTCCTCTGTCACATCTATTGAAAAGTTCTCCCTTTTGTTAAGCAAACTCTGCTGAAGATTTTCAGAGCTTTGTCTTCTAGAACAGCAGAGTAACTTGACTCTCCTATATAAGAACACTTCAAGGGCTTCCCTGGTGGCGCAGTGGTTGAGAATCTGCCTGCTAATGGAGGGGACACGGGTTCTAGCCCTGGTCTGGGAAGATCCCACATGCCGCGGAGCGAATAGGCCCGTGAGCCACAAATACTGAGCCTGCGCGTCTGGAGCCTGTGCTCCGCAACAAGTGAGGCCGCGATAGTGAGAGGCCCGCGCACCGCGATGAAGAGTGGCCCCCCGCTCGCCGCAACTAGAGAAAGCCCTCGCACAGAAATGAAGACCCAATACAGCCAAAAATAAGTAAATAAATAAATAAATAAATAGAAATACACTAATAAAAAAAAAAGAACACTTCAAGTATCAGAAGAGTGTTATCGTGACCCATGTCAGATTCGTTTTTCCTTACGAAATCATTCTAGTGCCTTCAGCTATTTCTCCCTATCATGTCACACAACTGGACACCCTACAGCCTCCTGATGTCTCTCTTAAGACATGGTGTCCTGAGCTGAACAGTATGATCCAGAGGGCTTCTGGTTGGTATGGGCTACGGTGGTATGACTTCGACATCCCTTGTTTTACAGCCTCGTCACTTTGTCAGTTCTCACTACTCCTGTGGGCAGTGAAACTCCTTCGTGTTCTGCATACGACAGACTCCGCAGACCACGTTTAATAATTGTGCTAATAGCAGCTACCGGTTATTGAGCACATCCTGTGCCCATGAGCCAGGCACCTTGTGGATCATTGTACCATCACTGCTTTCCTTAATTCTCCCATCTACACTGAGGCTGAGTGAGGTTAAGTCATTTATCCAAAGTCCTGGGATTTGAACTCAGCGGACTGTCCAAAGCTCACATTCTATTTAACCCACTGCCCTACCTCCCATCCTGAACTTGTGTAGCTGATTTTTTTCACCTAATTGCCACAGTTAGCTCTGTTAAGTTTGGTCTGAGTTTCTCCTCAAGTTTCCAGCGTCTCAGAAACTCCACGGGTAGAGTTTTGAGCTCATCTCCTCAGGTTTGTATCATCATACCTGTGTTCCAGCTCAACGACAATGCCTAATAGCTCCCCATTAGAGAACTCCTTCTGGGTTGACACCATCTGGGCACCAGTAGGGCCCAGAATTTCCATCAGCTTCCAAGCAACCTACCTTTGAATTCTCTGCCCCTTTTTCTGTTTTGTCCAAAAGTCATCATGAGAGACACCGTTAAATATCACATTGGTTTGAGGTACGTTATATACGTAGCATGCCTCCACTCTAACAGATTAACAACAGCAAGAAATAATGCAGAAGGTGGATTCTTTGTTTATTTTCACAAATTAAGTGTTTAATCTTTTGTCCAAAAATTTTGCCAGAATTCAATAGCATGTTCACCTTTACTCCCCGTGCGAAAGTGAGCTATTGCCTTGACTCTAGGCTTCATTATTCATCCTAGTCTCACGTTATGCATTCATTCATTTCAACATCAGCAGTGTTTCTACCACCACAGAAGCAAAAAAAAAAAAGTTTTATCTTTCATCATTTTTCTTTTCCCCAAATATTAAAATAATGCATACTTCTTATGAAAATATGGGAAGTACAAATATAGGTAAAGAAAACACAAAATAAAATGGTCCAATAATCCTAGAGATAGCCTCTGACATCGCCTAATTCATTTTATAATCTAGAAGGCAATTAGCCTATGTGCTAATGTAATTTATGGCAAGACCTAGGCTTGATTTCCCACACCTAGAACAGGAGCTACAGCCTAAGAGCAGCTAGAAAATTAGGGAGGGACTTCCCTGGTGGTCCAGTGGTAAAGAATCCGCCTAACAATGGAGGGGACTCGGGTTTGATCCCTGGTCAGAGAACTAAGACCCCACATGCCTCAGGGCAACTAAGCCCACGCACCACAACAACTAAGCCCACGCGCCACAACTACTGAGCTCGAGCGCCTCAACTAGAGCCCATGTGCTGCAAAGTACAGAGCCCACGTGCTCTGGATCCCACGCACCACAACTAAAGTAGAGAGAGGCCTGCGTGCCTCAACAAAAGATCCCGCATGCTTCAACGAAGATCCCGCGTACCACAACTAAGACCCGACGCAGCCAAAAATAAATAAAATAAATAAGTAAATAATAAATCTTAAAAAAAAAAAAAAAGAAGGAGAATTAGGCAGAAATGCTGCTGGTTCAAGGTGAGGAAGAAGACTGGGCCCCCGGGAAGAGTGGGAGGTATGGTGGGACCCCCAGGGCATCTCCCTGTTCAGCCAAGTGTGTTCTGTTTCTGCTGATGTTCAAGGCAGCACATGGTAGTCCCCAAACCTCTTGATATTGTTTCCCCAGAGGAATTACTTGGCTGCTCTCCAGCTGTGGTTTTCCTCTTTCTGTCATAACTGCAGTGCCCCCTACTATCCAGCTTGAGAGTTCTATCTGGACACATTTCTCTCTTCCCCTCAAACGTCAGTTTGAACATCAGAGTTTAGAAGCGGAATCATATGGGCGAGAAGGTTCCCTCTGGGTGACTGTGATATGTTGGACATCTGTCTCCAAATACATTAGGTTCAGTTTAGAACCAATCTCTCAATCAATCACTGTGATTTTTCACAGATGGATGGATGGACAAACATCTAACAAAATGTCTTATAGATTCTCATCAAGAGAAGTTCAGGTGCTGCGCTGCCTAGAGGTCCCTTCCAGCTCAGTGATTCTTTGAATGTGTGATTGATATTTTGGAAACAGGGATATCAGTTGGTATATTTGTCAGTGGCTGTCAATCTTCATGAAAATTCAGTATGGTCTAGGGAAAGCCTCGAGGAAATATGGGTTGTCTAGAGGAACTTGGGGAAGAGACAAGCTAGTCATCAGATGGCATAGGTAAGAATGCGGAAAAGCCTGTCCTGGGAAAGTTGCTGATGGAAAATAAAGGAGGAAAACAAGAAAGGGCCAGAAGAAGTGTTTGATGACACCCCAGCCTAATCCTGCAATCATACATGGCAGGAGAGGATAAAGGAGACTTGAAGTAACCATTATGTCAAGAACTTAACCTCAAAAGGCAACAGCAGGTCATACAAGTAGAGGTTTCAGACACAGATCAAATTATGTGTCTGGTAGCAAATGAAGAGTTGGGAACACATCAGTCTTTCTGGCCATTCCTGCACACACAGATAGATAACCATCAGCTGGAGTAGCCACGTCTTAAAATAGTGTCAAAAAAACCCTTAGAAGATGTAGTTAGGTCCTACAGTGCCTCCTCAGTTCTTTTCTTTTATACAGTAATGTGTACACAGGCATCTGCCAGGTAGGAAAACACCTTCTCTGCCGTAGATGCTGAGAACTATAGTTTAGATAGGAGCAGACGGCCCTCTCCCAAGACGAAAGAAAAAGGTTATTATCCTGAGTTGACCTGAGGAGGGGTCGAGAGGGAATTTAGAAGGTTATATGAAGGAGCTAATCACAGACCTATTTTCTGTCATGCATTCATTCACTCACTCATTGAGTCCCTACCGTGTGACGGGCGCTGCAAGAGGCAGGTGAGTACACAGATGAAGGCTGGCAAGGGACTCAGAGCCTAACAGGGGAGACGGAAGGTAAGTGTGTGATCCTAATCCAGGCAATGAGGAGGCCAACGGAGGAAAAGCAGAGGGTGCTTTGGATGCTCAGAGAGGAAGCAACCAGCCCAGCTGATGACAGGCAATGCTTCTCGCGTGTGATATTAGAATTCAGCGTTCAAGGATGAGGAGAAGGAGTTAGCCAGGTGAAGAATGAAAGGAGGGGGGTTGGCGCAGTGGAAACAGATAGGGGAGCGCAAGACACGTTCCGCCAAATAAAAGTAATTTGGTAAGGCCAGAGTTAGCATTGCGGGGTAGGATGGGGGCAGTCAACAGATGGGGCTGGAGAGCTAGGTCGCGAAGCACACCCTGCTGAAGAATATGATTTTTACCCTGCATGCAGTTAAGGGCCGGGGGCGGGATGAAGAGTAGGACAAGCATCATCAGAGAGATTAGCCTCGTGGCTGGGTGGCTGGAGGGTATGCTGGAGGGCAACAAGAGAGAAAAATGGAAGACCAATGAGGAGACTAACAGAGTGACCCAAGGGAAGTGTGATGACCTGGACCAATGAAGTAGCAGGTGGGATGAAATAAAGGAGATAGAAGCTACCAGATTCTTTAATGGAGTAGACCTGGAGAATGAGAGGGGAAAGGTAGAGTCTAGGATGACCCCGTGGCCCAGACATCAGGCTAGCAAGATGGCAACACCATCCTCAGGGGCATGAGTCTAAGGCTAGAGTGCAAGGGGCAGGGGGACATAGGGGAGCTGATTTCATTCTGGTCCCACTGTAAGTATCTCTTTGCCGTGAGAATTTGCTTCCAAGCTGCTGATGGTAGAGCCGTACTGGCAGGAGACTTAGTCACACACTCATATCAGGTCCTGCAAAGCTAGAAAGCCTGACCCTGAAAAAAAAAAAAACCTTGGGGAGAAGGGCAGGGGATTTGGGCTTTGCAAAAACCTGGATGTTTCCTGAGGGAATTGTTTGGTTCTCAGTTACCTGGTTCTCAAAATTACTTTGGTTCTCAAGAATATTGTGTGCAGATATTCCTAGTCACAACTGTTTCACGGGTGCCAAGCTGTCAGACACTGACGGAGTCCAGACGAAAAGTTGCAGGTGGGGACGGGGTGTACAGTGAGCAAAGAGCTGGTCCATGCGGGCAGGAACCTAACCCGGCTTAGCACAGCCTAACCGCTTAGACACATCCAAGTCATTTCCAGGAATATTTTATTACCAGTAGCTTGAATTTGCACCCCACCTTCTCCAAGGCAGCTTCCCTTTGAGGTCAAATTTAGGTGGTACATCTGGGTCTATCTGAGGTCTAGGCTTGGAGTGCTTTACTCCCAGGTATAGTTTGTGGGCTACTCTACGAGAATGCTGAGGGATGACTTTTTAAGGCCATCTTTCTCTGTTCAGCCAAATGTGATCCTGTTACATAGACCCACATACTTCTGGCTTTAGTTTGTATTGAGGGGCATAATAAAAATCTTCTCAAAATTAGAGATCCATTTCATTCAACACCATGGTAGACTTTAAAGTGAATAACCCTTTATCAACACACATCATATTTTTCAAAATCATCAACTTTTTCACCGTGGGGGAGTGTTACTTTTAAAACATACTAAAACAGCTAATAAATTGGGATTAGAAAGTTCAAAGAACATTCTTCCGCAGACAACCCACATGCTTCGATAGTCTACAGAAAGCTGCTTTTTTTTTCTTCTTTTATGTCAGCTTTTCTAATGAATTATGTAGATGAACAAATAACTTTTAAGTTAACTTCCATTTCCCATTCTCACACTTATGTCTATTCTCAGACCACCAAGAGTATCCCCACATAAGTTTTAAAGAAAGAGAAATTTAATTTCAAACTTGCAAAAACTGTTCTCAACCAGCTTTGGACCCCACAACGTCCATTAAATACATTGAATTGGAAATTATAGCGTTAAGAGTTTTTAGGTTTTTTTTTTTTTCTATTTTAATTATTGTCATATCCTGATGCACTGCCTAAACTTCCGACAACCAGAAATTTCGGTAGAACTTCCTAGCCTCTAATAGTTTCATCAGAAGTACCCAGTGTCTCTTTCTTATGTGCATCGATGTTTATCTAATACTGACAGACAAAACCTTACTCTCTCTCTTCCTTTTTTTCATTATTGTAGTGAACCACGTATGGGGAACCAAAAAAGTTATTTGAAACCCTGAATCAAATCAATTGCAATTGTAATGGAGCAGTAGATTCTACCTTGATGGGTTGCCCTCATTATTGGCATAGTTATCTTTGATCCAAGATGCTAAAGTAGTGTGATGTCCAAGCCGGATAACAAAAGCAGCCTTTCTCCAGTGTCCTTCCGGGCACTTTTCGTTCTCAGAGCCTACAGGTGTTATCCTGGCTTAGGGCTGTTGAAATATGGAACAGCAAACCGGCTGTTATTCGTAAGAATTGGTGCTGGCCAGCTGGCCGAGCCAACTCTAGGAATAAAGACGTGCCTTTTCACTCGGATACACGGGGGCCTTGGCTCCGAGCAGACAGCTGAAGAATCTCAGGTGACAGCCCCCCAGGAATAGTGTTTGTGGCCCCCAGGCATCTACCACCCTGAAGAGGCCGGGCAGAAGGCATCTGCTGTCGGCATGCTGATTAAGGAAAGCAAAGCCTGACCAGGCCTGCTCCCCAGGCTTTGGGTAGAGGAAAAGAAACTGAGGGAAAAGCTGAGATGACAACATGCTATAAATTAATCTCATTTGCAGCATCTTCCATTGTATTCCTTAGGAAGGAAACACGTAGAATCATAATTGCACTGGAGCAATTGGTCATTTAAAAAAATTGAATGTAACATGTAATACAGAGACCCTTTGCGTATTCCCGATGCGAGTGTGAATAGGTTAAATCTTTCCAGAAAGCCATTTGGGAATATGTTCCAAAACAGGAGCCTTAAAAATATTCATGCTCTTTGACACAGAACTTGTACTTCTAGGAAGCTATCCCAAGGAAATAATCAAGAGATATGCACAAATGTTTATGGACAAGAGTGTTCATTTCAGCATGAATTAAAATGGTGAAAAATTGAAAATGATTTAAATGTCCAACAGTAGACAGTTGGTTAAATAAATGATAACACAGCCATACAATGAAATAATATGATCCTTATTTTATTTGACTGAATACTTTGGAAGGAAAATTACCAAGTGATTACCATTTTTTGATAAAGATTACCAATGCTTTTGCTTTCTTCTTTTATATTTTTCTGGGTTGTCCAGTTTTTCTATGGTGAATAAATTTATAATCAAAAAGAAAAACAGTTTTAAGGAAATGAATGTTATATTAATATAAGAGGATGTTTACATTTCTAAATTTAAAAAAAAAACACCCAAAATTCATCAACCTAACACGACATATTTATATTTTTCACATTATACACTTGTTTAAGTTTTAACACAGTAGCAGTCATTGGGCATATGCTATTTTATAGTCTGCTTTTCAACTAACATTATAGTTGAACATATTATACATAGTCTATACATCCATATTTATAACTCTGTAACAGTATCAAATATTAATGTACAGTCACACAGGAGGTATATTGTTTGCCTTGGGTGACGAGGATTTGCAGTCCCACCTCCTGCCCACACCCCAGTCCAAGGACAGAATTATTCATTCCCTCATCTGTGTTTTGCTCATTACATAATTCTTTGTTTTCATATTCATCTCCCTTCTGATGTAGGAGTTACTTGGAGGTGGGCCAGTGCCTGTGTGTCTCTGTAGCCACGATGCCTAGCGCTGGGTCTGGTACATGTATCACACCTGCTCACTAAAGCTGGACACGTGAAACGAAGGAGAGACGGACGATGGACGGACAGAAGTGAACAGGGCTAGGATTTGATGGTTTAGTATCTGTTCGGCTTGAGGAGCCATGCAAACGTACTAATTCTGACCTCAGCCTCAGGGAAGTGTGTAGGTCAGTAGCATAAAAGGCCTGCAATTGCCCCAATACAGGTTTTTCCCCTTTAGTCATTTTGTAAAATCGGCATTTATTTTCACAGTAAGTTTTAGACCCTGGTAAAGGCCTGTTTATAACAGTTCTCTTACCAGCTTCTAAAACTCATCTTTAACTTTTTGATCGGGACTTTTCCCATTTTGCCTTTGTCACATTCCTTTCCAAATTTGTATCAATACCCATAATAGCAGTGAAAATGATCGTAGCAAAAATAAACAGAGAAGAACAAAGAAAGGAAGGCTGTTTAATGGATACAGAGATTCTCCTTGGGATGATGAAAAAATTCTGGAAATAGATAGTGTGATGGTTACAAGTGTTGTGACTGTACTTAAAGCCACTGCATTGTACATTTTTAAATGATTGAAATGATAAACGAAGGAGTATCACCACAATTAACAAATGAAGGGAGGAAGAAAAGAGGGAAGGAAGGAAGGAAAATAGAAATTGAGTCGTGTGGCACCCACTCCTTCTATAAATCTGTTTTTTACTAGTTGAGCCCTTTCCTGAATAAGATTCAAGACCGCAGTAAGTCTTTTTTGAAGACAGGAAGAATAAATTCCTCAGGTTTGTCTTGTACCCTATTATCTTGACCTAGCAGATAGGTCCAAAAAAAAAAAAATCACTCCAGCCTGCAAAAACTTTGCTGTTCCATTTTCTTTCTTCCTTTTAGCTCGTCCCGCTGTCACCACAAGGAAGCCACTGATGACCATAGCATTAGCAGGATGAAGAACTATGGTTATAAGTGTAGGGGCTCATTTTTTTCCTTTAAAATTATTACCTTCCCCTAGCGTTTTTCTTCTAGAATCGAACTAAAATGATTTCGGTGCTAGCCCTGGGTTTATTTGAGTGGCCGCGCTACCTCTTATCTATACACATGCTCTCTTGGAAGAAATATGTGCAATGCATTGTGGTAAGGATTTTTTTTTTAACTATCATTTAGAAAAATACAGAAGGTGTTTGTTCCCAGCCTTGCTCTGAATGAAGCCGTGAGAGGGAAACACCGGCCGCTGAAGCTCTGGTGACCCGCGGCCACTTTCCCCCCTCGTTCCCACAGACCAGGATGGGGGTGGGTGTCGTCATTCACCCCTTTTCAGAGATGGGGCCATGAGGACAGAGAGAGCATGGCCAAGTCCAGGGTGGATGCCACTTGTGGGTGGAGGAGTGACCACCGCTCTGGTCCTACTGGTTGTACAGGAGCCTAGGCCCAAGCCTGGGCCCACGTAAACAATGGGCCTAAATACCATCTCCCCTTGAGCCTGAGATACACATTTTTACATCTCTGAAATCAGGATGCACCTTACACTTGATGACCTGCCATAGTTTCATACGTACCTTTTTTTCTTTCTTTCTAGCAGTACATAACGTGTGCCTTAAAGTTTATGAGTCTTAGAGTTGATGAAATACGACATATTAGGGAGAACCTAAAGATGGGCATCTGCACCATTTTGTAGAAATCGCTGCAATCCCTACCTGCAAGGAGAGTTAGAATTTGAATCTCTGAGTCATGGGCAAGGGAGAAGCCAAGTCTGTGTTTTAGAGTCAGGCTACTTATTGTGAGCCTCTGATTTCTACTGCTGGACCCAGAGCACAGTAGTAATAAATGCAGTACAGGCCTCCTTTCTCATGTGGGCTCCGTGGAAGTCTCTGCTTGAATGTGTACCTTTCTTTAACAAAGGGGCTATAACCTTGCATGTAGACACTACAAAAAGTAAGGATGGATCCTTTGTGGATTAGAGGTCACAGATGTCATTGTAACTCTGTGACTTGCTGGGGGCGAAACGGCTAACTGGGCTGGGTTTATTTCAGTGTCCTTTCCTTCCCTCCTGCCAGGCACAAGGTCCTGTCCCCTGGCTCCCCGGGGTTCACTGAACCTACAGTCCTGTGTGTCACCCCTTAGAACCTAACTCTCTAGAGTTAGGGGCTGTGTGGGTTATATATACATCGCTCTCAGTAATATGTTAAGTATCATAGCAATCTTCTAGAAAACCTAAACACATAGGTGAAAATGTTACACTGAGATTGAGACCTGGGAGAGAGATTTTTAAGAGGCATTTTGTTATCTGGCAAATCATACCTACAGGTAACTACCCACCCTACCTCCACTTAAGGCTCGTCCTTTGCCTACACTGCATGCCAGATCCAGACTTAGAGCCTGAAACTTGGGCTGATTTTCAGGTCTGAAAGTCTTTAACATGGCAAAAAGAATGACTGGATCACAGCACACAACTTGCTAGCCGTCCCAACCAGGAGGCGACACTTCTGTTCCTACTGCCCACAAAAGGATAACCATTTTCAATGAAGGCTGAAATCAGAAATGTGAAAGCAAAGCGGAAACCCTTCTTCCCAAACCTCCTCTCACCTCCATTAAAAAAAAAAAAATGATAAGGGGTAGTGGTGGTAGTGATGAGATTGACTGATGGGAAATGCTAGGATGAAAATGTATCACTGACTTTTGAAATTCAAACTACAGCAGGGCTTCCATGGTGGCACAGTGGCTAAGAATCCACCTGCCAATGCAAGGGACATGGGTTCAAGCCCTGGTCCGGGAAGATTCCCACATGCCACAGAGCAACTAAGCCCATGCGCCACAACTACTGAGCCTGCACTCTAGAGCCTGTGAGCCACAAGTACTGAGCCTGCGCCCTAGAGCCTGCAAGCCACAACTACTGAGCCCACATGCCACAACTACTGAAGCCCATGCACCTAGAGCCCGTGCTCCGCAACAAGAGAAGCCACCACAATGAGAAGCCCGCGCACCCGCACTGCAACGAAGAGCAGCCCCTGCTCGCTGCAACTAGGGGAAGCCCGCGCGCAGCAACGAAGACCCAACGCAGCCAAAAATAAATAAATAAAATAAACTTAAAAAAAAAAAGTTTATTCATTCAGTGCACTCTTAAAAAAAAAAAAACTACAGTAGTCCTAGACCATTTTTAGGTGAAAAAGAAAAAGAAGCGAATTGAGCCTAAAGAGAGCCTAACTGCCTCTTTAAATGTCTGTTTTTCTCAGCTGCACCAGGGTAGGCTCTGCACTGAGGTCAGGCAGAGTGAACAATGGAGGAGGGGGAACCCAGTGTGTCAGATTTCACCACGTGACGCAACATGGTTTAGACACAGCCCCATCGGTAACTCAGAGTCAAAGAGGATATAAGGCTTAATATCTCCGAGGAACAAAGGGAAAGAAAGCCCCAAACTGCACCCAAGACCATTTCCACAGGCAGCCTGGTTTGCATTTAGTGCAGAGGCAGCAAATGCTGGATGGTCTGCAGAAGGAGAACTAGTGACCCTCCAGCAGGACGGCCTCTCCTTCCCTCGGAATCCATTGATTTTATTGGAGGTGGAGAGTAAACCGCAGGAGAGGGCCCGCCCGGGTTAAGTTCCTCAAGCTTCTAATGCCACCTAGGAAGGGGCTGGGGAATTGTTACCTTCCCTTCTCTTTCTCGTATCGGGGGGTGGTGGGTGCACCCAGGCAATCTTAACCCTCTCTTCCTTCCCACTTAGCACTGAAATATCACGTGGGCCATGAGCTACCTTATCTTGGAGGACTGGAATTCTCGCAGATGAATTCCAAAGCATGCTTCCATCCAGAGTTCCTTGTGTTTTTTTTCACGGCTGTGGTTGGCATCCTATTGGCACTTCAGGGTAAAATCAGATTCACTGTCACTCTAGTGACGTGAATAATCCATCCATATTAATGAAATGATAGCTGTTCCTTGCCATGTCTTTTCCTATTCTTAAACTGATTTCAAATAACATGAGTCTCACTTTTTGGGGGGAGGGGGGTGGATTCTCTTATTCAACTCCACTCTGGTGGGGGGAATGGGACAAAGAGGTAATGGAATGCTGGTGATGCAAAATAACTGTAAAATAATTACCGAGTTGCTCAAAACTCTGTATTATTCATCCGTGTAGTGAGAGCCCCTGTTCAGTATCACACTTGAGTGGCAACTTCACCAATTAGCCCTGCCGCTGCGGGTCTGTGAATTGCATGTGAAAACAGAATTTGTCCAGAAGTGTTCATGCAAATTGTGCAACACGAATGTGGCCTCCGTGTCAAGTGCTTTCACGTGTTCTGACAGACTCGTGTCTTTCCAGATTTCTCTGATCGGTGCCCCCCACCCTTGACAGTTACCAGAGCTCAGAAGCCAAAGGAAACAGCTCCTGTTGCCACGAGTACTATGTCTGTGGTGAGGTTTACGAGCTGCTCCTGCGGCTGGGCTTTTGCCTCAAAAAAACAAAAAAATTCAGATTTTCACTGTGAGAAAACAGATTAGGAAGGGAATACATGCAAATATCTATGTTAAAGCCACCAAAGCTATACCCTGGCCCCATGGTGCTTGAGTAGCCACTTGTCTTAATGGAAACCTTTTTTGAGTATTCTAGCATGAATATATGTTTCATATTTTAAAAATTGGTATTAAGGCAAAGATACCCAAAAAGCAGAAGTGTCAGGTCAAATATGAACTTTGCTTTCATTTTATATAATCAGGGTGTATCATATCATTGTAAATATAGTACCTGTACATTTATAAACCATTCTTTGTTTTTCCCCAATATGAAGAAATTCCTAATCTTTCCTGAAGAAGAAATTATTTGTTCCATTTGAGCTCTGTTGAGAACTGTTGGGGTTTTTTGATGACAGTTCGGAGGGCCCAGATGGGAAGGAGGAGGTACCCTCTGGGGCTTCAAGGGCTTAAGCAGCCACAAATCACGCCCATACTCTGCTGGCCAGTGACACACGATCTTCTGAATGGCGCTCACACAAAGGGAGGCCCCCTAGACAAGCTGTCTTCTGAGGCCAGCAACACAAAGCTGGGGTGAGCTTGCAGGCCTTGAAAACGGTTGTCGACAAAATATCTGGTCAGGCTAAGACCCTCCTGATTTTTCCCCTGCCCTTCCACTGTCTAAAATCTCAGAAGCACTCACTTGTAATTGCTTGGCTCTCCAAAGCTACTTGCATTGGGAGTAAAAGAAAAATAAGAAATGTCACCCCAATAGCGCTTTCAGGCTTTAACCCCCAAAGGTATAGGCACCAGAAAGCACAGCTTTGGATACGAATTTCTCCAAACCAAACCTCATCCTGCTTTTGGGGACAGAGATGGAGTTGTCTGCCAGCCAGGGTCTGTTCTTGGACTTTTCTCAGCCTGATTTCTTCTCCGATTGCATCTTCCTCCCTCAATTGCAATCATTTGCATTGATGCATTTTGTCTGATTTTGCAGTTCAGTCCCAGATATCCTTTTCTCCAGTGGCTTTTGACCTGACTTCCATTCCTCTCGGCTTCTAGCCCCTCCTCCTGGTATTGAAGGCTTTAGTGCCTCTGTTTTGAGGGGTGGTCCTGTTTCTCCGGAGCCCCTAAAAGGAAAGTGATCAAGTAATCGACAAAGGGACTCGTGGTGACCAGCACCAGGAACCCCAACCTAGGAAGTTGGCCCAAGTGATCTGAGTCTCAATTCCCAAGGACTCCCTTCTCAATGAGCCCCCTGACAATTTAAAGGGCTGGAGGCACTCTTAGAGAGGAGCCCATGAGTGGAGGGAAACTGAGGCACCACAGACAGGTGTTACTGTGAGTCTCTCTTCCCAGTCCTCGTCAGAGGCCCTCCAAGCTCTACACGTGCATTCCTGCTACTCCTAATGGGTATCACGGTAAAATCATGTCTGCAGGGAATAACTATCCTACCAGAATCTTTAAAGTTCTTCCGCCCCAAATTCATTCTCTAACTCTGAAGGGATAGAGACACTTGAAGGAAAAATCCCTGTCTAAAAGGAGAGAAAGTTTCCCTAAGCTCTCTACCCTTCTGCTCCACACACAAATTCCCAAGTTATATTTCCTTTCTCAGCAGTGTAGATAGTATGGATTTGGTAGTAAGTTTTAAGGGTTTCAATGGATTTTTTTCCCCCCCACCTACTAACTCCCTTTGCAAGCAGCCCATCCTACAGAAACGATATTTAAGTACTGATTTCCCTGCACATCTGGAGGGCAGGGCCTCCCTCTATTTCCACCCCTTTCGCTTCTCCCCAGAACACAAGCCGAAAGGGCTGCAGGCTGCACAGACTCAGCTGTTCAGAATGCAGACACCGTGAGAGCCTGCTGCAGCTGGCCTTTGGCCACTGAGTAAAATTGGGAACGGGTGGCCCAGAATTCCTTCAGATGAACCCCCGACAAGAGCTGGCCTAGCCCAGGACCGCAGACCGCAGCAAGCCCCTCCCACCTCTGCTTTCCCTGGGCCTTTTATTACCTTTACTTGGTCAAAGGAAGGAAAGCAATCTGTCTCTCTTCTAGTTGTTTAATGAAAGAAAACATAATCATAGTTGGACACATTACTTTTGGTAGATGCACAGAAAGAATCCGCTATAATAGAAAGGGAGAGGGCAGGGGGAGGGGCGGGCGAAAGGAAAACAAATTGGCTGCACGCAGAGGTCCAGTGTCAGGCGTCAGAGGAATCTTGTTCCTTCAGACACTGTGGGAAAGACCATGGCAACGAGGGGCCCAGCGACAGCGAGCAACAGAGGCAGATGAGGAGATCTGCGGCCCCTCCCTCAGATTAGAAGACAGAACAAATAGGTAGAAGCAGGCCGTTTTCCAGAGCCCCGTGGAGATTTCAGAGCGCTGCAGACCAGAGGGCCTGCTTCTCCTCAACGTTGTCTCAATACCGGGTAGGAAGATTTTCAAGGAGGAGATTTTTCATTTGTTCAGAGGAGACACCTAGTTTCCAAGTTGCTGATAATAAAGCATGTTTTTACCTGGAACCACCAACGTATTCTTCAATCATAAATTTGCAATGGCCTGACTGGTTTCTGAGGGATTAACTATTTTATTAGAAATTATTTTTACTCCCATGTCCAGTTGAGATTTAAAAGATCAGTGCAATAAATGCAACATTAACTATCTTATGAAAATATATCACACCACTTCTGTTGCAAACAAGGTTTAGCATGAAGACTCAGAGTGATTTGCTGACTTTTAAAAAAATCCATTAGAGGGACTTCCCTGGCGGTCCAGTGGTTAGGACTCAGCGCTTTCACTGCCGGGGCCTGGGTTCGATCCCTGATTGGGGAACTAATATCCCTCAAGCTGTGTGGCACAGCCAAAAAAATAAAAAATAAATAAAAATAAAAAATCCATTAGAGGACATAAACCCACTAACGGCCTTGGTGGAAATACTTAGTTATCATATTTGTTATGAATTCTACTTGTATTCTTAAAACGCTTTAATTGGGTTAATGAAATTAACCCAACTGGGTTAATGAAATTGAGTTTCATTATTATTATTTCATTATTATTCTAACTTTCATTATTCTTCATCAGACCTTCTTAAAAAAGTTAAGTGAAACACTTAGCAGGAAATAGAAAGTTGGGGGAACCAGGTAAGGAAGCACAAAAATGAAAAGGTTTCTTCTTCTCCAAGTAGTTTTGGGCATATTTCCTGTTATTGTTTGGCATTTTCATCCCCAGGATATATTGTCAGGGCTTTGAAAATATTCAAGGTGTACACCTACCATCCTACTCCCGGTTAAAAGCCAGGTGCTATGTTTAAAATACCCTGTACTGAATTCAGATGTAAATAAAGTCAGTTTTTAAAAAGTCGGGAGAACAAGGAAATGAATGTTCCTTGTGGAATTATTTATATTCAGTTTTGTTTTTTTTTTTTAATAGATTTTTATTTTTTTATTTTTTTATTTCTTTATACAGCAGGTTCTTATTCATCATCAGTTTTATACACATCAGTGTATACATGTCAATCCCAATCTCCCAATTCATCACACCACCACCCCCGACACCTACCACTTACCCCCCTTGGTGTCCATACGTTTGTTCTCTACATCTGTGTCTCAATTTCTGCCCTGCAGACCGGTTCATCTGTACCATTTTTCTAGGTTCCACATATATGCGTTAATATACGATATTTGTTTTTCTCTTTCTGACTTACTTCACTCTGTATGACAGTCTCTTGATCCATCCACATCTCACCAAGTGACCCAATTTTGTTCCTTTTTATGGCTGAGTAATATTCCATTGTATATATGTACCACATCTTCTTTATCCATTTGTCTGTCGATGGGCATTTAGGTTGCTTCCATGACCTGGCTATTGTAAATAGTGCTGCAATGAACATTGGGGTGCATGTGTCTTTTTGAATTATGGTTTTCTCTGGGTATATGCCCAGTAGTGGGATTGCTGGGTCATATGGTAATTCTATTTTCAGCTTTTTAAGGAACCTCCATACTGTTCTCCATAGTGGCTGTATCAATTTACATTCCCACCAACAGTGCAAGAGAGTGCAAGAGGGTTCCCTTTTCTCCACACCCTCTCCAGCATTTGTTGTTTGTAGATTTTCTGATGATGCCCATTCTAACTGGTGTGAGGTGATACCTCACTGTAGTTTTGATTTGCATTTCTCTAATAATTAGTGATGTTGAGCATCCTTTCATGTGCTTCTTGGCAATCTGTATGTCTTCTTTGGAGAAATGTCTATTTAGGTCTTCTGCCCATGTTTGGATTGGGTTGTTTGTTTTTTTAATATTGAGCTGCATCAGTTTTTTTTTTTTTTTTTTTTTTTTTTTGCATATAACCTACACACATCCTCCTGTATACTTTTTTAAAATTTTTATTGGAGTATAGTTTCTTTACAATGTTGTGTTAGTGTATACTGTACAGCAAAGTGAATCAGCTATAGGTATACATATATCACCTCTTTTTTGGATTTCCTTCTCATTTAGGTCACCACGGAGCACTGAGTAGAGTTCCCTGTGCTATATAGTAGGTTCTCATCAGTTATCTATTTTATACATAGTATCAATAGTGTATATATGTCAATCCCAATCTCCCAGTTCATCCCACCTCCCACTTTCCCCCTTGGTATCCATATGTTTGTTCTCTTATGTCTGTGTCTCTATTTCTGCTTTGCAAATAAGATCATCCATACCAATTTTTTCAGATTCCACATATAGGCGTTAATATATGATATTTGTTTTTCTCTTTCTGACTTCACTCTGTATGACAGTCTCTAGGTCCATCCATGTCTCTACAAATGACCCAATTTTGTTCCTTTTTATGGCTGAGTAATATTCCATTGTATATATGTACCACATCTTCTTTATCCATTCCTCTGTTGATGGACATTTAGGTTGCTTCCATGTCCTGGCTATCGTAAATAGTGCTGCAGTGAACATTGGGGTGCGTGTGTCTTTTTGGATTATGGTTTTCTCTGGGTATATGCCCAATATTGGGATTGCTGGGTCATATGGTAGTTCTGTTTTCAGTTTTTTAAGGAATCTCCATACTGTTCTCCATAGTGGCTGTTACCAATTTCCCTCACACCGGTCAGAATGGCCATCATCAAAAAATCTACAAACAATAAATGCTGGAGAGGGTGTGGAGAAAAGGGAATCCTCATGCATTGTTGGTGGGAATGTAAATTGATACAGCCACTCAAATTTTAAGCAGGGATCTCTATCTCTGCCAGATTTCCAGTAGCCACATGAGGGCCAAGTGAGAAAAAGGTCCGGGAGTGAACGGGAGGGGGTGGGAGCCAGTGGAGCAGGGAGTGACCCCAGATATCTGCATTCAGCAAAGAGCGTGTGAACTCTTATTCTTGCCGAAATAGACCTTGCAGTTAAATCTGACTCTTTACTCTTCAGTTCCCACTGTCAGTAACAAAGTCTCTCTCGGCCACCTCCCCTTCAGGTCCTGGGTGGATTCCTCCCAACCCTGCCTCCCCACTTTCTTCCTTCTGATCCAGCCCCATTCTAATCTCTGCCTTACCTGCTTTTATCATTTTAGTTCCTCTAAGAGCCTCCTGTGGCACCTGGCTGTTGGTTGGGTCACACGTCTGTGCCGCACTCAGGCCTGACCGTGGTCAGACCCACCCTGCCCCTCGAGGCTTTTCTCCCGCACGTGCCAGCACACACCTCGGCTGGGGCCTGAGTACGGCCGCCTCCCTCCTTGTCCGTGGCTACTCCTCCCTCCTTCTCTGCTCCCTCAAATCCAAATCTGCACTAACATCGAGGCTCCCAGTCAAGTCCCCCCTTATCCATAAAGCTCCTCGCAGAGAATTTTAGGGCAGGTAGACCCCGAGAGCTCACCTGAGCAGGTGTCCTCATTTTATAAAGGAGCATATGAAGCTCAGAGATGTGCAGTGACTTGCCCTGGGTCAAACAATCCCTAGAACCCCTGTGTCCCGTGTCCCCTTCCACCCCCTTTCCACTGTGTAATTGACCATCCCAGGTCTGACCAGGAGGGCTTTATGGAAATCCTGTGGAACCAAGGCACATGCCACAGTCTAACCCTTCACAGGCTGGGATCATCCTTGAGCTTTTCAATGAAGGGGAACTTTGTCTCTCCTCTGGGACTTTAGTATCCCTCCAGAACCGAGGCCACGGCTGCCCTTCTCTTAGATTCCACCCATAACACCTGCCATTGTGCTGGGGTGCTGGAGGGCCCTGGGGACTCCTGGAGCAATCAAAACTTTTTAAAAACTGGGATCTTATATCTGAATTGAAAGAAAACTTTAATGACAAATTATACATTCCGCACATGATGTTCTAGATCTCCAACTACGGGTGGAGGGTTTGTGGTGTATGCTTGTTTTCTGGGTGGGTTTCCATTTTGGCCATGGAACTGTAGTATTCTACTGCACATAAAATCAAAGTGAAGTTGTAAACACAACCCATGCCCATGGATTTTTGGTATTTGATTAAACAAGTCAGTTGTTTGCTTTTTTGTTTTGTTGGTTGGTTTGTTGGTTGGTTTGTTGGTTTTACCTGTGGCCGAGGATTCTCTAGGACTAATCAATTCTGAGACCTGGAAATTGAACTGAAAATGGCACTCTGGGTTGTGCCATGCTGTCCAGTGACAGGCATAAGGCTCCAAGTTCTTGAACCAGATCCCTGAACTTCCGTTAGTTTAGCAACCTTGGCAATATATCTTACTGACCTCCTCACCCTTCTGTATCTGAGTCCCGTAGCAGAAAGTGAATCAGAGTATTCCAGACCTCTCTAGCTTCCTACCCAGGGTGTTTGTGCATCTGACTATGAGATATATTGGGGTTCTGTCCCCAGTGAGCCTCTGGGACATGCTGAGAGCGAGGGGGACCCGGCAACAGCCCCAGATATTTCCGTGGTGACGTGGCTGGGCCCTGTGGCAGGGGATGGCCCCTCCATGTTGTGAGATATCTTTCAGCATTCTGTTTAGTCAGCCCTCCAAATCCACGGGTTCCGAATCTGCGGATTCAACCAACCACAGATCAGACATATTCAGGAAAAAAATTCCAGGAAGTTCCAAAAAGCAAAACGTGAAGTTGCTGCGCCTGGCAACTATTGACATAGTACTTACACTGTATTTACAACTATTTACATAACATTTACATTGTATTAAGTATTATAAGTCATCTAGAGATGATTTAAAGTATATGGGAGAGTGTGCATAGGTTATATGCAAATACGCCATTTTATATAAGGAACTTGAGCATCCGTGGATTTGGGTATCCGCAGGGGGGTCCTGGTACCCCCTGAAGATACACAGGGAAGACTGTACATGGACATCCACTCCTGAGGGCTTATGTTTACTGGCTAATGGGGACTCAGTGGCTTCCTTCTTTGCTGGGAAATTCTCTACGACTATATCCAAAAAGGAATGAAAGATTGGTCTTGTCAGCCTGTTTTACATGCTTCTAAATATGAATTAAGAGGTAGTGTTCACTGGGCCTTACATAAAAAGTAAACTTCAGTAAAAATTAAGCCCTGAGAACCTAAGGTAAATAAAGAAGGAAATCTTACTCTCACTGGCTTTTCCTGTGTGTCACATGATGGGGACGTGAAACAGACTTAAAGTTGAATTCAGAGTTTCGTCATCCCCACCCCTGTATATAAAGGCTTCCAGCCATTTATACTGCATCTCAGCTTCCAGAAAAGGTTTGGCTGACTTGGAAGGGTTTCATCATTTCTGATTGAGAAATTCTCTATGAAGATAGGGGGAGGATAAAGAGGAGGAAGTAAAGTAAATTAGTTGGACCAACGTAAAAGAAACTAAGCGTGTATTAGAGAAATGGTCAAAAGGTAAAGTGAGTCCAGAAATAGGCTCCTCAATGCTGGGGAAGCTTTCCCAGGTTGATAAATACCCCGAGCAACAGGTTAGATCTGCTCGTCCTCCTCCAGCATCAGTCAGCCTGACCCTCCTGTTCTGATTTTAACCTCCTAGGAGCAGTCAGCTTGGAGAGAAGATGCAGTTGTGAAAGCTCTTAAAGGAGCTGTGCGGGTTTAGGTGAAGGGTGTACGTGAATCACGTGTACGTTGTAAAGGAGGTGACCGGATCTGGGAAGCAGAGCAGAGGGGGTATTAAGCTGGCTAAACTAGAGGAAGAATTAACACAAGAAAATTTGGGAAAAAGTGGGGAGGGGTGGGCATTTGTGATGACGTTATGGTAAGGGGGTCAGACCAGGCTTTAGCTTCTGATAGAAAGGAATAGGAAACTGATGATACCTTCCAGATGTTTAAGCAAAAATACTTAGGCTTTTAGAGGGGATGTGAGGCAAAAGATATGTGGCCCATAACCCCCATCTTAGAAGGCCTCTATTGCTGTTGCCAACACGAGTGGATTTATTCCTCACGAAAATGAAAGTTTCACATAAACTTCACCCTCATTCCAGGGTCTAGTTCCATATTTAGTTACCAACTTAATTTTTATCCTAAGCGAAAGGTGGTCATTTGTGAACAGGGGTTTTTTTTCTCCGGAAGGCTGAGGAACTGATCTGATCATTAAGAAAGAACAAAATATGAGCTGAACATATAGGCCCTGCCTAAAGTTTCTAATTCCTCATTATTATTAACATTGATGATAATGATTGCAAACATTTATGAGCACTTGCTATATGCCAAGCACTGTTGAATCACGCTACCTGAGAGAAGTTTTGGTAAAATGAGTGAAAAGTTTAAGATCTGTGGAAAGGATGGTTTCTAATTGCTTCCAGGTTCCTTTATCTAGGTTACCCTGTGTGTGTGTGTGTGTGTGTGTGTGTGTGTGTGTGTGTAGCTGTGTTCACTGTGATGGAGGAAACTCCCTTTGAGGCCCATACTTCTTCTAAGGCTATTTTTATCCCAGTTTGTCCCCAACTCTTCTCAAAGTTAACAAAAGACCTGGACCACTTTTGTTTTTTGGAGTCACCAGGTGTATTTACAAACCGAAGAAATGCCAGTAAGGTTGTTTTTTTTTTTACAGCAGCAGAGGCATCTCATATGTTTTTTTTTTTGAATTTTTGAATTGTATTTATTTTTTTATACAGCAGGTTCTTATTAGTCATCCATTTTATACACATCAGTGTATACATGTCAATCCCAATCTCCCAATTCATCCCACCACCACTTTCCCCCCTTGGTGTCCATACGTTTGTTCTCTACATCTGTGTTTCAAATTCTGCCCTGCAAACCAGTTCATCTGTACCATTTTTCTAGGTTCCACGTATATGCATTAATATACAATATTTGTTTTTCTCTTTCTGACTTACTTCACTCTGTCTGACAGTCTCTAGGTCCATCCACGTCTCTACAAATGACCCAATTTCGTTCCTTTTTATGGCTGAGTAATATTCCATTGTATATATGTACCACATCTTCTTTATCCATTCATCTGTCGATGGGCATTTAGGTTGCTTCCATGACCTGGCTATTGTAAATAGTGCTGCAATGAACATTGGGGTGCATGTGTCTTTTTTTCTTTCTTTTTTTTTAAATGTTAATCTCTTTTTTTAAAATTAATTAATTTATTTATTTATGGCTGTGTTGGGTCTTCGTTTCTGTGTGGAGGCTTTCTCTAGTTGTGGCGAGCGGGGGCCACTCTTCATCACGGTGCGCGGGCCTCTCACTGTCGCGGCCTCTCTTCTTGCAGAGCACAGGCTCCAGACGTGCAGGCTCAGTAGTTGTGGCTCATGGGCCTAGTTGCTCCGCGGCATGTGGGATCTTCTCAGACCAGGGCTCGAACCCGTGTCCCCTGCATTAGCGGGCAGATTCTCAACCACTGCGCCACCAGGGAAGCCCTGTGTCTTTTTGTATTATGGTTTTCTCTGGGTATATGCCCAGTAGTGGGATTGCTGGGTCATATGGTAATTCTATTTTTAGTTTTTTAAGGAACTTCCATACTGTTCTCCATAGTGGCTGTATCAATTTACATTCCCACCAACAGTGCAAGAGGGTTCCCTTTTCTACACACCCTCTCCAGCATTTGTTGTCTGTAGATTTTCTGATGATGCCCATTCTAACTGGTGTGAGGTGATACCTCATTGTAGTTTTGATTTGCACTTCTCTAATAATTAGTGATGTTGAGCAGCTTTTCATGTGCTTCTTGGCCATCTGTATGTCTTCTTTGGAGAAATGTCTATTTAGGTCTTCTGGCCATTTTTGGATTGGGTTGTTTGTTTTTTTAATATTGAGCTGCATGAGCTGTTTATATATTTTGGAGATTAATCCTTTGTCCATTGATTTGTTTGCAAATATTTTCTCCCATTCTGAGGATTGTCTTTTTATCTTGTTTGTAGTTTCCTTTGCTTTGCAAAAGCTTTGAAGTTTAATTAGGTCCCATTTGTTTATTTTTGTTTTTATTTCCATTACTCTAGGAGGTGGATCAAAAAAGATCTTGCTGTGATTTATGTCAAATAGTGTTCTTCCTATGTTTTCCTCTAACAGTTTTATAGTGTCCGGTCTTACATTTAGGTCTCTAATCCATTTTGAGTTTATTTTTGTGTATGGTGTTAGGGAGTGTTCTAATTTCATTCTTTTACATGTAGCTGTCCAGTTTTCCCAGCACCACTTATTGAAGAGACTGTCTTTTCTCCGTTGTATATCCTTGCCTCCTTTGTCATAGATTAGTTGACCATAGGTGCGTGGGTTTATCTCTGGGCTTTCTATCCTGTTCCATTGATCTATATTTCTGTTTTTGTGCCAGTACCGTGTTGTCTTGATTACTGTAGCTTTGTAATATAGTCTGAAGTCAGGGAGTCTGATTCCTCCAGCTCCGTTTTTTTCCCTCAAGACTGCTTTGGCTATTCGGGGTCTTTTGTATCTTTTTTTTTTTTTAAAGATATTTTTTTAAAAAAAGAAAGCAATGTTTATTTTAAAAAAATGCAGTCTGGTGTAATTATATCATTCACAAGATAAACACAGGACTTACGAAGAATATTAATTCATAATGGACTTAGAGCAGTGTGATCTAGTTACAGGACACAGCTTAAGCCATAAAATAGGAGGTACCTTTCAATCATATCAAGGTTTCTCAGTGACCCCCTGTAAAACCTTGTGTGAAGAATATATCTAAGGATCTTGGGCAATTCCCTGGTGGTCCAGTGGTTAAGACTCCATGCTTCCACTGCAGGGGGCACAGGTTGGATCCCTGATCTGGGAAGTAAGATCTCACATGCTGCACGCAGCAGCCAAAAGAAAAAAAAAAAAAGAATATATCTGATGATCTGAACTGGAAGACCATCGTGGATGTAAGGCCTAGGGGTCAGTGGCCCCCGTTGCCACCTGCCCATCGGCCCTCCCTGCCCCAGTGTGAGCCCCTGTCCTAGACTTGCTTACTCTAAGAACCTGGTTCTCAGCCCAAATCTCTAAGTGTGTAAAGCACCACCCCCAGATTTCTAAATGTTCCTCCTCTTTTTTCTCCTTTCTCATGGCCTCCTGTAACCCCACCACGACGGCTGGCTTAGCTCTGCTCTCAGGGCTGTGGCGAGGGCTGTCCTCTCCCAGAGCCTCGCTGGGATCACACCTGGTTTGCCCACAGACAGGTTCAACCATGAGAAAACCAGCAGAGCAGGCTGACACGGACCCTCCCTCTGGCAGCGTCTCCTGGGGGCCAGGGGGAACAGGGGGACCACTTTGTGGAAGTGGCTCTTCCCAGGCGTTCAGATGGAGCATCCCTGAGCCACCCTCCCAAGGCTGATGGAGAGCATGGAGGATGTGCCCAAGCCTCCTCTGCACAGCAAGCCCTCCAGCTCCAAGCCTTCCTTCCCTTCTTCCTGTCTTGTAGTGGCTGCAGCAGAGAGCGCCATTTGGCAGCATGGTGGTGCTCTTGGCTGTAAACGGAAACATTGGCCTGACTCCCAGTATAACACAAGATAGGTCTCTGCAGAAGTTATGCAGTCTTGGCTGTGATGACTTCATCAGAAAGGGGAGGCGGGGGAAGGGGCAATGAAAGAGAAAGGTACAGCATGGGGGAACAGTAGCTCGGGAGGAAAGTTTTCCCAGCGGCTCGGCTGAAGACAGTTGAGACTCCTTCTTCCCCCTCTCGATTTTTAAATCAAGGGGGAAACAAAGGCAGCAGGCGTATGGGTAAAAAGCCGAGTTCCTGGAGCCACTGACAAACCACTTGCAGTCGTGTCGGGACCGTGGTCACTTGGATGCGGGCAGATGCGGTGTCCACCTCTGTGGGGTGGGTCTCAAGCCCCTGCGCTGGGTTTTCTTACAGCCCTGTGGAGGAGACTGCCTATACAGGTCAACAACGGTTTTCACTCATCTCGCAAGTTCTTAAACTCGAAAGGTTGGGCTGCTTCTGGCCCTGCTCTGTGGTTTCGAGCCTAGAATGGAGAAAAACCCCAGAGAGCAGGGTGAGGCCCAAAGGGAAGCTTGGCCAGGTGCATCAGAGGATTCTTGGAAGATGTCAGTCCCCTCGGAGCCTTCTCTGGCACTTGGGGCCTCTTTGTTGAAGCAACAAAAAGCTAGCCTAGTTACTGAATCTGTAGCCAAACCCAGTTTGTTCACATTCGTGCCATGTCCAGGTCTTAACAGGAGAACTACCCCCGTTAAGGATGTCTGCTGCACACTCCGCGGTGTGAGATGGGCTCTGGTGGAAATAGTCCAGATCCCAGATACAACCGGAGCCCCTCTCAAACTCCTACGTTCCATTCCTAGTTGAGCCTAAATAATCTTAATGAGGTCTTGGGTTTTTTTCGGGGAGGCAGGGAGGTTGTATTATAGTTTAATGAATCCTCTAAATGTTGGCCATTTAGGTTGTTTCTTTTTTTGCTACTCAAAACCATTCGCGCTATTCAAGATAACTCTTTGCACAGAGCTATGAATATTTCCAGGAGACGAGTCCTTAGAAATGGAATTTCAGGGTATGATGTATTCAAGTCTTTGATCATTCTGTCCCTCCACCCTGGAACCCCTTCCCCTCTTGGTTACCTGAGCCATTCCAAGACATCGCTTCCTCTGGGAAGCCTTCAGTCCCCTCCCCAGGCACAGTCAGGTGCTTCCTGGTGGAAGGCCCAGGGGTGTCGCTTGCGCCACCTCCCCTTCAAAGATGCCATGAGCTGCTCAGGACCTAAAGGATCCTTACTCCACATCAGAACTGTGGACTCCTTGAAACCAAGCAAATAGGTCCTTTTTCTTTTCTTTCTTTTTTTGTCCATTTAAAGACTTCAGTTTTTTAGAGCATGAGACTTAATATTTATTTGAAGTAATATGTTCATAATAGAAAATTTGAAAGAGTATGAAAATAAAAATCACTTAAAATCCTCCCCTAACATGATTGTTCTGTGGCTACTGTTCTAATAACTGCTTTTTCTTCCCCTCTTCACTGTATATTGTAAGCTTTTTTTTTTATATTTATTTGATCAGATAATCTGAAAAGGCCTGATTTTTATTGGCTGCCTAGTATTCATGGTATGGATGTACCATAATTTATTTAATCAAGCTCCTATTGTTGCACACTAATGAACTTTTAACCAATTTAGAGTTGCTTTGGTGGTGGAATTAATCACAACAAAGGGATGAGAAGGACTCTATAATTTACATCAAAGGCAGAGGAAAAGCATAACTCTCAAAGTTGTGTTTCCACTGGGGGAACCTATGGTAACTATGTTCAAAGCACTGATAAGGACAAATGGTATTTTTGTTGTTTTTACCTCCAAGTAAGTCCTTGAAACACTGACCTTCCTGTTGCTGATGGCACTCTCCCATCTTACTCTGGACCAGCAACTTTAACCCTTTCTTTCATCTTCAGCGGAAGCTCCGGTAGCCTGGAGAAGCAGTCCATTATGAGGGTTATCTTTTTTCCTCCTCTCTGGTCATACCTGATCTTGGTCTAAGCTCCAATTCATCATAGACAATTAGTTCAGTTCAGCAGATATTTATTCTGTTGCAGCCGTGGACCTAGCTCTGTGCTGATGCTGGGAGCCGCATAACGAAACCTAAAGACCTTGCAGGAATGTTGCCATAAGGTAATATCCTACCAGAAGATGACTGCTTATAAGCATTTGGAAAGTTGGAACTTTCTACCTCTCCTGTGTTACTTAGTAAGAAATAGTGGTACAATCATGTATATACCATGATCATGAGCATGGAAAATATATTCCTGCACTGGGTGGGGAGCTGAGAAGAAACACAGAGACACATCAGAATATTAACGTGGTTGCCTGTGAGTGTTAAAAATGAATGTTGCCTTTTAAAAATACTTTTAGACAATATTTTTAAATCTTCCCCATGATCGGGGGCAAAGTCAGCAAAACATGCATTTGTTAAAGAGTCAAAGGTCTGGATAGGAATGCCATCCTGCTCACTGAGAATCTAGAAGGAAAACCAAGTTTAAAGTGTTAGACTTCATTATCTTAGGAATTAAGCTGGAACCAGAGCCATAGCACTTCCTTCACCCTGACTTTCTAAAGCTGCATAAACAAGAGGTCGTAGCAATAATAGTGATAACAAGCTATGGGTTATGTGCCAGTCACTGGACCCTCGATGGAGCTGAGTTTCTACCCAAGCCTGTTGGGTTCCCCCAATGTAAACTGCTCCTTCTTAGAAGCTGAACAAAGAACTTTCCTGAACCCATTTAGCAGGCTTAGCACTGGGCCCCGAGTTACTGCCCTGTCTGTGATAAGCTTCCTAAATCGGTAAACTGCCTCAAACCTCAACTGTCTTGGCAACACAGCCACTACACATCATATAACACTTTTTTTAATCCAAATTTCTTCAATAATCTGCTGAAGAAGCAGATTATCTTGGGGTGAGCCTATTGGGGCTCTGCAATGAATTTATTACAAGCAACTCTCCAAACCCACATTGAAAAATTATCCTGGACAAGCACAAAGAAAGTCTGTAAAAGGAGCCACCATCCTGAAACCAAGTTTCTGCCCTGACACTTGATCAACTTCAAAGAGAATTCTAAGGTTTTATTTTATTTTGTTTCTTCCTTCCATTTCTGGTTGAATGGTCTAATCTTATGCCCTTTCTTTAAATGTCAAAGTTGATACCACAGAGGCATCCTAATTTGGGGTATCAGGCAACATATAAAAAATGATGTATATTTCTATGCTCTTTCAGCTTCATCCTTTGATCCCAGTAGAGTGTCTACCTTTTTATTCTGTGCCTTTTTATTCCTCTCCCCCCACCCCTTCCCATTTCTCATTACTCCAGAGTCCTCTTGGGTGGTCTGCTCAATTTAGACCAGATGCATGTTCTGGTCAGTGGAAAAGTCAGAATCCCAAAGACCACCATCAGCTGTGGGACATCAGGCAAGTTATTTAACCTCTCAGAGACTCGGATCCTTTTTAATCAGCAAAATGAGTTTTAAGTACACAGAAGAAAACACTGAGCTGAGTGCTTTGCATACAGTAGGTGCCCCATAAGTGTTAATTGCTTTCTTCCATTGTCGCTTCTGGTCTTCTTCTTGTTTGAAGAGGGGACTTTCTCAAATCATAGCTTTCCTGCCTTATAGCAGACCAGGAGACAGGAAGTCTAGTGATGTTTGATGCTTCCTCCCGGAGGAAGGGAGGGAGTTTAACTGGCTTCACCCCTTCCTTGCTCTTGGCTGCACCTCCGCCTCCAGAGCAGAGCTGCAGGAGCACCGACCTTTCTGGAAGAATCATGGCATAGGCTCCTTTCGGAATTCATGAGTTTACATTGCCTGCACAGCCCTCTGAAAATTAGAGAGTTCTGCTCCAAGTGCAGAAGAATTGGCAATAGAAACTTAAGTAACTCAGCACTCTGACTTGCTTTTGAAAGTGCAGGGTTTGCAATCTAATCACAGAGAGCGCTGATACCCCAGGTTGCAGTCAGCGCCCATAAACCAGGATTATTTGCCCAGTGAGTCTCAAAACGTGGGGCATGGTAATTATCGAAGGGCATGTTAAATTGCTCCCAAAGACTCTGGTTCAGGAGGCTTGGAGCAGAGCCTGAGAATTTGCATTTCTAACAAGCTCCCAGGTGATGCTAATGGTGCTGGTCCCGGAACCACGCTTTGAGAACCCCTGATGGAGCCCTCACGGTTCCCCAACAGCCCACACTTAAAGTGGAGGAAGTTTTAGCACCCTCTTAGCCATTTTCTCTCTCTAGCTCATTCATCTCCAAAGTTGCCATTGTCGAGGGAGGAGTCCTATGGATAGGATTTCCGTTTGAAGAGGTGGGGACCGAGACCCAGAGGTCAGATGTCCCCCTGAGCCTCAGGAAGCCAGTTCACCACCCTGAGCCCCAGGGAGTCACGGCCGGATGCCTCCAGCCAGCTCTGCGGTGGGTGTCGGATTCTCTGACATGAATGTACTGAACTTCCCAACGAGTGTGAGGTTCTGCGTGAAACGTCAGCTTCCACCTTTGAAAAGACTTCCTCCTTCTGAAACTTAAAACTTGAACAGTACCTTTGCAGGAGAAGACCCCTGACAGCGGTGAGAGGTTGGACATAGAAGTGGCTTGATGTGTAGAATCTAGGCAAAATTCCATTGGTGCTGGATTTTTTTTTTTTTTTTTTAATTACTCGATCCACTTCAGTGTGTGTGAAAAGCACAGGTTTGTCTTCTGGGGCGTGCTTTTTGCTTATGTATTAATTTTACTTCTTCCTACCGTGAACTACCCTCCTGTCTCCCCCAGTGCCCTCCTGCTCCCACTTCCTTCCCGGCGACCGGCCCACACGACGTGGCGGGGAGAGGGAGGTGAAACGCGCCCCGGGGAGCGCGCAGCGGCCTCCCAGCTTGCGGAGCAGCGCGCAGGCCGAGGATCTCGGGGCCCCGTGGCGGCTCGTCCGCCGCACGTCCGCCCTCCGCCGCCCCTGCCCGCGCCCAGACCGCCTAGTCGGTTTCTTTGTTAAGGACGCCTGCGCGGAGACGCATCTTCGGCCCCGGCAGGGGCGCACGGGCCTCACTCCTGACTTCTTAGAGTCCCCTAAGGACTTGTAAGCATACAGGCTCGAGTCGAGAGGCTAAATTACGCCCCAGGGGGCTTTTTAAGTAAAATCCTAAATTTCATTTAGGCTGTTCGTAAGCCATGCGATGGCAAAGACACTAAGCCCAGGCTCGCCCCCGGCGCGGCCCTTACCGCGCCGGCTTCGTGCAGCCCGGGTTACGGGGAACCCTGACCCTCTCGGACAGTCCGCCCCTGGGTCTGGGGTACGCCACTGTCCCTCCCCTCTCGGGTCGCCAACGCCCCCATCACCTCCTCCATCTCCCGGCCCTTCCGTTTCCTTCCACGGCCTCCCCCACCCACACGTGAAATCTCCCTCCCCTCGGGCTGGCAGCAAGGTCGGTAATAAGAAACCAGTTCGGTGTCAGTCGGAGAGAGGAGGGAGATAACCCCAGAGATACACGGCAGTGGAGAGAGAACTCATTTTGTGTAAAGAGGGCCTCGAGTCACCAGGGAATTCCTGGATTGTCTCAGGCTGTCGTGTGTGATGTCCATCACGCCGTGCGAGCACCATCTGTTCGGTATTATGCTCTCAGTTGCCAGGCTACCTGCTATACGCGGTAACACTTGACTGCCCGGCTCCACGCTCGTAGCGTTAGCCCAGACGCGCGGGGCCGGGGGGACCGGCTGGGGGAGGAAGGCGAGTCCTGATTAAGCCATCTGCAGGCTGGGAGGGGGGCGGGGGGGACACGCCGCGCGGGCGGAGCGGGCGGGCTGGCGGCGAGGACTGGGCTGACACCACCATCTGCTGGGGCCGCGGAGGAACAGCAGCTGTTCCTTGTTTTCCCCCGAGGAGAGCACCTGAAAAAAGGCCGAAGCCCTGAGCGTCCTCCAGCCCGTTCTCCACTAAGCCCCGGCACCCCAGTCCCAGTCACCGCCGGGAGCCTCTTGCAATCCCCCTTCCAAGGAGCCAGCCGTCTTTGGTCCACCGCCAGCAACCCCGGCCCCTCTCACCCAAACACGAGGCATGTTCTTGAAAACACGTAAGAGAAAATGAAGCTTCCTTACGCACAGATTTATAAATAAACAGCTGGCTACTCTTGAGAGATTTTTACCACAGCTGCTTTTTGAAGTGAAAACTGCCTCTTTGGGGGAAGTAGGGTGTTTTTTTACACCTCTTACCTATCTCCAGACCTTAGGAAATTGCTAAGATCTTTTCCCTGGAAGAGAAGATACGTAAAATATTGGTTTTGATTTTTTTCCCCCCTCCCTTTATTTTACGGAAGAGTGAGAGCTTTGGGGAGTAATGAAGATCTATGTAGTCAGTTGGATTTCTGAGAGGAAGAGGCTGAATCAAGATTCTGGGTAGAAGGCAAGGGAGGTCGTTGGGCAGGGGGTGGAGTGGAGAACAAGCTAGTAATTAAAACTAAAAATACTGCATCATTTGGCTTCAAGGCATTACATTTCTGGTGACGAAACCCCAGCCTGGTTTTCTCTGATTGCACGTACAGTGTGTGTCCTCCTTAGAAACAAGAGCGGGGGCTTGAAATTCTGAAATTCGACAGACTAATGCTCATTAAGCCCTCTTAGACTGGGGATTAAAAGCCAACATGTCATGTGCATCAGCTAATGGCCTCAGCCAGCCCAATTTGTAAGGTGAGTCACTCGGCGCGTCTTCACACTTGGCATACACATCTGAGGCTGGGGCTCTGGGTGTCACTCACCCGCTGTTGAATGCAGCAGAGCTGGTTGGGAAAGGTGTATCAACTTAGGCTCACAAATGTTTCCTAGGGAGGGCAGTCCTTTAAAAGTGCACATAGCCCTCTTGCCTCTCGGTCTTCAGGTCTTTGGTGAGAAACCTGAAGGCAAAATCTTTGAGAAGGAATCATTGGGGGAAATAGATAATCCTGGGAGGTAATAACCAGACTATCCCTTTGGGAAGGGTTTTACACACTGTGCTTTTTGAAGTTCAGCAACACCCCGCCCCATCTGAAAAGTAGAGCATTCCTAGGAAACCTTTCCTAAGCCGAAATGGCTTACAGTGAAGAAGCAAGCACCTTAGGACACATCTTGCTAAGAATGTGCGAAATAAATAGAGATAGAGCACAGATGCTCACACAGTTCGAAGCTATGGCAGCTTGATGCTGAGATGCTGAGTGTAGTTCCTGGGGAAGGCGCTTGGTGGCGCCACTCTTGTTGCTGGAGGCGCCTGCTGTCTCTACAATCACTCGCTGCAAAACAAACACTGAATGCTATCTTAGATTTTCACCTTCTTTTGTAAAAGCGAAAATCCTCTTCAGATTTCTTCCAGTTAGCAAAAACAGATACTAGTGTAGGTGTTTCATAAAAGGGGAGTGGTGTAAATTGAACTCTTGAAAAGTGGGGGACCTGTATTTCTTTTTGGTCTAGGAAGACAGGGACTAGACAAGCTTAGATGAATCTACATCCTCACCTCATTTGCCTCTCCCTTTCTTTCTGGGTGGAGAGAAGGCTGGGAGAGCAACACATCACTACTTACGGCTCCTGGGCAAGCTCACCAGGTACTTGAGGGCTAGCCTCACAGGACAAGAATATCTCAAAGTGTACAAAGATAAACGGGGCCAGCCCAGACCAGTCCTCTCATAAAACCAAGCCGAAGAGAACTGGATCTTCCCTTGGGTCTCATTTTCTTTCCAACTCCCTCCTCATTATCAAAATGGGAAAATATCAAATATTCTGAAATACACAGAAAAAACTGTGTATCTGTATTTTCGCTGATTGGTCGACTATCTGCACTTCCATGTGAATTTGTTTGTTTAAGTATTAAGTCAATCAGCTATTTGTCTCCAAAGGTGGCAAGAAACAGCTTCATCCCATTGGAAGGAAGGGTTTGGAAAACAGGTAGCAAGTTTGGGGTGGGGGGAAAGGAAAGAGTGAAATATCTTGACCTCTGCAGGGGTCAGTCATAAAGTAAACTTTCTGGTGGCATAAAGTTCCAGGCATTGCTGAGTATAAGGTCTTTTTATTAACATTAATATCTCATAGCTCTCTACCTAATAATTGTCTATGTACAGAGAAAATACACAAAGACAGAAAGTTTTAATTTCAGTAACACCACACTTAACATTTGAAAAATAGAACACAGTGTATTTATGGGAGACATACTATATATTTAGTCTACAGGCAATTCTTAGGCACACACTTGGCACCATGGACCCATCGTCTGGGAGAGGCCTATGCTTGTGGAAGGAATACTGAATTTAGACTCAAAATCAGTGCTCCAGTTCTGCAAGTTCTGGTTCTTCCATTTACTAACTGTGTGACCTGGGCCACCGCACTGACTAACCAAAACTTCCTGAGCTATTGTTTCCCAGATGAGAGGAGTGATGGGGTTTTGTTTGGTTTTTTGTTTGTTTTGCTTGTTTTGTTTTGTTTGGGTGCTGATGGGAGGGACGAAGAGTACGTGAAGACGCGGTTTCGGTATACCTGGAAAGAAGAGCGTGGATGGTTGATCTCCACACAGTAGCGGGGAGGGGGGTCCAACAAGCCCAGGCTACGGGGGCTCCCATGCAGGGCTGCGTCTCTAGGAGTTGTGTCAAACACAACTCTCTGTTTTGAGAGGAAACTGCCCACGTGATTGACTGTACCAACACTGAAGAGGTAGCAAAGCAAAAAGAGGACAAATATTAAAATCCAGTTTGACTGCACCCTGTTTTTCATTTAGGATGGCTCAGAAGAGGCAGATAAAATTCATGTTGTTCACAAAGCAGGCTAGTTGCATGCATTAATGAAGGAATGCATTAATAACGATGGAAATACCATTGCAAATAACATTTGATAACTACTAAACATCCATTTAAGGTAGTCACTTGCCTGTATACATCTGCGTAGTCTTAATTTCCTTCACCCCATATAACTGGAAATAATAACCAGTGTGGAAAAAAAGAATGAATATCTAGATTTTATAATGAGGAAAGTTTTTTTTTAATCCAGTTTAACTGGATACAAAAATTTAAATACTGTAGATTTATTCACATTCGTTTCTCATGATCTAAGTCTCATAATTGTGCCTCATGATATGACTGTGTATGTCCTTACACGTATGCCCATTTAACTTGTGTACCTCTCAGACAGCAGCTTCTCTTTGTTCAGATTAATTACTTGAAACTTCAGTGAATTAAAAGAAACCTTTCTGTGAAATGTTCAGACAGTGCTTTGCCATTACCAGCTGTGCTTGATAGAATGAACAGGAAAGAAAGCATCAAGAAACTACATCTTACGGTCACACACCTACTTTTCCCATCAGCTGTTTTTCCCCAATGGTCTACACCGTCGGGCTATTACTTCCCCTCTGAGTACAGTCTCCGAGTAGTGACTTGGGCTGTGTGTGAGGAGTTCTCTACCACTTTACCTCCTGTTCCTTAAGGGCCAGTCCTTAAAAGTTGCCATCATTTGATTTGACTGACTGACACATAATTATAGAATCAAGAGACCCAATTCAACCCCCCATGTTTAAGTTATCCCAGACACCTGAGACCCAATTCTATCTTTAAAGATGTTGGGAGATTTCGTATCTTTGGTCCGGGTCACACACTCCTAATTCTCACCATCAACAATTCTCACTAGCAGGATTTTTTTTTTTTTTACACATGTCAAAGCTTTCGAATGTCACAATTAATTAGAATTTCATCAAATAGCAATCTGCTGATGAATCCATTCCAGCAGTCTTCTGTAAATGTCTCTCCTACTAGCTAAGAAGCCCATTTTGGCCAGGCAGGCAGTAAGGATGAAGAGGTAAGGTGAGGATGTCTCATTCCCGACTTAAAATGAGCCCCACCTGAGGGCTTATTCCCTTTCCTTCGGAGGAGCACAGATTGTTAGCTGAAAATGCGGTTCTTGTTCCTTAGCCAGTCCCATCAGAAACAGACTGGACCTGGTCTCAGATTTTCCCAGAGCCGTGCTCTATTACTGTCGCCCTGTAGCCTCTGCAATCCCACCTGTGGTAAGGCCAGGTTTGAGGACCACTGGGTTCTTTTTGTATGGAAATGTAATGTGTGCCTCTCGGGATCCCGTAGGTCCCTAAGGCGGGACCTACCCCCTCCCCCTATCCCCTGTGCTTTCCTTCACATGTGGAGTGGCTGCATTCTCTTCTCTTCCTGTCTTTCCAGGAGCAGCATCCGGTCGGGCTTCCCCGGGCCGCGGGCCCCATGCAGTCCTCCGTGCCCCCGGGCTCCGGCGGCATGGTCTCCGGAGCCGGTCCAGCGGGGCCCAGCTTCCTGGGCGGCCAGCCCCAGGCAGCCCTCATGAAGCAGATGCTCCTGGACCAGCGGGCGCAGCTGATAGAGCAGCAGAGGCAGCAGATGCTGGCGGAGCAGGTAACTCACGCCCGCGGTGGGATCCGTTCGTGCGGCAGACACTCACTCGGTGCCTGGTGCCTGTGAGGGAGTCTCGGTTCGTGTCCTTCATCAAGAAATTCACAAGCAGGCATTTCCTGAGATCACAGAGGAACCTGCAGAATTTAGACCTTTCCGTTCGTTAGGCTTTTGCTTAGAATGAATGAGTGTGTTCTGAAAAGACAGGCTTCAGCCATCCATTTGAAGACCCATTTGCCAGAGACCGTTCTTCAGTTCAAGTCTGGCTCTTTTCTTCTGGCTTCTGGTACCGGGGTCTGTAGAATCAGCATGGGGGGCAAGGGTGGAAGGGGGCTGGCTCACATTCTTCGTAAAGTCTGCTATTTCCAGCATGAAGAAAAAAGAAAATAATTCAGAGAACTTTGCTTCTTGGAGGAAAGTGTCAGAAGGAGGGATTGAGAAGAATTCTTACACAATTGGTCATGAACAATGGAACAGGAACAATAGCTGAATAATAGGGCCCACAGAACTACCTGGAAACCTGAACTCGGGGTCACAGAAAGGGTGCAAACTTGAGAAAATTCCCAGCAGCTTTGAACACAGCTCAGGAAATGTTTGAGTTAAAGGCCTAACACAGAGAAAGCTTTACCTGAGGCATCTTTGACAACCCTTGACATATATAATTCCTCCAGCTTTGAAAGAAAGCCTTCCATGCGGGCTACTCCTCTCAGTTTCAGTGTGTTTTGTTTTTCGAGATGCCCATGCCCGATTTCGCGTTATCTCGGGAAAGGCCTGAGGACTTCCCCAGGAGGTCCCTGGGTGCCTTCCATGGGGGCCTATCCAGCGCGTCTCACCCTTCTGTTATAGGAGACGTGAGGCTGTCATCTAAGGCTCAAGGCCCACAATTACCCTTCTAGAATGTTCCTAATAGGATCAGAATTTTGGAAATGTATTAACCATCCTCCACCATATCTATAGGAGAGGTTGTGTAGGACACAAGACGCGTCGAGGTCCTTAGTAACCAAGGGCAGCAGTTCAAAGTAACACCAGTCATCCCCCAAATAGAAAAATTGTACACTGTTGAGCACAGTACTTATGTTCCCTTGTTCGCTTTTGTTCTTGAACAGCTGTGTAATTATCTCCCTTTTTACCAAGGTCAGTCAGCTGCCTGGCAGCTCTTGTACAAACAAACCTCTATCCCTCTCACCCTGCGTAAGGTGTGTGACAAGGAGCCATGCTCATATCTCTCAGACAGTGATAAATGGAGCTGCCGAGGGGAAGCTGGGCTTTGCAGATCCGCCCCTCAGCCAATCCCAGGAAATTTCAGGTGTGCCTGATACTTGGAGGGATGGTCTTTGATGCCTGTGCTGCGACCAAGACACAAAGGGGAGTCGGGGTAACCAGGCCAAACTCAGCTGTGCCAGCCCAGGGGTGTCCCCACTTGGCAAGGTCAGCCAACTCCGGGAATGAGGGGGAAGGCAGAAGACTGGGAGCATGGATTTCACAGGATGGTGCCCACAGACCATGAGGTGAGAGAGTGCGGGACCCCTCAGAACCCGGGACACAGAAAGACAGACATAGGGCTCCTCAGAAGAGATGAGGAAATGGGAAACTGGAAAAAAATGAGTATAATTCCTTAATGACTGTGTTCCGGGAGCTGAAGAGGGACCAAGGAAAGAACAGTTCACTCTGGGTCACATCCTTTGCTTATGGTGTGATTTTGGAAAAACCACCTAACCTCTCTCCTCATCTGCCAAATAAGGTTTTCCTAATCTCCCAGCCTTCCTCCTGATGCTCAACATGAGTAATGAGCGTAAAACCCTTTGGAAACTGCACAAGGTGTGGATCTGCCACTTGACCCTGGTGTCACAGAAGGCAGTGTAAGAGCTGCAGCCACACGTGCCAGCCATCCTGTGGGACTAGCCCAGAAGTTAGTCAGAGGGATGTAGCATCTCACCTGCACCTGGGGAAAGTGCTTATTGATGCCTACACTTTTGAGGTTGAATGTGGCCACATTAACGCCAAGCTGATTTTCTTGGTCCCTGCAGCGGCAGTGAAAGCATCCTAACACTTTCAATTTTGCCAACAGCGTACTGGGAACACTTGGGTTTCCGGAAAGGACACGTGAGGGAAAACAGAAAGACTGGGGATATCTTGCATATCTTTGGGAACTTTCAAATGGTTCTCAGTGGACTTAGAACAGAGCAAGTTGAAAGCAGGTGTGAATTAACATTTAATGCGTTATTCTCAAGAGCACAGAGTGTGTCAAATCCCACCCATTCACAAAGGTTCAACGGAATCTGGAATTTTGGATCTGAAAGAAACATTGAGGATCATGAAGTCCCTTTATTTTACACACGAGGAGACTGAGACCAGGGAGCTTACATGATTTTTTTCGGAGATCGCAGAGCTAGAGAGGGGCAGAGCCAGGACTGGCACCTGGGCCCCCTGACTCCTGACTGCCAATCCACCCCAGGCTACCCCAGGGCTGATGCCCAGTTGTAAGTGGGACCGTTAAATTCTTATGTAATATGGGAAGTTTGGCTTCTGAGAAGCTTTTAAATGCTCCCCTTACTCTCAGTAATGTTCTTAGATTGCTGCCTAGAAGATTAGCATGGTTTCTTGTCTACGCCGTGTCTATACAATTAATACATTTCAACGGTTTCGTGCAAAACACCACAGGATGGGGTGAACAGAGGCCGTTCTTTTCTTTTGTTGCCAGTGCTGGCTGGCCTTGTCAAGAAAAAGAAAGAGAAAGAAAATTATAGAGCTGCCCAGGAACAAAAACAAGAGAAAAAATAGAAATAAACACATGTGTTAAGAAGTGGTCAATGTGTGTTATTTTTATAATGAACACTGTAAAGATCCGGGCCCTCGTTGTCTGTTTTCCTAGGCCTTGCAGATGAAAGGTGCTTGATGCATATTCCACAGCTGCAGAGGAGGTTAGATGACAGGCCGAAGGTCACGCAGCTACTTGACGGCAGACCCAGAACGAAAACCCCATTCTTTGCTCTTTCCACCTCACTCTTATTTTCTCTCCCTTTTCACATACAGCATGATAATGACCATAATAGCCTTCCCTGTATATTGGTAACAATGCCGGCAGTGCAAAAGCCCCGTGACTGGAAGAAGAAAAATTAAAACGCAGGCCTCCTGGCTCCTGGTGTACGTGGAATCCCACGCGGTTTCCTCAAGGCAGTAAATGCTGTATGTTTGACTTGTGGAGATGTATTTTGCAGGCAGCGTGGCTTCCTGGGAATAAAATGAGCCTTTTTTTTAATAGGCCCTGAGAATCCCATCTTCCTATACCCGAAGCATCTACCTTAGGTCATTAAAAGTTAGCTGCTTGTCCGTTTGAGCTCGGTACCCACCATGCTGAGGAAAGCACGCAGGCTGATGTCGGAAAAGCAAAGTCAGAACCGCCTCCCTGGCTATACCTCCCTCGTAAGCCAGCAAGTCCACACGGCAGAAATGCCGCAGATGTTCACCGAGGATGTTTGCAGCAGGGGGGGCTCTGACAGCCGAAAACCAGAAGCTCCCTAAACAGCCACCCCTAGTAGCATGGGCAAAGACATCGTAGGATGTTCTTATGGGGGGAATGCTACTCGACAGTGAGAATGAATGGACCCCACCGCAGGCATCACCGTGGATGGAGCTCCCAAACGCAGTGAATGCAAGAAGCCAGACCCCAAAAAACAGGCTCAAGTACATTGTCTCAGGCCGCTTCTCTGAAGCACAGAAGCAGATATAACTAACCTGTTGCTAGGCTGGGATAGTGCGCCCACGGGTCAGGTGAAGGGCGGTGGCTGGGAAGGGGCAGGAGGGGCTTCTAGCAGCATTCTGCGTCTCGACCCACGAGCGTGTTCCTTTGTGAAAATCCATCGCATGGGGCACGGATGCTACACGCTTGTGCCCTGACCTGTATGCGTGTTACTCTTCAGCATAGAATTCAGTTTTTGAAAACCGCCTTCCTCAGAACAGCCAGGAGATCTAACTGTGCGCCTCCTCCCGCCCCGCCCCCCGGCCCTCCTTGTCCTATCGTTTCAGCAGCTGCAGCCGCCACAGCTACCCCGGCAGCACCTCCAGCGGCCCCGCAACCCGTACCCAGTGCAGCAGGTCGCCCAGTTTCAAGGTGAGGCCGGTGCACACCTCTGCCATTGTATCCCTTCCAGTGGGCAAGTGTAAGTGAATGCAGAGCCAGTGACAATGCCACGGCTGCTGTGTTTGTGTCCAGGTAACATTAAAAATCTTTAAGAACTGATGGTGCCAACCAATCAGAATCCCAGGCGTTAACCTTTGGGTCACTGGGGCCCAGAGAGGTCCTGGTGGGCCCGGGGCAGGGGCGGGGTGGCGGTGGGAGTGAGACTGGAGCAGCCGTTCTTTACCAAAGGTACGGAAGTTATTTCGGGGGTTTAACAACCAGCAAAGACATCCAGGCACCAACTGACCTAATGTCAGCCCTGTTTAAGTCCGGATCGTCATCTCAGTGGCCATGGCGAAGAGCGGGGGGAATCCCGTGTCACATCTTTCTAGCTAATCCCAGCAGGTCACCTGACCAAAGCCCTCACTTCCAGCAACCGAAGTAAAAGGATCTGGCTTTCGGCAACCACTAATCTCTGCTGAACATAGAAGACAAATAGGGACTTGAGTTTGATTGGACTTTCTTGATCCTGCCGCCCTTTGCACAAATCCTCAATCATGGCCCCAGGAGTAATGGGTGCACTGTTTGTCTGGCGTTGCCATTCCTCTGTAAAGTAGAAGGTCCACTCAAATATCAATCCCTTCCGTCTCTAACAGAGAGAGCCCCTGTGGGTCTTGTATGGGGTGAAGGATGAGTCTGAGGACCCTTCCCAATCTCATCCACAGGCGTTTTCAGGGGGCCACAGGGGTCATGAAGCAGCAGAAATCCTAATTCCTGTCCTCTGTCCTTTCTGAAGACCTAGATCAATGCATCCTAACTTCCCAAATGTTACCTATCGCTTTGACAATCTGCCAAAAGCTATGAAGCCCCTTGTACAGAAATATCCATATATATAAATAAATACAAATTTTGTGGATCATTTCACAAGTGTTACCCTTTTCCATAGACGGTGGGTGAAAATTTTGTGATCTAGGGTAGACTTTTTCAGTCTTTGGGTTGCAACACTCAAGTAGGTTGAGAAGATAATTGGCCACAACCAACATTTTTTAACGAAATAATAGGAATGATTGGAGTGTATCATAATTAAGGCAACTTTTGTTTCTGTCCTAAACCCACATGTGTATGTACTGTGAGTTGTGGCTTAAAGAGTCTGAAAGCCGCTGATGTTCACGGCCAGATCTCCCTGAAGATTGCCTGTGGACCCCCTGGGGCTTGAGCCGCCATCACCCCCTCCCATCCCTGGGACATTTATATCACTTCAAATCCCTTTGGACTCGACACAGGGAAGGACAAAGGGAATTGTTCTGTGCACTAAATTAGTGCCAATACTCTTTGAAGAATTCTGTTTCTCACTTGGTCAATGGTGCGGAGGAGTGGGAAATAGTCACGTTACATGTGTAGTTTTTGTCGCAGACTCGGAGCCCTCTTTTGTACCTGTGGTTCTCAGACTTGAGCCTGCATCAGATCACCAGCACAGCTGGTTCAAAACAGAAGCCCGCCCTCACCCCCGGAGTCTCTGATTCAGTAGGTCTGGAGCAGGGCCTGAGAATTTGCATCTCTAACAGGTTCCCCAGAGTTGCTGTTGCTACTGGCCCAGGGCCATACTTTGGGAACTGGTGCTTTATATTATGAACTAATTTAAACCATTAAATCTGGTAAAGCTGGTATTGTGTCCCTTGAGTTTTCTAGGTTCATAACTCATGTATTATTTTTTGGCATACAGGGACCCACCAAAATTTAATAACTCCTCTATGTTATGAGTTATTCTGAATGGTTTGGGTCCAATTTAAAAGTTCTACTCTTTGAACTTTTCTAAAACCCCAAATCACAGGTAATCAACCTAAAAAACTTAGCTACACTTAGGCTAAACAACCAGTGACATTTTAGGGTTCCTAAGCTGGTTGATATGATAATTTTTAAATTTTTCTTCTGTATTTTCATGTACTTTACTGACATCCTAGATATCATAATGTTATGTATCTGGGAAAATAGCAAATTGATAGATAAAAAAATATTGTCCTTGGAGAGAAGTTCTGTTAGGAATAACTTGTCTGAGGCCTACAGGTCCACTGACCACTACAGTTTTCAAAGGTTTTAAAGACGAACTTTCTCTTACTGAGTTCTGTGTCTCCGGGCAATGTTACATGCCTAGGGGAAAAGCTTATTTTACATAAATATAGACTTCTTGTGAGTGAAAATAGAACACAGACCCTTTTAGGGAAAAAATTGCATGTTACCGTCTCTGTTTGAATATGGAAAATTTTCTTTGACGTTGTGGTGTTAACCAACAGACAAGAAAATTAATTTGACTACAGTATCTCACAGTAGTATCTGTTTTAGACAAAAATAAAAAAGAAGAAAAAGTAGTCTGTTGTTTAACATATGTAGTTGTCAGATAAAGACAAGTTAATTCTTTGAAGGCATTTGAATTTTTTTCCTTTGTATATTTAAAATTACCCAAGTTCATAAAACCAGATTAATATGAGGTATTTTGTTTTTCTTAGGTTGAAAATATGGTGCTGACTGCTGATATTAAAAGGTCTTTTTTTTTTTTAATAAGAATTACATCTGGATAGTGTAGTCATTGACACCAAGTAAAACTAAAGGTTGGCTTGGATTAATGGTTCAATACTTCTTAAGAGGCACTGCAGCATTTTTGCCCTCTAAAGAAAGGAAATTATTTCTCATTCACAGAATTAGTCCAGTCAATATCTAATCCCTCAACATATTTATTCTAAGTTACAACAAAAAATGTCCGAAATATGAAAGTCCTTTCATCTGTTTCCAGCAGCCTGTTTATGTAATTTGGGTCTATCCAATCAATCTCTGAGTCAGCAATATTTTTCCCTTAAATTTTTTTATAAGCAACTCAATAACCCATTTCACCACAGTTGATCAGACTGGCCATGTAGTCAATACAGATTTAGTTGTTAAGGTCACAAAGCTTCATAACAAGATTGCAAGTTGCAATATATACCACCATCCAGTGTTTAATCAGGAACTTTTCTTTAAAATTCCACTTAGATACAATTAAGCTCAAAACAAAAAACTGAAACGCTTCTAGGGATCTCCCCCAGGTCTTTCTGGTTTCCCCACAGTAACCGTTTCATTTTTCAATGCAGCATGATATTGATCTCAAGCCACAAAAACTTGTCATAATCAAAATTCCCATAATTTTCTTTCTTAAAGAAAGAAAGAAAATATGGAGACATATTTGCTGCCCAGAAATCAATAACCCCATCAGGAAGACAAAAACACACTTCAGTTATCTGCCAAGGTGCCAGGCTTAACAAGGTTACACTATTCTCACCTGGTTTCTCATCCAGGTTCCAGGTAGGATCAAATTTGCTTATAGTATCGATTGGCTCCCATGCTGTGCCTTTATTAAATGTCCAGGAAAAAAACTATTTTTCTTTTTTTCATAGACTTAATCATCAGCAGGGACACAGAAAAATCCATTTCTGTGCACCTCCTAGCCCTTGACAACATTGACATGTTCTAAGGGTGACATTTCTATTCTCTTGACTGGTTTAGAAATTTCCCGGAAACATGTAAAGAAGGACTCACTCAAATGTCTAATTAGAGTTGAGTGACTTGGCACTGATATTCTGGTCAACTTTTAAGCAGCATCATTAAAACTGCCTTAGTGGTCATTGCTGATTTGAAGGAGTGGCCTTTGTTGGAGAAATGCATAAAGTTCATTGCCAAGTAGCAAGTAGGAGGATGATTTCTTTTTCTAACTCAGGAAGCTGGCCAGTTTGCACTGACATATTATGATTCAGAGAATCTGGAGCATGTGGAAGTCTACAGAGTGGATCTAAGAAATGTCCCATCTGTCGAAATAGCTTCTTAGCAGAAGTGATAGCCTTTAACCTCTCAAATCCTACTCAAGTCTGAAGGGAAATTAGCCTAATGGTCTTTATTGATCGTATTCTCTACTGAACCATATTCCACTTCACAGATAGGATATGCAAAGTGATCAGCTATTTCTGCCTAATTTAGCCCAGGAGGTGAATTTCCGCTCACCTCCAAAAAGATGGTATCTTAGTGGTTGAGGATGGCATCACATCAAGACGGGTGAGAAACGATTTGTTTCTGAAATGTGAACACAAATAATATCAGGGTATATCAAATAGAAAAGTCAACTACAAAAGCCTGTGTACTGCATGGTCCCAGTTTTCATGTGTCTATTTATATATTAATGTAAGTTAGCAGTGGTCTTCTCTGGATGATGGGAATGACTTTAATTTTCATCTTTATGCTTTTCACTATTTTCCAAACTTTTTACAATCAGCATATGTTACAGTCAGAAAAATAATACTCTGGTTTTTTGAAGGATTTATTACGAGTAGCTCCTTTCATCTAAAAGAATTTTGTCAGTCCCAAAGAAAAGTCCAGCAACCTGTTACCACGCATTGCTTGTAGAGATGAGTGAACGGGTCTGTCCTTTTCTCCCTGCAGGGTCTCCCCAGGACGTCGCAGCCGTGAGAAGCCAGGCGGCCCTCCAGAGCATGCGAACTTCACGGTTGATGGCACAGAACGCAGGCATGATGGGAATGGGACCCTCCCAGAACCCAGGGACAATGGCCACAGCAGCCCAGTCGGAGATGGGCCTGGCCCCTTACAGCACCCCACCTGCCAGCCAACCGGGAATGTACAATATGAGCACAGGAATGACCCAGATGTTGCAGCACCCAAACCAAAGCGGCATGAGTATCACACACAGCCAAGCCCAGGGGCCGAGGCAGCCCACCTCGGGGCAAGGGGTTGGGATGGTGAGTGGTTTTGGTCAGAGCATGCTGGTGAACTCGGCCATTACCCAGCAGCACCAGCAAATGAAGGGGCCGGTCGGCCAGGCCTTGCCCAGGCCCCAGGGCCCGCCGAGGCTGCAAAGCATTATGGGAACGGTCCAGCAGGGAGCACAGAGCTGGCAACAGAGGAGCCTACAGGGGATGCCCGGGAGGACTAGTGGAGAATTAGCATCATTCAACAACGGCGCCAGCTACCCACTGCAGGCTGGCCAGCCGAGGCTGACCAAGCAACACTTCCCGCAGGGACTGAGCCAGGTGGTGGACGCGAACACTGGCACGGTGAGAACCCTCAACCCAGCTGCCCTGGGTCGGCAGATGATGCCACCGCTCCCGGGGCAGCAAGGCACCAGCCAGGCCAGGCCCATGGTCATGTCTGGCCTAAGCCAGGGCGTTCCCGGCATGCCAGCGTTCAGCCAGCCCCCGGCACAGCAGCAGATGTCCAGTGGCGGTTTTGCCTCAAGCAGCCAGAGCCAAGGCTACGAGCGGAACCCCCCTCAGGACATGTCATACAATTACAGTGGCGACGCCGCTGGGGCATCCTTCCCCAGCCTCTCGGACAGTGCCGATCTCGTGGACGCCATCATCAAAGGTGGGCCGGGGGAGGAGTGGATGCAGGAGCTCGATGAATTGTTCGGAAGCCCCTAGTCAAGAGGGGCCCCGGCAGCCACAACCCTAGTGGTTAAAGCTTCAACCGTGAAAAAGAAACAGGATGTTGCCTCATCCTTGTTTTTTTGTTTATTTGACCTGCGTAATCTGAGCAAAACTGCAGCCGGCTGACAGTGGAAGATCCAGGTGCCAATCCACAGCCCCGCTGGGGCCTCATTTCACCTGATTTTCACACAGCAATCAAGACAGACGCCCTGCGAATCCCGCTGCGAGAGAGGGGGACGCACCAGAGACAGGTGGGGAAGATGCTTCTGTAGCCCCTCTGCTTGGCCCTCCCTGTGATCGTCCGGCCCAGCAAGAGCCGCTCTGGCCAAGACAGACTGCTGCCCGACGTGAGGTGGCCGTCAGCCCCTCCTGGCCCTGGTCCAGAGTCTGTAGCTTTGGAGACACAAAGGAGAGAGAGCCTGGGACTGAGAGTCCCACGGAGCCTGCTGGGTGGTGGCACAAGCCAAGAGCACACGTCAGAAGCGCGCTGAACTCCGGCTACAAAGAGATGTCAGGCTTCAAGACATGCTATATGGGTCTGGAGGGTAGGTGCAGAGAACAGTGAGATGTCACAGGAAGACACAGGCTCCTACAGGCCTGTCTCCTGCCTGTGATGACCCTCAGGAATTTTAGAGCCATTGCCTCACAGGGGCATGGAGAAGTGAAGGGGCATAGAGCGTGGAGAAGGATCCTGGCAGTCCTGGGCGGGCAGCCCTCTGCTGGTGACCGGGGTGGCCGTCACTCTGCGGAGTTGAGCTGGCGCCTCCTGAGGACCCGATAGGACCCGATACATCTTGGCAGTTCCCATCTACTCCCGGAGGCCGAGGACGGAGAGGCCCAGGCTGGACGCTGTGTGTCTGCTAGCATGGCCGCCTTTCTCCCCGGTCCCTGCCCTTATTCCTCCTTGCCTCTACCCCAGCCTGCCTTTGCTCCTCCTTGCAGACTAGCCAAGAAGAAATGAAGCTTTTGTGTTTAGGGAGCCCGGGCAGAGGGAAAATAGGTGCAAGAAGAACTTAGACAATGCCTGAAATGCAAAGGCGACACTGGAGTTTTCTTTCTCTGCCTGGAACTGAGCGGGCCACGCGATGCTTCTGGGACACCAGGGAGGACTGGCCTTGACATCGCTGGCTCTGGCTCCCTTTGGGAAAATCCTAGGGGTGAGGCTCTAAAATCAGCCTGGCCCTTCATCCCTACTCACCAGAAAGACAAATCTCAAACCCTGAAAGTTGAGGAACTGAAAAATCAATTGCTCCACTTCGCACATTTTGATAACGAAAAGGAAGCAGGTATGGTTCCTTTCCTGTGGGCAAAGTGATCCACTCCTGAAGTTCTGTACAGCCGTTCTCTTTGTAATTCACTCAAATCTGCCCTAACTGAAGTCTGTCTGAAGGGATCCACAACCTCCACTGTCGTAAAGCTGATCCCATCCGTCCTTTCCTCCCCTCCCGCTGTCATGTTTTGGAGGCCGCATGGCATAACCATTGTCCTAAGTGAGTGAGAGTGGCGTGAGCTTTCCTCCCGCCACCCCCTCCCTCCGCGTCCAAAAGGCAGGCTCCCTTCTGCGCACTCACGTGTTAACTCGCCACACCAGAGCCCCAGCCCAGCCACGGGAGCCGGACTGGCTGTACTGGGGGCGGGTCCTGGGAAGGAAGGGGGTTCGAATGAAGAGCTGGGGCAGAGGGTGCAGAGAGGCGGCAGGCAGGCAAACACTGGCCTTGACTTGCTCGCCAGGTACCAAGGTCATAGCCCTACTCAGCCAGGGGCAGGATGGAGAACAAGTGGGCCACTCCTGGGAAGAGGTGCTGGGTGGCAGGCTGACTGTGAACTCCCTGTGTGGGGAGGGACACTGCCAGGGAAACTCTTGGGTGGAAACAGATGAAAACCAAAAACAAACAGAAGAAAGTAAACAAATGAGAAGACACAGAATATATAATTACCTTTTTCTGAAAGGTACAGGAAGTAAATGTATAAGAAATGATGAGAAACTGGAGGTGGCTGACGGAGGGGGAGGGGCTCTCCATGCTCTTTTTAAAGCTTCCTCCAAATGCTCAGTACTGGGACCAACGACATAGAGAGGTAGATTTTAACAAGGTGGTTTTGTTTTGTTTTTTCTTTTTACTACGGTGCTGATGTATATGTAATGTCTAAAAAAAAAGTTATTTGTAAATAAGTTTTTACAATATGACAGATATCACTGGGTCTACTATCTGTAAAAAATATACATATAAATATATATATACTGTTTGTTTAAAATAGAGTATTTTTATTTCATTCCTTAACTCATCATCCCAGCAGTGGTATTGCACTTCAGATGACATCATATTACTAATTTGTACTGTATGACCTATGGCAACTTCCTCCATTTGATTCAGATTTTTCTAGTTTTCTGTTTTTACTTTGTACATTGAGCATTGCTTATTTCCTTTTAAGAAATGTACAGAACTCTGAAATGTAGAAATGATGTTGACATACCACTTTTAAAGAAAAAAACAAATAAAAGATCATTATCTGAACCAATCCAAAGTTGAGTTTATTTTAGAACTGTCACTGGAGCTCCAGCCTTAGTTAAGCAGATGGATTATGCCTGGGTTTTAATTGATTAACTGCAGTTCTTGTCTCAAAATTTTTATATCATTATTTAAACATTTAAGTAACAGTGGAGATCAATCATTCCCAGCCTTTTTAATTCCACCACGCTATTAAAATGTTCTAAATTTGCACTCCAGGAGATGTGGCAAAGGTAAAAGAAGAGAGTCATCTATGAAAGGAATATACTGAATCCATTTGTAGACTCGGAACCATAACAATTCAAATTCCACCTGGTTCACTCAGAGAACTTGGAAACTGATAGTAAACTTCTTATTTAAAAAGGAAGAAAACTCAAGGAATATACTGGGGGGAAAGTAACGATGGGCCTTGCCCCACTGTGATGAACACTGTCGCTACACACACACACACACACACGCACACCCGTGTGTGGCTGCGTCTCTTTGGAGAACAGCCTGGCTTGGCCAGCACCACCCACAGAGAGTTGAATGTGCTTAGACGTTTACATCCCTCCAGACTGACGTTAGCCCATGACCTGCTGGTGCAGGAGCATGAGAGCCCAGTTAACTTACCTGGACAAACCCTGAGATGGCATTTCTGTTCCAAGGTCCCCTGCAGGATCAGGCAGAGGCTGGGACTTTGCCAGAAGGTGCCCCCTTGCTTGGCTTCCTGCCTTTTTCTGCCCTGTTTCCCCCACTCCCTCAGTTTCCCTCCTGGGAGCCCTTCGGTGACAAATCACACACATGTGAATCCACTCCACTTCTAGAAGACCTGACCTAAGTCTTCCCATCAAACTTTAAAAAGCATGGTAAAGCAACATGTTTCAAAACTGTCTGGGTGAAGCAGAAAAAGAGGCCACAAGAATAGAATAAGTTCATCATCAAAAATAGATCCAAAGCAAAGGTGAGTTTTAATATGTACAAACCAAGAGAAAGAATGAACTTGACTCTGGAAAAAGAGGCCAGCCCTACCCTGTGGTAGGCCACAGGCTGGCTGTGGTTCCAGACCAGCTGACAAATAACACCATGTAAAAAACAGTGTGACACTGGGCTTTGTCCCAGTGATATGGGCGTAGTGACATGAGATCAAAAATGAACTGATTCGCAGGTGGGGATGGGAAGGCTGACAACAGAATAAAAACATGGAGTCTGAGAAGGGCTGAGTACTACTCCTTGTCCTGATGAGTCAAAACCACATATTTTTATTTACTGCACTGGATGGATGGAATACCATTCTCCTTTAAAATGATTTCTTATTTATAATCGTGTTGACCTTTATAAAGTCCCAGCACAGCAAGTGTATAATGGGGAAAGAAGGACAATAAACATCTTTCCAAGAAGTCACTAGGCACTTTCCCCCGTAAGAAGGAGGTATTTTATTGCCGAAAGTTAAGGAACATTCGAAAGCATTAAAGGAACTATTTCTGCCTTTAACCATTCTTTTCAAGGAAGGTTGTATACAGAGAAAAAGGATAAAAAACAAATGACCTGATATTTTTCCTTATTAATGACTTTTTTGGCCACACCTCCTCTATTTCCAATCCTGCAAAGAAAAGTGTGAAAGGAAAAATACCTTGGAAGAGAGCAGGGCTGCTTGTTTGTGTAACCAGTCCTTTATCTTTCTAACTTATTTTTCATTTTAAGTTCTAAGGACATTATATTTCCATGCTGGTGTTCTCTGGACAAGTTACTACAGACACCTGTTTCATTTCATTACAGGCGGAGGTAATTAGGGCAACATTCACGCACTTGGGGCCCAAGTGTCCCTGCCACGTCTAGGACAGCTGCTGGGCCAGAGCTAATGCTACGGCTCTATCCCTACCTCAGATCCCAAGTCAAGGATGCAGCACTCAACATAAAAATCTTCAGAGCTACTGAGAACCTGACTTTAGCTTTTAACTTCGCTTCATATATTTAAACTTGTATGACAATCATTTTCAAACAATCAGAAAAATAAAGAATAGTACAATGAATAACTATACACTTACCAACTTGATTTGATACTTGTTAACACTTCACCATATACGCTTCACATATATATTTTGTGGAACCATTTCAAAGTAAGCTATACACGTGCAGTCACTTTACCCCTCAACCTCCCAGCATACCTTGCCAAAGAATTAGGGCATTTTCTTTCCTAGACACAACATCATTATCACACCTAACACAATTAATTCCCTAATATCTAATTCTCACTCCTTATTCAAATCGTCCCAAATGTCTCCCATAGCTGTTTTTTTCTAACCAGGATTTGATCAAGGATCCCACGTTGCCATTTGTGTTTTATGCCCCTTAAGGGTATCTTTTAATGCAGAAAAGTTCTTCTCCATCCCTTTGTTTATAACATCGACTTTTCGAGGCAAGGAATCTGATTTCTAAAAATAAAATCAGTCAATTTACTAATATGTAAAAAATATGTATGTCAGATCAGAAACTCACATCTCCCTGGCCAACACGTTTGCTCCCTGTAACCAAATTACAGGAATTAAAATCGTCAAGAGGTTGCCTTGGTGACAATAGAATTGGAACAAAGGAAATAAATTCTATAGTTCAGATATTTTTAAAGATAAAAAGCTTTGATATACCGGTGGGACCATCTTCTTTTTTCCACATGTTGTTTAACCAACTCTGTGTGTGTGTCTTTGTGTGTGTGTGTGTGTGTGTATGTGTTTATAGTTTACGTCTTTAAATAGTTCCAATTTAAATGCAAGATAGAAATTGTTTAAAAATCCTCAAGTGTAAGATTTGGAAAGTTGTGGTTTTTTTCCCACTTCCAAAGGACAATGAGTTTGCAGTAATTATGCTTTACGGTCAAAAATTTGCACTTTACCCCCTGGCGGGACACATTAAATTTAAGTTCTCCATGAAAAAAAAAAAAAAAAAAAATTGCACTTTCTCTTCCTTTATTGTCTTCAATGTGTAAAACAATTAAAATGTCACAATACGAGTCACTATAACTGGCTGAAATACTAAAAAGTAAGAAGACCACAGAATCATAGCATTTTAAAATATTAGCCCCATTTTACCTGAGAAGAAAACTGAGGCAGAGAGCTACACGGCTGTGGTAGCATAGCCAGCAAGTGGTAGGACAGGATTAGTGCTGACTGGCCCTGGAGTCTTCACTTCTGCTGCACGACCTCTACGGTGAGCTGCCTTATCCAGAGTCAAAGAGCCAGTTAGTGGGGGAACTGGGCTGATATCCAGATACCCCGTTCCCAGACTGGTCGTTCTCAGTGTACTCTGGGGTATTTAGCCCAGGTATTTGGGACGCAAGAGGTTGTCGTGTCTTCTCCCCTACTATTTTGGAAATGCTAGTGTTTTAATGCCTTTATTTTTCTCTATTATTCATAGCCTCTGTAACTGCCTTTGTACCCACACACCAAAAAAGGCCCAATAAAAAGTTTCTTGGAGATGCCTACACCAGATTCAAGGCTGTCACACTTTCTTTAGAAAAATTACAGAAAGCTCTTTTCCTGATGCTAAAAAGTTATATATGCTCATAATTCCATTCTCCTAAGGTCCCTGAAGACTCATTCCCATTTTACAGATGAAGAAAGTGAAGAAAGGTCATTTGCCTTTTGCCAGACAGTGACTGCACGTCAGGGTCCAACAGCAGCAGGCCCCCAGCCCTGCATGGCATGGCAAGTGCAGTGGAACCCAGCCTAGGCTCTCCAGCCATGACCATGACCCTCCTTCCCCTGCCCAGGGGCAAGATATTCCCTGAGCACTCTTCTCTGGATGGTTTCTTGAAAATGACACACCTTTTTTTTTTTTCTTTTTCCTTTGTTTGTTACAAAGTCCATTTTCACAGCCAGATGTGTTTTGTGCTGTTAGTTAATGACTCTCTTCTCTGGCTACTTGATGTGTTTGCCTGACTTCCCTCACCAACTGTTGCATTCCTGCAACTAATGAAGTGGGCTCAGATGCCTTATCAGCATCTATCTGGAACTTTCCATCGAGAAGCAGTCTTAGAGGTGAGTGATGGCAGTGGTCCACGGAAAGCCCTAGACACAGACAGGTCAGGCTGCTTTCTCCCTACACCAGCAGTCATGACTTTGGCATGTGCTTCTAAAACCAGGGCTCAACACACTTCCACTGACGCTACGGATCCCCCGCCTCAGAGCAAACTTCAGTTGTTAAACTAACAGGAAAATCTAACGGGAATGTTTCTCCAAAGCCATTTCAAAAAAAGGAGACTTACTTCTTTTAATTGAACAAGTGGCACCATCTAACCTTTAGAGTGGAAACATCTTCTGCAAGCATTTGAGCAAAGGGAGGGGGGAACGTTAGAAGTGCCTCAGTTTCTTGGCAACACTGAAGTCCAGGTATTCATCCAGAAAGCTGCTTGCAATCCCCGGGGTGCCTAGAACAGTCAACAAGGCCAAAAGCCCCAGACTCAACCGGAAACCAGTGATCCTGCGGGCGGATGTGAGAGAGAGAGAGAGGTGATAAATAAACTGGGCTACAGGGATGACCCTGGGGAGCCTGGGGCAGAACTCTCATTGTGGACACTGCCCAGAACTTCCATGTTTTCCCCATTTGAAAATTTTGATTCGTCAGATAAATTAAAGAGGACGCCTAGCCACAGAGGTCAAGCGGCTCCTTTCGAACATTCGAAGGATTATCAAGGCCGGGAGGGATTATTTCCTTGGTAAATTTTGGGAGATAGTGCAAAATGTTTGCAAGGATTTAAAGTGTGGCGGTCAAAAGAGTGCACACTTAGTGTACAGTTTTATCCTTGCAATTTCCTGTCTCACACCTAATTGTGTAGGGCCTAGTGAGACTTGGCCTCAGGCAACATAGATCACTTCTGCCGTCATAGCCATAAGTGCTGTATTACTCTCAGGAACAGGAAGCTAATATAGGCTCCATCCTGCTACTTTTTGTCTAAACACACAATTCTTGGGTGTTCCTTACCTTTTTTTTTAGCAGCTTCTGAGTATCCCCAGAAATACTGGGACGGACATATATGTACACCAGACTTGTCTGGTGTACTTGTCTAAGTATCAAAAACTACAGAGAAAAAAAATAGAAAAGACACAGAACATGATGGCAGCCTCTCAAAATGCGGTGTGAAAGTTGACAATACTCACAGAACGTGTATCTGACAAAAGACTTGTGTGCAGAACTCTGGCAATTCAATAATGAAAGAAAAACAACTTAGTGTTTTGAATGGGCAAAATATTTGAATAGAAAATTCACATAGCAAGATAAACAAATGTACCAATATGCACATGAAAATTTTTTCAACATTATTCAACATCATTCAATATCAGCAAAACTGCAATTTAAAACCACAATGAGATGACACCACTTGCACACCCACCAGAATGGCGAAATATTAAAAAGACTGAAGCATAAAATATTGGGGGTGTTGGAATCTCATACATTATTTGTGGGAATGCAAAATGGTACAGCCGCTTTGGGAAAAGTTCTGGTAGTGTCTTATAAAACTAAACATTACTTTTTGACCCAGCAATTCCTTCCTTTCCTGTGTATTTACCCAAGAGAAATGAAAGCACATGTCCATAAAAAAAACTTGTACAGAATGGTCATTGCAGCTTTATTCATAATAGCCAAACACTGAAAACAGCCTGGAAATCTATCCACAGGAGAATGGATAAACAGTGATAACCATACAATGGAACCCCACTGGCCATGAAAAGAAACAGACAACTTGCAACAAACAGCATGGTGAATCTCAGAAATATTCTGCTGAGTGAATGAAGCATTATGCAAGAGTACATACTATGATTCCAATTATAGAAAGTTCTAGAATGGACAAAACTAAACTATGATTTTAAAAAATCAGAGCATTGTCTGCCTCTGAAAGGGACTGGGAAGGACCGGAGGAAACTTTCTGAGTGGTTGTCATGTTCCGTATCTTGATAGGGCTTTGAGTGACACAGGTGTATACACTTGTCAAAACTCATCGGATGGTACACTTAAGATTCGTGCATTTCACTAAATACAAATTTTACCTAAAAGAAATGTAAAGTGTGGGGTTCTGTTCTGCCATCCAGTCCAATGAAAACTCTCAATATCTTCCCTACACTAGAGACCCTCTGTCTTCCTCGACACTTCACAGATGTAAATTGCCAGAGCCCTCTTATAAACACAAGAAGTCTGTCTGTGGGACTCTGATATGCTGGATAAAATGAAATTCATTATTTTATTAGGTCATAAACATTTTTTTTGGCTTCTACTATATACCAGGTATTATTCTAAGGATTGGAGTTAGCTGTGAAAAAGATACAAGCTCCCTGCCCTTATGGAGTTTATCATCAAAGACAGACAACAAAGGGGAAAACAAGAAGAAAAAGAGACTTGAACGTGCTGTGAAGGAAATGAAGGAGGATGGGCCGCCAGCAACTGGAGGAGGCCGCCTTTAGGAAGGGTCAGGGAAGGCCCCTGTGAGGGAATGACGCTTGTGCTGGGCCCTGAACGGTGAGAACGAGGGGGCCCAGCAAACAGCAGGAGGAGAAAGGGTGGAAGGGCCACCTGGCCTCTGAGGAAGGGGAGAGATTCTGAGCACGCTGCGGTTTAGAAACTCTCTATCTAATCCATTACTCCCACAAATCCAACGGGAACTGTTCAAGGCAGTTAATAGGCAACCTACTCTGGATGAGAAAGAGTGCAAATTACAACAAGATACCCAAGAAATCCTTTCCTGATAGGCGGTCGGCCTCATTCAGCCCATCACAGGGAAATCCAAAGGTTCAAGTGGCAGAGGCCGAGTCCCATTAACAAAAGGCACTTTTGTTATTATTTGTGAATGTGGTCTCACCTGACAAGGACCTGCCGCCTTCATTCTTGCCCTTAAGGGATAAAAACGTAAGTTGGAACAAAGTTAAATCATTCTCTAGAGGACATTTTAGCTGAAATTTCTCAGTTGACAGTAAAAATTACAAGAGGGGAGGTGATAGGGTTGCCTTTAAAAACCAGCTAGATTTGGGGTTATTTAAATCGTAGCAATCAAGTGTCAAACCCAAATGAGGCCACGGAGAGTTATCAGAAAGAAAAAGGGATTGAATTTCTCCAAATAAGGTAGCTGATGCTAGTCTGAGCTCCCGTGAAAGGGGCGGGCAGAGTTTGGGTAAAGCCCTCAGCTCACCAAGGATACTCCATTCAAATGGAAAGCAGATGTTTATAGAGTTTCTACATACAGTAGTAGCAGCACTACATCCTTGGAAACTCTTAACAAAAAGTACATGGGTTGTTGGGTCAAATACCTATAAACCCTGCTCTGTACTCAAAAGCTACTTTTCTCCTACATTGGGAAATGTTAAGTTGGACAAACGACTTAACCTCTCTGTACTTCAGTTTCCTCACCTGTAAAGCAGGAATGAATTACAGACCCTGCCACAGAGGAAGATAAATCCTACATATGAGATAATACGTGCATGACACTTAAAAACTGTACCTGGCACAAAGTAAGTATTCAATAAATATTAGCTATAATTATTAGGGTGAACTGTTAATTCTGTGTTCTGTTCCTGCAAATAAATTAGAATTTAGCGTATTAGATTTGAAGACAAAATCGCATGTCATATTCATTCTGGATTCCCCCACGTACAGTTTGTTCCAAGTTTTTAAAAAATCACTGAATTAAATTGGAATGACGCCAAAGTTAGCCTATCTGCAGCACAGTGTTCTTTGATGCAAACAGACAGTGCTTATTTTGTTTAAAACAACTTCCAGGATCAGTAGATGTCTGGTTGTGTATCTGCTGTTTAATAGTTGTAAAGACCATAGTCGTCATTAAACTTACCTTGGTTGAAATACCATCCAGCCATCCACAATGTAATCATAAATATTGGGTAAAACTCCACACAGTTTTGTCTGCAGGAAGAAAACAAAGATGTGGGTTATTTTATGAAAAAAACTATACATCAAAGCAGTGAGTTTTCATCTATAGGTAAATGTCCACCCTCTTCTTACAAAAATAATTATAAGAATTAACCTAAAGAGCATAAATGTCCTTACAGGTAAAATTAGTCTTTCAAGGTGGGACTCAAACATTTTTTTAAACCTCAGAGCAGGGCTAAGAATCACTCTCCTACGTGTAAGTTGCCAGCAATAGAAATGAAGTGTAGCTCTTTTCCAAAAGACAGGCCCGGAGATGGTCCTGATTCCGAGCCTAAAGATCATTCTGTATCTTATCTAAATAACCCAGAAAATAACTCAATTCATATTAAATGGATTTCTTCCCCAGAATTCCCTTGCATCTATTGCCTTCCATTTGAGCTCCTCAGCACATTAAAAACGGTTTTTAAATAATTCCCCTAAAGACTCCTGAAATAAATGAATGAGCGTATTTCATTCCCATTTTATGGAGGAAAAAAAGCTAAAGACTGAGAACCCAAGCTGATGGATGCCTTGCAGAGAAACAGAGGTAGTCTGTGTCATCTCCAGATTCCAAAGCTCTGTCCTAATGTCAAGTCAAATAGCTTCTATTCATAGAAGACTTGGATGGAAAATTTGACACTATTTTAAGCGAAAGGGAATGCTTCTCTGGGAACTATAATTAATTCATCTGCACCTAGCAAAAGGAAAAAAGATGAACTATATTCATCTTCCTTCCTGTGCTACACCCCCAAGTGATCTTGGTTAGGTTGGCTGAGCTCTTTCCTGACAATATCACAACCAGAAAAAAAACTTTAATGTAATTCGCAATGAGGTCTTGAGTTGATCCTGGTGGAAGAGTCATAGTCTACAGGATTAGAAATGATCCTACATCCTTCCTTAAGCTGTAAAGCTTAAGTATGTAAGGTTATGAGGCAATTGACCCAGAAACAGTTGATTCTGGTTCTTGAAGGCTGAGTCTTCTAACCCAGGTCACCATGAATGATTCTTCCTTTTTTTTCTTCTTTTTTTCGCTTTTTTTTCTCTTTTCTTTCTTAATGAAAAAAAAAAGTGTTTTGTTTTCTTTTCTTTTGTGACCAAGATGGTGACATGGGAGGCTCTTAAACTTCCCTCCTCCCACAGATGCACTGAATGTACAGATACACACAGAGCAATTCCCGCTGAAAGAAATCCAGAAACCAGCTGAATGACTCCTACACATCAGGCGAATAAGAAAATAGCCACACTGGCAGTTCCCTGGTGGTCTAGTGGTTAGGATTCCAGACTTTCACTGTCGTGGCCCAGGTTCAATCTCTGATCAGGGAATTGAGATCCTGCAAGCCGTGTGGCATGGCCAAAAAAAAAAAAAAAAAAAAAAAAAGTAGCCACACTGAAATAAGTAGGAGAAGCTGAGACACACTCTAATTATAAACACCACCCCTAGCATAGCACCATACATTCAGGAGAAAATCCTCAACCCCCAGCTTCTCCCTGAGGAGCAAAGGGTTTAGATTGCATATCTAGCACCCTAACTTTTAAGACTTCCACCTGAGGGCTGGGTCCCCAAAACACCTAGTTCTGCAAGCCAATGGGGCTTGCATCCATGAGACTCACAGGACTATAGCAAACATAAAAGCAATTCTTAACAGAGCACACGAACACTCAGTACAGCTAAGCCTCCAGGGCTCAGTGCAGAGGGAGCAGGCAAAAACTCCTGTCTCCAGTCTTTCTCTAGAAAGGGTTTGACTCCATACTTTACAAGCTGATGCCTGGAGACCCAGCTTCTAGTTCAGCACATATCCAAGGGCTAGCTGAGATCCTCTCTGGAGCCCAGGGGAGCTCATGGGCACTTCTCTTGCCTACTTCCTTCAATTTGCTCCATTGATAAAACCAGATTGCCAGCATCTGTCTGGAAGGAGTCTGTACACACATCTGGCACCCCAGCTTTTGCAGCTTCTCTCTGAGGGACCGGCCTCCAAATCACCTAGCTCTAATAGCCAATGAGGCTTGCATTCACAAGTCTCACAGGACCATAGCAAACAAAGAAGCAATTTTGAACTTTGTAAGCCAGAAGGGAGTGGGAAGATATACTCAAAGTGCTGAAAGAAAAAACTGCCAACGAAGAATACTCTACCCTGAAAAGTTGTCCTTCAAAATTGAAGAGATAAAGAATTTTAGAAACAAAATCTGACGGAGTTCATCACCACTAGACTTGATATAAGAAATGTTAAAGCAAGGTCTTCAGAGAAAAACAAATACCGTATGATATCACTTACATGTGGAATCTAAAAATTTACAACAAACTAGTGAGTATAACAAAAAAGAAGCAGTCTCAGAGATATAGAGAACAAATTAGTCATTACCAGTGGGGGAGGGGGCAATAGAGGAGTGGGGGAGTGGGAAGTACAAACTACTGGGTGTAAGATAGGCTCAAGGATGTTTTGTACAACATGGGGCATACAGCCAATATTTTGTAACAACTGTAAATGGAAAGTAACCTTTGAAATTTTTATTTAAAAATTAATAAAAATCCTGACATATGTAAAAACTATAGGTCCTCAAGTTGAAATGAAAGGATGCTAATTACTAATATGAAAATATATGAAAGTATAAAACTCACCAGTAAAGGTAAATATATAATTTAATTCAGAATTCTCTCATATTGCAGTGATGGTGGGTAAATCACTTACAACTCTAGTATAAAGGTTAAAAGACAAGAGTATTAAAAACAAAACAATAATAATTTGTTAATAGCTATACAATATTAAAAAATATAAATTTGTGCATCAAAAACATAAAATGGGGAAGAACTGTAAAAATATAGAGCTTTTGAATGCATTCAAAGTTAAGTTGCTATCTGCTTAAGATGGACTGTTATAAATATAAGATGTTTTATGTAAGCTTCTTGGTAACCACAAAGCAAAAGTCTATAGTAAAATTTTAAAAAAAGTCTATAGTAGATATACAAAAGATAATGAAAAAGGAATCAAAGCATAGCACTATAGAAAATCATCATATCGCAAAGGAAGAGAGCAAGAAAGGAACAAAGGAATTACAAAACAGCCAGAAAACAATTAACAAGATGTCAATAGTAAGTTCACACCTATCAGTAATGACTTTAAATGTAAATGAACTAAAGTCTCCAATCAAAAAACACAGAGTGGCTGAATGGATAAAAAAATATAAGACCCAACTATATGTTGCCTACAAGAGATTCAGATAAAATAGACTTTAAGCCAAACACTTTAACAAGAGATAGAGATGGTCATTACATAATGATAAAGGGATCAATTCATCAAGAAGATGTGACAAGTGTAAATATTTATGCACCCAACATTAGAGCACCTAAATATATAAAGCAAATATTAACAGATCTGAAGGGAGAAACAGACAGCAATACAATAAGAGTAGGAGACTTCAATACCCCACTTTCAACAATGAATAGATCATCCAGATGGAAAATCAATAAGGAAACATTGGGCTTAAACTACACATTAGACCAGTAGACCTAACAGACATATACAGAACATTCCATTTAACAACAGCAAAACAGACATTTCTTCTCAAGTGCATATGGAATAGGATAGATCAAAAAATAAATAAAATTAAGAATATTGAAATCATATCAAGCATCTTTTCTGACCACAATGGTATGAAACTAGAAATTAATTACAAGAAGAAAACTGGAAAATTCATATATATGTGGAGATTTAAAAACATGCTCTTGAACACGAGTCAAAAAAAAATCAAAAGGGAAATCAAAAAATATCTTGAGACAAATGAAAATGGAGACACAATATACAAAAACTTATGGAGTACAGCAAAAGCAGTTCTAGAGGGAAGTTTATAGTGACAAACACCTACATTAAGAAAAAAAGAAAGATCTCAAATAAACAACCTAAATTTACATTTCAAGGAACTAGGAAAAGAAGAACAAACTGAGCCCAAACTTAGTAGAAGAAAGGAAAAAGCAAAGGTTACAGAAAAAATATGAAATAGAGACTAAAAAGACAAAAGATCAATGAAACTAAAAACCGATTTTTTGAAAAGGTAAGCAAAATTTACAAAACTTTAGCTAGACCAAGAAGAAAAAAAAGAAGACTCAAATAAATAAAATCAGAAATGAAAGAGGAGACATTGCAATTGATCACACAGAAATACTAAGGATCATAAGACACTATATGACCAATTATATACCAACAAAGTAGACAACCTAAAAGAAATGGATAAATTCCTAGAAATATACAACCTACAAAGTCTGAAACATGAAGAAATAGAAAATCTGAATTGACCAATTACTAGTAAGGAGATTGAATCAGTAATCAAAAACATCCTGACAAAGAAAAGACCAGGACCACAACTGGTGAGTTCTACCTAATACTGAAACAACAACTAATACCATTCCTTCTCAAATCCTTCCAAAAAATACAAGAGGAGAGAACACTTTCAAATTCATTTTGTGAGGCCAGCATTACTGTGATACCAAAGCCATTACTGTGATATCACAGCATTACTGTGATACCAAAGGACATTACAAGAAAAGAAAATTATAGTTCAATATCCCTGATGAACATAGATGCAAAAATTCTCAACAAAATTTTAGCAAACTGAATTCAACAATATATTAAAAGGATCATACACCACGACTGAGTGGGATTCATCCCAGGGATGCAAGGATGATTCAACATACACAAATCAATCAATGTGATACACCACATTGACAAAATGAAGGATAAAAATCACATGACCATCTCAATAGATGCAGAGAATGCATTTGACAAATTTCAACATCCTTTATGATAAAAACTCTCAATAAACTGCGTATAAAAGGAATACACTTCAACATAATAAAGGCCATATATGACAAGCCCACAGCTAACATCATACTCAACAATAAAAAGCTGAAAACTTTTCCTCTAAAATCAGGAACAAGACAAGAGTGCCTACTCTCATCACTCCTATTCAACATAGTACTGGAAATCTTAGCAATTAAGCAAGAAAAAGAAATAAAAGGCAACCAAATCAGAAAGGAAAAAGTAAATTTGTCTCTGCAGATGACATGATATTATATATAAAAACCCCTAAAGATTCCACCAAAAAACTGTTAGAACTAATAAGTTCAGTAAAGTTGCAGGATACAAAATCAACATACAGAACTTCCCTGGTGGTGCAGTGGTTAAGAATCCTCCTGCTAATGCAGGAAACACAGGTTCGAGCCCTGGTCTGGGAAGATCCCACATGCCACAGAGCAACTAAGCCCGTGTCCCACAACTACTGAACCTGTGCTCTAGAACCCACGAGCCACAACTACTGAGCCCATGTGCTGCAACTACTGAAGCCTGTGCGCCTAGAGCCCGAGCTCCGAAACAAGAGAAGCCACCACAATGAGAAGCCTGTGTAGCACAGTGAAGAGAAGCCCCCGCTCACCACAACTAGCGAAAGCCTGCACGAAGACCCAATGGGGTCTGCAACGAAGACCCAACAACAAAGACCCAACGCAGCCAAAAATAAATAAATAAATAAATTTATTTTTAAAAAAAATCAACGTACAAAATCGTTTGTGTATGTATACACCAACAATGAACGATCAGAAAGATAAATTAAGAAAACAATCCCATTTATAACTGCATCAAAATGAATAAAATATTTGGGAATAAATTTAATCAGGGAGGTAAAGACCTGTAAACTGAAAACTACAAAACATTGATGAAAGAAACTGAAGAAGACACAAATAAATGAAAAGGTATTCCATGCTCATGAATTGGAAGCATTAAGATTGTTAAAATGTCCATAATACTTAAAGCAATCTACAGATTCAATGCAATTCCTATCAAAATTCCAATGGCATTTTTCACAGAAATAGAAACAAATCCTAAATTTCATATGGAACCAAAAAAAGAACATGAATAGCTAAAGGAACCTTGAGAGAGAAGAACAAAGCTGAAGGCATTGCACTTCCCGATTTCAAATTATATTACAAAGCTGTAGTAATTGAAATGGTATAGTATTGGCATAAAAACAGACACATAGATTAATGGAACAGAATAGAGAGCCAGAAATAAACCCATGCATATGTGGTCAATTAGTTTTTACAAAGGAGCCAAGAATATACAATGGGGAAAGGATAGTCTCTTCAGTAAATGGTGTTGAGAACACTGGACAGCCAAATGCAAAAGAATGAAACTGTACCCCTGTCTTACACCATACACAAAAATCAACTCTAAATGGATTAAAGACTTGAACATAAGACCTGAAACCATAAAACTCATAAAAGAAGACAGGGGAAAATATTCTTGACATTGGCCTTGGCAATGTTTTTTTGGATTTGGCACTAAACGCAAAGGCAACAAAAACAAAAATAAACAAGTGGGACTACATCAAACTAAAAAGCTTCTTCACAGCAAAGGAAACTGCCAACAAAATGAAAAGACAGTCTATGGAATGGGAAAAAATATTTGCAAACCACACATTCGATAGGGGGTTACTACCCAAAATACACAAAGAACACATACAACTCAATAGCAGAGAAAACCAAATAACCCAATTAAAAAACGGGCAGAGAACCTGAATAGACATTTTTCCAAAGACATAAATGATCAACAGGTACCTGAAAAGGTGCTCAACATCTCTAATCATCAGCGGAATGCAAATCAAAACCACAGTGAGATATCACCTCACACTTGTTAAAATGGCTATTATCAAAAAGACAAGGAACAAGTGCTGGCAATAACTTGGAGAAAAGGGAACCTTATACACCACTGATGGGAGTGTAAACTGATGCGACCTCTATGGAAAACAGTATGGAGGGTCCTCAAAAAATTAAAACTAGAACTACCATATGATCCAGCAATCCCACTCCTGTGTATATATCCAAAGGAAATGAAATCACTATCTTGAAGAGATATCTGTACTCTCATCTTGATTACACTGTTATTCACGTAGGCAAGATATGGAAACAACCTAAGTATCCAACTGTGGATGAATGGATAAAGAAAATGTGATATACATATATGTAATGAAATATTATTCAACATTTAAAAAGAAGGAAATCCTGCCATTTGCGACAAACTGGATGAACCAGCAGGGCCTTTTGCTAAGTGAAATCAGCCAGGTAAAGAAAGACAAATAGTGCATGGTATCACTTACATGTAGAATCTTTAAAAAAAAAAAAAAAAAAAGGTGAACTCACAGAAACAGAGAGTAGAATGGTAGGTGTCATGGTCTGAGGGTGAGCAAAATAGGGAGAGCCTAATAAAAGGGTACAAACTTTCAGTTATTAAAGGAATGAGGTCTGAGAATCTAATATATAGCATGGTGACTATAGTTGACAACACTTTATCGTATAATTGAAATATGCTAAGAGAGTAGAACTTAAGTGCCCTCACCAAAAAAAAAAAAAAAAGAGTAAATATGTAAAGGGTAAATATGTAAGGTAAGGGATGTATTAATTAACTCAGTGGGGGAAATCCTTTCACAAATCATACGTTTATCAAATCATCATGTTGTACACTTTAAATATCTTACAATTTTATCTGTCAATTATACCTCAATAAATCTGAAAAAAAATCTCTAACTCAAAAAAAAGAAGAAGAAGAAGAAAGCCTAATTACAAAGCATAATTCTTTCCTCATTCTCCATAAATCTACGGGAAATTGTGGATGGGTCAACTCAACCTTATTAGTTTCTGACTCAACTACATTAGAAAAAACTCCCTGCTAATCATTCAGCCATCTCTTAAAGCTGGGTAAAAAAGCTTCCTAACTAACTGCATAACTCAGCGCTCATATAAAGACCACAGCTGGTGCAGAGTCAGAAGCATGAGTGGACCTTTCTAACCCTGAGCCGGCAATGACGACGGTAAAGTCACCCACGCAGCTCTCTAAGAGCCAGAAGAGCAATCATCAGACCCCTGGCACATCAGAAATGCAGAATACGAATGCCAAATGCTTTCCTCTTCATTTTTTTTTACTGTTGCCTTTAAGGCCTGAAAGGCCACTGGAATGACCTAAGGAATATCTTGTCCAGAGCCTGACACTGATACCCTCACAAACCATAGCCACAGCTTTCTCATTCTTAGGGAAATAACTGAGCTTTGTCTTTCTGCCATTTCCTATCCTTGGCATTATTTTGCTTCTGATGGTTGCCTTTTTACTAACGTCTTTTAAAGTTTGTGAGTTCCTATGGTAGGTTAAGTGAAAAGATGCTTTACAAATGTGAATCGTCAGAATAATTACAGCTATGTTAAAAAACATTTCCTTTTCCTCGGCTAAATCCATGGACCTGTTTTCCATGAAGTAAAAGAGCAGAAGTATGCTCTATTTTCCACAGCCAATGTCAAGGGCATGATCCCCTTTGTCTTCTTCTATGAGTTTTATCCTTTTTGGAAACAAAACACAATTGTCCCATCTTCTATCTAGTCTTGTAAAACACCTTAAATTATCCCAAAATTTAAGGGGTAATTTCTTCTACAACACGACACAAAATTAGCCATGATGAGATTTTTTTTAAAAATCACCCTTGGACTTCCCTGGTGGCGCAGTGGTTGGGAATCCGTCTGCCAATGCAGGGGACACGGTCCCTGGTCCAGGAGAATCCCACATGCCAGAGAACAACTAAGCCCATGAGCCACAACTATACTGAGCCTGCGCTCCAGAGCCCGCGAGCCACAACTACTGAGCCCGCATGCCAAAACTACCAAAGCCTGCGTGCCCTAGAGCCCCTGCTGCAACTACTGAGCCCACGTGCTGCAACTACTGAAACCCACGTGCCTAGAGCCTGTGCTCCACAACAAGAGAAGCCACCGCACCTCAACGAAGAGTAGCCCCCTCCCACTGTAACTAGAGAAAGCCCGCGCGCAGCAACGAAGACCCAACGCAGCCAAAAGAATAAATAAAAAATTTTTTAAAAATCACCCTCAAAACCAGTCCATATTATTCTTCATAAAGTCTAACTATTTAGAAGGTTTTTTCTCCCCACTGTACTAGCAGCCTTGGCTAGGCACGTGGGGCAGATGATATTATATAAAGGCATCCCAGCCAAGCCCAAACTGAGCTGCAGAGGCAGAACCTTGGGTCTGTGGCCCCTGTGGGCATCCGTCCATACACACTGAGATGCAGGTGCGCTTTTGTGTCTCTTATTTGCAAGAGGAAGAAGGCCTCTGGGCAAGAAAGAGTGAGGAAAGAGGAAATGAGGAAAACGGAGGGATGTTCTGGGGTCTTTCCCACCCCTGCCCAAGCCAGGGGACCGGTTTCACACCTGAGTGGAGACCAGGCTGAAAGCTGAAGGACGGTCTTCATGAAAAGACTGGTGAAACTCCAGATGCCTGCAGTGCTATGCCTCAGACAGAAGTGCCAAACAGCTGCAGAGAGCCACAGCCCTCACCTCCCTCTGCCACAGACCAAAGAGCAGCCGGAGAGCAGTCATGGAAGACTCCAGAACCTGTGGAGGGACCCAAACTCACAGGACCGGAGGACTGGAGCAGGGCAGTGGCATGGGCCCTCCCTTCAATTGCTAGGCAGCAGAATTGTCCCTGCCCACGTCCCCGGAGGCCCCAGGAAGTAACTGAGAAGATGGGGGAAAGGGGTGCCGAGGTCCCGGGGGAGCAGGGGCGGTTAGAAGTCACGGAGACTCAGGCAGGGATGTGAGTGTAACTGCATTTGTGCTCCCAGAGGGCACAGCCTGGTGTATGTGGGCAGTTTAGCACCGTATCTCTGCACCCTCCTCTCCTAAGAAATGAGACTCTTTGTCCCCAATAAGCCGTTGTTAGTCACTGTTGGTCTCACCCTGACCTCATGTCCCAGCTGCGCTCATTGTACTTTTCTCCTGGTCCCTTGTTTACCGACCCGCCTTAAGCCCTGAAGATGTGTCCCACTATCACCTTTCAGAGATTGAAGATAATTCTCTGACAGCCAGCCTGGGGCCCTGCTATTGCTAACGGTCTTCCCTCTGCTGCCTGCTGAAGACACCGGGTGTTGCTTGGCCTTAAAATAACTGGAATCCCATTCTGGCGGCTCGGTCTGACCCCCTGCACCTCCTCCACCACGTGACCATGTCCTTCCACCACCAGCACTTTCGGGTCCCTGCAGATCCCACAGCACCGTTAGGTGGTCCATGCCCGGATGTGCTCCAGAACAGCTTGTTCACAGTGAGCTGTCCACACACATCGTTTAACTCAAGGGGACCAAACACTGAAAATGTGTCCTTCACAATCCTATCAGTGACTAATTACAGTCACTTTGACAGGAAAACCAAAGTGAAAATAATTGATGATCTCTTTTTGGACATGAAGGCAGATTATATTACAGGAGATCCTCAGGAAAAATCTCCTACGGGACAGAAACCAGCTGGCAGCAGCTGTGTCAGTTCCCCTTTGCGTGGGAACAGGGGGTGACGTTGGTTCTGACCGCTGCTGGACCGCCCCATTTCCTGCGTGTCCACGCTGAGGGAAAATGAGTCTGTCTACTCATTCCCTGGTGAGAGCCCTCTTGCCACTATAATCCTGTGCTCTTTGATATTTAAGCTTCCCATAAAAAGATGAGGGAGAAGCTTCTCTTTTGTTATAGGCAGATGTCACCATGGGCCTCAAGTTCCACCCAGGGGTAATAAAGAGAAAGAGTCTTTACTGGAAGAACAGTGGGGTGACCAACCATCCTGGTTTGCCCTGGACTGAACAGGTTTTCAGAACGTGGGACTTTGATTTTTTAAACCAGGACAATCCGGGGTTTGCCTGGAACGGAGGGATATCCTGGGACACAGAAATCGGAGTGCTAAAACTGGGAAAGTCCCAGGCAAAGTGGAAAGAGTTGGTCACCCTAGAAGATGGACCAATGGAGCCCATGGGGATTGAATACTTAAAGCCACTGAAAGCCCCCATCGTCCGTCCCCAACTCCAAAGGAGCCTGGGCCTGGGGGCTCAGGACATGTGACCACTGCAGAACCCTGTCTGGACCTGAAGGCTGGGAGCAGTGAAGGTACTCCTAAACTAAGTACTGCTTGGGCCCTGTCTCCGTCATTAAGTGTATGTACTATAAAACTCACCCCATACTGGAAAAGAAAGAATCATATTGCATTCTGGCAGTTCCTAAAACCCTAGTCTCTGACTTTTTTTAATTGCATAACCCCGATAAAAAATATCCACATGTCCTACTATAGCAGAGGCGGCTGGCCGACAACAAGGATGGTGTGAAGTTGGCACTGTGCAGTAGCTGCCCAGTCAGGGATACACTTCCCAGCCTCCTGGGATCTTAGTGGGGCTACTTCTTGCCAATGGAAAGTACGTGAAACGAAATACGTCACTTCTGAGCCAGATGACTAAGCAGCTGGTGTGCCAAGCTCCCTTCACCCCACGCACTGGTTGCATGGAGAGAACGCTGAGGACCAGGATGGGGACAGAACCCTTAGGTGGGAGAAGCCTTGGTCCCTAAATGACCACGTGGAAGGCCACCCAACCAGGAGCACCCACGTAGGACTTGACATGAGCAAGAAAAACGGTAAACTTCCATTACATTAAACCACTGGGAATATGGGGTTGATCCACTAGCACAGCTAATACATTCGACTGGAAAAGAGTATCATATACGTTATAAAACAAACACAAAATAGAGATTAAAAGATGATATTTTAAGAGTAAATATAAATAGGAGCTCCAATGTTTTCCTCACTCCCACAGCAGAGTTCTTAGTGTGCCCCCTCAATGTGTACACATCACTTGGGAAATCTTTGGCCTAAAACACTTCTGAATATTTCTGCTATTTGATAGATTTCTCGTAAACACTCAACATGAAACTTTGCTTATGACAATCGTGTTCATAGAAAATCTGAACCATTTCCCACAGAGGAAAACCTGAACAGCCAGAGGACACTTCTAATGCCATGCTTAGAGTATGACATCTTTTAAAAATAAAAAGCAGGGCTTCCCTGGTGGTGCAGTGGTTGAGAATCTGCCTGCCAATGCGGGGGACAAGGGTTCGAGCCCTGGTCTGGGAAGATCCCACATGCCGCGGAGCAACTGGGCCCGTGAGCCACAATTACTGAGCCTGCGTGTCTGGAGCCTGTGCTCCGCAACAAGAGAGGCCGCGATAGTGAGAGGCCCGCGCACCGCGATGAAGAGTGGCCCCCGCTTGCCACAACTAGAGAAAGCCCTCGCACAGAAACGAAGACCCAACACAGCCATAAATAAATAAATAAATAAAATAAAATAAATAAATAAATAAATAAAAAGCAGACAAGGCAACTTAAAGGAGGTTTCCCTCGTTCAAGATTTTTGCTGCTCCTTTTTCTTTCTTCTTTTGTTTTGGTGACTTGTTCTGAAATACCACCAATAGGTTGCACACCTCCATGAGCTATTTGCACTATTAACAGATGACCTAGCCTTGGTCTGCTGGCTTTTGACCCTAAGAAGTGTTCTGGATTATTACACTGGCTGGGGGGTCAGAGCAACAGGTTAATATGCTCAGAAAAGGCTTGGGGACGAGAGGTTGCTGGAGCTAATCTTTTTATATAGATCTGTAACTATCTAAATTGTTCCTTGTCAAGTAACCCTCGGGGACACCAGAGGGAGGCTGCTGCTAATGGCAGGAGGGCACGAAATCTAACCAGCACTTCAGTGGTACTGCTGATAAGGAACAGGATGGGGAGATGAGGGAGTGAGGCTGGCAGCTCATCCAAATTCTAGCTGCCTCTCGTCCCCTGACTACCTGAGAATCACCCAGCTTGTGTGACAGAAGCTGTTTGGTGGTGGTGTGGACTAAATGTTTGTCTCTCCAAAACTTACATGCTGAAGCCCTAACCCCTCAGTGAGGCTGTATTTGGAGTAAGGAATTAATTAAGGTTACATGAGATCAGAAGTGTGGAGCCCTGATCCAATAGGATTAGTGCCCTTATAAGAAGAAACACCAGAGAGCTCTCTGACACCTGCCAGACTGACTGACTCTGACTCTCTCTCCCTCCCTCTCCCTCTCTCTCTCTCTCCCTCCCTCCCTCTCCCTCTCTCTCTCTCTCTCCCTCCCTCCCTCTCTCACCCCTCCACCAAGGAAAGGCCATGTGAGGACACATTAAGCCAAGAGAAGAAAGCTCTCACCAGAAATAGAATCAGCCAGAACCTTGATCTTAGACTTGCAGCCTCCAAAACTGTGAAAAATAAATATCTGTCATTGAAGCCACCCAGTCTATGGCATTTTGTTACAGTGGCCCCAGCTGACTAATACAAGGTGGGTTTTAGAGGAGGATGGAGTTTGAAGAACTCATCATTTAGTCATTCTCTCATCTTGGAGAACCCAAGCCCTTTATAACTCAGTGAAAAAGTACATCTTGGGATTTCAGCTAATGTCTAAGATCAGTACCTTGTAATAAGAATGGAGATGTGTTTATTGTCTATTATTTATCATTTTTGTACCTACTACAAAAGTAGGTGACTCATATTACTATAATCCTGGTGTTGCAGAATACTTGAAAAATTACTCTATTTGTGAATTTTCCTTTTCTCCATGGGTTTTAGGCATGCATTATGGTCAACAGTTTTAATTTCTAAATTTCAGGATTCAAAGTGACTATAAGGAGTTAGTAAAATGGCAAAAAAAAAAAAAAAAAGGAAGAAAAAGAAGAACTCTAGTAGAGTAAGAAAAGGCTAACATTTCTAAAGAGTTCTCAGATTCATGATGACTGGGTTTACTTGTGCCTTGTGGCAGGTTAATTCTGGAACAGGAACTTAAAAATTCAGCATTAAGCAAATAGAGTACATACAAGAAAGAAGTAAGAGGCAATTCTTCTACCTCACCCAGAACTGATGGAACCATTGTTGGGATACTATGTACATTTCTAGGCTCCAGGTTTAGAAAGAATATGAAAAATTTTAGTCTAAAGAGAACAACCAAATTGTTTAATGATTGAAAAAAAAAAGCTGAATTTCTGCTACCTAGCCTCAAAATACAGAAGATGAAAGACATTTAATAATGGTCCTCAAGTGTCTGAAAAAGAGTGAGGTCATCCGCAGCTATTCTTCTCTTCTGGTGAGGATAGAATCAGAGGAAATATGTTTAAATTACAACAAGATCAATTTATTACTTGGATCTACTTTTTAAATTTATAAAAGCCTTTAATCTAAAGGGATCAAGGTGCTCAAATTAGACTAGATAGAATTTTCTAAGCTTAGCAATACCATGAAGAAATGGCCCTCCGTGAAATTATAGCTGCTATTTTCATAATTTCAAAGAGTGTATTCTGGCAAAAGACTGCAAAACTCTAGAAAGAGTCACCTCTAATGCCCTCCCTGGAGGAAGGGAAGAGGAAATGAATGGGGCCTCTAGAGAAGGGGCCCTGGGCTAGTAACTCGGGTAAGCTGGCCCCATAATAATCATCGCTGCTTGACAAGTAAGTATCCAACTTGAGGCGACCCTCAGACAGGAAACAGGTACTTCAGGGGTGGTCAGAGGGACCTTGAAATGGTTGCTATGAGATGTCAAATTCTGCTCAAAGAAAGAATTAGTCATAACAGCGGGCTTCTTGGCTACGCTTAGGGCAAAGCTGCAGGAGAAAGAGTAGGAGAAGAGGCAGCATTTCTGTTATTCACGAGGCCATAAGATCTTCAAGGGAGGCTGAAGGGGCTCAATGCTTTGGTCCAGGAGAGCCAGAAAAGAAAGTGCATTCCCTCTTGGGGATTTGCAGAGCTCAAGGGAGCCTTCCCTGAAAAAGAGAATAGGTAGCCAAGTAGGCTTTGGAATAAACTGGTTATCCCAGGGGCTCCTGCCCTAACTACCTCAGATAAAGTCGAAATGGCTTCACAAGCCATGAATCTTCTCTGATCTGGCCAAGTTCATCCTAAACCTTAGAACCTAAGGCAACAACTGGGCTAGTGCCCTGGAATATCCAAGAAGAAATTCAGAGAAGGGAGTAGGACCATTCCCATCCACCCTTCAGAGAGAACCCAGGACAACTATACTGTGACCTTAAAGGTATTTTATGGCTCCAAATCCCCCACCTCACCCTAATATTGGCTATTATTTTTTAACCCCTCTCTGTTCTGCCATGATTAATCAAACAAAACATATTTAACAAGGAAATTGGATTTGGATACTTATAAACAGCAACTTAAGAGAAATATTTGGAAATGGTATCCAGCTTTATTCCTAGGACAAGAGGAGTCCAGATGCAGAAAAGGAAGGAGAGAGCAGTAACTCGAAAGAAAATCAAATCTGTGAAAACTATGTGAACGAACATAGAGCCAGAAGTGACCCAAGAATTTAACCTGCTGGAAATCCAACACTCCCCAACAAAGTCTCAGAACATGAAAGACAAAGTGAGACGATGCAGAATTTCCTCCTGTGATCATTTGTATAAATAGTATGGTATCTCCCAAACTCCAAACATTAATATATTACTGTCAAAAATTTAGCTTCTCCATATACCTCTTATTATTTTTCTATGAATCAACTTCTTTTGACTCAAACAAATTCGGAAAAATGAAATTGTTCCCACTTGCGGTAGTGATGTAAGAGTATAACTTTCTAAATAAAAGATAAGTATAAAAATAAATGCCATGAAAACAGAGAGTTGTCAGATTCTTATTAGATGCCATTGATTGCTGGAGACTCTGAGCATGAGACCCTTCCTCTGCTGAATGGGGGGAAATGGGTGTCCAGATGGTGTCGAGAACACATCCCAAGGACTTCCTGCTAAACATGGCAGATTGAACCCGTGTTTATTTCTTCTCCCTCCTGAAACCTCACTAAAATGCCAGTAAAGGAATAAAAAATAGATATAAAGTTTTCAAGAACAGAGAGGATGGGAGCAGACACAGCAGTGGAAGAGAGATGGTAGCACATTTCTGAAGGAAAACCACCACAAGGGGAACGATAGCTGAGTTGGCAGAGTGCAGAGAGCTGAAGCTATGTGCCTGTAGGAGGAAGAACCAGTGAAGACTGAGACAAGGAATTCCCTGGCTGCGCAGTGGTTAGCGCTCCACACTGTCACTGGCGAGGGCCCGGGTTCAGTCCCTTGTGGGGGAACTAAGATCCCGCAAGCCACGCGGCACAGCAAATAAAAAAAAGACTGAGACAATCCTTATCCCAGAACCCAAGAGGCTCAGCAACTGGGGCCCAGGTCCCTTGGAGGCCAAAGGCTGAAACAAAAGAATTCGTTGAAAGACTGTAGAAGGAGGGCTTTGGCTCCGCTCCACCTCTGAGCCCCACCCTACTCCTCCATCAGAGGAGATGGGAGGACTATTGTCTGGAGAAACTGAACCAGAGAATCTCTGGGGGCTCCAAGAACAATGGAGAGTGAGGGTAAAATTCTGTACTGATCATAGTGTGAATTCACATACTGCACAGTGGAAGACGCTTCCTTCCTTCACCCACCACACTGTCAGACTACTAGAAGGCAGCCCTAATATACCCACCCTCCTCCCTCACCCTTCACTCCCTCCTCCCTCACAGGGGAGGTTAAGGGGTTTTTTCCTAGAGGAAGTCAACGGTCCCATAAAGATGACCTACAGATGCCGTCATCTGGGGTCCCCCCAGAAGAAAGTTGCCTCCTGATCCATCACCCTTCAGTGAAGTTGCCTACTCAGTAAGCCCCGTCTGTGCACACAGAGCCCCCAGTTCACTCCCTAGTGCCTCTTTCTTAAATTGCACAGATAGCCAATCAAGAATGACCTGACATTTGAGTAAAGCCTCTAGGGTCTCTTTTGCTCAGATCTCTTTGCTGGACCCTTGTTTTCTTGGCCTCATCAGGCTGGAGGGCTCTAGGTTCAGTCCTTGGTCCTCTCCTCTTTTTGACCTATACCCACGCCCTTAAAGATGTCATCCAGTGTCCTGGCTTTAAATCATCTTCATGTGCCAATGACTCCTGAATTTATATTTCCAGTTCAGATCTCCCTGCTAAAATGAGGATTGGTATATCCAACTGTCTACTCTCTATCTCTGCTTGGATGCGTAAGCAACAATGTATTAGCCAGTTTATGATGCAATAACAAACGATCCAAATAGCTTAGTAGAGCACAGTGTCTAAAGCCTCTCCTTAGCTGTAGCGTTAAGTCACATCTCCTGGTCTTCCCCCCAAAACTGCTCCTCCTGCAGCCCTCTCTGACTCGGTTAGTCACAATTCCATCCTTCGGGATGCTCAGGCCAAAAATCTGAAAGCTGTTCCTGACTCTTCGCACACTCCTTATTTGTTGAAATCCTATTGGCTCTCCCCTCCAAATATAGCCAGAATCTGCCATATCTCATATGTCATCTGCTATCTTCCTGGCTCAAGTCGCCATCATCCCTCACCCGTATTTTTGCAGTAGCTTCCTAACTGAATTTTCTGCTTCTACCAATGCGCCCAGACAGTCTATTCTCTGCAAAACAGACAAAGTGATCCTTTTAAAATACAAGATCATGTGACTCCTCTGCTTAAAACCCTGTAACGACTTTCCATGTCACTTAGAGAAAAAGCTAAAGTCCTTACAATGGCCTTCAAGGCCCTGCCTGGTCTGACCAGCCATTACCTTTCTGACTCTCCCTCCTACCACTCACTGCCGGCTTCCTCTCTCAGCTACACTAACCTCTTTGCTAACCCACCAGTCACATTTCCACTTAAAGTCCTTGCGTTGGCTATTTCCTCTATCTCAAGAGCGCCTTCCCTACATGGCCACATGGCTAACTCCTTCACCTGCTTCAAGTCTTTGTTCAAGTGCCGCCTTCACAGTGCGGCCTACACTGACCACTCTGTTTAAACTGCAACCCACTCTAGCTCACCCCCCAGCAACCCACCCCCACGTCCCTATATAATGCTCTCGCTTTTCTTGTATAGCTTAACACCACCCTCTTACACGATATCTTATTTTCTTATGGTATCATCTGCTTATTGTGTATTTTCTGTCTTCCTTGGTATAAGGTAAACTTCAAGAGGGCAAGGATCTTTGTCGGAGTTGTTCACTACTATCTCCCAACTAATACACAAAGGTGCTCAAAAAATATGTAACGGGTGAATAACAAATAAAAATTAAAGGCAAAGGCCAAAATAGAAAAATAAGAAGGAACTTGGAAGAAACAGAAATGATAAAGGAAGATTTTTTTTTTTTTAAATCATTAAAATCCTCAGACAGAAGGGAATAAACTGCATCTATGAAACAAGAAAGGAATGATATAACAGCAGCAGCAACAAGAAGAACTAAAGAACAATCAAAGGATAAAAATTAATTCTTAGGAATTAAATTCATATTTGAATTTTTTTAAAAATCAGTAAAAAGTTGGAAGTTCAAGAAATTCCCCGAAAGAACAGAAGTCCAAGAAGATGAAAAACTCAAGATAAAAGAACACTAACGATCAGTCCAGGAGGTGAACTTACGACTAATATATATTTTAAGAATGAGGGACAGGGCTTCCCTGATGGCTCAGTGGTTAAGAATCTGTCTGCCAGTGCAGGGGACACGGGTTTGAGCCCTGGTCCCAGAAGATTCCACATGCCACGGAGCAACAAAGCCCGTGTGCCACAACTACTGAGCCTGCACTCTAGAGCCCGTGAGCCACAACTACTGAGCCTGCATGCTGCAGCTACTGAAGCCCGCACGCCTAGGGCCCATGCTCCGCAACAAGAGAAGCCACCGCAGTGAGAAGCCTGCGCACCGCAATGAACAGTAGCCCTCGCTCACCGCAACTAGAGAAAGCCCGTGCGCAGCAACAAAGATCCAACGCAGCCAAAAATAAATAACTAAATAAATTTATTAAAAAAAAAAGAATGAGGGACTTCCCTGGTGGTCCAGTCGTTAAGACTCCCACTCCCAGTGCAGGGGGCCCTGGTTCGATCCCTGGTCAGGGAACTAGATCCCATATGCATGCTGCAACTAAGAGTTCAGATGCCACAACTAAGGAGGCTGCATGCCGCAACTAAGGAGCTGGTGAGCTGCAACTAAGGAGCCCACCTGCCGCAACTAAGACACAGCACAACCAAATAAATAAATAAATAAATAAATAAATATTTTTAAATAAATAAAAGATCCTACAGGCCACAACGAAGATCCCACATCGAAGATCCCACATGCTGCAACTAAGATCCGGTACAGCCAAATAAATAAATAAATATTTTAAAAAAGCATGAAAGAACAGAGAAAATAAGAAGACAAAATTTAGGGGTAAACAATATTTTAAAATATTCTAGAACAGAAGGGCATGAGTTTTCAGGCTGTGAAAAAACCTCCTCTAGGGTTCAGCATAGTGAAGAAAAATGCCTCTGAGCAAGCACAGCACTGTAACACCTCAGGCCAGCGATCAGGGGAAGCCCCTAAAGCTTCTACAGTTTCCAAACAAAGCATCAGAACAGCACAGAACACCTCAACCATAGCAGCGGAAATTAGATAATAATGAAAACAATGTTTTCGAAATTCTGAGGGTAAGGATTTTTAACAGAGAAATAAAGGCATATTCAGAAGTGTCAAGGCCTACCATTCCCCTCCTCTCAGGAAGTGTCTGGAGGATGTGCTCCACCAAAACGAGAGAGAAAAACCAATACATAGGATAATATGAAATCCAGGAAACAGGTGATCCAAATCAGTAGGGTATAAGGGAAATTCCTAGGATGGTGACAGGAAGTTGTGGGATGACAGCTATGTAACAGATCTAAAGTGCAACCTCCAGATTGGAGACGAAATATGGAAGACTAAAGCACAAATGACTCCAGGAAAAAAACAAGTGGTATTACTAGCTTACTTAATGTATTTAAATGTACTGAGAGGAAATTTTCAGTTCTGCTGAAGATTTGGAGATGAAACTAAGCAAACAAACAAAGAGGCAATTATTAACACCGTGTATAACAAAAAACTACACAAGAAGGAAATGTAACCATAGTATACTACTTGATTCAGCTTTGAACATTATTTACTTAATCACAACAACATAAACATTGATTTAACTCAACAAAGTGATATAACTTTTCCGGAAGGATGAAGTGAGGAAAAGAGGAAACAGAGGAGCATGAAATTTTTTCTGCCGTAAAAGGAAGTCAATTGGTAATGTCTAAAATTTGTGAATCAATAAACAGCAGTGAACACATAGTATTTAGAAATATGGAAATAAATACCAAAAGTAGTAGTCAAAAGGAGTGCCAATGGCTGTCTCTGGGGATGGATTGGGGATAAGGAGAATTATTTGTTGTTATAAGGCTTGTAACCTCACTTTATTTTCAGACTACATACATGTATTACCCTGATAAAAATAAATATTTTGGGATGTGGGACATACCAGCACCAAATCAATACTTTCCACTTGATATAACATAAAGATTCAAAGACAGTGGAAATGACTTTCTCATCATGTGGTCCAATGTTATTTAAAATCATACCTTGGGGGACTTCCCTGGTGGCACAGTGGTTAAGAATCCACCTGCCAATGCAGGGGGACACGGGTTTCAGTCCTGGCCCAGGAAGATCCCACATGCCGTGGAGCAACTAAGCCCATGCGCCGCAACTACTGAGCCTGCACTCTAGAGCCCACGAGCCACAACTACTGAGCCCGCATGCCACAACTACTGAAGCCCTCGCACCTAGAGCCCGTGCTCCACAACAAGAGAAGCCACTGCAATGAGAAGCCCGCACACTGCAAAGAATAGTAGCCCCTGCTCACTACAACTAGAGAAAGCCCGCACACAGCAACAAAGACCAAATGCGGCCCAAAATAAATAAATAAATAAATAAATAAATAAATAATTTTTTTAATTAAAAAAATAAAATAAAATCATACCTTGGGCATAAAGTTTCAGCCAAGTTAGATGAATAAGCCCTAGAGATCTGTTGTACAACATTGTACCTCTAGTCAACAGTAATATATTATACCCTCAACATTTTGTTAACAGGGTAGAGCTCAAGTTACACATTCTTACCACATTTTAAAAAATGTTTAAACATGTCTATGCACCTCTTAAAATTATCTCTTGTACTACCAGTGGTAATCATCACACTTTCAAGCCTAGGGAATAGTGTGTGCCATCCTCCCTGGAGCAATTAGATGGACAAGAGACCAATGTTCACAGTTCAAGGGCCATGTCTGACCCAAACTAATTCAAGACATAATAAAAAGCCTGAATAATTCCATAATCATTAAAGAAATCAAATCTCATAGTTTAAATTTTTTTCACAAGAAAAACATCTGGTCTAGATCATTTTATAGGCAAATTCTAACAACTTTGAAGGAACACACTCTTCCAATCTTATTAAAACTCTGAGAAAATAATACTCTAATTCATTCTGTGAGGCTAATATAATCTTGATACCAAAATGAGCAAGGACCATACAAAAAAGAAAAATTATAGTCCAGCCTCACTCATGAACAAAGATGAAAAATCCCACAGTATTGACAAAAGAACCAAGCAATGTATAAATGGTGATACGTGCAATGTTTTTAAAAGCACCAGGTTTGGGGGATTAAATGTAAAGGGAGTCCTAGCATCTTGCATCAGGCAAATTCATGGTGTTTATAGGGGAACATTCTGTGTGGATCTGAAAAGGCAAGGAGCACAAGATGTTTAAAAAAAAAAAAACTATGAATACACATGAAATAGAAAGCTTTCTCATTATTATAGGTTTCTGATTTTAGGAAGTGGGTTGTTGGCAGACGATAACACTGACCTACCTCTGTTTTGAAGTGGAGAGGAAGAAGTAAAGGTTTCAGATAGAAAATTGATAGCATAACTATTCCAACATGAGGCTACTGAACTCTCAGGGAGCCCCTTCCAGGCTCTTGGACCAAACTGTCACACTTAGAGACATATAGCAGTCCCCCCTAAGATCCCAGCCTTTTCTGTAAATGTATCCTCTGAATTTGTAATATAGGTGGGTAGAAACTCCATGCACTGCCTACTTCAAACCTCAAGGATCATGAGAAGGGTCTTGGCCACGAAGAGTGGTTTGTTATAATGGCATATCTTCTCTGCGTATCTTTCCCCTAATTAGGAATTGTGTGTATGTGGCAGATTCATACCCCTGAAGGGAAAAGCATTACTCACTGTGCACGAAATATCCTCTCAAATTCTGGTGACCCAGAGACTGCTGGGGGTGTAACTTTGTATTTTGATCTCGCCTTTCCTACCTGCAAAGCGAAATAACCTGCAAGTAAAGAGGAATGAACGTTAAACATGTGGCACATCACTATTCATTAGTAAAATGCAAATTTAAACCACAGTTAGATATACTACATACCTATTAAAATGTCTAAAATTAAAAAGACAGATCATACCAACTAGAAAAGACAGACAGACAAGTGAAGATACAAAATCAACTGGAATTCTCATACACTGCTGGAGGGAATGTAAAATGATACAACTGCTTTGGAAAACCATTTGGAAGGAATTTTTTAGTTAGACATACCTTGACCATATGATTCAGGCATTCCACAACTAGATATTTTCCCATGAGGAATTAAATCATATGTCCATAAAAACACCCGTCCACAAATGTTTACAACAGCTTTATTTGTAATAACCAAAAATTAGGAACAACTCTCTGATGGTTAACATTATATGTCAACTAGGCTAGCCATGGTGCCCAGCTGTTTGGTCAAACAGCAGTCTAGATGTTGCCGTGAAGGTATTGTTTAGAGGTGATCAACATTTACATCAGTAGACTCTGAGTAAAGCAGACGACCCTCCATGTTGTGGGTGGGCCTCACCCAATCAGTTGAAGGCCTTAAGAAAAAAGTCTGAGGTCCCCCAAAGAGGAAGAGAGTTTTGCCTCCCTTTGGACCCAAGACTGCAACATCAATTCTTGTTGGAATTTCCGGTCTTGCAACCCACCCTGCAAATGTCAGACTTCCCAACCCCAACTATTATATGAGCCAATTTCTTAAAATAGATATGTGAGAGTGTGTATGTGTGTGTGTGTGTGTGTATCCTATTGGTTCTGTTTCTCTGGAGAACGCCGACTAACACAAATGTCTATCAACAAGTGAGTGGATAAATAATTTGTGCTTTGTCCATACAACAGGATACTATTCAACAGTGAAAAGGAATGAACTATTAATAAATGAAACAACGTGGATGAATCTCAGAATAATTATGCAGAATGAGGTGTGTGCAGATGGTGTCACCTGGAACTTGAGCAGCTGCACGAGGGGTATCGGAGGTCTGACAACAGCCAAGGACAAACTCAGAGGGCAGAAGTCCAGGAATGTATTCCCCACAGCCAGCCAAAAAAGCTTTAAGGTTAAAAATAAAGCAAAACCAGTTACCACTAATCTTAAGATAAACATTGTGAATGATGAAAAAGATAATTGAGAGAATAAAGCTTCCGTAGATATACGAAAGGAACTCGCACACTTCTCAAAAGGCCTTTCTCTTGAACCTCTGCAGAAACAGCTGATTCCTCAGCAGTGAACACGAACCAGTTAATGTTGATGAAGCTACAAGATTAATGGGTCAGTTGTAATGCACTGGTGATGCATCGAATTCCCCCAAAAGACCAATAAATTAAATGTTTTATACAAAAAAATTATGCTAAATGAAAGAGGCAAGACCCCCCAAAAAGTATTACTGTATAAGTTCATTTGTATAAAATTCTCAGAAATGCGAGTGAATCTACAGTGACATAAAGCAGATCAGTAGTTGCCTGGAGACGAGGAGGGCCAGGAAGGGGTGGGTCACAAGAAAACTTGGGGTTCATGGCTCCCTGCAGGACTCAGCTTCCCTATCATGAAATGCTTATGACTTTCTTCTTCATTTGCTGCACGGAAAATACATTAGATTATGAAACCCCAATGCCTGGGATCACCTGCCTCTGATCATCAGTTCTGTGACCCTCTTTCACTTTCACACCCACACTTCCTCCTTTGTAAATAGTTCTCACCTCCTGTCCTTATCTCCCTCGTTTATACCCCGTAATTAACTTCTGGGGTCTATTATTTCCCTTCAGATGATTTCTTCCAGTTTCAGTTGCTCACAGTTTCTCGCCAACACTGTTCTGGTCTCCCTTATTTTAGTACCTCGATATCCATTTCCTACTTGCTCATGTTTTAAAGATAATTTCCTTTTCCACTCCAAGTTTGCAGCTTCAGTCTCTCACTGTGTGACAGTATTAGGGGCCATGTGTTTCCTCCTGAAACGTGGTACTATCTCCCCTCCAACAAGAAGTCAGGAAATACCGAACGTGGTCGAGTAAGCCTCTCACAGCTGGTTACTTTCCTCCCCCTTCATTCCCCTCTGCTGCAAATAAAGTGTTGGTCCTGATTTAGAAGCTACAGCTGAACATCTAAGTGTGTAAGCACTTAGGACTGGCCTCTTGCTCGTTCAAACTGTCGTCGTATCACTGAAGCCTGGGAGAGTAGAGTGAAGGTAAGTGTGGGATTAGGCACTGATGGTTTCCAACCCTGGGCTAAGTCTTTTCAAGGCAGCACAAAGCTGGAGAGGCCAATGGCTCACGGCCTCAGCTGGAGCCAAAGAGGAGGTCTATCTATGGAGGGGAAAACTGGGACTTGGCCATTCTGGACCCTGCTGTCACCACCGCTTCTAACGTGCTCCACAACCTCAGAGAACACACCAGGCAAGGCTTCTTGTTTTCATGATAAAATGGAAACGATGAAAGATGTGTGCTCCTAGATTTTTCTATCGGCAATGGTGCCAGAACCTAGAGCTTCAAAATGAAGGTGAATAAGCGAAAGCTTTGCAGGGCTGTCTTTTTCTGGTTGTTCATTGCACCTGGTCGGCATCTGTCTGAAGCAGCAGCAAATGTGAGGAATGAGCTTCAGTAAATCGAAGACCCCGCCCACCTCCAGCCCCAGGAAGGAGGACTCAGTTACATCAGCTCCAGTTCCAAGGAGTCTCAGGTCAGGGGCCTGCCTGAGAGAGACCATGGTTATCACTGGGGCAACATCATGAGGGTGGAAAGACTATTTCACCACGTTTTCTGGAGAGCTTCCATTTTATTTCCCTTCTTATGAGTTGATTAAAACCTACTTGAGAAGAAGCTCCTTTTGCTTTGCCTGTCTTTCCTCTTCCTTTGCTCTCTCCAGGGGGACACGTGTGCTGGAGAAAGTGAATCAAGACCCTTCATCCTGCCCCCTACTCTCAGCCCAGCCACAGCTGGGCTTCTTCACCGCAAGGCTGCCTCTCAATCCACCAGAAGCTTCTCTCTGTGGGGAAGCAGCCAAGGTCTGGAAGTCACTATGCTGAACACCAACCCTGGGCCAGGCACCATGGTGGGCATTTCCTACCCAGTGTCCTGTTTAACCCTCTTTGATGAGGACACTGAAGGACAGATTTTCCTGGCCAAGGGCACCCAGCTTGTAAGTGGCTGGACCAGAAGATACAAGTCTGTTTTCAAGCCTTGAGTTTCTTCTACTATAGCACAGGGCGTCTCATCTCTTTCGCTAAAGCAGCGAATTCTGGTTCTTAATGCCAACCCCTTCCCTCCCTCTCTCTCTCTTCCCTGTCCATCACCAACCACCACTGGCCCAGTCTCCCCTTCCCAACTCAGCTGCCTGAACTCCAGACTGCAATTCACACCATCCCTTGCACCCACCAGCAAACAGAACCTCTCTGCGGGGATGGCAGAGGCTATGCCAGCCCGGGGGCATCTGTGGACCTGCCCCTGTGCTCTCTGCAGGGCCAGGACGTGGGCACACACGGGGTGGACAGTGCCTACGTGTAGAGGGTCAACACAAGGCGTTTCAGACCGAAGTGCTGCTTTAGTTGGCTATAAGCATCCCGCTTTACTCCAGAAAAGATGGTAAATCAAACCACAAAACATGTGTCTTAAGGTATAATGTTTTCATAAATTCACAAAACAGACTGGCTAGCAAGTCTGCCATTGAGTGTGCGTGCAGACTCTATCTATCCTAAACCGTGGTGCCTCCGTGCTTGGGGCTGAGAAGTCCGTGACTCTGCCCCGTTTCCTGGTACAAGCACACTGGGAAAATAAAGAAATACCTGTTCTTGATAAGAAGTCTTGCTCACCAGGGCTCAGACCCTTTTCCCCATCTTGCATGTTAAGTAAGCATGTGCCTAAGATAATATGAATTGAGCAAAAGTGACCCCAGAGGAGAAGAAGCCTCTATTTAACCAGGCAATCAGGATATTGAATAATCCTAGTGGGAAGGCACTTTAAAATTTAGAATGGGGTCTTCCCTGGTGGCGCAGTGGTTGAGAGTCTGCCTGCTAAAGCAGGGGACACGGGTTCGAGCCCTGGTCTGGGAAGATCCCACATGCCGCGGAGCAACTGGGCCCGTGCGCCACAACTACTGAGCCTGCGCGTCTGGAGCCTGTGCTCCGCAACAAGAGAGGCCGCGATAGTGAGAGGCCCGCGCACCGCGATGAAGAGTGGCCCCCGCTTGCTGCAACTAGAGAAAGCCCTAGCACAGAAACGAAGACCCAACATAGCAATCAATCAATCAATCAATAAATCTTTAAAAATAAAGATAAGAGAGAATAAGTTTAAAAAAATTTTTTTAAAAATTTAGAATGAATTACTTAATCTGAAGCTCATATTTTTGCAGGAGATTTTTTTTTTTAACCTGATAATCATACTTGCCATACCCAGCTTATTTAAGAAACACACAGTAATTAAAAGATCGGGGTTCAAGAAATCACAGCCATGATTTATGAGCCGGTACAATGTTACCTTTGGAACACTCCAGATTAGTATTTCTAGCCCACTTCCCCCAGGTTACCGCATTTCTAACGCTCCCTCGAACTGGGCTGTGGGTTGTAACCACAGATGATGCAGAATCTCTGGGCTCGAAGGCCCACCGCATCCCCACTGGAAGAACTAATCCCTGGAACGTTCCACACCTCTGCCTGTCCCCAGGGAAGGGGGCGCCGATGACCCTGAGCACAGCGTGCTCTGCAGAGCCCACGGACCACCAGCAAGTGAGTTAGAAACCCCAAAACGCTCCCTCCCTCCCTCTGCCACACACACACACACACACACACACACACACACACACACACACACGCAGCCCGGGACGCTTACTCTGCTGACAGGCAGAGAGGACAGAGAGAGCAGTCAGCAAGATCGAATTCCCGGCCATCTTTCATGCGGAAAGTTCTGGTTCACGGGACTATTCGCAGAAACCGAGGAGAAGATAACAGAAGCACTTCCGACTTGGCGAGGCTGACCTTCCTTATAAGGCGGAGGTTCAAGCGGCTGTGTGACCTTTGCCCTGGAACAGGAATCAGAGAGGCAGGCGGGCCCAGGCTGTCAGTCAAAGATCTTCACCTGGATGGGGCGCCGCTTCCCGACGACGTGCTTCTCGAGCTCCGACCTGCGGGCTTAGCCCTCCAGCCTCAGCACCTGCTGCCGACCCATCTCAGCCAATTCGAAAACAATTCCCTCTCCTTCTCTTCCAAAGTCTGGGCTCCTTAGCCCCCCGCCTGGCTCCAAGGCCTTGATGAGACCTTTCCCACCGCCCGTGGGAAAAGAGAGGCGGTGGAAGGTTTTATTTAACCCCACTGAGATTAACATGCTAACTTAAGCCGATTCTAACTTTATTCCCTAGTAAATGGAAGACCTAGGATTTGAACCCGTGTCCAGCAGATTCCAACAGTGCCCTAAGCCCCCCGCCAGGCTTCCTCCCACTGTCACCCCAACTCTCCCATCATCGTGGTGACCATACATTTTTTCAGTTGAGATATAATTGACATATAGCATTGTCTTCGTTTCAGATGTACAACATAATGACTTGATAACTGTATATATTGCAAAACGAGCACCACAGTAAGTTTAGGTTAACACCCGTCACCTCACATAATTACAGTTTTTTTCTTGTGCTGAGAACTTTTATGATCTACTTTCTTAGCAACTTTCAAGTATACAGTACAGAATTGTTACCTATAGTCATCATTCTGTATGTTACATCCCCCAGGACTTATTTATCTTATAACTGGAAGTTTGTACCACAGATTTTTTAAAAAAGAATACACTAGGGTATATGTTCTGAGAAGGAAGAGGGCCCTTGAGGAAAGAAGTAGGCCAGTGTTTTTATATAGTAAACACAGCACACATGGTCTCCATGCTGGCCCAGGGCCTCTCCATTCCAGAGCAACGCCCCACACCGCCCAGGTACAGCTGTCCTTCCACAGCTGGTGGCTTCTTCTGCAGAACCTCTTCATCACAGCCCCTCCCCCTAACACAATTGTTTTGTTCTTTAAAGACTCAGCTTCCCACCAAACAAAGTCGGGGTCCCTTCATTGTGCCACCCTTCAACTCGGAGGGAGCCCCAGTGCCCATGGGAAAGCTGGTGAGTCTCTCCCGTGGGCCCACACAAGCCCGCTCCTGGGCTCCCAACCCAGACACTGAAGGATGACACATCTTTGGGCAGAAGTTGAACCTCAGTTTGCTAAGACGGGCTAATGATGGGTGAAGGGAAGTTTAGATGAGATAGGGCTGCTTTGAGGATTGACTTAGTTAACGTTTATAAAGCACTTAAAACAGCACACGGTATCTAAAAATGTATTCTGTGTGTTTGTTAAATAAACACATAAAGTATCTAGAAAACTACTTAGCATATTAGGTACCTAATGTTAAAAGATATTTTTTAAAAGGTAAAAGTCATGTCTCTTGTACAAATATAAAATGAAAACACATCAAAGATTTTATTGAATTCATTAATGAGGGAACCAGTACCACATTTTAGGGAGAATTCAAAGAACCACACATGTATGGTGTTAAAAAACAAAATCCAGCTGAGTTCATTTTAAAGGTCTTTATTCAGTGATTCATGAATCAAGCAGCATCCAACCTAGCAGACAAAAAGGAGCTCTGAGGAGCGGTACAAAGTGAAACACACTTATAGGCAGAAGGGAGCAGGAACAAGGAAGTTATACCTGGCAAAAAGTGAATTAGTTATTGCAAGGTTACTTTCCTTTAGAGAATGGCAGGAGTCTATCAGGCAGTTTACCTAAGGGTTGTTGATCAAGCAATTCCTGATTGACTGATTTAAGATTCCATTTCTGGAAGATTCCAGAACTGTAAGTTATGTCTGGTTTGGTGACATGGGGCTTAGCATAAGTGACTCCATTTGGGGCCTGTTGCTTTGTTTTTAACAATAAGGAATCAGAGATTAATTTACAAATAGTTGCAAACCAGGTCTGCTCCCAGTGCCCTGTTGGTCTCTTCATGTTGCCTCTGTTCTCATGTGTTCCTGAAACCACTGAAGACTAAGACTCTGTAAGACAGATCCTAGAAGCCCAGGACAGCACCAAAACGTTCTTGTGTATTTGATTGAATGGTTTTGGCCTTCAGTACACGGCAGGGATTCTAAACTGCGAGGCATTCACCCTGAACCACATCAACCATCTCCTAAAATAACCTCCCCAAATGATGGGCCTCGAAGGAGAGGTCTGGGCTGGGCCTGTGGGCAGGCAGAGGCTCTCCAAGTAAGAAACCTGCTCCGAGAAAGAGAAATAGCGGGAGGAAGAGCTGAGCAAGGGAATGGGGCTCCTGGCTGATGGCCACAACCGTTGGGTGTTTAGAGCTGCTGTTTTGAGAATCTTGGGTACGTCCATACTAGGGAACTAGTTTTAAAAACACAACTCCCTGAGAATTCACTGGCAGACCAGTGGTTAGGATTCTGTGCTTCCACTGCAGGGGGCACGGGTTCAATCCCTGGTCGGGGAACTAAGATCCCACATGCCATGCGGTGCAGCCAAAAAATTAAAATTAAAAAAAAAAGAACAAAAAAAACCCCCACAACTCCAGAGTGACCTTTGGTTCCCACTGAATTGCTTTCTTCCCACTTTCTGGACAAATCCTGAGTTTCCCTACTGACTTCTCTCAGCCAATCCCAGTCAATCCCCCAACCTTAGAGATGGTTGATACAACAAATAGTGCCTCGTGTACTTTGAAACCCTGTGCATTCACGTGTAACCTGCTTCAGTAGATCTTGAAAGCTGGTGTAGTTTCTGCCTCTAGGAAGATACGAAACAATGGAACTTTGGATAACAAAATGTTCATCACCTTCTGTGGTGATAAAACTTCCAGGTGACTCCACAGTTGAAACACTGCCATAGCATTTAACAAACTAACAAAAATCTGAGCTTCTCTCTATATCTCCCCTGGATGGGTAGAAGCTGAAAAGCATTTTCCCTGAAGGTAATACATATAGGTGCTTCCAGTATGGGTCCTAGTCCTTATATTTTAGTAAGAAAAGAAAAACGAGAGGAGAAACAACATATCGGTAATTATAGTAAAATGTTTTTAAAAGGTTTATATTCCCTATATAAACTCAAAAAAACTACAAGAGTTTGTGAGAGTTTAGCTTATTAGTTCATCAGTGTTTGTTACCAAAATTATACTCTGGATAAGGCAAACCAGAGAAAAGTTTGGTAATATAAAAACAACCCAGAACCATGTGAAAGAACTGTTGTTGTGAAATGTAAACTCTAAATGTAACTATTGCTGAATAATTTTGCTGGTAGATGAAAAGATATATATACATAACTATAGACATGTTCTCTCAGACCAATTGCATCCCCCCCAATTATTCCCTGACTTCACCCTCTGTGTTCTATCCCTGTCCCTCCAAAAAATGACAGCTTATTGTCCTGGTTTCCACTGGCACTATGGCAAGCCGTCTCTGCTGCCAACAGGCCTGGCCGCAGAGAGACAGAAAACACACCGCCTGCCCGAGGATGCCCAGAAACCGTCAGTGATCACAATTATCAAGGACCATAATACTCCTGATTGAAAACTAGCCTAGAAAAGGGTTTCCACGTGCCTAGCGTTTATTTCATTCTCTTGCTGGAAGTCCTGACCAATTGGAAACACCTTAACAACGCAGCAATTGTTTAAACAAAGCTCAGATTAACCGAACTTGAGAAATTATGCCCCAGCCTACATGTTGCAAAAATTCAGGGAATTGCAGCGGTCCTGCAGAACATTTTCTCCCCCTTCAGAAGCTGGAGCACTTTGCTCTGTGACGCTGGGTGTGGAAATCAAGCTACAGAGTGCTCAGGCATTTCCTACATTGGGGAGCCCTTTGCCCTGGGATGGGCGGGGCACAGGGCAGAGGATTACAGTAGGTTACACCAAGCCTCAGGCAGAAACTGACAGTCATCCAACACCAGGAATGTCCCATCCAGGCTCAAAGGCAGAGACAAAAGGGGAGCAGAAAGGAGAGGAAACTAAAGATCAGTCCCCAGGATAGTGCAGTGAGAAGAGCACAAGCTTTCAGCTAGTGATCTAGGCTCACGTCCCTGGATGGTGTTGGCGAGTCGCTAAACATCCCCTGACCTGTTTTCTCAAAGGGAAGTAATAGGACCAACCACACAGGGTCCCTCTGATGACTTAATGAAATAACACGCGGGAAGCAAACAGCACAGAACGTGGCACGTGGCAGGGCGTCCACGAGGTCTCTCTGCCGCCCCCTCCATGCCCTCAGGCCTGGTGGACGCAGAACAGACAAGATCTATTTGTCGGGAAGGGCCCGGTACAAAGAAGCGATGATCACAGGATGCCGTTATAATTTCCCAGAAGAATGGAAACCGAGCACTTGAATTGCTTCAGAACGGCTTTTGACAGTAATAGGTCTGAACCTGAGTTGTCTTAAGTGTACATAAGGCTTGGGAGAGGATAAAGTAAAGCAGAATCTAGAGACCGGGGAGGGGAATTAGAAATCCTCGTTGACAAACCCCAGCACACGCAGCCCTACACACACACACACACACACACACACACACACACACACACGTGCACACGTACATAAACACACTCATGTACAGATTCACACACATTCCTACACACTCACATTCTCATAAATACGCACACTCACACACACACACACACACACATTCTACCCTCATGTCTCCAAAGGGGATTTGTAAACTGAATGTTTGGACCTCAAGGCACATATTCTCACAAAAGTAACATTATAAATGGTGGCCATGTTCTCAGGTGGCTTCACGGTTAAGAAAATTGTAACCCATAAGTGAGGTAACATGCTGCATATTGGCAGTTGAACAACAGCAAGAGGAACTAACACTTCATTTGCCTCTTCTGTTTAATCATTAGTAAATTTTTTTAAACCGAATAATATTTGAAATGAAGCACTTTTAAAAGAGGGCTGTTGGCAAAAACTCCCTGCCCACCCCCCCATGGAGAGAAGCCAGGCTCCCTGTGGGCCATGCTCAGAGCTGGATTCATATATACTTGCTGGGACCACAGCAGCAAGAGGCAGGAGGACCCTGGGCCCAGAGGGCTGAGACACCCTGGACGGGCCTCAGTCTGACGGGGGCTCTGATATCCACCACCCCAGCTCCCAATTCCACTCAACAGAAGGGAAGTTTCGAGCACTGTGCCAGGCCCCATGCAGAAATGTCTCAACTAATCTGCCTAATCAACAATGAAGCACGTGTTTTATTCCCATTGTTCAGATGGAGAAACTGAGGCTCAGGGGTTAGTGACTGGCCCAAGGTCAGTACAGCCCAGCCCTGCTGCTCCCAAAGCCTTTGTGCTTAACTTTGGCTGTACACTGGAATCACCTGGGGGGTCATTAAAAATACTGGCGCTTAGCTTTCCCCACCAAAAGCAATTCTGATTTAATTGATCTTGGGTTCGACCCAGGCACCTGAACTTTTTAAAAACTCCCCAGATGATTCTAGTACACGGCCAAGGTAGAGAAGCACCGTCCTAATCAGTGTTTCTCAGTGTGGTCCTCACCACCTGCCACCATCACCTGAGGTGATATAAACACGCAGATTTCTAGGCCTCATTCAGGATCCGTTTTTGAACATCACTTTCACGTTGGTGAGGCATCCACAGGCTCATATAACTCACACAACACTGCTCTAAAGTTGTAAATTATTCTCAGTTTACCGGTAAGGACACTGAGACCCAGAGAGCTTTGGGAAGCTGGTCTAGTCACTCCATCTCACTGCTTCCCAAAGAGGAACGATCACACACCATCTTGGGGTGCGGTTGGGGGAATGAACCAGCTGGTAGAAGCCAAAGTGGGTGTCCTTGGAGCCCGGGAAGGAAGAGGAACGGGTATGGAAGGTTCTGCAGTGGCAGGAGGGAAGAGGTGAGGGTGGGAGGAACGGGATCCTGGGGGCCTCAGGGTGCAGCCCGGGAGAAATGGAGGGAGATTTCCACGGCAGGACTTTGGGGGGGTGCCTGGGTGGAGGAAGGAGGAAAAGACAGACACAGGAGAGAAATCGAGGCTGAGGTGGGGGAGAAGGGGTGCTCCGAGTTCTCAGTAGAGAGCAGTCTGGCTGGAGCCGGTGTCTCAGCTAATTCCTCATCAGGTCCACCAGTACTGGCCCGCTAACTGGTTTTGATGTCCATCGAGACTTGGCAGTTCTCACTTTAGAATCACCAAAGGCGCTTTTGAAATAGACACGAATTTAACTGAGAAATCTCTTGGATTTTGTGACATCAGCACGGCCAGCTACTGCCTCTGAAAACTTACTGAGATTTCTACACACGAAAGGAAGAGAGCTCGCCTCCTCTGAACTAAAACACGACGTTTCTCTTTGGCTTGTCCTTAAGGCGTAAATGTTAGTTCGTCTCTCGTGCGTTGCCCGGTTCCTTCACTAGGCATCCTATCCTATGTAGGCGGGACAGAAATCTAGCGTACAGAGGGTGCAGTGTGATTGGGCTACTTCAGAAAAAGGGGGGACTGTGGCTTCCCCTCCTGTCTCTCCGGGGCTTGTTAAAGCAAAGGAAAGGGCAGCTATTCCCCCTCTTGATGAGAAAACACAAAAGGTCGCAGATTAAGAACAAACAGTTAAAAGCAGCTCGGCCTTTGAAATGTGGCACTATATCCGCCACGGGGCTGACATGCCAAACCGTGGTAATTGCCTCACAGCCCAGCCTGGGCCAACATGACTCACAAGACACCCATCTATCAGATCGAAGGCCCAGTCAGGTCCTGCAGAAGAAGAAATATAACAAACTAAATTAGGAGCTTGGGATTAACAGACACACACTACTATATATAAAACAGATAAATGACAAGGACCTACTGTATAGCACAGGGAACTATATTCAATACCTTGTAATAACTTATAATGGAAAAGAATCTGAAAAAGAATATATATATATATATACACATACCTACATACATATACATGGTATACATATTTCTGGGTAACTGGCCACGTCCAATTCACAAGCCTGTCCCCGAGTTAATATCCCTAAAGCCTGTGTCTATCATTGTTTAGGAGTGATGGGTGAGGGATACGCTTGTATTTTGTAGATAATCCAGGTCTTGTGTTTTGTCTGTATTCACCAGCCATCCCCATGCAGTCAGATAAGCCACAAGCATGGGGTTGCTACTTTTAAACTGGAAAGAAGAGACTCTGAGATTAACAGGATATTATCGCTATAATGGAAGAGGAAGACATCTCTCACGGTAGTCAGCTGCCACAGGGTCCCACATGCTAGCGGCCCGTCACCTCGGGATCACCCCCAAACAGGAAAACCCTAGCGTGACACGAACCTAGGCATGAAGGCCTATGACTGCTTTGTTCTGCTACCTTAGCAAGAGGATAAGGAATTTCAAAGATTGGATGCCTGGTTTTCACTTTCCTTTTCTCTTCCTTTCTTTCTTCTTTCTTATCCCTCCTGCTTTACCTTAGATTGTGTCTGGTTCTCGCCTTTGTTTCTGGGACTTCGTTAGCAAAGCATCCTCGGGATTTCCGTCTCTGGCAGTTTCTGGGACCAGAATTTTAGACAAAACAGCTTCCTCCGCCCTCTGCGTCTCCCACCTCCATGAGCCGATTTCCCATCCTCTTCTCAGAGGACCCATCGGCTTATCATCTCTTTTCATCCTTGATTTGCATTCGGAAGATTCTGACCAGCCACACATTCAGAGCTGGGAGTGTTGTAGCTGAAACTTTGTCCTTTCCATCGAGAGAAGTTATATTTCGTCAAACCACTAGGGGGAGTAAATCCCAGGGATACCAGAAATCAGGGATTCAGCAACCTTGGGAGGAAGCTGGAGTGTCACCATGGGCCAGCCTCCCGGCTCAGTTAAACTTCCTCCTCCAGCTTTCCAGAGGCCCTGAGAATGCACATCAGCAAAACTGGAACAAGTCAGTTAACAGAAACTGTTTGCCAGAATCACTTCTAAAGGATGCCCTAAAAAATGTCAGGTTTTCAGAAATCAACATATTGACACTTTCCAGCAAGAGCTTGTGATAGGAACAAAACCCACTGGTGCTTAAATGTAAAATGACCAGAATTTAACCCTTAGTCCTGACCCACGCAAAACTAGACACAAGCCAAACACAGACTCTGCCCTAAAGACTTACATTCCATTGAGAAACGGTCCAAAACAGGACGCAACACGTCACATTTGGCATCCCTGCAGGAGGTAGTCAGGAGTGAGAGGTAAGAAAAGACAAAAGAAGTCCCATTTGGTGGACAAGCAACCAAGAGAGGAGATTCCATCTTTTGGTAAATATTCTGAGCAATCAAATACCACATCTTGGACTTTGATCCTTCAGTGTACCTCTGGCTTCTAGAATAGTTTAGTAAAATTTAAAAGTACTCTGCAAAGTACTTTACATAAATTCTTTGTAGAGGAGCAGGTCAAAGAACTGAGCGGAGTCTGGAAAGATTCTCAGGATCAGGCAGAGAGTCTGGCTGATAAAACATCAGAGAACGGGGCTTTCACCCACACATGCAGTGAGAGTCCCGCTTCAAAGCGACAGAGGGAAATCTAAAGCAAGGAAAGGAAGGAATGTGAAGATTCTCAAGAATACACGTAAGTAGTATTTGTCCGTTCATTCATTCATTCATTCATTCCCAAATGCGCTGAGCACCTACCACTCGCCAAGCTCTGTGCTAAGTACTGGGATACAGGGCTGAGCAAGATGACAGCATCACGCTCTGGTGGAGTTTACAGAGGCTTGAGGAGAAGCATTAACAGGGCTTCCCAAGGCTAATTAATTCGCCATCACCGTGATGAATGCTGTAAGTGCGTGGTCGCTGATGCCACGGGAGCACGCCTCAGGGGACTAACCTAGTCTGGGAGGCCAGAGGAGCCTTCACAAAAGTGCCATTTTAGCTGAGGACTGATAATGACGTGTGAGCCAGATGAGTGCTATGCAGGTGTGTGTGTCGAGGGCAGATAGGCAGGAGAAAAGGGGATGTTCCAGGCTGAGGAACAGCAGTAAAGAGGCCTGAATAGGGAAAGGCCCTGGCATGGTTCAGAGGATGCCGAGAGAAGTCTAGCCTTGGCTGTTACATAAAGACCTGGGAGAGAGTGGCATCTGGTGAGCCAGGGCCAGTCCACGCAGGGCGATGTCAGGAATGCTTACTTGAGACCAGAGCTTCTCAACCGAGACGATTTTGCCTCCCTCCCCTCCAGGGACATTTTTCCTTGTCGCAACTGGGAGTAGACGGCTACTGGCATCTGGTGAGTAGAGACCAGAGATGCGGCTAAATATCCTACGTTGCACAGGGCAGCCCCACAGCAAAGAATTCTCCCACTCAAGATGTCAATGATGCTGCAGAGGAAAAGCCCTATTTTAGAATGAGGATCAAGGAGCCACGCAGGGGTTTTAGGCTGGGAGGTCTGGCGATGAGATTTGTTTCAAAAAGATCACTCTGACTTCAGTGTGGACCGATGGGAGAGAACTATTAGTGTAGATCTAAAGCAATCTGTTGGGAAGATCTATTGGGGTCTGGGCAAGAGAAGATGTGGCCCAGCCTTGGGGAATGTCGGTGTGGATGGAGAAAAGTGAATGGATGAGGAAGATACTTAAAAGAATAAATCAGTGGGATTGGGTGACAGATTGGTTGTGGTGCGTATCTCAGCCCATGCTCTTGAAAGCAACAAAGCCCGAGGCAAGGCTTAAATGCTGATGCTTTACTTGGACGGCTTGGTACCAGGGCAGCAAGGGTGAGGGAAAGGGAAGTAAGGCAGAATGACGGGAAGCAGTGCATTTCCACCCAGACCGCTGCTTCAGAGGAGCTGTGATGAGACACAGGCACCCAGCCAGCCGCCCAGGATATCTTTGGATGGGGTGCTGGAGTAGCTGCACCTTAGAACAGTCCACTGGAGAGAGGAAGGAGAATATAGCTTCTATCTCCCATCTCTCACTGGTCAAAATTTCCCCCGTGGCAGTTTTAAAACATATCTTCAAATTCTCCCATTAAAACACATCTGCAAGTTTCTCCCATCATGAGGTGGGAACTGTATCCTCTATCGTGAATCTGGACTGGCCTGAATTACTCACTCGTATCCAGGAGAACACAGCAGAAGTGATGCTGTAGGACTTCCAAGGCTAGGTCATACAAAGCCATGCGGGTTCCGCCTTGCTCACTGGAGCACCTGTGCTTGGAGTCCTTGGCTGTCCTGTAAGGAGTTGACGACCCTAAAGCCACTGTGCTGGGATGAAGCCCAGGCCACACAGAGAGCCCAGGTGGAGGGGCTCTGCTTCATGGCTCCAACCACAGACCCTGTCAACAGCCAGCATGCACTGCCGGCCCTGGGTGTGAAGATACTTTCAGATGATTCTATTGCACGAGCGTAGGGTCACTCATAGCCATGAGTCACCCAGCTCCGGCTTCAGACGTCAAGGAGCAGAGACAGGCCAGTCCTACTGTGCCCTACTGACCCTCATAATCCACGAGCCTAATTAAATGATTGTTTTAAGCCCCTGAACTTTGGGGTAATTTGTCACCCCCAGAGTCACTGGAACACCCTTGTTACAGGTTAATGACTCAGCCTTCTCATTTGCATCATTTGGCCCCCTGACATCACCCCAAACCCTGCCATGTGGCACTTCAGACAGGAGCCAGGGACACCAGCAGTATGGCTGGGGGTCCTCAGATGGCAGATTACAGATACCCCACAGGGAGTCAGCCAACCACAGTGCAGCCTAGGTAGAGCATGTGGTCGAGGATTCAGGAGAGACATAAGGTCAAGGCATCAGGCACGGTGTGCTGATATGTCTGATACAGGGGTGAGGCAGCGGGAAGGCAGGAGTTAAGGATTCTCACATTTCTGGTTTCTGACCTGAGCAACCAGGTAGATTAACGATTTTAATTGAAATCATTAGTGCAATTTACTGAGAGAGGAACTGGATAAAAGGAGGGGGCTCAGTTCGAGGTACCTGTGTGTGCATTGGATAAGGCAAGAAGTAGGAGCCCAGAACACCAAAGACGCTCAAAGTCATTGATCTTAAGACTCCAGGGCCCCAAGAGGGCTTAAGAGCCTGTCCCTGAATCTTCTTTCATGTGCGATGAATATTTTCCAGGTCTCTGGTTGGGACCCTATACCCCAGTGCTGGCAGGAGAGATACCATCAGGTTTACTTATTATCATTATTTTTAATGTGTGCGGAAAATAGTTTAGTTACCTTTAATATGCTGGAATCCTTTCTCAGCATGCAGCACTCTTCTTTCTCCTCCCTCTCACTTTTTAACCCAAATTGCAAATGTTCTGTATATGCAAGATGTTAGCCTGTTTTGCACTACATGTTTAGATAATTGGTGCTTTTGACTGATGTTCTTGTCAATGTTGCTTTAGTTCACGGATTTATAATATTCCTAGGCCTGGAGGAGATCTCACAAAGAAATAATGCAAAACAATCCCCAGTGCCTGGATGCCTGAGGCGATGGGAGCCAGCCAACTCCCATCCCCTATCACAGGTAGGCAGGATCCTCTTCTGAAACAAGAAGTCAAGGTCAGGTCTAAGGATAGGTCTGAGCTACTCTGATTCCTGTGAGGGCAGAGCCTGGGGGTCTCCCAGTCTCAGCTGGGACTCCCGGGACCCACTCCCTGCTGCTCTCCCAACACACAGTTTCAGGTTCTTCCAGACCCGCTTCCCTCAACCCCTCCCCTAAAATGAAAAAGGCCGTGCCTGCAGCAGTAATAACTTTTGATTATTTACAAAATCGTGTTGGGGCGGTGGGGGGGGGCGGTGGGGGGCAGAATACAAGGAGGAATGAAGAAAAGGAGGGATGAAGCATTCACTGAGGCACCACTTTCCTGTTCTGGGGGGCTTTATCACAATGAATCCGTACAAAATCCTGTTGGTATTAGTCACCCATATTTTTTACATGAAGAAACTGAGGCACAAAGAGATTCATTAATGTGCCCAAGATTGTGCAGCTAATAAGATTCAAAGCCAGAGTCCATTTTTCACTCCAGTCCAGTGCTCTTTACACCATCCTTTTCTTCCCTAGTCTTTGTATCCACCCCTCTATTACTCTTTTTTTTTTTTTAACATCTTTATTGGAGTATAATTGCTTTACCATGGTGTGTTATTTTCTGATCTATAACAAAGTGCATCAGTCATACATATACATATGTCCCCATATCCCCTCCCTCTTGCATCTCCCTCCCACCCTCCCCATCCCACCCCTCTAGGTGGTCCCAAAGCACCGAGCTGATCTCCCTGCGCCCCGAGGCTGCTTCCCACCCCTCTATTACTCTTAAAGAACAGAAGGCATTTCTCTGGTTGTGGGGAGACCGGGCTGTGGGCGCAAGAACCACTGTACCTCTCCCTGCGCGCCACCAGGTGGCGCCGTGAGAGGCTGAAGTCCTGCTGCTTTTCACCGGCGCCCTTGGCGAGACACACAAGCGTGGGGTGGAACAGCTGCAGGGAGAGTGTCAAAACAGAGTTCTATTTAGGAAAGCGGAGCTTTCTGCCCGGCCCTGTTTCCCACCGGGATCCTTGGTTGGCTCTCCACAGACTATAAATGAATTTGCTTTTTTCTTCCTTCCCCATCCTACTGCTAACCCACATCTCGATTCTATTTTCTCTCCAACTCTGACACCAGGGCACGAGTCCCACCCACATCAGGGAATAGTGTGTCCTGAAGAGAGAGGGCAGCAGGCAGGCTGGGTGGTGCAGAGTCGGGGCCCCAGAGCAACTGGTGGGCCATTTCCCACACAGACCCTTCCCACCCGTGGACCGTCACAGCGTTCCCACGACCCCCCCCCCCCGCCCCCCAAATCTAAAGGACTTATCTTAGTCTGCTTGGCTGCCATAACAAAGTATCACAGTTCTGGGGGCTGGAAGGCCAAGGCCAAGGTGAGGACAGTTTGCTTCCTTCTGAGGCCTCTCTCTGTGGCTTGCTGTGTCCTCACATGGCCATTTCCCTGTGTGAGCATCCCAGGTCTCTCCGTGTGTCCTACTCTCCTCTTCTTATAAGGAGACAAGCCGGATTGGACTAGAGCACATAAAGCGGTCTCATTTTATTCTGTGTGTGCATTACTATTCTTTTTTTTTTTATTATTGAAGTATAGTGATTTACACTATTGTGTTCATTTCAGGTGTTCAGCGAAGTGATTTGGGTACATTTTTTTTGTCAGATTCATTTTCCATTATAAGTTATTACAAAATACTGAATATAGTTCCCTGTGCCATACAGTAAATCCTGTTGCTCGTCTATTGGATGTATAATAGTTTGTATCTGTCAATTCCATACTCCTAAGTTATCCCTCCCCTCACATTCTCCTTTTGCAACCACAAGTTTGTTTTCTGTCTGTTGAGTCTGTATCTGTTTTGTATATAGATTCGTTTGTATTGTTTTTTTAGATTCCGCATAAGTGATATCATATACTATTTCTTTCTCTGACTGACTAACTTCACTAAGTGTGATGATCTCTAGGTCCATCCATGTTGCTGCAAATGGCATTATTTCATTCTTTTCTGTGACTGAGTAATATTCCATTTTATATATATACATACCACATCTTCTTTATCCATTCCTCTGTTGATGGACACTTAGGTTGCTTCCATGTCTCGACTATTGTAAATAGTGCTGCAATGAATATTGGGGTGCATGTGTCTTTTCGAATTAGAGTTTTCATGTTTTCTTTTTCTAGTTTTCTAAGGAACCTCCATGCTGTTTTCCACAGTCAGCCTCATTTTATTTTAATTGCCTCTTTAAAGGTCCTATCTCCAACTACAGTCACATTCTGAAGTACTGGGGATTAGGGCTTCAATAATATGACTTTGCGGGGGGATATAATTCAGTCCATAACAGGATCCAATCACTAATGTTTAAACATCCTGAGGAGAGGGCAGAATTTTGTGCTTAATTTTAGCCCCAAGAGGTCACGGGAAAAGTCATAGGTCACAATGTGCTCATGACGTTCACCTCATGAACTTCATCAAGTGTGTGATGTTAAGGATAAACATAGCTGAAATAATCCAAGTAATTGCAAAATGGCCCATCCTGGGGCTCACATGGTAACCCTGATGGATCTGGTTTGGGGTCTCTAACCCATGAACTAACTAGAACATCAGCAAGTGTCTACTTCCCTTTGAAAAGCAGTTTCCCCTCATCTCCCTCTTTTGAACACCCCCAAATGCAGCACACTCCCGGAGCCCACAGAACTCCCTCCTTCCCTGGGGTCTGTCTACCTGGGAGACAGCTCTTGGATGGCAACCTGGATCTACCCGACACACCCTAGGGGGCTGTAGGGATGGCATAGTCGTCCCCAGGTTGAAAGACTAGGCCAGAGGGTCTGCTGAATCTGGGAATGCCCCCAAGCCAGGCTACACGGAACCTCATTTAGAAGAAATTCATAGAGAATTAAGAAATCCCAAAGAAGTCGTCTCTTCCCCAAGAGAGAATTGTGGAGGAAAGGCAAGAGAAATGCCTAATTAGAAAATAAAGAAGGCAACTCCCGTTTGACAGTGGCCAACATGACCAGAGGCTGAGGGCTGGGTTGCCCTCAGCTGGGGAATGATTGTGTGGTCATTTGACAGCTATGCATCTCCAGCACCTTCTTGTCCTCAGACTGCTCTTCTGTCCCCTCAGAGGGAAAACTAACCCTAGTTTGATAACCTAAGTAATTCTCAACCCAGCCCCTACTCAGCCCTCTTAAGGGTTTCTTGCCTTCTTCAAGACCTCAGATTTCTGTACTCACGTGTTATATCGTGGTGCAGTAGAGTTATATGATGCTGGAGTCACAAGTGCGTATGTGCAATAGTTGTGAGTCCGGCCACATGTGGTTTGGGCAGATGTATCTCAGGCAGGGAAGGCAAATCTGTATCCAGGAGAAGCGTCTATTTTAGTGAGAACAAACTATTGCAGGAGACTGATCCACGCGGGCTATATCATCTCATCTTGGCTCTCTCTGAACATTCCTACCGTGGTCACCTGTCACCCAGTGACTTTGGTCCTGGGCCCTGGTGATGCTGTCTCCATCTTTGTCTCCAACCTAAGGCTGGTAGAGCTCCATGCTACTGCTAATCTTCGGGTTGCCTCTCCAGCAATTTGGACTTCTCAGTCTGACCATCATTTACAGAACCAACTCCCTGTATCAGATTCCCACTCTTTTAAACACTTAGTTTCTTTTTGCCTGGTTGGACCCAGACTGATAACAGCCCACTTGAAGTTTGAGTTCATAAAGTTAAAGAGAGACCAATCAGCAGAGCGTGTGATTGTTCCCAGTAGCCTTCAGCTTTCTTCAGGTGTAGACAGAGAATAGGCAGAGAGTTGGATCTAAGTAGCACTGGAGTCTTGCCAAGAAAAAGTGATGGAAGGAAGAGCTGAAGATGATTTTAAGAATGACCCAAAGACTCTCGGCTGGGTTAAGAGATAAGTGAGGTTATGAAAGGGTGAATAGCAATGCAAAGATGGGAAAGCCAGTGGGTTAAAAATCCATGTGTGCTTGATCATTTTTTGAGCAGAGGTGCTACAGGGAGTGAGCCGAAAGGTTATGCAAGGGTAATCAGGGATTAGGATGCTTGAAATCAAACTTTTGGAAGAGATGCAGCAATTGATAAGACCATGAGAGTGAGTGGCTGAGACAGGCTGGAGGACAAGATCAATGGAAATGAGGAAATGAGGGATTACTGTTGAGTGGATTGTCTACGTGGATATTGAAGACCCACCCTAAGACCTCTGAAGGATCTGGGTCTCTCCTCTCTTGCTTAAACCTTGGAGAGCGGGGCTCCAGCTTGTTCTCTCCTCTTCTCTCTCTGCTGTCCTGTCCCTCACCATGACCCTTGATGGTGGCCACGGTTACTCTCGTTCCCCAAGCCCCACTAGCACAAAGTTGTTATGTGTAACAGACGTTTACCAACTATTCGCAGATAAAAGAGGAGACATAGCAGAGCATAAGGCTAGAAATAACTTAAAACTGAACATCACCTATGAAGTCTTAGAGTCCTTAATAGGAATTTCTCAAGGACCAGTTTTCCCCTTGGGTCCTGACTCTGCCAGTTTTGTTCAGGTCACCTCTCTCTACAGAGACCCTTCTCTACCTTGCTTCCTCTTTGGGACATCTGGTCCCCCAACCTCCCTTTATTGCAAGCATCCGGGATAATGCTCTTAAATTCACATACAGGGAACACACATTCAGTGGTGCAGTCCTTTCACAACTCTTGCCACTACGGGGGTCCCACCTTTTATTTCCAAAAAGCCTGTCAAGGTATTTTCCTAAAGAAAAGAGCCATCAACCTCTAAGAGGAATTCTGCCCCTTCCCCAAAATACAAAATTGCAACAGGCATGGCATTATTCTAATAAAGCAAATGTTTCACTTTCCTGTTATTACCCAAGTTAAAATGACATCATGCAAACCACAGTGTTTAAAATCTGAAAAGCACTTTTCTAATTCAAATATAAGAGGAGAGAAATTGTATGTACAATCGCACAACCCAGTCTAATAAGGAGATGATCCAAGAACCAAAGATCCATTTGTCTGCAAGGCCCCAGGGATGCAGACTTGGGGAAAGTGGGTTGTGACTAAATGCAGTGCTCAGTTGAATGCATGCTTAAATTAATGAATGAAATGTGCATAGTTGTATATGACATCATGACTTATAATAACAAATATACGTTTGGTCTTCTGGCATAGGGCTCCTAAAACCCTTGGAATTTCCTAAGCGATAAGAGAATGAGAGCATCTTTTGTTATAATATTTAGTCTTTGGCCTTGGTTCCTGAAATAGCTCCAGAGCCATTGGAGCTATTGGTGACCTATTGGAGGTTGGTGACCTTCTGGGCTGGTGAACATATGGCGGTGCAGCGAGAATGGCTCCATGCCCCTTCCTATATACTTTGCCCTATGCATCTTTTCCATCTGGCTGCTCCTGACATATCTTTTTGTAATAAACTGGTAACCTAGTAAGTAAACTGTTTTCCTGAGTTCTGTGAGCTGCTCTAGCAAATTAATGGAACTGGAGGAGGAGATCGTGGGAACCTCCGACTTACAGTTGGTAGGCCAAAAGCACAGGTGACAATCTGGACTTGCGATTGGCATCTGGGGATGGGGACAGTCTTGTGGGACTGAGCCCTTACCTGTGGAATCTGATACCAGCTCTAGGTAGGGAGTGTCAGAACTGAACTAAATTGTAGGACACCCAGCTGGTGTTGCAGAATTGGTCAGCATGGGAATAAGCCCACATCTTGTGTCAGAAGTGTGAAAATAGAGAACCACAGGAACAGGTTTTCCTTTACAGTGTAATGCAAGGAGGTGCTTGGTAGGCACTTTTTAGCCATCTCAATAAAATCATTTCAGAACTGTGGTGGAACCCAAGCGGGGAATAAGAAGGGGATGAAGGGGAATAAGAAAATGGATAAAACAAGTGTGACTCTCTTTTTCTAGACGCTAAATGTGAAAAGGAGAACGACAGTGTAGCAGCCACTTAGTTCCAGCACTCCTCAGGATCCATACTCTGCTCTGCAGTCTAGTTATTTTACACTCATGGTATCTTGAGGAGACTCTAACAAAGGGCACCTCCCAAGCATCCAGTTCTTTACATCCCCTCCCCCCAGTATGCCTAGGGCAGTGCCAACTATGCCCTTTCCTGAGTGAATATTTTGATAAGAGTCTTGGGGAGAGAAGTAAAAAGGACAGGCCTGCTAAAGTGAAAAGAAGAGGAAAGAGATGTGCTATGGACTGAATTGTACGTCCCCCAAATCCATATGTGGAAGCACTAACCACGCAGTGTGACTAAATTTGGAGATAGGCCCTCTAAGTAGGCAACTAGGTTAAGTGAGGTCATAAGGGTGGGGCCCTAATCCAATAGGACTTGTGTCCTCATAAGAAAAGGAAGAGGCAGGAGGAGTTGACAGGCACAGAGGTGAGGCCATGTGAGGACACAAGAGCAGGTGGCTGTCTGCAAGCCAGGAAGAAAGGCCTCACCAGAAACCAACCCTGCCAGCATCTTGATCTTGAACTTCAGGCCTCCAGGTTCATGAGAAAATTCATCTCAGTTGTTTAAGTCACCCAGCCTGTGGTACGGTTGTTATGGCAGCCCAAGCAGACTAACACAGGGAAAAAAAATTAATAATAATAAATATAAATAATAATAAGGGGGGAGGTTTGTCTAGGATGCTGAACCTAGATTTCTCTTCATAATTTTGCAAAGGTCTGGCTCTAGTGTTGTAAAGGGAGAGGGAAAGGGAGAGGGGAGGAACGTGACAGTGGCGGATTTGTCACACAACAAGACACTGGCTCTCACCTGGCCAGCTCATGCACCTCCCCAGCCCCCGTTTGCTGTTCCCCATTCCCTGGATCTCTGGGGCTGGCTGTCAGACTACGGCAAATACTCTGCCTCCAGCAAAAGCAATTGTTTGAACTGGGAGCCCTCTGCCTTCACCTTGGGTCACTTTATAGACCTCTCAAAGGTTTGCTTAATTTCTAAACATCCCAGTTTAGATAACTAAAGTTCCGTGGTGGGAGGTGTGGGTTTTGTTCTTTTGTTTTTTTCCTTCTGATTTATGCCAGGATCAAAAGCAGCTTCCCTGGGACTTCCCTGGTGGCGCAGTGGTTTAGAATCCGCCTGCCAATGCAGGGGACACGGGTTCGAGCCCTGGTCCGGGAAGATCCCACATGCTGCGGAGTAACTAAGCCCGTGCGCCACAACTACTGAGCCTGCGCTCTAGAGCCCACGAGCCACAACTGCTGAGCCCGCGAGCCACAGCTAATGAAGCCCACACACCTAGAGCCTGTGCTCCGCAACAAGAGAAGCCACAGCAATGAGAAGCCCGCGCACTGCAACAAAGAGCAGCCCCCGCTCGCCGCAACTAGAGAAAGCCTGCGCGCAGCAACGAAGACCCAACGCAGCCAAAAATAAAAATAAATAAATAAATGTATAGAGTCTTTCCTGTGGTTATCGACCCATTGAGAGCCGCTCTGCAGCCAAAGGCCTCGCTGTGCTCCAGGGAATGCCTGGGATTAGGGAGGATTCCGCAAGAGGCTTGAAGAGCCGCACGCGGGCGTGGGGACGTTGCATCTCTCTTTGCAAGCACATAATGGCCCCAAAGTGGTGGATCGCTCACAAATTCGTTCCCCCCTCCTTTCATTTCTAACCTTAGTGGGAGAACTGCATTAATTACTTAAACAGTTGAGCGACTCAGAGGCTTCTTTTCAGCTGCAACGCTCACGTGGCTGCCTCTTTTATGGCCGGCAGGTCCCTGATGCCAAGGGTGGGCGACGGAGGGAGGCCTTGCTAGGAGCACTTGTTTAAACAAGGCCAATTTCAAGCCTACTTTGCATGCAAATACTTACAAGAGCATCCCGGCTCGTTCCTTAAAATTAGATGGAATAAAGACACTTTGGAGGGATATGGCTTGGTTTGTTTCCAATCTTTTCCTCTTATGGCTAAAACTAGTTTCTCCAGATCATGCTTTGGTTTTGCTGTGTTGAGAGTTTATATCACAAGGAAAATAACTTTGTTCTTCAGGACCAACAGTTTAAAATGGGAACCATTTAATTTATTTTGGGGCGAGGGGCGGTTTGTTTGTTTGGTTGGTTGGGTGGGGTTTTTTTGGCCTCGAGGAGGCTTCTGGGCCTGGAGTCTTAACTGGACTGCCAGGGTATTCCCGGGAACCATTTAATGTTGTTGTTCTTGTTTTAAATTTATTTAGAATAGTGTCTTTTAAATGGGTCTCTTAAAACCATTTGCCTTGGAAATGTTATGTTTATGTGCACAATTCCAGGCTCCCTGGGCTTCTTTCTTCATCATCAGGGTATCTTGCTTGCAGAGACCTGCAGGAGGTAAATGTGGTCTTAGCATTTCTGTGTCTGGTCAGGTGCCTGCCATGCACACGGTAAGCACTCACTAAATAATTTCCTTGGTGAATTATTTATGGTGTGGTCGCATTAATCTTTTATCTTAGACTAATTCACACTCTAAAATGTTGGTTTGGCCATTTTTGTAAATCATTTTCACAAATAGGTGTTTCCTCTGGATTCATTGGGTTATTAGCAGTTCAACCAAAAAGTGTTACCACGTGCTAGATGACGTTCTTCTCTGGTTAACTTAGTTTTTTTATTAATTTAATATCCATGAATGTTACCAAGATTGCCAGTCTACATATAGTTCTTCTGGTAACAATTCTCAAACTCTAAAGAATGGTGAAAAAAGCACAGCTTTGTTGTTGTTGGGTTTTTTTTTTTTTGGTCTCTGGAGCTCAAAAAGATTTTTATGGTTGAAATGGAAGATGGTAAGCAGCCCTATTTACAGTAGCCAAGATATGGAAGGAACCTAATTGTCCATCAACAGATGAATGGATAAAGAAAATGTTGTACATATACACATTGGAATACTACTCAGCCATAAAAAAGGATGAAATAATGCCATTTGCAACAACATGGATGGACCCAGAGATTATCATACTAAGTGAAGTAAGTCAGAAAGAGAAAAACAAATATCATATATCACTTTTATGTGGAATCTAAAAAATAAAACAAACTAGTGAATATAACAAACAAGAAACAGACTCACAGATATAGAGACCAAACTAATGGTTACCACTGGGGAGAGAGAGGGGAGAGGCAACATAGGGATAAGGGATTAAGAGGCACAAACTACTATGTATAAAATAAACAAGCTACAAGGATACTTTGTACAGCACAGGGGAAATAGCCAATATTTTATAACTATAAATAGAACATAACCTTTAAAATTGTGAATCACTGTGTTTTACGCCTAAAACTTACATAATGTTGTAATCAACTCTACCTCAGTAAAAAATAATTCTTAAAAAAAACCCCAGAAAAATAAAGGAATGGTAAGAGGCAACCACAGAGTGGACAAAAGGAGTCCTGGGGACTCCCCTTCGTTCTTTTACTCATACATCGACACAGGCATTTATTGGGATTCAGCCCTGCCTTAAGAAGCCCACAGTCTAGGGATACAAATGAGCTAGTGATTACAGGGTAAAGTGATAATGATGGATGTTTTCATAGCTTATTTATTTATTTTGGCCATGCTGTGAGGCTTATAGGATCTTAGTTCCCCAACCAGGGATTGAACCCAGGCCCTTGGCAGTGAAAACCCAGAGTCCTAACCACTGGACTGCCAGGGAATTCTCACCTTTTTAATTTATTAAATGTCACCATCTGGTTGGCCCAGGAGCATCTTACAAATGAGATGGGCTGTGGCAGACATTGGTTGGTACTCAACTGAGCCAATTTTTTTCCCTTTTCCATTATGGTTTTTTACAGGATATTGAATATAGTTTCTTGTGCTGTACAGTAGGACCTTATTGTTTATCCATTCTATATATAATAGTTTGCATCTGCTAATCCCAAACTCCCACTCCATCCTTCTCCCACACCCCTCTCCCTTGGCAACCACAAGTCTGTTCTCTATGTCTGTGAGTCTGTTTCTGTTTTGTAAATAAGTTCATTTGTGTCATATTTTAGATTCCACATATAAGTGAGATCATATGGTATTTGTCTTTCTCTTTCTGACCTACTTCACTTAGTATGATAATCTCTAGTTGTATCCATGTTGCTGCAAATGGCATTATTTCATTCTTTTTTGAGGCTGAGTAATTACTGCATTGTATATAGGTACCACATCTTCTTTATCCAGTCATCTGTTGATGGACACTTAGGTTGCTTCCATGTCTTGGCTACTGTGAATAGTGCTGCTGTGAACATTGGGGTGCACGTGTCTTTCAGCTGAGCCAACCTTAAGCACCAGAGCCCTTGGTCCTGGTGGCCTCACCCCTTGTTCAGAGCAGGAGGCAGGTCAGCTGAGCCATGGTGCTGTAGGATGTGTGGTGACCAGGACTGGGTATACAGGAGCTACACAGCCTCCCACGGTGCCTTAGCCACACTCTCATGCCTGCCCTTGGCTAGGCTTCCAGGAACAGCTGTCTCCTTACCATTCTGAGAAAAAGAAAAAAAGGGAAGAGTGAGGCAGATTATCTAAAAGGTCACTAGCAAAAGCCTCTTCGTCCTTTGGAACAGTTCAGCCTTGATCAGTGCTGCGTGCTCGGTCACCAGTTATGTGGAAGAAGCACAGCCATGGCAGACAATGGAGGTGGGAAGAAAGCCAGCCCTTCTGGCAGGACTTCTAATGCTCAAAGACAAGAGTGGCCATACCCCCCTGCAGGAAACCCACAGTTAGAGGCATTGAAGCCTTCCAGTAAATCCATCTTGGAAGGCAATTCATCTTGGCCAAGTCCCTGAAAGGTAGGCCTATGGGAAGTTACAATTGTTGGTGCAGCAGTAAAGACCTGGCTTAAGCTGACTAGGACAGCCGTGGGCTTGTTATCTTAACCACAGACATTTTGTTCCAAGCGAATGTTATCAGCTCTTCAGAAAACCTTTTGAGAGAATCAGGCGAATCAAGCCCAAGCCGCCCTCCCTCTCTGTGTGCCCTCCCTCTCTGTGTGCCCTTGTCTGGTTTCCCGTGAAAGAAATGAAACCAGCAGCAGCATCGAGAGAAAAGACTCCGCACGAGCTGCTTTTCTCCATCCCATGCCACTCCATCCTTCTCCCCGCTGCATCACCCTGAAGAAGTCTCCTTCTGGAATAAACTGCCTTTCATCCCTGTCACCTTCAATATGGCTCTAGGAATGTCCTTCTCTAGGACCTGTGGACCATCTCTTTGAAAGGTAATCATCAGAGGAGACAACTTCTCTATCTCTCAGCCTCTGAGGGAGGGTAGAAGCCTAACATTAGAGAACACCTTGCTCCCAGTTGTAAAGCTAACTTCTGCCATAAAGACAGGAGAGGGACTTCCCTGGTGGTGCAGTGGTTAAGAATCCGCCTGCCAATGCAGGGGACACGGGTTCGAGCCCTGGTCTGGGAAGATCCCACATGCCGTGGAGCAACTAAGCCCGTGTGCCACAACTACTGAGCCTGCGCTCTAGAGCCCACAAGCCACAACTACTGAGCCTGCGTGCTGCAACTACTGAAGCCCACGTGCCTAGAGCCTGTGCTCTGCAACAAGAGAAACCACCGCAATGAGAAGCCCGCGCACCACAATGAAGAGTAGCCCCTGCTCGCTGCAACTAGAGAAAGCCCGTGTGCAGTAACGAAGACCCAATGCAGCCAGAAATAATAAATAAATTAAATAAATAAATTTATATATATAAAAAAAAAAGACAGGAGAGGTTTATGAGCAAACACAGATGGCCTTTGACAGCGCCCTAACACCGCCCAGTAGTTTTCCACTAGCTCACCCCAGCATTTAAAAACCCTTCCACCCTCTGATCCAGGGGAGTTAAGTTTAGACTGAGTTCTGGCCTCTCTCTCTTATGGCAATAGCCTTGAATGAAGTTTTCCTTGCCTGTTTAACTTTGCAGGGTGCAATCTTTGCTTTGACATGCCGCTGCTCACGCCTCCAAAAGCTTCTCATTCCATTGCAGCAGTGGCTCTCAAACTAGTATGTTTCTGAATCACCTGGAGGGCTTGTTAGAAGTACAGTTGCTGGGACTTCCCTGGTGGTCCAGTGGTTAAGAATCCGCCTTCCAATGCAGGGGATGCAGATTCAATCTCTGGTAGGGGAACTAACATCCCACATGCCACAGGGCAACTAAGCCACGTGAGCCACAACTACTGAGCCCACGCACCACAACTAGAGAGCCTGCACGCTGCAACTACAGAGCCCATGCACTCTGGAGCCTGTGTGCCACGACTAGAGAGCCTGTGCACTGCAACTACTGAGCCCACACACCACAACTAGAGAGAGAAGCCCACGCACTGCAACAGAGAGCCCGTGCACCACAACGAAAGATCCCTAGTGCCGCCGCAACTAAGACCCAATGCAGCCATAAATAAATAAATAAATAAATAATATTTTTAAAAAAAGGACACAGTTGCTAAAGCAGTAGGCCTGGGTCGGGGCTTGACATGTTCCAACAAGTTTCCAGATAAGACATGGCTGGTACAGAGACCATACTTTTTAGCTTGTTTTTTGCACAGACTATCTTAACCCTCTAAGGGCCCTGGAGTTCATGGTGGCCCCAGTATACTGTCCTGTAATAAGGTCATTTCCAGAGTTGATGGAGATGCTTTCTTTCCCACAATCTTCTCCCTCTCTCTCTTTTTAATACTTGTTCCCCCTGTGCTCTCTGGCTTTTTCTCCTCCCTTTCCTTCCCTCTCCTTTGACTCGCAGGTCACAGTAATTCTCTTCCAATTAGCCTTCCCCTTCTGGAAAAAAAAAAAAAGAAGTAGCCTGCTGCTACTTAGGATAGCCGTTAATCTTTCCACGTTTGAGGCTATACTTGTTTTTGGTTGTTTTTTAACCAACAAATCCTTCTTGGAGCCCCCTTGGCACTTTGCTTCCCTGGGGATGGGGGAGGGGGCTTCCCTCATACTCCCTGGTTACCTAGCAACTTGTCTCCTTTCTGACAAGTCACCGCCCCTGCGGAGAAGCCAGCTGATGTGCACACAACAAAGGGAAGGTGACACCACTGCTCCGCTTCCCCTCTTCGAAGGCCTCCCTGTTCATTAGCGCTGTGATAAGTGACTTGCTATGGGCAGGCCCCACTGATGCCCTCTTTGATTAAGCCAGCCGCACTGCCCCTCCCAGGGATCTTGGAGTGATGGCAGCTTGTCAAGTTCCCGAGATGCTGAGTAGGTACTGGGAATTTCAGATTTAATCCCTAATTATATCCAGCCCATCACCTTTGTAATAGGAGCCATAATAGCCTTTTCATTGTTGTCTTCAAGTCAGTGGGGCCGTGTGGAAAACTATATCCATGTTCATGCCTGTGTTTCCTATCTATTGCTACTACATCCTCTCTCCTTACACTTCAGAATGAAAGGGGCTTTGCTTTTCTCCTGCAAAAGCCTTTATGAAAGAAGCTGTTTGTTCCATACCCTTCAAGCCCCCGCCCCCATCATCTTTGTTTCTTCTTTACACATTGATGAATTAACCGCTTTGGGCCCAGGGTTGGTAACTGATTTTAATTTATCACAGAAGACAGAGATGCCCCCAGGTAGCGCTCGTAGAGTGGAAAGTTGGTTGATCCTGGACCAACTGAGGAAAGAGGGTTTCTCAATCTCACTTTCTGTAATCCTGAAAAAGACAGTAGAATAGGGAAAAAAAGGACAAAGATAGAAAGAGAAAAAACAAATTCCACTCTAAAAAAAAAAAGAGACATGCATAGCAGTAATACTTGTAACAGAGAAAAGTGGTAAATTACCCAGATGTCCAATAGATGAATGCCCATACAGTCAGTATAGTAACACAACAGAAGATTATTAGATTGATTTTATGAATGGTAGGCTATTTATATGGGTCATACGAGTCTTAGAGATAAATATATATTACATATTTAAATATGCATAATGCATGCCACATATAAATATATGTGATGTGTTCATATACACAGTAATTCAGGGGAAAAGAATCCAAGAGAGTTTGAACAACTGGTTAGATACATGCAAAAACACATGTAACTTTTCAGAAAAATTAGAAGAATATGTGAAAAGATATGAAGGCACAGTCCAATTCCGTAGCCAATAGCCACATGTAGCTAGTGGGGTGGAGTACTGGAAATGTAGTACTAGTGGCTAGTGTAGTACAAGTGGCTAGTGTGAGCTGACATGTGTCATAAGTGTAGAACTGGATTCAAAGACTTAATATGAAAAAATATATAAAATAGCTCATCAAAAATTTTATGTTGATTACCTGTTGAAATGGTTGTATTTTTAAAACACTGGGTTAAATAACATATTATTAAAATGAATTCCGGGCTTCCCTGGTGGCGCAGCGCTTCAGAATCCGCCTGCTAATGCAGGGGACACCGGTTCGAGCCCTGGTCGGGGAAAATCCCACATGCCGTGGAGCAGCTAAGCCCGTGCACCACAACTACTGAGCCTGCACTCTAGAGCCCGTGAGCCACAACTACTGAAGCCCACGCACCTAGAGCCCGTGCTCCGCAACAAGAGAAGCCACCGCAATGAAAAGCCCGCACACCGCAACGAAGAGTAGCCCCCGCTCGCCGCAACTAGAGAAAGCCCGCGCGCAACAACAAAGACCCAACACAGCCAAAAGTAATTTAAATAAATAAATTAAAATAATAATATTAATTAAAAAAATAAAATGAATTCCACTTGTTTCTTTCTACTTAATGTGGTTACCAGAAAATTTTAAATTACGTATGTGGCTCACATTTGTGGCTTGCATTATATTTCTACTGGACAGTGTTAAGTTTAGAGTTTAATGTTTATTAGGTCCTCTTTCTATAAAATTGCTAAATTTCTTGTTCTGTTTATATTTATAAGGTGTATGAAGTCTGGATAGAAGGAATTTGAAAGCAATATTTCCACAAAGACCAGTTCTACAGCTGGCTTTCTACATTCTATACTAGACTTTAGGCAGATAATGGAAATTGTGACTTCCCTGGGAGGATAGAAGGAGGCCTGGAGAGGAAAGGAGGAAGGCCACCTACTTCAGAGGTGATAGGGTCATTGAGACAACTAAATGTTGGAAATACAAGTAGGTGGTCTCCTTCTAAGATGTCACTTGTCATTTTGGAGAAGGCTTCCTTCCCAAACCAGCTCTTTCCTGCGGGCCTGTCAGCTTGACCTCTTGGAGTTGAGAAATGTCTTTCTATCCACTGTCCTCAGAGGAAGAACATATTCATTAAGCTACGAGTCAACTACATAACTTGGTGTGCAATTCATGATTTTTGTCATTTATGTGTTTGATTTCATTGTTAGAATTCTTTACTTCTGGACGGTTTGTTGACCACAGATTTTAATGGGGGAAGGGGGCTTTGGGGGTGGTGAGCAGAGCACCACTGGTGCTGAAGATGTGACCGAGGCATGGGAGTGCCCCAGGGAATGGGGACACAGCAGAGAAATGAGACACTTACCTACCTAACCAAACTTTAGCTACAGCAACTCATGGGTGTGTGACCAGGATGTTCTAGTGGCCAGAATTTTCCGAGCATGTGCTCTAACTAACCATTTGGGAGAGGAGATGATAGACAAAACTAAGTGTATTCTGCATTTCAGAGACTGTCCCAGAGGGGACAGCACCCCTCCCTGATTTATGGGGACTGATTTAACAATAGGAGTAACATTATCCAAGGGGCTGATTGAATCAGCCCAAACACCACCTCCCCAGGGGGGACAGCACCTATGTATGCAACTGTGTATGGAATATGGGTACACAAAGCAACTTTGTGTACACAATATATATACACAACTGTGTATATAATGTGTGTTCGCAAAGGAATTTGTGTACACAATGCATATACACAACTGTATACATACTATGTGTCCACAAAAAATTTGAGTACACAATGATTATACACAACAGTGTACATACTATTTCCACAGAGGAACTTTGGGTACACAATACATATACACAACGGTGGACATACTATGTTTCCCCAAAAGAACTTTGTGTACACAATGCATATACACAACTGAGTACCCCAGGGGGATGCCAGGGCCACCCCTCGGGGATACCCTGCCCCCACCCCCCACGGGGAACAGCACCTCTCCTGGGCTGGGCCCCCATTGATTCAATCTGCCTTCTTAAATATGGTGACCCTAATTAAAGTAATCATCCTCTTTAATGGGTGTCAGGAGACTTATTAAGGCAGATTGATTTAATGGGACTCAGGAAACCTAAGGTGTTTGGTTGGTTTAATGAAAGTCAGGAGATTTAAGAAGAACAATTGATTTAAAGGGGTTAACAATATTTAAGTGAGCTGATTTAATCAATGGGAGTCACGCGATACAATGGGCCTGATTGAATCATTGGTAGCTCCACCATTTAAGGGCACTGATTGAATCAAAGCAATCACGTGATTTAAGGGGGCTTATTGTTTTAAGGGCTGTTGGGGGATTAAGAAGGGCGATTGATTTAATGGGGTTCAGGAGAATTAAGAAGGCAGAATGACTTAATGAGTGTCTAGAGAGTTAAGAAGGCAGATTGATTTGGGGGGTCAGGAAACCTAAGGAGTTTGATTGGAATAATGGGTGTCAGGAGATTTAAGGAGGATGGTTGATTTAATGGGGGTTGGGATGTTTAACGGGCCTGATTTAATCAGTTGGAGTCATGTGATTTGGGGGTTGTTTAATACATGGGAGTCACGTGATAAAAGGGTGCTGAATAATCCTTATATTCAGGCCTGATCCTACTGGTGGCTGCCTTGGGGGCCACATTCATTAACATGGATGGAAAAATGCCCCCCAAAGTAATCCATGATCACAGAATCTCATTAAACTTGGAAGAACTACTTTTTTCTCCAAGAGAAAAAAAATCGAAGTATAACATTTCTTCTTAAGAAAAAGAAATTGTTATTCAACTGCTACATCCCACCTGTTCAATAAATATTCACTGAACTTCATAGGTACCATTCAGCCATTAAATAAATACTAAGCCCTCACTATGTAGAATATTGTGTAGTTGAGATCCTAGACTTTAAAGACTGCCTGGATTCGAATCCTGTCTCTACTACTTCCTATCGGGATGACCCTGGGCAAATTATTTAATCTCTCTGAGCCTCTTTCTTCATCTGTAAAGTGGAATAAAAGAATAGTGTTGTTGTGACAATTACATGAGTTAATACAATTAAATGAGCTTTAAAATACATGAAAAATACTTAATACATGAAAAACACAGGCACAGAGTGGATGATGTATAAGTATTTGCTGCTCTATGCTGGCCAGTGTGCGATAGGAATAACAAAGATAAACACAACACAATATTGGCCCTCAAGGGTATTCCATCTGATGGCCTGTGAAACACATTGTTTCATTTAACCTTCATAATCAGCCCATGAGTAGGTATTGTTAATCTGAGACTCAGGCAGACTAAATTACCTGCCTGAGTGCACACAAATAATAAATGACAGGTGTGATTTAGAACTGGTTATTCTGACCCTAAATCCAGGGCTCTTTGCTCAATAGTATGCTGTCTTTCTAGTCTTTCAGAGGCAAAGTCTTAGCTCAGCCCATGAAGCAGAGGCTCTACCCCCAATAGCATTACAGAGATACTTTCTTTGCAGCAATATTAGGGTGTCTGGGGAACCAAGTAACAGAAAGTCCTGACTGAATTTGGCTTACACATTAAAAAAAATTAATTATCTCACATTTTTAAAAGCCTCAATGTAGGTTGCTTCAGGCTTTGATGGTTTCGTGATATCATGAAGGACCCAGGTTCACTCCATCTCTCTGCTCTCACTGTCAAGGAGAATAGGATGACCATGGCTGGCTCAGCAAAATGATGATCTATCCCCCCATATAGGAAATAGGGTGACCTTCACAGAGCATATTAGGGTGAACACAGCCACAGAATCAGCTTCTGCCGTTGCTTGCCTAGGCCGTCAACAGTGTCTGCTACAAGTGACACCAAGTGTCATCAAGTAGCATTCCTTTTACAACTAATAGAGTCCTCATCTCAATTTAGAAGGAAAATCCAAAATCACTGTAGACTATAGATAAGTTAAATGGGGGTGTCTGCCATAGTGATGAGAATTTTAGTTTTGCCAAAACCCTTTATATTTTGAGAGCTTGGTTGTGGTCATGAGAACATCTAAGTTGTTCTAACCAGTTCAAATTTATAAAAACATTATTTGTGGACTTCCCTGGTGGTGCAGTGGTTAGGAATCTGCCTGCCAATACAGGGGACATGGCTTCGAGCCCTGGTCTGGGAAGATCCCACATGCCACGGAGCAACTAAGCCTGTGCGCCACACCTACTGAGTCCATGTGCTGCAACTACTGAAGCCCACACGCCTCGAGCCCGTGCTCTGCAACAAGAGAAGACACCGCAATGAGAAGCCCCGGCAATGAGAAGCCCGCACACCACAAGGAAGAGTAGCCCCTGCTCACCGCAACTAGAGAAAGCCGGCGCACAGCAACAAAGACCTAGCCAAAAATTAAAAAAAATAAATAAATAAAAGAAACCCATTATTTGTGACTTTTAGGGAAGTGCTTTTTTTTTTTTAAACCACAAAAAAGAGGGTAGAACAGCAAGGACCTACTGTATAGCACAGGGAACTATATTCAATATCTCGTAATAACCTATAATGGAAAAGAATCTGAAAAAGAATAGATATATATATATGTATAACTGAATCACTTTGCTGTTCACTTGAAACTAACATGCCATTGTAAATCAACCATATTTCAATTTTTTAAAAATTTAAAATTTAAAAAAGAGGGTAGAAGATAGTACAATATTCAAAGCGATGTGTAGCAGCCAAAGGGAAATGTAATCTTTCCTAGGAGACAAGAATTTATAGCATTCCTGGATCTTTTTTGTATCTGATTGTTGAGGTCTTGACAGCTTTTCAATTGAGGAATACGGTCATGTCTGTTAAACTAATTGTAGCTCTTCACTCCACTATATAATTTTACATTTCAGCTTCAAATAGAATGGCTTCAATAAACATAAAGCAGACTGACACATTCCAGATTTCTGCAGTTTACTTTACACCAAGAAATTACATTTAGAGATTTCCAGACACATGCTATAAACGAAAATTCAACAGGAAGTTTCTTTCACTTCCTCTAAATCTGACCTACATTTCAAAAATATATGAGTGGGCTATAACCAGGAACTTCTCTTGCTGCCATTATTCATGCTGTGTTTTCTGAATTATTTTTTTTTCTTCTCAGTGACTCTAGTGGCCGTTGAGGGAACTGTAGACCTCGGGAGTCTTTATGCAGCCCTATGTGAAATGGCAAATGTTATCAATAGGGATGGCCAGATGATATAGCTCTGAGCCACCTACATCCATCAGATTAACCAGAAAAGTCAGACCTCTGTACTCTTTTTGTGGAATAGTTGAAACCTATGGCTTTTTCAGCTATTTAACCTTAGATATTTTTAATGTGAGTAGCCATTTGATGGTTACATCTTTCCCAACTCTATGCCACCCACCTATCTACTCCCACCTATCTACTCTAAAGGAATCGGTGTGGTGATGAATTAGATCCAGTTTGTGCACATTGCTAGCTTTTTAGAGAATGGTGCCATATAAATTCAAGACCTTGTTAAAAATGAGCTAAAGCCCATAATATACCAACTTACATATATTTTATTGTACTCTAGGCTGCAATATAGACACAGAACATTCCCACACCTCCTCTACCTGCCATCGTAAGAGTTCTGGAATTCAGTCCAGGAGTCTGGTGTGGCCCCTAGATGGATGTGTGTGTCTTTGTGCCTGGAAAAATATGTGCTTCATAGAAGCCTTTCTCTCCATTTTAGAGTGACATCCATAAGATAGCTGGATAAGATGCTTACAGCAGAGCAACTGCTGTCCTCTGCATCCAGATAAAATGCCAGGAGACGTGGAGGAAAGCGGGCAGCCCAGTTAAGTAATAATGTGTTAATTCAGTTTAAAGATGTGAAGCTACGAGCAACTGGGTACAGAGTGAGGAAGCTTTAGGCACTTCAATCTTTAGCAGGGATTTAAAAGTCAAATGCATCGAGGGATCAGACGGATAACGTAAATTGTCAAGTGGCTCTAGCCAATAGGAAGTGATAAGAACTGGGGTAAATTTTTTTTTTTTTTTACTGTTCCATCACCTTTTATTACAATCCTACCCTTGTGTTCCAGAATGAAGGGCTATTTAATACACAACCCAAAGCACTCCTAAAATTGATCTTAACCTTCCCATTTCTTTCTCAGTATATTAAATCAAAAGGAAAAAAAATCTTCCAGAAATGTCACCAGGTTTAGTACATCCCAGCAAGAGCACCTTTACTAAACAACAGGAAACAAAACATGTCAGGAATCTGACCAAATGCACAAAACAGCAGGTGAGATTCCTGATAGGAAGGAATGACTCCCGATGGAACATAAATAGATCCCCTCAAAGTACATATATTTCACATGAGTGTATACATATGTATGTAATATATTAAAAGAAATTTGGTTTCTACCACAAGAATTTAGGGCATTCAAATTTTAAAAATTAAAAAAAAATTTTTTTTAAAGAGAAACACACAAAAAACACTGCGTATCCAAATAAAACATGCCCCCTAGTTACTACATATGATCTTATGTATCAGTAGAAGAACATCCAGGGAGATGATTGGTTTCTAAGGTGTCGGATGTTTCTGCTTAAAAGCCAGATAGCCAGACTCGACTTCAAATAGGTACAAAGTATTGCATGTGCTGAAACTAATACTTGGTCTTGGGTTAAATAACACATTGTCTGGGTATTTTCTCCCACAGGGCTCATCACATAGCAACAACAGCAACGAAAATAACAATAACAATCACTGATACTCAAATAGTCCTTACCATGTGCCAGGCACTTTTCTAAGCACTTTACATATATTAATTCATTTTTAATACACAAAACAACTTTCTAAAGTAGATACTACTATTATTCCATCTGACACATAAGGAAACAAAGGCCCAGAGTCAGGCTGTTAGGAAGTGGTAGAAGTTGGATTTGAACCAGGATAGAAGTTCACTCAATACTTCTCTACTAAACTCAATATGATTTGAGCTTCAGAAGGATTTCAGTGGCTTACTCCTGACCTGGAGATTGTAGTTATACCAATCCAATCACTTCATTGATTCAAAGTTTGAACTTCAGACTTTTCTTTAAAACACTTTTCAGGGACTTCCCTGGAGATCCAGTGGTTAAGACTCCATGCTCCCAATGCAGGGGGCACGGGTTCAATCCCTGGTGGAGGAACTAAGATCCTGCATGCTACACAGCGTGGCCAAAAAGTAAAAAATTAAAAAAATAAAAAATAAACACTTTTCAGAGCAAGAAATGCATTTTACCTCTTCATCCAGTACACACATATGTGATGCAACACTCACCCTCACAGCACACAATGCACTCTGGTCTGTTCGATTCTTTTCTGTTCTGTACCATTTTTGAAAAGTGCTCAACACAAACAATTAGATTGATTTCTGCAATTTGGAAATTACTAATAAAAGGATCTTTTCTCAGCCCAAATCCATATATGGTCAAATATTGATTGACATGGATGTACAGAAAAAAAAAAAATCTTTATGAAAATTCTTGCCACTGCCTTGATTTTCACCTCCCAAAGACAGGCATCAGCGTAGCAGCCAAAGAGTGAATTAGTGTCACTCTTTGCAAGCACAAACGCCTCTTTCACAATTGTTACAGTCAAAAAACAATTAGTGCACACACATACAGCACAAAAGTTAAACGATTTGTCTCTGCAGCCTAATCTTACATTACTATCCTCTATTCGAATACTGCCCAGTATATATCTAAGGCTCCTGAATAAAGAGAATCCACCCTTTCTTTTCTTCCCTTGGTTTCTTTCCTTCCTTCCTCCCTCCCTCCCTCCCTTCCTCCCTCCCTCCCTCCCTCCCTTCCTTCCTTCCTCCCTCCCTCCCTCCCTCCCTTCCCTTTTTCCTTTCTTGCCTTCCTCTTTCCTTTTCTCATCCTTTAATTCAACACACAAGTATCGAGCATCACCAAGACAAGGCACACACGCCGGCCTCGTGGAATTTACAATCCCATGAAGGATTGAAACAAACCGGATACTCAGCCCAGACGTGTGTGTGTGGATGCAGTTTAATTCCTTCTTCTTTTGTGATAAGTGACCTACCGAAATATTTCTCAAATGCAGTTCAATAAATATTTTATGTTAAGACACCAGGCACCTAAAGTGAAAACGAAAACAAACAACCCTCAGTACTTCTCATGTATTGTGCTGTTTTCACTGGAAAATGTTTGCCTGACAACCAAAGCCAGAGAGGAAACAGGTGTTTGGTTTTATTTTTCAGTAGCTTCTCTCCTGGTTCTCTATGTCAGTTGCCTGTGATGTGTATCTTGCCCCTGAGTTTTATAGATGTCCTTGCGATTGAGTCAACATACATACATAAATCAGATATACTGGTATTGGGGGGGGGATTCTGTTTTCATCTAATGTCCAAATAATTGAGGCTGAGCTATACGTTATTAGTTACACTTTCCAGTAACTTGATAATCTAAGTATGAGTCCTCTGCTGGATGAAAATTCCAAGGAGCCTATAGATGGTATAGTAAATACAATATCACCCTCTAGATAAGCGGTGGCAGATATTATTCTGGTTTAAATTTCACTGAGAAATGTTCACAAGTATAGAAAAAAGGGTTGGATAGGAATCCAAAGAAATCCCTCATTTCCCTGAATCTGTGCTCAACGCCACCCTCTCAGTGAAGCCCATACACCCACTCCTGGCCCCCATTACCTTTGCTCTATTTCCTTTTTTTTCATTGTACTTAATACCTTCCAACGTACTTTATGATTGATTGACTTATTTAATATGTTTAGTATGTTAATTGTTGATTTTTTATGTCTTGGCCCCCACTGGAAGGTAATCTCTAATAAGACAGAAAGTTTATCTGTTTTGCTTATTGATATACACTAAGCCCAATAAATGAACAAACACCTACTGATCGACTGATTGGATAAATTAAAGGAAGAATGCACCTATTGATTATTTATTATAATCCATAATGCAAAGTGTGGGCTTTGGAATCAAATTGCCTGTGTTCAACCCCCAGCAACTCTATTTTTTTTTAGGGTGTACCGTGCAGCTTGCAGGATCTTAGTTCCCCTACCAGGGATCGAACCTGGGCACCTGGCAGTAAGAGCCCTGAGTCCTAACCACTGGACTGCCAGGGAATTCGCTCCCAGCAACTTTATTTATTAACTGTTAGCCTAGGGCAAGTTACTTATTACTCCCGGTTTCCTCAACAATAATATTGGTAAGATAATAGTAATGCCTAGATCCCAAAGATGGTGTCGGAGTTAATCAGGATAATTTTCCCTATCCAGAATGTGCTAAATCCTCAACAAATGTTAGTTATTATTAGTGTGCACCTGGCATCTACACACACTGTATCTCATTCTAATACAGGATCCTGACACTGTACCTGTGGAGTTCCCCCAAGAATCATACAAAAACTCTTGGCCAATCTGAATATAACCCCCAATTGGAGGATCCTTGCTAAAACCCAAAGAGTCAAACAAAGAACAGTCTTAAAAAAACAATGAATTTTGCTGGAAAATAGGAGGTATTGATTTTTCTTCCCTCCAAATAGCAATGAATGAATCGACTAATCATTTTCCCTGTATGCTACCACCCCAAATCAGGAGTTCCAAATTCCTGTAGAGACTGACAGAAATAAGATTGTGAATACAAGGATAAATTTTCTTAAAATAAAAATAAGTTGGGGCTTCCCTGGTGGCGCAGTGGTTGAGAATCTGCCTGCCAATGCAGGGGACACGGGTTCGAGCCCTGGTCTGGGAAGATCCCACATGCCACGGAGCAACTAGGCCTGTGAGCCACAACTACTGAGCCTGCGCGTCTGGAGCCTGTGCTCCGCAACAAGAGAGGCCGTGATAGTGAGAGGCCCACACACCGCGATGAAGAGTGACCCCCGCTTGCCGCAACTGGAGAAAGCCCTCGCACAGAAACGAAGACCCAACACAGCCAAAAATAAATAAATTAATTAATTAAAAAAAAACAAAACAAAAAACCACCCACCTTTAAAACAAAACAAAAAAAAGTTGATCAAGAGCACATTCCAGGACTTCCCTGGGGGCGCAGTAGTTAAGAATCTGCCTGCCAATTCAGGGGACACGGGTTGAAGTCCTGGTCCAGGAAGATCCCACATGTCGTGGAGCAACTAAGCCCATGTGCCACAACAACTGAGCCTGCACTCCAGAGCCTGCGAGCCAAAACTACTGAGCCCGCATGCCACAACTACTGAAGCTCGTGTGCCTAGAGCCCATGCTCTGCAACAAGAGAAGCCACCGCAATGAGAAGCCCACGCATGGTAAGGAAAAGTAGCCCCCAGTCGCCACAAATAGAGAAAGCCCACGTGCAGCAACAAAGACCCAACGCAGCCAGATAAATAAATAAATAAATAAATAAATAAATAAATAAATATTTTTAAAAAAAAGAGCACATTCCAGAAGTACTGTCCTTGAACGTCTCTATTTAAACAATTGATGAGAAAGTCACATGCACCCAGCTATTTTCATTCCCAATGGGCCAACACGTAGAGTACCAAATCCAAGTAGTGTTGCCAACTAAGAACATACTGAGTTCCAGGGGCAAATAAAATGTAAAGATTATAATCATTTATTAGCATGCTTAAGTGTCAGAAGTAAGAATTTATATTTTATTTTCTGTTGCCCATATTTAAAATTGCACATTAAACAGTCTAAATTCAGGGTTACCAGATAAATAACCTGCCCCAGTGCTTTAAAATTTGTGTATAAAATATGAACATGAGCCATTATCCTGGTGTTTTACTCCAGTCCCTACATCTACTTACCAAGAATTGGCTCCTCTGAGCGTGTGGTAGACCGTCCTGTGTTCCCCCGGGAGTGTGGATTATTGTGGCTTTGCAAAAGGTCAGCCTAGGGAAAAGGATACACACACTTTGACCCAGGAATCACATTTCTAGAATTTATTCTAGACATGTAATCTGAGATAGGCGCAATGAACTGCCCACAAGAATGTTCACTGGAACGTTACGTATTGTAATTTGAAAATGGAGACAGACTATGTCTCAAAATTAGAGATTACATAGAATAGTGGTATATATCTGAGGCTATTCCAGAGGTCAGAAAACTGTTGCCCATGGACCAAATCCAGCCTGCCTGTTTTTGTAAATAAGGTTTTACTGGAGCACAGACACGCCCACTCATTTATATATTATCTATGACTGCTTTTACTACAAAAGCAGCGTCGAGTGGTTGTGGTAGAAACTGTTATGCATTCATTTCCTGTTGCTTCTGTAACAAATGACCACAAATGAGTGGCTTAAACCATACAAATTTATTTTCTTACAGTTCTGAAAGTCAGAAGTCCTAAAATCAAGGTGTCGCAGGACAGCGTTCCTTCTGGAGGCCTCAGAGGAGAATCTGTTTCCTTGACTTTTCCAGCTTCTAGAGGTCATCTGTATTCCCTGGTTCATGGTTCCCTCTGCCATATTCAAAGCAAGCAGGGTAGCATTTTATCATCTCTCTCTCTGACTCTGACCCTTCTGTATCCCTCTTATAAGGGCCCTTCATTGAGTCCACCCAGATAATCCAGGATAATCTACCATCTCAAGATCCTTAATTTAATCACAACTGCTAAATCTCTTTTGCCATAGAAAGTAACATAGTCACAGATTCTGGTGACTAGGATGTGGACCTCTCAGTGTTCAGTCTACCACACCATGTAACCCACAAAGCCTTCAATATTTACTCTCTGGTCCTTTAGGAAAAAGTTTGCTGACCCCTGCTTTAGACCATTGGACTGGAGGATGAGAACAGCAGCTTGTGGCCTGAGGGAGCAACTTCTCTGCCACGTGACCGCAAGAGGGCTGCCCTCTAAGCCAGCTCTATGATGAGGGACCTACAGATTCAGTCCTCTTTAGAAACACAACTGCAATTATCCATGAAAAACCTGAAAAATACACAGAGCATTAGAAGAAAATCTAAATTTCCAAATCTATTTTTCCAAAATTCCAAGAAAGAAGGATCTTTTCCTGGCTATATGGTACTTTCTTTTTTTGACTTTGACACCTATTTTTTCTCCCTGACTCCCATTCTTTCTTACCAATGGAACCTCAATTTTTAACCAGGCAGCAATGTACCCAGTTAAAAATATCCATCGCTCCAGCCTCCCTTGCAACTAGAGATTACCCTGTGACTCATTTTGATCAATGAGATAAAAGCAGAAATCTGCTGAATGGAGCTTCTTGGGAATACTACTGTTTTCACAACTAAAAAAAAAAAAAAAGAAAAGAGGAAATAGCACAGACTCACCTAGTTCATCCTTATAGCCCTTCACTGTTTTCTTCTATGTCCAGCATAGAACACAGATGTGGTCATGGAGGTGGAACAGCCATTCAATGAAGAAGACGAGCACCAGGTCTGATGATGGTAGAATAGGAAGCTGGAAGGGTCCTGGGTCCTTGGCAACATCCATGAGCAGCTACACAAGCCCCGGACTGACCACCTCCAGATGGTTACATCAGAAAAATGAGCCACTCTTTGGCTTAGCCACTGTGGTCAGTATTCTTTTTTACATGCAAAGATGATCCTAGCAATTACAACATGATATGATGTATATCAAAGCTCCAGCAACATGATGTCTATCTGTGTGCTATTCCGTCACTCTGCTCTAACGAGAGTGGATCTACTCCATATATGGGGTGGGAAAAGGATGGATAGAACACAGGTCTTTTTCATGTGGTTAATTCTAACAACCCTTCATGGTAAAAAAAAAACACACACACACACACACAAAACCTCAAACTAGAAATAGAAGGGAACTTCCTCAATCTAATAAAAGGAATCTATGGAAAACCCACAGCTAACATTATACTTAGTGGTGAAAAGCTAAATGCTTTCCCTCTAAGATCAGGAACAAGGCAAGGATGTTTGTTCTTGCCACTTCTATTCAACATTGTACTGTAGGTTCTAGCCAGGGCAATTAGGCAAGAAAATGAGATAAAAGTTGGAAAAGAAGTAAAACTATCCCTCTTTGCAGATGACATAATCTTTTATGTAGTAAATCCTAAATAATCCATCAAAAAAACTATTAGAGGGCTTCCCTGGTGGCTCAGTGGTTGAGAGTCTGCCTGCCAATGCAGGGAACACGGGTTCGAGCCCTGGTCCGGGAAGATCCCACATGCCGCGGAGCAACTGGGCCCATGAGCCACAACTACTGAGCCTGCGCGTCTGGAGCCTGTGCTCCGCAACAAGAGAGGCCGCGATAGTGAGAAGCCCACACATCGCAATGAAGAGTGGCCCCCGCTTGCCGCAACTAGAGAAAGCCCTCGCACAGAAACGAAGACCCAACACAGCCAAAGGTAAATAAAATAAATAAATTTTTTAAAAAAACCAAAACCACAAACTTAAAAAAAAAAAAAGCTATTAGAGTTAATAAACAAATTCAGTAAAATGTCAGGATACAATATCAATATACAAAAATCAATTGTATTTCTATATACTAACAATGAACAATCCAAAAGTGAAATTAAGAAAACAATTCCATTTACAATAGCTTTAAAAAGAAGACAATATTGAGGAATAAATTTAATAAAAGAAACGTAAGCACTGCAAGCTACAAAGCAGCACTGAAGGACATTTTAAAAGACCTAAATAAATGGAAAAACTTCCTGAGTTCATGGATTGGAAGATAACGTCGTTAAGATGAAAACACTCCCCAAATTGATCTATGGACTCAATACAATTTTTATCAAAATCTCAGCTGCCTTCTTGTACAGAAATGAATGGACAAGCTGGTCCTAAAATTCATATGGAAATGCAAGGGACCCAGAATAACCAAAGCAATCCTGAAAAATAAGAACAAAGTTGGATGAGTCAGAGTTCTCAATTTTAAAACTTATTACAAAGAAACAATCATCAAGACTGTGGTACTGGCATAAGGAAAGACATATAGATCAAGGAAATGGAATTGAGAGTTCAGATTTAAAATCAAAGTCTAAATAGCAACCACAGGGTTGGAAAATTCTGATGAGGACCAACCACTGGGATGAGATGGTGCAACTAAGAGTCAAGTTCCAAAGTGAGACGAACATGTGACTCTCGTAACTGGAGTCACCTGTCTGCTCCCAGGCTAAGGGAAGGCTGGGCTTCCAATTATAATCCTCCCACCCAAGAAGAAAAGATGATTACAGATAAGAAGACCAGAATACTGTTAAGAAAATTTATTCTAGGCTGCCCCTAGATTCTAGGCTGTTCCTATTGATTTCCACGGAGTAAAAGAGTGAAAAAGGATATTCTTGAAGGGGTGAGGGTTTCCCAGGCACCTCATTTTGGAGTTTCACCATTAAATATATATCTGGGCTTCTTTACATTTTTTTCTCAGTTCTGGCGCTTCTCTGCTTCACTTGTTCCCAAACCTTTTGCCACACTCTTTATTCTGTATGCCCTGTCCCTCCCCCAACATCTTTACTACTGCCAAACTCTCTCTCTCTTTCTCACACACATACACACCCACACACACACGCCAAACTCTCTCTCTCTCTTTCTCACACACATACACACACACACGCCAAACTCTCACACACACACACACGCACACACACACACGCATGCACATTCATCCTGCATTCTTATCACAGCAGCAAACAGTACATTAACTGCATGGATTTTAGATTTAGACTGATCTGTTTTGAATTCAAGTTATGCTTTTTATTGACTTGTGCCCATCAGGCATATACCTAAACTCTAAGCCCATTTCCTTGTCCATAAAATAGAGATAATACAAGGGGCTCATAGGGGCTTTGTGACGTTAAAATGTAGTGTACTGGGAGTTCCCAGTGGTTAGGATTCCAGGCTTTCACTGCCATGGCCCAGGTTCAGTCCCTGGTCAGGGAACTTAAATCCCACAAGCCCCATGGGGCGGCCAAAAAAAAAATTGGGGTGCATATAAGATATTTAGCCCAGAACCTGGCACACTGTAAATTCTCACTTAATGGCATACAATAGCTGTACCTATGGCAGCTTCCTAACCAGTAGAGATGTTTGTAAAAAGAGACTCCTCTGGGGCTGGTTTCATTCTGCTGAAGATCAGACAGAGACCCTGGCTTACCCACATGATGGCAAAAATTATATCTGCAAAAAAATAATCCCTTGTTATGGTAGAAATTTTCCTAGACATAATCTCTCCAATGTCCATGTACCAACCTGTCTTCGGATGCTCTTAATAAAAATACATGGTTCTATCAAATCTGTTGCTTTTTAAAAGGGGGATTTTCAGGCTTACATATAAAATTATTAAGAGGTAGAGAAATGTACACTGTGAAAGAGATAATAGAGGCAGGATTTAACTTGGAAAAAAGGAAGGCAGAGTGTGTGAAATTAATAGCTGTCTTCAATAAGGATATTAAAAGCTATTAGGATGAGTATAGTGGTCAGTTCTGTCCCATTGCCACTAAGACAGAAATGAATTATGAGGCTTAACTGTGGCATTTAAAGTAGAGATTTACCCAACTCTGGATTACTTAGAAAAAGGAATCAAGGAATGGATACTGCAAACCAGTTTATACTGGAAAAAAAATGTCTATGAAGTGAAGTCATTGACACGTATTAAGGGAATGTCTTTATGAAGACAACCATTGACTGTTTTGCGGATTTCTTTTCCCCCTGCTGCATTCATTTATTGCACAATTGACTGGACCATTTGACAGATTATTTTTGGCAATTTTTTTCACTAAGACATCTTAATTAGCTTTTATCACAGTTCAAAAAAAAAAACCCAGGCCATCCTTGGACTGGTCCATAGACCTTTGTCAGTCAGAGCAGCACCGTTTCTAAAGTCCTGGCTCCAGGATTTCTCACCTTCAAAACCCTACTCCACGCAGGCTCCTGTCTTCCAGTGAAGATTTTGGCTCTTGATCTAAGCTCCTCTCTCCACTCTGAAACCTGTCAGCATCTTGGGTGACCTCAAGATCTACCATGATAACCAGCACTCTTCACTTCATGGTTATACCCTCGACCTTGTAACATCAGATCCACGCCTCCTCGGAAATCATACCTAAAACAGTAATTTCTTACTCTTCTAACTAACTTCCTTAATTACTGCCCAGGTAACATCTATTTGACCTCTGCAGCCCCGCCTTGTTTATCTTCTTTTTTTTTTCCCCACCCTTCTTGACTCAACTCTCCTGATCTCCAGGGTGACTGCTGCATACCTCCACCTGCAATCCTGTCTCTTGCACTGCACCCTCAGCAGATCACCACACATTGCTTCCTCCAGAAAAAAAGTAGATGCCGCCAGAAAAGAGCATCTATAACGTGTGCCACCAAATCGTCACACCCGCCTTCTTCCACCTTCCGCCTTTCCTCTTGTTACAGCAGACAGGTTACCCTCATCCATCCTATCCTCCTGGACCCTGAATCCCTCCTCTACCACCTTCTCAAGAACAGATTGACTCCGCTTTCAATATTCAGTCTCTCCTTTTCTACAGACTCTTCCCATCAGCATTTAAATATACTCATTTTCTCTCATCTTAAAAAATAAAATCAAAACTCTCCCTCAGTCGGCACTTCTAATCTGTCTCCTTAGTCTCCGTGAAAGACCTGTCTGCTTTCTGTATCCACACGCCTTGCTCACCCCACCCCAGCTGGCCTCAGGCTCCCAAGGCACCAAAACAGCTTTCACCCCCACTGACCCAGATAAAACTCTTTTGCAGTAAACTTTGGTTCTTTCTTGACCTCCAGGCAACGTCTGCCCCTGCAGACGACGCCCTGCTCTCTCACTTCCTGTGACACCTGTGCTCTCTTGGTCTCCTATCTTCCCTCTCTCTCTCCCCTCCTTTCCAGTCTCCTTTCAAGACCCCTCCACAAATGATGTGTTTTGTTTTGTGTTTACTCCTAGCGTTCTGTCCGAGACGCTCTGCTCTTTTCACTCTTCAAGCTCTCCCTGGATGAACTTGTTTACTCTCAAGACATCATTTACTATCTAAAGTCTAAAGATGCTCAAGATTTTTCATCTAGTCTAGATCTTTCTTCTGAGCTCCGGGTAGCCGACTGACCAGTGGACACCTCCCCTCAGATCTATCTCTTACAAATCCCTCAAGCTCATCATGTCCCAAGCTGGACTCATTATTATCCTTCCTTCCTCCCAACTCACGGCTCTGGCAGGTTGCTCCCCTGCCAGGAACTCAGGTGTTATTCTTGAAGTCTCCCTCTCTTGACTCCTCACATCCAATCAGTAGTCAAGTCTTCCAGTTGTCCATTCCAAAAAGCTGTCCATCTAGCTCCGTCTCTCCTTCCTCACTGCCATTTCTGGCCCAGGCACCAGCCCTTACTTAGGGTGGTATAGCAAAACCCTCCTGACTGGTCCCCCAGGTTCCTGTCTTCACTCTTGCAAACAGCTTTGACTGACCTAAGATGTTCATCAGATTGTGTCCCGCACCTGCTCCCCTTCCTCTGAATTCCTCTAAGATTTCCCACGGCCCCTGAGATAAAAAGCAGACCCTCAGACATGGCTCCCAGGGCCCTCACGTCTCTGCCTGTTCCCTTGCTCCCCACAGCTCACCCCAGAGACAGCCCTCCAATACTCCTCTCCTTCCCCCAACGAGTCTAGCTCTTACTGAGCCTCGAGTCTCAGCTTAAACGTCACTTTCTCAGGAGGTGATGAGGCCTTCAGTGATGGGTTGAATAGTGCCTTCCCTCCCCCCTCCAAACATACAAAAAGCTATTCCCCATCCTAATTCCTGGAACCTGTAACTCTTACCCTATATGGCAAAAGATGTGGTTAAGCTAAGGATCTCAGGATTTTCCTAGATCATTCGGGATGGGGCGGGGCATCATAACAAGAGTCCACAGACTGGGGGGCTTAAACAACCGAAATTTATTTTCTCATGGTCCTGGAGGCTAGAAGTCCAAGATCAAGATTCTGGCAGGGTTGGTTTCCGGTGAGACCTCTCTACCTGGCTTGCAGATGGCGGAATTCTCATTGTCATCGCATGGTCTTTCCTCGGGGGGCGGGGGGGAGAGAGAGGGAGATCTGATGTCTCCTTCTCTTCTTTTAAGGTTGCCAGTCCTATTGAATTGGCCTCACCATTATGACCTCATTTAACCTTGTTCCCTTAAAGGCTGTATCTCCATGTATGGAAATATGGTCACATTGGGGTTAGGGCTTCAACACGTGGATTTGAGGGGCACACCATTCAGTCCACAACAGGCCCTAAATGCAACTACATGGATCCTTATAATGTAGACACACAGAGGAGAAGATACACAGAGAAGAGGAGACGCTAATGTGCCCCAAGAGGCAGAGATTGGGGTGATGCAGCCACAAACCAAGGGGTGCCTGGAGCCCCAAGAAGAGGTACAGACAGGAGCAGATTCTCCCCAAGAGCCTTGGGAAGGAGGGCGGCCCTACCAGCACCTAGTTTCTGCTTCTGGCTTCCTGAACTGCGAGAGAATGACTTTTCGTTGTTTTAAGCCACTCAGTTTGTGATAATTTGTTACAGAAGCAACAGGAAAGGAGTACACTTCGGTGACCTCAGAGACAAGGTGGGATTGCCTGCTCCCTGCTCCCTCAGCTCCTGTCTGCCCTTTTCATCACCCACATCACACTGAATTGTAAGTGTTTGTTTAGAGTCAGTCTTCTCTTCTAGGCTACAGGTTCAAGAGGGCAGAGATGGCCTTTCTTGTCCACCACTGCTCCCCAGGGCATAGTACATAGTACATGCTCAATAAATATCTATGAGATGGATAAGTCAATGAGCTGGTATTGAGAATTTCTTGGCTGGGAGAGTTGATAAGTAATAGACTGAGCTATGAAAACAAGCTAGGGAAGTGGTTCCTTATAGGAGGTATTCTCAGTCCTCTGAAATAATTAGGTAACGTCTTGTCTAGAGACCCCAGAATGACCTTTCAGGAGTTTCTAGCCCCTCGACAGCTGTGACCCAGTGGTTTGCAATTTTCTTAGCAACTTGAGCTTTGGTGCCCTCTGGTGACAGAAGTGAATTGTCTCATTGTAAGTCTGTCAAGATTGACACAAATCTAGTTACCTGCTGCTGTATGCGATTTTCTCATGAAGAAATTGAATTTTCTCCTTACCGTTAAATCAACTGGAAAAAAAAAAAAAAAGAAATCAACTGGAATGATGTATTTAACCATGAAGTCGATAAAAGTTACATAAACCACATAACCTCCAAAGCCTTTGCAGGTGTCACCTTGAGTTTTGTTTTGAATATTAAGATTTCCCTGTGAAATACAAAATTTCAGATTGCGTTTACATTTTCTCCTCAAATAGCCATGTTGTTTATGGTCGACTTTAATGTTATTTGGAAAACTGACACCGTATTGTAAGTGGCTGTTATGATAACTAAGACTTAAGTGCTTTCCACAGCCCTTAAACCTTTACTGAGATTGAAAATCAAGTTGCTATTTTTTTTACAGACCACATACATAAAAAGATGCCTGTGTGCTGTTTGTAAACGAGAAGTTAGGGGTCTGGCTGCCTGTCTGTAAACAGACTTACTTTTCATCTCCTGATCTTGTAAAAATGCTGACAGCTACACAGTCTTCCAATTTTAAATTCTGTGTGAGTTGCAATGGCAGACAGTTCCACATAGCAACCGCGTGTATGACTATGCTTAGCTTCACGTCAAAGATGTGTTTTCCAAAGTGCCATTTGAAGATAATTTGGGAGGACAAAGTAAATACATTTTTTTTCTCACCGATTACATCATCATTTTAACGATAACTTACCATCATTTCTGATGATTTTCCAAGGGTCATGCTGACCTGTTAACATTTGAGTTTGAAGTGTTTCTGACCTCAACCGTTTGGTCAAATAAACAAGCACTGATTTGCACAAGGGAGCTGCTATTTATAGGCACTCAACACTGGTTTCCTTTCTAAATTAAAGAGTCCTTTGGTAATGTAAACAACCACCCTCTGACTTTGTTTGTTTTGAATACTCCTAGTTTCACTTTCCTATTTGCTTAAAGCACTGTATATCTGTATAAACCCACCAGAGGAGAAACTGATGTCCCCAAGGTTCTTCTTAAAAAGAGCCAGAACCCAAGCATTATGATGCAAATGCTTTCTGGAAGATGCAACTGCTTGCAAGATGATTCTTCAAATGGTGAGATTTTATATATATATATATATATATGGATAGGGTAGAGAGGTGAAGATTGCTTTAAAGACTTGGGAGGCAGTAGACTATAATAGTTGAGTATAAATCCTAGAATCAGACTGCCTGTATTTGAAAACAAGCATTGCCATTTATGAGTTCTGTGCCCTTGGAAAAGTAATTTTATCTCCTGTGCCTCATATTCCTTATTTGTAAAATGATAGTAAAGATAGTAACTCTCTGTTATAAGTTGTTATGAACCCCAAATAGCCAAAACAATCTTGAAAAAGAAGAACAAAACTGGAGGCATTTTTGCTGAACATGGCCTCTCTACACTGACACCAAAGTAAATCTCAGAGACAGAGTTGTTGGGTGAAGTAGAAAAGAATAGGTTTATTGCTTTGCCAGGCAAAGGGGGACACAGCAGGCTAGTGGCCCCAAAACTGTGTCCTCCCTTGGGGAGGGTAGCACGGAATCTTACAGTAGTGGTCAAAGAAGCAAGGCTGTAGATAAGAATCAGGGTGTACCACCTGGCTGTGAGAGCTGTCTACAGGCTGTGGGCTGGCAGTGTGCTGATCTTTTAAAGTTTCTTTCCCTACCCAATCCCCCCTTTTTGGTGAGGTTTCAGTGAGGTCTGTTAGGTGGGCATCCTACAGCTTACTTGGCTTGAATATACTCTCCTTTGGTGTGGTCTCTTCGGGGGCCGATTGGGAGAAAGAAAAACCAATACTGTAACTGTTTTGATACTGAAAACTGTTAATGTCTTTTTGAAATAAAGAACCAGTCCCTCCAAAAAAAAAAAAAAAGAATCAGGGTGCATGCAGTGATTGCATTCTTGTCATCCCTGGATCATGTCAGAACCTTCAAGGCTGGTTTCAGGCAGTCCCATGACTGGCTTCTGTGGTTCTCGAGGTTATGGAACTGTGAACTTCTCTCTGGAATGCAAGATGAAAAGAGTTCTGGAGACGGATGGCGGAGATGGTTGTACAACAATGTGTATGTACTTAAAACCCCTCGACTGTATACTTAAAATGGTTAAGATGGTAACTTGTGTATTTTCCCACAATTAAAATTTTTAAGTAAATATATTTCTTAAGAGTGCAGCTTTTGGTGGCATAGAATTCTCTCCCTCTTCTTGGTCTCCAGAAGATGAGAAGGAGGATGTGCCATCTTGTGGCATTTATTCCCGTAGACCACTGCATCGAGGTGGTCTGATTTTCAATTATTCATTAAACAAATAGCTACTGATGATTTACTATGTACTATGTAATTATTCATTAAACAAATAGCTACTGATGATTTACTATGTAGAGGCTGACAGCAAACAAAAAAGGTCCCCCAAATTTCCTATCCATAGGGATCTTACCTTCCAGCAGGTGGAGAAAAACCATAAATAAAATAAACAAGTAAGATACATAGTATTTAACAACAAACTAGTGAATAAAACAAAAAAGAAGCAGACTCACAGATATAGAGAACAAACGTGATTATCAGTGGGGAGAGGGAAGGGGGCGGGGCAACTTAGGGGTGGGGGGAATGGTTATCATGGGATGATATGAAATCATGTGTGAAAGTTTTGAAAGTTGTAAAGCACTATAGAATTTAAAGAATCTTTCATTCAATTTAAAAAGAAGAAAAAACAAAGAAAAAACTAAATAAAAGAAAAAGATATACAGTATTTAGATGGCAATATGAGTATGGAGAGGGTGGATAAAACATGTATAAGGGTTGTTATTTTAAATAGAATTGTCAGAGGAGACTTCACTGAGGAAATATATGAGTAAGACTTGAATTAAGGAAGTTAGCCATGGAGGTATCTGGGGGAAGAATGTTCCAGACAAAAGGAAAAGTCAGTGCAAAGGCCCTGAGGCAGACGCATGACTGGTACATACAGGGAAGAGCAAAGGGGCCATAGTGGCTGAAACAGAGTAAGCAAGGGCGAAGTAGTCTAAGATGAGGTTAGAGACATCAAAGAGGACATCCCAGATCATGAAGGCCATGGTAGCCCACTGTTAGTAAGACTTTGGCTCTTACTCTGAGATGGCAGCTAGAGGAATTACGCGATCTGACTTCTGCGTTAAAAAGATCTCAGGTTGGGGTTGGGGAGGTCAAGGGCAGAACCAGGGAGACTAGTAGGATTGCCATATTCCAGGTAAGAGGTGTTAAGAGCTCAGACCAGGTAGACAGCAATGGAGGTGGTAAGAGGTGGTCAGATTCTGGGTGTATTTTGAGGAAAGGGCCGACAGGATTTTCTGGGAGGCTGGCTCAAGAGGAAGAAGGAAGTGAAAGGTTAAAGAAGACTCTACTAGTTTCCTGTGCCTGCTGGAACACAACACCACAAGCCTGGCAGCTTAAAACGACACACGTTTATTCTGTCACAATTCTAAAGGCCAGACGGCTGAAACAAAGGAGTTGCCAGGGCTGCCCTGAGTCCAGAAGCTCTGGGGCTATTCTGCTCCCTGCCTCTCCCAGTTTCTGGGGATCCAGGCACTCCCTAGGTGGAGGCTGCAGGACTCCAGTCTCTGCCTCCACCCTCACTTGGCCTTCTCCTCTGTCTATGTCATCTCTTTTGTCTCTCATAAGAACACTTGTCACTGGATTTAGGACCCGCCCAGATAATTCAGCATGACCTCATCTCAAGATCCTTAACTACCTCTGCCAAGACCTTTCCCCCAGATAAGGTCACATTCACAGGTACTGGGAGTTAGAACGTGGCTGTATCTTTTTGGGAGACACCATTGAATTCGTTGCAATGACTCCACGCTTTTAACCCGAGCAACCGTAAGGATGTAATCGCCATTAAGTGAGATGGTGAAGATATGGGTTGATCAGAGTAGGGAGAGGAGTCTAGGACCTCAGTGTTGGACACATCAGGTCTGAGAGGCTTACTTGATATTCAGTGGAGATGTTGGGCGGGCAGCTGGATGAACAAGCCTGGAGCTCAGGGCAGTGCAGGACTTGAGCCATAAGTACGGAGGTACCAAGATGCGGCAGCATGGCAAGACACAGGGCCTGTGATGTAACCCCGGGAGGGATGGAGACAGAAGAGGGAAGCCATGGGACTTCCCTGGCGGTCCAGCGGTTAAGACTCTGCACTTCCAAGGCAGGGTGTGTGGGTTCGATCCCTGGCTGGGGATGGGGAACTAAGATTCTGCATGCTGCATAGCACGGCCAAAGAAAAAAGAAAGAAAAACGAGGGAAGCCATACCAGCGTTCAGAGGATGCAGCTAAGAGCTGAGAAGAGAAGTCGGGAAGGATGAGGAGAAACAGAAGCGTGTAAGGTCCTAGAAGCTGAGTGGAGAAATTGCTGGAAGGAGGAAGGAGTGATCAACTCCATATTCTGACCACGGCATCATAGTTGCAAATTCTCAGACCTAGGGCTTCAGGTGAAAGGTGAAATTTCTCTGCAGTTTCCTATAACAAAATTGTGCAATTTTCATGTAACTCCTCTTTTATGATGTGGGAAAGCCAGTTGCATCTGATTGAAATCATCACAGATACCCTGAAGTTCCTTATAATGAAGTATGTTTTCAAAGCATTGCATTATTAGTTTGATCAGCAAAGCCTCACTGGGTCAGTGTTTACTGCATTTGACTCAGAAGGGAAAGAAAGGCGTCTGTCTCAACCCCACACAAGGTAGGAGAAACCGTCAAGAGCTATCGCTGCCTAGAATCACACCATTTTCCTCATTTGAAGCTCCTGAGGTAAAGGCCTTATTATATCCTTCATAGGAGTGTATGGGAAATCACTCGGAGAAACTGTTTTAAAAGGTTCTAAACTACTGCTAGAGAATAGTGTAGTCACCTCAGGAACCAAGACAGCAATTCGACAAGTGAAAAAATTCCACCGTTTTGACTGACTTCTGTTACACGATGCCAAACATCTGGTCAAATCAATCAGTGGAGTTAAGCAAGTTGTTTGTCATTCATGGGGAGTGGAAAGGGGAGAAGTAGCATGAGGCGATGGATTAGATTTTCCACCAAATGGTCGTCCCAAAGACACAGCTTAGGGCTTCCCTGGTGGCGCAGTGGTTGAGAATCCGCCTGCCGGTGCAGGGGACACGGGTTCGAGCCCTGGTCTGGGAAGATCCCACATGCCACGGAGCAACTGGGCCCGTGGGCCACAACTACTGAGCCTGCGCGTCTGGAGCCTGTGCTCCGCAACAAGAGAGGCCGCGACAGTGAGAGGCCCGCGCACCGCAATGAAGAGTGGCCCCCGCTTGCCACAACTGGAGAAGGCCCTCGCACAGAAACGAGGACCCAACACAGCCATAAATAAATAAATAAATAAATAAATTTATTAAAAAAAAAAAAAAAAACAAAGACACAGCTTAAACTTTGAGCAGATTTTGGCTTTTTTGTGAATGATAATAAATGGTTTAATTAGAGAATCGAGTGCTAAATCCTGAAAAGTACATCTTGTGGAAATTGTTTCTGTGTCTCTGTAGCCAGAATATCTCAGGCTTCACTGGTCTGTGACCGCAAATGGGATTTCATCAATATTAATATCCAAATCTCCATGACTCACAGCCTCCACCAGCTTGACATCCAAATTCCCCTCCCTTGAGTGTATTAGGAAATCCCCAGGGTGTGTATTTATAATGTCCCTAAAGTTGTAAGCTTGGCTGAGAGGGGATCTCAACCCTGACCCCAGAAGAGCCCCTCCATGCTAGTGGCTGCTCAGAGCCACTGCCGCACTGGGCATCCCTGGGGCTGCAACAGCTCTGAAACTCCGAGCGGACGACTAGCCTCCTCTCTCTTGTGAAGCCAGAACATTCCCTGGTTACATTCAGTTACAGGGTTGACAACACAAGGGTCCTTGAGCCTCAGAATGTCATAAGCCTTAGTCACAAGCCCTTTCACTTCAGGCACAAAGCCCTTTTCTCCCCCAGGAGATGAAGTCGTGCTGCCTGGGTGGGAAGCAGTTCTGGAAAGGCAGTGCAGCCCTTTACAGTGAGTCGTCCTCAAGGTCAGTAAGGACGTGTGTTCTCCAGAAGGCTCCTCAGCCCTCGGGGAGTCAGAGATTGTGAACAGCCTGATGGGAGAAAAGGCTATTGCCTCACCGTCCTCACCAGGACCATCTGAGTCTCCACTCTGTCCCCAGCCGAGTCACTTCTTTAGAAAGATTTTTTTTAAGGATTGGAAATGTTCTGTCCTCTAAAATGATTAGCCTGGTAGACTGTTTCCATTTCCAGCAAAAGACAGAAATTTGGGGGGAAATAAGAACAGTTAGAGCCCTTTGGAAGAGAGATCCATCCCATGGCTACTCTGCAGACCTCCGTACCCTTGTACCTGACAGAAAATCCTCAGCTTGCTCAGGGTGGGGCTGGGGACACCAGGGAATTGTCCTAGCCTGGACCCAGTCTCCCAGAACCAAGGAAAGAGAGGGACTCCTTAATAGGAGATCAAAAGTACTTCTTTCGGACTTCCCTGGTGGCGCAGTGGTTAAGAATCCGCCTGCCAATGCAGGGGACACGGGTTCGAGCCCTGGTCCGGGAAGATCCCACGTGCCGCGGAGCAACTAAGTCCGTGCGCCACAACTACTGAGCCTGCGCTCTAGATCCCGTGAGCCACAACTACTGAGCCCGCGTGCCGCAACTACTGAAGCCCGCGAGCCACAACTACTGAGCCCGTGTGCTGCAACTACTGAAGCCTGCACACCTAGAGCCTGTGCTCTGCAACCGCAATGAGAAACCCACGCACAGCAACGAAGAGTAGCCCCCGCTTGTGGAAACTAGAGAAAGACCGCGCGCAGCAACAAAGACCCAACACAACCAAAAATAAATAAATTTATTGAAAAAAGAAAAGGAAAAAAAAGTACTTCTTTCTCTACCCCAGTTCGCTCAGAGTTTGTTGGGTTATCTTGCATAGAGAAAAGGATTCAGCAATCTGGAACTTGTGGGCAAAGGATCAGATTTATAATAGTAGTGGTAATAAGAAGAAATCTAATTACTTTGAGTGTTTACTATGTGCTAGGCATTGTGCTAAGCATTATATATATGTACTATAAAATATTATTTATATGTATACACACACATATAAACTTACTTAATCCATACCCCAAGTTTCTGATGTAGATTTTGTATCCCCATTTTACAGAGAAGTAAATTGAGGCTCAAAAAGTTTCCATTAACAAGGCCACAGAATCCAGGAGCCCAACCCAGTATAACTCCAAAGCCTGAGCTTTGAACCACAATACTCTATTGGTTCTTAACATTCAGATGTAAAAAATCACCCCAAACACCCTCTGAAATCAGAAAAGCCCTTCACAAAACACAATTTTATTGAAGGTTTCCTTTGGGCATCATTGCAGTGAATTTGATTTGTGTTCCAGAAAGACTAGTGTAAGAGAGGGGAAAAAAAAAAAAAAAAGCACACCCTGGGTCAGATCCTCCCGAGTTGTGTGATACTGAGAGGCTTTAGGAGATCTGGGTCCTCTGCAGCCTCCCTAACTCTGGAACGATGAAGTTGCTGGGCGTGTAACTCTGGAAGAGCTATACGTATATGGGCAGGCTCTTCCCAGGAATCCCCAGGCCTCAGTTTCACTTGATCAGGGACTGTGGATCCTCAGAAAAGTTATGGCACCTCCCAGGGTTTCCTCACCGCCACATCTGGAAGACCAGGAGAAATGTGGCTGGTGTGGTAGTATTCTCCACCTCCAGCCCCGCCAGCCCCTCCAGCCCAGAGGGAATGAATGGAATGTGCCTGGGATGGGGCAAGCCTGTTTCGAGGGAGCTGTAAGTTCCTGAGAAAGAGTCTTAAGTCACCAGAGGATGCTACTTGTTATTATTTCAGAAACCAAGGAGTTTCGTCTCCCAGGCCATCACTCTGGTTCTATTCACCACCAATCAATTTCACTAAAGATGAGCGCAGAAATGAAAAATAAAATGGCCATTAAAAGTTTTATTACAGTACATGTCCAGTGGCTATTTTTAAATAGAATCCCTTTGAAATTTTATTCTTGACATTTTTTTTTTCATCAACTGATTAGGACTGTGTGATAGATTAAGTGAAATTTCACTTTAGAATTATGTTGCTTTTTAACTGCCCCCCAAAATGAGGTATTCGTTTTAACTCTTCTCATCCAAAAGGAACATCAAATTCAGGTCTGGAGAAAAGAAATTGTGACAATTTCCTCCTTCTCTTCAACATAATTATATATGACTTTTAAAAAAATCGGTTCAATTATTAATCTGCAAAAAATGAGACAGATAATGAAAACTGAGATGGCACCTGAAACTCATCAGCACATGGACAGCAGTCCTTTCAGGAACTGTAGATCAAAGCTTTGTGATAAAATGCACAGACAGAACCAATTCATTTACTTCCCATTTTGTAAGACACTAAGTAGAAGAGCTAGTGTCACAATTTCATTATCCCCGTCCCTCATGCATACTGCATTATGAATTAATGTAGTGATGCGAAGTTGAAAGCAACCTTAAAGGGGAAAACATGAGGCTCAGAGCAGCTTGCTCTAAGGTGCATCTCACTGTCAACTAAAATTTACCATCATTGTGTTATCTCACTCTCTTGCCATAACCTAATGACATCAGAGGCATTGAATCTGGAAACTGAAGTGACAGGACATGCCTCTGTGCTGCATATAATACTTAGGAGAACTAAGCAACTGGAAAGAGAACCTGCCCCTTGGGGAATGGGCAGCCAATGAGAGAGTGCTTTGATGATGTAATATCTTTTCTCCCTGGTGAGTCCTTGGTTAAATGGAAACAAAGATAACAATAATGTACTCCAGGAGTTTGTAAATTCCTTCTGCCTGAACAACTCCTGGCATTCTGCACACCTCTCACTGATCTCAGGAGGTGGGCTCCCAACTTAGGGGACGGCCAAGACTTCAAATGAGCCCAAAGCAACAGATGGACATAGCTGCCTCAGAACAACGTGACTCTCTCTGTCCCTAGGGTTTGCTAGTCTCCCTGGTTTGGGTGAACATTGTCCTGCGCTGGGTGGTCGGGGGTGTTTTCCAGCACCACCAAGCCACTCTCCAGTTCTCAGTGGACACTGATTGACTGTCCTACAAATTGAACTCAGTGCTGACACTCCTTACCTGGAGGTGGCCTCGTATCCCACGGGGCTCAGGGCTGAAGTCCCACAGTCCCCATTTCAGACACCAGTCCCAAGTCCAGGTTGTCACCTGTGCTTCTGACCAACTCGCTGTGAATAGGAAGTTCCCCCGACCCCCTCCTCAGGTTTGAGTGATTTGCTAGTGCAGCTCACAGAACTCAGAAAACATTAACTTGCATTTGTCAGTTTATTGTAGTGGATATTTATAAAGGATACAGATGAACAGCCACATGAAGAGGTACATAGGGTGAGGTCCAGAAGGGTTCTTGAATACAGAAACTTCTGTCCCTGGGGACCAGGGTGCACCACCTTCCTGGCACATGGATGCATTCACCAGTCCAGAAGCTCATCAAATTTCATTGTTTGAGAGTTTTAATAGAGCTTATCTGCGACTTCCCCTGGTCCCCTTCCCAGCCTGTGAGTGGGGATGAAAGTTCCAACCTTCTAATCACTTGGTCTTTCTGGTGACCAGCCCCATCTGAGGGGATCTAGGGGTCCCACCTTAAGTCACCTCATTAGCATAAACTCAGATGTGCTCAAAAGGGGGCTCCTTATGAAGAACAAAAGACACTCCTGTCACTCAGGAAATTCCAAGGGTTTGAGGAGTTCTGTGCCAGGAACCAGGGAGAAAGTCCAGATATACTTATTATACCCCAGTGGGCATCACCTGCACTTTTCATTGATGGCAGACAAGGACCGTTCCAGCTAAGAGAGGGTGGTGACCCTCCTGGGGTGCAGATGGGCTCCAAGGTGACGCCCTAGCATCTGATCTCACTGCCTCCAGTCTCTGCCACCTGATCTATGCAAGATTCATTCCATAAAAGCACATCTCTGACCATATCTTTCTCCTGCTCAAAATAAAGTCCTGGCATCACTGCAATCTTGTCTTTCCAGGTTTATTTCCAACTGCTCTCTCCCCACACCCCATGCTCCAGCCTAGTCCAACTCTTCCCTCACCCACACCTGTGCTCGACCACCTCTGAGCCTTCTCCATACCTCTGCCTGCCATGCTCTCCTCTCTTGTGCCTGTCCAAATCCTATCCAGTTTCTATGTGAAACCATCCTCAGTACTTGTCTGAGCCACTAATTCCTCTTCAGGAGAAACCTTTCTTTAGCTGAAAGATATAAGAGGTGCAGGGTCTGGTGTAGTAGTCCTCAAACATTTTTGCTTGTGTATGCGTCAAATAATTTTTTATAAGACGGTGTGTCCCCTCACACATTTTATTTCTTTTAATTTTTAAAAATATTTATTTATTTATTTATTTTGGCTGCGCCGGATTATATTTGTGGCACACGGGATCTTTTAGTTGCAGCATGCGGGCTCTTAGTTGTGGCACGCAGACTTCTTTTTTTTTTAAATTAATTTTTATTGGAGTATAGTTGCTTTACAATGTTGTGTTAGCTTCTACTACACAGCAAAATGAATCAGCCATACATATACATATATCCCCTCCCTTTTGGATTTCTCTCCCATTTAGGATACCACAGTGCATTAGTTGCGGCGTGCAGACTCTTAGTTGTGGCACACTGACTTCTTAGTTGCAGCATGTGAACTCTTAGTTGCAGCATGAATGTGGGATCTAGTTCCCCAACCAGGGATCAAACCCGGGCCCCCTGCATTGGGAGTGTGGAGTCTTACCCACTGGACCACCAGGGAAGTACCTCACACATTTTAAATTGACATTAAAATGTTTCTATTATAAGTTTAAGTAATGGCAAAGGCTGCAACTGTTGGCACAGTGGCTCTCACACTTGTGTAGGCATCAGAATCACCTGGAGGGCAGGTGAAAATACAGATTGCTGGGGCCCGTCCTCAGAGTTTCTGATTCAATAAGTTTCAGGTGGGGCCTGGGAATTTGCATTTCTGTAAAGTTACCCGGTGATCCCAGGTGCTAAGGCTCAGGAACCACACTTGGAGAACTACTGTTCTGCTGTATTGTAAATATTGACATCTTAAAATAAAACCGTCGTATCACGCCTTTAAATACATCGAGTGGAATCTAAAAGTGGCAGCAATTTGAGAGTCACCATCATCCAATTCTTAAAAATACAAGAATAAGCTCTTCTTGACAATTGGAAATTTTATGTTGCTCCTTTTTCTCCTTGAGCTTTTATTTCCATCCTATTTCCTCCACTGAATTTTATGCTAATGTAATATATTTTATTCTTAAAAGTATTTTATTGATCACTCTTTTGCATATCTGTCATAAATGTATGTACAGAAGTTGAAATTGAAATTTATTTAAATTTCCTGTAACAGGCTCTGAGTTTAAAAAATTTTTATTTTGGATTAAGTTAGTATTACAATTATTAGTAGTATACAATTGAACAACATATATATATTTATTAAAGATGAAAAGTGAAATTTTATTGGAAATGTAGCTCTTAATAAGATGGGACTTTTCAAAATTAGTTCTTTTTTTTTTAATTAACATTTCTTATTGCTAGAATGACACAGGCTTCTATATGAATTCTATTCCAATTTTTATTTTTCAATTTTTTTTTTTTTTTTTTTTTTAATTTATGGCTGTGTTGGGTCTTCGTTTCTGTGCGAGGGCTTTCTCTAGTTGCGGCAAGCGGGGGCCACTCTTCATCGCGGTGTGCGCGCCTCTCACTATCGCGGCCTCTCTTGTTGCGGAGCACAGGCTCCAGACGCGCAGGCTCAGTAATTGTGGCTCACGGTCCTAGTTGCATGTGGGATCCTCCCAGACCAGGGCTCAAACCCGTGTCCCCCGCATTGGCAGGCAGACTCCCAACCACTGCACCACCAGGGAAGCCCCAATTTTTATTTTTTATAGACACAGCACCGAAGAATATTGTTGACATGAAAATGGAATGAATTATGTAACTGCAATTTTACTTAATTCTCTGAATGCCTTCCAAGTTATGGACCAACAATCTCATAGTGATCTAACATCTAGAATTATTTTTTATGATCTACCAGCTAAAAATGCGATTAGGTCTCCTTCAATACAGTTGAAAGCAAAAAATTAGAAACCACCTGGCTTGCAAAAGTGTTTGTTACCAAATATTTGAGCCATTCTCTTTTTCAGTATTGACACCATTATTTCAAATTGTCCCTTTCTTTGCTGCACTGGAGGTTGTGTTTTATTTGTTTGTGATTTTTTGCTTTTTTAATTATCTAGGACAGGGGTTGACAAACTAAGGCCAGCTGGTGCTGACCAAATTCTGCCCATCTTGTTTCTGTACAACCCTCAAGCTAAGAATGGTTTTTACATTTTTAAAGGATTGTAAAACACACACACACACACAGACAAACATTCAAAGAGACAGTATGTGGCCCACAAATTCTGAAATATCTGCTATCTGGCCCTTTACAGGTAAATCTAGGACAAAGCAGCCTGGTAAGAGTCAGGAAGGTGACTACACACCTTAATTGTACAGTGAAGACTGGCCTTTGTGAAAGGATCTATCATGATGCTGGATTCTTAAGATGATCAATTTTAGAAAAGGACAAATGGAGCTTTCGAATCTGCAAATGATTCCCTATCTATTGCTGCATAACAAACTACCCAAAACTTGGTAGCTTAAACCAAGAACAGTCATTTACTTTGCTCACAAACCTGTAACTTGGGCAGGGCTGCCAGGGGAAAGCTCGCCTCTGCTCCACGTGACTTAGCTAAGGGCTGGGGGATGGGTTTCCAAGACAACACATGGATGTCAAGATGTCCATGGCTGTCAGCTGGGAGCTCCGGGGGGCGGAGGCTGCAGGCTTCATATCCTGTGCAGCGGGCCTGACTGCTCTCCTTAGAAAGGCCTACTGGCAAGGCTGGTCCTTGACTAGTATTTGGGAATTTGGATTTGGGGAGGGTGCCCTAACTGATAAGAGTGGCTCTCTGTGCTTCAATTGTTTATACAAACAATGTGGTTTATGCTAAATACCAGCCTCCTTCTGGGGGTCTAGAATCTTGAGACATGCTAGGCAGAGGGTGTCTACATGACCAGCCCACCATAAAAACCTTGGGCACATTGTCTCTTAGCCCTCCTGTGTAGATGCCATTTCACACGTGTGGTCACAGCTCGTTGCTGGAGGAATTCAGCGCGTCCTGCGTGACTCCACAGGGAGAGGACTCCAGAGACTTGTGCCTGTTTCTCCTAACTTTGCCCCGCACACCTTTTCCCTTTGCTGATTTGGCACTGTATCCTCTCATATAATAAATCTTAGTCGCAAGCACAACCGTATGCTGAGTCCTGTGAGACCTCATAGTGAATCATCAAACCTGGGGGTGGCCTTGGGACCCCCGACACAGTTCCTCTTCATGTGGGCCCCTCCATGAGGTCTGGGCCTCCTCACAGCACGGTGGCTGGGTCCCAAAAACAAGTATCGCGAGAGAATGAGCCAGGTGGACCTCATCTCAGAAGTCACGTAGCATCACTTCTGCCCGTTCTATTAGTTGAGACGTTCATAAAGGCCCACCCAGGTTCAAGGGGAAGATACACAGACTCCCCCTTCTGATGGGGGTGTGGCAAGGTTCCAGAAAAGGATGTGGGTGGAAATATTGTTTAAGCTATTTTTGGAAAATAAAATCAACCATACCCTTAAAAGCTCCTGCACCTACATTCCCTTTGAGATGTCTCTGAATACCTTCGGGATAGGTTTCTCAGTTTGAGACCACTGGTACAGTGAATAAAAACATCGGCTTTTGAGTCAGAAAGACTGGATTTGAATCCTGGCTCTGTCACTTCCTGCCAAGAGAGCAATGCCCATTAGCCATTACCAAGCATGCATACTCCTTAAAGTTCTAAGGGTTTAGGAACGGTTGCTTGAGGCCCAGAGTCCAGCTGTGAAACTTTGAGAATTTACTAATTTACTCATTCAACAAATATTTATTGAGTGTCTTTTACGAGTCGGCACTGTGTGAGTGCCAAATGTGCAATGCTCAGCAAAATTGACCCAGTCCTCATGGACCTTACAGAAGAGGAAAAAACCGAATCAAATGATCACACAAATGAGTAACAATACGCTGTGTGAAGCTCCATAAAAGGACAGCCCAAGGCACTAACTCCACCAGAATATAAGCTCCACGAGAGTTTTGAGTATTTTGTTCTCTGATGTATCCCTACCACCTAGAAGGTGACCTGGCATATATAAAGTGTTAAATAAATATTTGTCAAATGAGTGAGTGAATGAATGAATGGATGAATGAAAGCTATGAGATTACTTCTTGAAGGGTTAGTGTAAATTCTTTTAGGAAGTGCTATTTTGGCTGATGTTAAAGATAAACTCCATTTTCTTAGCTCAAATTCTACTGAATGAATTTGTATTACCCCAACTCTCAAGAGACTAATTTATGCACCAGGATATACTTTTTATTTTTGTAGTGGGAGACATACCTGATTTAGTATTTCTCTAGGAAGCACCCAAAAAACTCCAAGGGAAACTATCTTTGGTATTACTACAATTCTGCTGAGTTGAGCAGTAGTTAGAGACCTCTCAGGGAGCCAAAGTTGTTATCAGAAGGCTAATATAGAAGAACCTGGAATCAGTAAAAAGGAAACTACATAGGTTTAAAGGACATTCACACAAGTCACCCATACAACTTACATAAAACCACTTTCCTACTAGGTACACCCCTGTGTAGATCAAATTCTCCCCTCTCTTGGTGGTGCTGAAGAATCACAGCAAGTCACATTGTTAGAATTATTCCTTTTGGGACTTCCCTGGTGGCGCAGTGGTTAAGAATCCGTCTGCCAGTGCAGGGGACACGGGTTCAAGCCCTGGTCCGGGAAAATCCCACATGCTGCGGAGCAACTAAGCCCGTGCACCACAACTACTGAGCCTGTGCTCTAGAGCCTGTGAGCCACAACTACTGAGCCCACGTGCCACAACTACTGAAGCCCACACGCCTAGAGCCTGTGCTCCACAACAAGAGAAGCCACTGCAATGAGAAGCCAGCGCACCGCAACAAAGAGTAGCCCCCGCTCAATGCAACTAGAGAAAGCCCGCGCACAGCAATGAAGACCCAATGCAGTCAATAAATAAATAAATAAATTTATAAAAATAAAAAATAAAAAAAAAAGAATTATTCCTTTTGCTAGATTCCAAGCTAGGAACTAGACTTACATGAAATTCCAGGGCCCTATTCTTTTGCTTTGAGCTGTCTGTGAACCTATTCTCATCAAGGCAGCTGTCTTCTTGAGTTTGTGCCAATTTTACCTTCCTCCCAGTTCCTGGCATCCTTTGAAATCAAAAGTCTATTGAAGGTATTTGTTGGTGTAGGGGAGCAAAATTCACCACCCCAAAAATATCTCTTTGGCATGTGGATTATTTTGAGCTGAAAACAATCAAGGCCCAAAAGACTCAGGGAGAACCTTTGATCTTCCCCCTAAATGCCTAAAGGACGGAGATAAGAGGACCGGTTCCAGGAAGGGAGCTTTTGCCATAGGTAACTATAGTATGAACTAGGTGTGCAGACAGGGAGGAACCTGGCAAGGTCTGTTTGTTAAAATTCCTCTCCATGTCTTGTTATCTCTGCACGGCCCAGCAAACATTTGTTCACCAAACATTTGCTTTTCCGTCTCCATGTCAATTGCCTTCCTCCCCCTTTGAGATCCCAAACCACTACTCCCAACATCCTCTTTGGTCTTTAACTGAGGATGGTCTTTAAGGTGAGGGTTTCGGCCGTTTTGGCGAGTTACTCACTTCTGGGTCTCTCCCTTGTATGCATGTTATTAAACTTTTGTTTGATTTTCTCCTGTTCATCCATCTCATGTCAATTTAATTCTTAGACCAGCCAAAAGAACCTAGAAGGGTAGAGGAAAATTTCTTCCTCCCTGACATATACCTCTTATAGGAAGTCCTCCGTGCCTCCCTCTGCTGTCTCTGGGTAATGTATCTATTTCTGTATGGACGTGCATGTGTTTCTGTGTGGCTCTCCTTGCATCTGCGTTTAGGTATACCAGCAAAGTCTTGTGCTTTACTTCCCAAGCCCAGTGAGGCCATTCACCTCACTGTTTTAGCACATCGCCCAGCGAGGATGCGTACTTATACGTATCTGGGTGTTGAGAGTATATACACATATTTGCTATCACAAGTCCTCCGGGGACACTTGGAGGACTGCTGGCTCCCCTGAAGTGAGAATCTGTTTAAACCAGATGACAGGCGAGTCAAGGGAGAATCTAGAAGACTAGGCCCTGCTCGGACCCCAGAGGATCTGTTATTTGCTGAGCCGGGAGAAAAGAAAGGAATGAGTTAATGTGAGTGCTGGCAAGTCTCAGAAGAGTATTTTGCTCACAAAAACTGAAAATAGCATGTCGAAGTAGGACATTTGAGCCTTATGGAAAAGAATTAAAGAGTATTTTGTAACAAAATGCTGTTAGGAAGGTAGGGAATCTCCATAGACCCATGTGGGTCTGTAGCACTGTGGATCCAAAGCATCATTTTTAGCTCAGGAAACATAATAAAGTGAATTTCCTAAAAATGAAGATTTCTCCCATCTGCCTTTGTAAAACGGGTGTTCCTAGTCACCGTCTACCGTGTCACCAGTAGGACAACAAATTATTTTCTTTAAGCAGCAGTGCTGTGGAACTCTCACAGACACTAGAGCTCCCAATACTTTTCCTATGAGATCTGGGAAATCGTGTCAACAGAGCAGCAAGGAAAGAATGAGAAGCTGAGGTTACCTTGAATGTTCTGGCCTTAGGACCTCAGAGGTCAAGGTATTGGGCTTCCTGAAACACCACCGCCAGCCCTGCCCTTCCTTCCCTCCTCCCTCTGAGACTGGGCTTTGCATTCTGAAGAGTGCTGAATGCGTCTTGAATTGAACCTTTCCTTAAAAAAAAAAACAAAACCCTAAAAACATTTTCATCACCGTGTGATAATTGCCTCTTACGACACAGTCACGTTACATCAGAGCTGCTGGTTGTCCACGTGGTGCTTTTAGACAAATTGGAAAAGGCATCCCTTACCCTTTATCTTCATCTATTAAAAAAGGTGTCTTAACATACTGTTGTTTTTTTTAATAAGACCCTTTTGCGCCAGCTGCAGGAAAATAATCTGTGATGTCTAGGATGTGAATGGAGCCCTTTTAGAGTTAAAAGCACAGGCCCGAAAACCAAACAATTTGATTCAAACTCTAGCTCTGCCTCTTCCAGCAAATTGCTGAACTTTTCTGAGCACTAGGTTTCCCCTGTTTGTAAAATGGGGATAATATACCCGACAGCCAAGCTCGTTATGGGGATTAAATGAAATGCTGTGCGTAAAGCACTTAGTGTATGATACTCACCAAACAGTATCGGTTGGGTACTTCCCTGGTGGCGCAGTGGTTAAGAATCCGCCTGCCAATGCAGGGGACACGGGTTTGGGCCCTGGTCCGGGAAGATCCCGCATGTCGCGGAGCAACTAAGCCTGTGTGCCACAACTACTGACCCTATGCTCTAGAGCCCGTGAGCCACAACTACTGAGCCCGTGTGCCACAACTACTGAAGCCCACGTGCCTAGAGCCCATGCTCTGCAACAAGAGAAGCCACCGCAATGAGAAGCCCGCGCGCCGCAAGGAAGAGTAGCCCCAGCTCGCTGCAACTAGAGAAAGCCCACGCAGCAGCAAAGACCCAACGCAGCCAAAAATAAATAAATAAATAAATAAATGTATTAAAAAGAAAAAACAGTATGGGTTGTACGAAAAGGACAGGAACACACATATTAACAGCACACATGGTGTTAATTAAAAATAGGATTTATCAGGGGGAAACTTAAAAGCATAGAAGTAACGAGTGTTCGTGAGTCTCTGAGGTCCCATCATGCCCCAGAGAGGTGTGTGGGACTCAGCATAGGAGGCAGACACATCATGGAAAGGTCCCAGGAGAGGTGCTCCATGCCTTTAGTGCTCTACACGCATTTAGAGAAAGAAGCACGGGAACATCTAGGTAATTCTGTAGTAATGGAGCTTCCTGAGCCGTGAAACAGACAGCCTTGTTAGAACGGGGAAGCTCCCAGGCTCAGCTTCCAGCATCAGGCTCTTCCTCCCTTTTTTTAAAAAAAATTTATTTATTTTATTTATTTATTTTTGTCTGTGTTGGGTCTTCATTGCTGTGCATGGACTTTCTCTAGTTGCAGCGAGCAGGGGTTACTCTTCCTTGCAGTGTGCGGGCTTCTCACTGCGGTGGCTTCTCTTGTTACAGAGCATGGGCTCTAGGCATGCAAGCTTCAGTAGTTGTGGCACACAGGCTCAGCAGTGTGGCTCGTGGGCTCAGTAGTTGCGGCTCGCGGGCTCTAGAGCGCAGGCTCAGTAGTTGTGGTGCACAGGCTTAGCTGCTCCATGGCATGTGGGATCTTCCCGGACCAGGGCTCAAACCCATATCCCCTGCATTGGCAGGCAGATTCTTAACCACCGCACAACCAGGGAAGTCCCAGGCTCTTTCTTCCTTAGTTAACTCTGACCAACTGAGCTGGCTTCTTGCTACAAAAATGGGAGGAAATGAGCTGCCAGGGCCATGCGATTTTCTTTCCTCTGAACGCATCACACAAGAAAACATGTGAGGAATCAAGCATTTCCTGCCCATGGCAAGGGTTGAACGCAGCTTTTCCAGTCTCTAAGGCCAGAGAGCTTTCCACTTGGCCGTGTTGCTTCCACTAACAAGTCAGCCTAGAAATCATTCAGAGTGTAATTGAAACTAATTCCAAATCTCTTAGAGTCATAAATTGAAAAGGACATGAGAGATAATATAATTCAATCCGACATTTGCGGACAAAAGTGAGACTCAAAATGGGCATTTATTGGGTTACCAATATGAAGTGGCAGAGTCAGGCTTGAACCTTCATCTTCCAAATCCCATTTCCTCTTAAACTGCAATAAAGTGCAATGCAAACTTGTTTAGCACACAAGTCACATAGATCCTATTAAAAAGGGCTTTATGGCTTTAATCTACAAAGTTTGAGGTAAAGACAACAGCTTCCAGAGTAAACTGAGAGAGTAGCAGAGCCAAAGATGATTGATTCATTTTGTTCAAACCCTTGGAACCTCCTAAATAAGAAAGAAAAGCTAGGGCTTCCCTGGTGGCGCAGTGGTTAAGAATCTGCCTGCCAATGCAGGGGACACGGGTTCGAGCCCTGGTCTGGGATGATCCCACATGCCGTGGAGCAACTAAGCCCGTGCGCCACAACTACTGAGCCTGCGCGTCTGGAGCCTGTGCTCCACAACAAGAGAGGCCGCGACAGTGAGAGGCCCGCGCACCGCGACGAAGAGTGGCCCCCGCTCGCCGCAACTGGAGAAAGCCCTCGCACAGAAACGAAGACCCAACACAGCCAAAAATAAATAAATAAATAAATTTATTAAAAAAGAAAAAAAAAGAAAAAAGAAAGAAAAGCTAGATAATTTAGCAAATAATGATCAAGAGAACACTACTTATTAACATCTATGAGAGGTAGTCAAAGATTTATTCAGAGGAAACGTCATAATCTTAAAACCTTTTTAGCTTAAGAATGAATATGAAGGAAGTGACTATTCAAGAAGACTAAAAAAAGAATAACTTTTAAAATCTAAGGAAAATAGAATTTAAAATGAAAGCAGAATATGATGTTGTTGAAAACAAAGTCAGTGGAATTGATTGTTGGGAGACAGTGCTCCCATGGGTGGCTTGCATTTCTGCACATCTCAGGAGCAGACACACTGACTACTTTTGTTCTAGACTATCTTTTCAAGGAGGTTTGTGTAGCAAACAGCTTGGGAAGCTAGAGAGGGTGCCCCTACCTGGAGCCAAGGGCAGGCATTCTTACTTTCCTTATGAAAGAGTTGAGTTTGCTAAGCTTAGGATTCGGATTCCTCTCCTCCAACCTACTACGTGAGAAAGCATCACGCGGCCTCCATGGCAAGGACCTGTGGGAAGTGGCAAAAATGCTGATACTCTAGCTGTCTTGGACCTGGGAGGCTTGCATGCTCTACCAACAGACTAACTAAGCTGTTAGCTTGCAAATAGGATAAAATCTCAGACCCTTTGCAGGTCTTCATATTGATAAAGAAATCCAGAGCTGGTTCATCAAAGAAAAAACAGCTACAATAATAAATAATCCACTAAGTTAGACTAATCAAGGAAAAAGGGGAAAAATACAAATCAAGTTAGGAATTAGAAACTGGATTAACACACATATATAGGAAACTATAATTCTTTTCTTTTTAAACTTTATTTATTGAGATGTATTTGACATATAACATCATATTAGTTTCAGGTGTAAAATAATGATAATAATGACTTGATATTTGTATATAAGAAATTAAAATTCTTGTAAAAGAATCATTTGTACAAATATGTATTCCTATTTTCAAAGTCTGAGTGAAATGGATCATTTTTGAGGAACATATAAAATACCAAAATTCATTCAAAAAGAAGCAGGAAACTTAAACAGGCCCGTCTCATACCAGAAATTGAGAGGCCAACGCCAAAGTCTTGGTCTACTTAGCAGATCAGCCATGTTCTCCCAGGACTTGTCTGCTTGCTTTTTCCTGGCCATCGATCAAAGGTGGATACCTCAAAAAAAAACAAAAAAAAAAAGAAAAAAGGTGGATACCTCAGCCGGCAAGGCCGGTGTTTGTCTCTGGCTGGAGTTGAAAGTGGAGGTGAAATCTGCCAGTCTTGACTCCAAACATTACGATGTGATAAAATGACCTAACAAGTCACACTTTTTTCACTGGAGAAAGAGGGGGGGGGAGGGAATAATTTTTATTAAATAATACACACACATATTTCTTATGAACGCTATCCTTTAAATCTTATGCCATTTTCTTTATTTATAAAATAATACCTTTGCCCTGGAAATGCCGGCTCAGAAGTGACTGATTTTGATTGGACAAGGACAGTGAGATCACCAGAAAGAGCCTTTTGGTGCATGTCAGTGCCTTTCTTGGGTTCAGTCTGCTACCATATACGATGGCCCTTGCCCGGACACTCCACCCATTACGATAAAGCAGTGGTTCTCCAATCCGCAGCGTCAGCATTACCCAAAAACTTGTTAGAAATGCACTTTCTCAAGCCCCATCCCAGATCTACTGATTCACAAACTCTGGGGGTGGTACCCAGGAGTCTGTGTTTCAACAAGCCCCTCCCCTCTGGGTGATTCTGATGCAGACAAGTTTGAGAAGTGCTGTAATAGACCTCGTTCATGTCATCAAGTTTAGCATCTATCAGAGCCCACTTCCTGTTGGTTGCATCAAAACGACTCAAGGAAAAAATTTTGCAGCCCCCCTCTCGCTATAAATAGTGAACACTTGCTTACCAGCAGCTGGAGTTCCGGCCCATCCTTGTTGGAGCTCTCCATCTCCATCAGACAGCTGCTGCAGAATACCAATAGCCGAAAGAACAAGGATATTCAGCTGTGCTGGGGGGAAATTAGACCATCTTTTAGGTCTTGCCCAATAAAGTCACAAAGCAGATTTGCAGTAGAAGTTTAGGAAAGGAAGGGTTGCCCCACTATTTTTTTTAATGAGCAAAGTTAAGATGGAACTAATACACAGCTACAGACCCTAATCCTAACTACATGTGAGATTTAAAGAGACAGCAAGATCTAATGCTGAGGCAAAAAAACTGAAAGGACCAGAAACCTGAATCCTTTCCCTGTCTCGGTTACTAATTCACCACATGACCTTGGGAACATTACTCAAGCTTTGAATTCTTTACTATTCCTGTCTGTGAAATATGAGAGATAATAACCCCTCCTCCCCCCATCACAGACTGATGGGGAGATTCATTTCAACCTCCAGAAAAGAAGTTTTTAAGAGAAAAGAGCCACAGGCAGAGATGGGTCCTAAGGTACCTCAGGCCACTCTCACCCACCTCCTCCCAAACTCAGGGCGAAATTGGGAAAAAGCTAGGATTTTAAAGACTCCCTAGCTCATGCACATGAATAACCTGAGCTTCTAACCCAGCACTGACACCCGCAAGAAGGCAGACTGGGCCACTTCAGCCCTTGGTTTGTCCCTCTGATTGGGAGGGTGGGGAGAGGTGTAGGGTGTCTTTTTTTTTTTTTTGATTTTCAAAGCACCTTTATGGGAAATGATCTGATTTGATTCTAACTACAGCCTCATGTGGCAGGCAGGACAGGTAGTAGTATTTGCATTTGGTTGATGAAGAAACATACTTGCTCAGAAGTAACTTCAAGATTACATGGATAGTGGATTGCAGAGTTGATATCAGAACCCAGGGCTCCCGACTTGAAGCTTCTCTGTTGGTAATAAGGTCCCAACTATCACTCCTACGTAGTCATTTTTTTCCATTCCTACCTCTCAGCTTTTTTAACTGGTTCCTGTACACTCTACCTAATCTTCCCTGTCATGCTTTTTTCTTCAGCAATTTCTATCTTAGGGCACTTTTCCTTAGTCTACTCCAGACCTTCCTACACCTTATCCCTCTTCTTCTAGGCCTTCATCCTGTCAAGTCATACTTGCTCATTTCGGAGAATCTCAACATACTAGGGTCTAACCAGTGGTTCTCAACAGGGGGCTTTTTCTTTTTTTTTTTTAATATTTATTTATTTATTTGGCTGCACCGGGTCTTAGTTGTGGCTGGCAGGGTCTTAAATTGTGGCATGCAGGATCTAGTTCCCTGACCAGGGATTGAACGTGGGCCCCATGCATTGGGAGCAAGGAGTCTTAGCCACTGGACCACAGGGGAAGTCCCTCAACAGGGGGCTTTTGTCTCTCAGAGACATTTGGAGATATGTCTGGAGATATTTTTGATTGTCACTACGGGGGGACGCTACTGATATCTAGTAAGAAGCCAGGGATGGCGCATCTTACAAGGCATAGGACAGCCTCACAACAAGGAATTATCCAGCCCCAAATGTCATTAGTGCTGAGGGTGAAACCCTGCTCTAATCCAATGCCTGGGGAAGCCTTGTTTGACTCCTGACTTGCTCTTTGTAGATGGAACAGCTGCGCCAGGCCATAAAGGAACTATACTATTTTGAATTTGTGGTGGACAACTTGCCAATCTGTGGCTTTGTGGGCTACATGGAGGAGAGTGGCTTCCTGCCTCACAGCCACAAGGCAGGACTCTGGACCCATTTAGACTTCCACCTAGAATTCCACAGAGACTGGATTATATGTGCCAGAGTCTCAGTGCGGGATGTCAAGCCCCACAGTTTAGATGGGTTATGACCTGATGAGTTCCTAGGCCTCACCCACACCTGCAGCGTGCACTGGTCTGAGACGTCAGGTGAGCATTGGAGTGACAGGTGCATGGTGATGATGGCGGTTTCTTTCCCCAAATACTGGAAATCCATTGGTAGTCCATCATCAATTCCATGGTGCTTGTGCTTTTACTGGTGGGTTTTGTGGCTGTCATTCTCACGCGTGTGCTTCGAAAGGACCTGGCTCGGTACAACTTGGATGAAGAGCCAACCTCTGGAGGTTCTGGTGATGACTTTGACCAAGGTGACAGTGGCTAGAAAATTGTCCACACAGATATCTCCCACTTCCCTGCATATCGTGGTCTGCTCTGTGCTGTGCTTGGCGGGGGTGCCCAGTTCCCGGCCCTTGGCACTGGTGAGGTGATAAAAAATTAATCAGGGTTTTGTCTCAAGGGGTAGAACTAAGTAGGTGGTTTGTTCAGAAAAAGATCTGCAGATCTTTTCTTCTGTCCAAGGTGAGGGGCAGACCTAAGGGGTGGACGGCTCTAGCAAGGATGTATATATTCTATTGTTATTCTACTGTGGGTTTTCTAGACAACAGAACTGGGGGATATTGTTTGGATGGAAGCCCTGGGTCTGGGAGAAAGCGGGCTGGCTGATTCCTCTGAAATTGCCAGAAGAGGGTTGGGTGAAACCTAACATGGGCTTTCCACTACACCCTGCAGGCATTATGGTCATGGCACTGCTGGGCATGTTCAGTGTGCACCATCCTGGGGCCATTAACTCAGCAGCCATCCTGTATGACCTGACTTGCTGCATCTCTAGCTACATGTCCAGCCGCTTCTACTGGCAGATCAGAGGCCAGTGCTGGGTGTGGAACATCATTCTCACCGCCAGTCTCTTCTCCGGTGAGGACAGCCCTTTCCCTGGTGGGCCAGTTTAGGAACTTAGAACACATCATGGAACCTGCTTTCTCATCCTGGATCTGCCAGTTCGAGGCTGTGCTGACCTGCAGACGACTGAGCACCGGTTGCGTGGGTGCCTATTTCTTAATTGAAGTATAGTTGATTTACAATGTTGTGTTAGTTTCAGGCGTACAGCAAAGGGATTCAGATATATATATATATAAAATATTCTTTATAATATTTGTATTTTTATAATATATCTTTTTCAGATTCTTTTCCACTACAGTTTATTACAAGATATTGAATATAGTTCACTGTGCTATACAGTAGGTCCTTGTTGTTTATCGATTTTATGCATATAGTCATTTGTATCTCCTAAACCCAAACTCCTAATTTATCCCTCCCCATCCTTTCCCTTTTGGTAACCATAAGTTTCTTTTCTATGTCTGTGAGTCTATTTCTGTTTTGTAAGTTCATTTGTATCATTATTTTAGATCCCACATATAAGTGATATCAGATGATGTTTGTGGAGGGTGCTTTTTCAGGATTCTCTCTTATCCCATGGCTCCCCTGATCAAATGTTTTGAGCCCAAAATAGGGTTAACTGCCTCACAAATGAAAGGTACCTATAGAGAAACTAGGTGGGTTTTTCTAAATCAGAGGGTAAAGATTACATCCCATGTCACCGCCTGGACAATCTCTCCCCCAGCACAAGCCCTTCTAAGAGGTCTGTGCTCTGCCCCACATCCTTCCATCGGGAGCTTCCTCAGAACCTGTCTTTTCTGCACTCTTTCTTTATGCATTCTTTTTTTTTTTTTAAATAAATTTTTATTTATTTATTTATTTATTGTTGTCTGTGTTGTGTCTTCGTTGCTGCACGCGGACTTTCTCTAGTTGCGGCGAGCGGGGGCTACTCATCGTTGTGGTGCGCGGGCTTCTCATTGCGGTGGCTTCTCTTGTTGCGGAGCACGGGCTCCAGGCGCGGGGGCTTCAGTAGTTGTGGCACGTGGGCTCAGTAGTTGTGGCTCACAGGCTCTAGAGCGCAGGCTCAGTAGTTGTGGCGCCCGGGGTTAGTTGCTCCGCGGCATGTGGGATCTTCCTGGACCAGGGCTCAAACCCATGTCCCCTGCATTGGCAGGCGGATTCTTAACCACTGCACCACCAGGAAAGTCCCCCTTTATACATTCTGACTGCTCGATACATGTGTGTTAAACGAAAGGTAAAAGAAGAGTGAATGGCTTAATTCTTCCCCTTTGAGAGAACGCTCGACACACATTTTATCCTACTTTCGCCTGCTTGTTACAGCCAACCACGTGCCCTGCATTATCCCCACCGAGGACTGCCTGGGGCCATTGCTTCTTGAGATGTAGGATTTTATCACAATAAGGAGCCTTAGTTGTTGTTCAGACGACCTTCTTTTACATATTAAACTGAGGCTCAGAGAGAAGATATGACCTGGATAGCTGTTTTGTCTAGAAACTTTGTTGTTAAGGTATTAAGTGATTGAGTGATAATCACTATATCAAAGGGCTTAGAAACCTTCAGAAGCCAAGGATAGATCTGGGATAAAAATAACATCTGGGCATTGTCTTTGAGGCATGAAGAGAGGACTCACACAGAATTCAGCATTTACCCCTGTGTTAATACAACTCAACTAATTCAGCCACAGTCAAAGAGAGCGAAAGTTTAGAAATAGGGTTGATGCATTTTGGCTCCCACAGACCTGCCTGAGTCCTTTCAAGGGTTAGAGACTGCCCCTTCCAAAGCCCTAGGGGAGAGGGAATGTGCCCTCAAGGGTCTCTTTTTTTTAAATTGAAGTACAGTTGATGTAGTGTTGTGTTAGTTTCGGAAGTACAGCAAAGTGATTCAGATATATTATATATATATATTCTTTTTCATATTCTTTTCCATTATGGTTTATTATAAGATACTGAATGTAATTCCCTGTGCTATACAGTAGGTCCTTGTTGTTTATCCATTTTATATATAATAGTTTGTATCTGCTAACCCCAAACTCCTAATGTATCACTCCTCCACCCCCTTTCCCCTTTGGTAACCATAAGTTTGTTCTCTATGTCTCTGAATCTGTTTCTGTTTTATAAATAAGTTCATTTGTGTCATATTTTAGATTCCACATATAAGTGATATGATATGGTGTTTGTCTCTGTCTGACTTGCTTCACTTAGTATGATAATCTCTAGGTCCATCCATGTTGCTGCGAATGGCATTTTTTCATTCTTTTTTATGGCTGAGTAGTATTCCATTATATATACACCGTATCTTCTTTATCCATTCATCTGTCGATGGACACTCAAGGTTGCTTCCGTGTCTTGGCTATTGTAAATAGTACTGCTATGAACATTGGGGTGCATGTATCTTTTCACATTAGAGTTTTCTCTGGATATATGCCCAAGAGTGGGGTTGCTGGATCATATGGCAATTCTATTTTTAGTTTTTTTAAAAAAATAAATTTATTTATTTTATTTATTTTTGGCTACGTTGGGTTTTCATTGCTCTGTGCAGGCTTTCTCTATTTGCAGCAAGTGGGGGCTACTCTTCGTTGCAGTGCGCGGGCTTCTCTTTGCAGTAGCTTCTCTTGTTGTGGAGCATGGGCTCTAGGCACACGGGCTTCAGTAGTTGTAGCATGAGGGCTCAGTAGTTGTGGCTCTCGGGCTCTAGAGTGCAGGCTCAGTAGTTGTGGTGCATGGGCTTAGTTACTCCGTGGCATGTGGGATTTTCCTGGACCAGGGATCGAACCCGTGTCCCCTGCATTGGCAGGTGGATTCTGAACCACTGTGCCACCAGGGAAGCCCTATTTTTAGTTTTTTAAGGAAACTCCACACTGTTTTCCATAGTGGCTGCACCAATTTACATTCCCACCAACAGTATAGGAGGGTCTCTTGATGTATCCCTCAAGGAATACAATCAAGAATTTTACAGCTGTTCTGAGCTCTCCTCACTTGTTCTAATCAATGCACGAGGGAGGCCTTGGGTTTTGTCCATCTTAGAGATGAAAATCTTGGGACCTGGGGAGGAGCATCCTGCTGAGGTGGACGAGTCATCATCCAGAAAGGAATTCGAAGCTTAAAATGAAGTCCACCCAGCAAGGTAGGCCTGGGTGGAGTTCTAAGATTCAGAAGCCTGTCCTGTCTTTGTCGTCTCCGCTTTCTCTGCTCCTACTTGTTGTCTTACTTTCTTTGTAGATGTTGCCTCCTCAACCTCATGTCTGCCCAGCACCCTAGTGTCTGGGGCTTACCCTCTCTGGTCTCACCTCAGGTCCTCTCGAAAGCCAACTACACTTTTCTACTCGAGGCCTCCCCCTTGATCTCCCCTCCCAACATAACTTGCTTCTCCTGCATTGACACATTTTTGCAATGTAAAAGGTTGCTAGTTCAGATCCAGCAACAAGAGACCAGAAAGGGGGACAGGTGGCCAGAGACGGCCTCCTCCCTCTGATAACAAAGTAGGGCCATGTTCAATTCATACCACGTGATTTGCTAAAGTGGTATGTTCTCTGTTTCAAGGATATACGCAGAAGGCCTCAAGCAAGACAGAAAAAGGTCCCCACAAGTCCCCCAAACATAACTCTTCCATGATCATAGCACCGCCATTTGTATACTGTCTACCAGGTATCAGACGCCCCAAGTCTCACCCCCATCCTATGAGGTGCTACTACCCCCATGTTACAGATGACAAAACTGAGGCTCAGAGACATTAGTATGAGCTTGAATGTGAACCCAGGTCTGCTTGACTCCAACACCCGGGCTCCTAACTTTCTTCTACATTCAGCTTACCTCTGAGACGGCTGACTCATTGCAAGCTGCACCGAGAGCCAGGCGGTGTCCTAACACGCGGAGCTGGATCATTCTCCTTGCCCTCCTCTTCTGTATCCCAAACTCTCACCTCTGTGGGAACCTGATTTCGTGTGGTTTTTCTTTCTGCCCTGCCCCCGCTCTCTTCAACCTCTCTACCTCTCATGGGTGGTTTCTGATGGAAAGGTGTTGACAGCTCTTTATAACTATCCTTTTAGTTCTCCTTAAAAAAAAAAAAAAAAAAAAAAAAAACTACATTCATATTTTAAAACGTGGAAGCATGGCTCAGTGATGTAAAAAAAAATTATGTCAGAACAAAGAACATAAAAGACAGAACCCTTAGAAGGAGACATATCAGCCTGCACAGCCCGTTGCAAAGCTACACGACGAATAAATCACAAACGCCTCCAACAGCTGCTGTGCCCTGGAAAGGCTCTCTGGAACAAGCAGCAGTGAGAGTCTTTGTGCTTACCTTGCAAACCTCACCAGGGCTAAAGCCCTGGCACCATCAGAGAAGAAAGTTGGGGCATGGAACCAGCCCTTAACTAGGAGTCAGTCAACTACTAAACACTGAGCAAGCATGAGGAGTCAGTCAGCCTCTCTGGGCCTCATCTGGAGAGCTTTTTGTTTGTTTGTTTGTTTGTTTTGGTTTTTTTGGAGAACGTTCTTAAGGTCCAGCTCCCCCCTGCCACTCTGTTTGAATAGCTCTCAGATGAAGCCTAGGAATTGCTATATTTTAAAATTTCCCTGAGTGATCCCTACCCACGGCCAGATTTGGGAACCACTGAATGAGATGATATCTAAGATACCTTCCAACTCTAAGAACTTATGACAGTTTCCCTTACCTTACCCCACTAAGGGCAACTTGATAGCATCGCCACATAGCTGGTATTGCCAAGTACATCCCAAATGTCACATAAAACAGGGACACTGGTTTCTGTTGCAGAACAGAGACCGTGAGGATGGATTTGAATGACCATTTGAAATCAAGACCCAGGGAGGGGCTTGGCTGCCACCCAGGAGAGAATGGGGTTTGGCTCTTGCCTGTCTGGATAGAAGGGAGTGGATAGGGCACTGGTAACAGGTACTTGACAGAATCCTGCTGGAAAGAGTGACTCCTTTAAACAAAGCAAATTCCTTGCTTTCAAGTTTATTGACAAACACAGCCAACTTAAGAGTTTATGTTTTGTATCTAAATATCCTTGATGAGCAAAATTTCAGTGATAATAACATGTGGTGGGGAAGAGATTTTAGACAGCAAAACGTGAAACGCTAGTTCTTACTTTGGAGAATTTTTTTTTTTTTTTAATGTATTTGGCTGCGCAGGGTCTTAGTTGTGGCATGCGGGATCTAGTTCCCTGACCAGGAATCAAACCCAGGCCCCCTGCATTGGAAGCACAGAGTCTTAACCGCTGTGCCACCACGGAAGTCCCTGGAGGCTTTTTTTTAAAACTTCTATTACTGTTATGAGTTGAATTGTGTCTCCAACCGCCCGCCCCACCAAAAAAAAAAAAAAAGATATGCTGAAGTCTGAATTCCAGGACCTTAGAATGTGACATCATTTGGAAACAGGATCTTTGCAGAAGTCAAGTTAAAATGAGGTCATGAGTGTGGGCTGTAATCCAGTGTGGCTGGGTCCTTATAAAAGGAGGAAAATAATACACAGAGATAGACATGCACTCCGGGAAGACCATGTAAAGACACACATGTAGAAAATGCCATGTGCCTGGAGTGATACACCTATAAGCCAAGGATTGCTGGCAAGCACGAGAAGCTGGGAAAAGACAAAGGATTCCCCTACTGGTTTCAGAGGGAGCGTGGGCCCTGCTGACACCCTGATTTTGGACTTAGCCTCTAGAATTGTGAGACAATACATTTCTGTTGTTTTAAGCCACTCAGTTTATGGTACTTTGTTACAGAAACCCTAGGAAACGAATACAATTACCAACCTAGACTTTAAAATAATAATAACAACAACAATAATGGCCACCATCTATTGCTTGGTTTTACATGCATGGTCTCATTTAATCCTCTCGATAACCATAAAATGGGTTTATCATCCCTAGCTTTATTTTATTGTCATCTCCATTTTTTTAAAAAAGGCAGGTGTGACCAAGTAAGATTAAGAAATTTGCTAAAGATTAGACAGCTCTAAAAAGGAATGGGACTTGAACTTGATCTTGGGCTATCTCACCCCAAAGCCTTACTGCTGCTGACCCTAGAGTAGCCTCCGTGGAAGAACTTAACCTAGAAAAGTAAACCTAAGCAATTCCTCAACTACTGATGCCAATATTTATGGCCTAGTGTCATTATTTTGTTTAAAGTAAAATTGCAGGCCAGATACCTATGATTAGGTAAATACCAAAGCACATTAAGTAAAATGTAAAATGGTTTTAAGTTAAGTCATCTGAGATTTAAATCAAATAAGCAGGGATAAGACCCTGCTTCTATTAATATAAGCTAATCAATGACTGAGTCTATGTATTTATAATAGAGGTGACAAAAACAGTGATATAAGAAGTGTGACTGTTTTTATTTTACAGTTGATGAAACTGAGCCACTTCAGAGAGTGAAGTTTTTATCTTAGAGATGCTCTGTACAAACTTCCAGAGTTAGGGTTGATTGGAGTTGTTTCAGGATAATGGGTCTTTCCCAAACGGAACACTTTCTTATGCAATATAATACAAGAAATTTTAGAAGCTCCCATCAAAGGAGCTCCCCTGCTTTCTGAAGCTTAACTTTTAGGCAATAAAAGCTTTGGCCTCAAAGTGGCAGCACAAAGATCAGATACAGGGAAAACATGACTGACATTACCTTGTGGTATTTTCAAGGATGAAACCAAAACTGAACCTATTCTTTTTTAAGCTGTGTTGTCATGTTTATACGTAGATAACTCAAGCAGAAATTTCCTGAGAAAGCTCATGGGTCACCAGTATGGCATACGTGGAGCTTGATCTTATGGAAGAATTCTCACATGTTGATTCTAGCCTCTAGAATTAAGCGTGTGGAAGAGTTGGTGTCAGCCCTGCCTGCCCTCTGTTGGCACACAGATCTGCAGGAATGCTCTCTCAGACGGGCTCAGACATGCCCGCGCCTAGGAGATGTGGCTTTTGTCAACGGCCTCGGTCCATCAGATGCAGGAGTGAGGCATGGCCGTGACAGCTGGGCACCCCCCTGCTCTCTGAATCTTCCACACCCTTCACCCTACTGCCCCATCCTCCTTTGTTGGAAGCTGCTTTTCCTCAAGCACTAGTATTCAAGATAAACATTTCAATTGTATTTCTTATTCATTTTCCCTGTTTTGTTTCCTAGATTTTCAAGGTATTTTTTTTTTTCCTGCTGAGCATGGTAGGTTAAATAGGCTTTTGTGGGCTAGTCTGGGAACATTGTTTCCAGTAAAAAATGCATTCTGTGTTGGAAACAAACAGCATACACAGAGAAACATGGTGAACACCACCTCTTTGTAGAGTGGGGACTGCCTGCCCAGCCTCATGTATCTGAGTGAAAGCCTCCAAGGGTTCTCTTTTGAAATCTAGTCAGCCCCTTTTTTTTTTTTAATGTCTCAATCTGGGTTGGAAAGCTATGCATCTGGCCACATGTGGGAGAATCCTAAGAAATAAACGGTTTTGATGTTTGTATCATCCGTTTTCTAACTGGCAGAGAGGGTTAGAAATAAAGTGATATGACTGCCTTCTTGCTCTTTAGGAAAACACCAGCTCTCTGAGGAGAAGGTGGTGGGAAGTGATTGAACTGTTCATTCACTTGACAAAGATAATTTCCTTAATTAATTAAATCATCCAGCAACTATATACTGAGTGTTACAACCAGCTGGTCACTGTTCTAGGTGTTCCAGCGGAAATTCTGACTGAACAAACAAGGTCTGTGGGGTGACTGACACGAGGTAACAGAATAATACACATAAACAACAACATGTTGTCGCAAACGCTATGATGAAAATGAAACAGAGGAAGAATTAAACCGGAGAGGTGTGCCCAGGTAGCTCCTTTTGATTGGGTGGCCAGGAAGGCCTCCCTGAGGAGGGACTTTTACACTAACACCAAAACCCAGCTATGAGAAGCTATAGGGAAAAGAATTCCGGGTAAAGGGAACAGGGAGTGCAAAGGCCCTGAGGCAGGAGAGAACTTGATTTTATCCCAAGAACAGAAGGGTCATTGTGGCTGGAGTGTAGCAACTGAGAAGGAAGGAGGGTAATGTGAGAGTTGCTTGCAGAGCTGGTCAGGGACCACATCCTACAGGGCCTTGCAACCAGGGTAAACTGTTTAGATTTGATCCTAAGTACATGGGCAACGCTGGGAGGTTTTAAGCAGGGCAATGTCTTCAGTGAACTGACTTGAAAGGCCTCTCTCCTACGCCACGAGAAGGCAAGAGTAGAAGCCGAAGTTTTAATTAACGACAGCAGGGACGATTGTGGCCAACAGGTACTGTGTACGTACCATGTGCCTGGGATTCTTTAAAGTGCTTTACCTGCATTACTTTGATGAATCCTCATGACCGATCTATGGAGTAGAAATTATTAGAATTTCCATATTACACATAAAGAAAATAAAGCCTAAAAAGTAGAGAAACGTGTCTCCAGCTAGTAGGTTTTTTTTTTTAATATCCTTTTATAATTATATAAGTTAATAATAGTCATTATAAGAAAACTGTTTTTTGGTTCTTTAAAAAATCTTTTGGCTGCGCTGTGTGGCATGTGGGATCTTAGTTCTCCAACCAGAGACTGAGCCCAGGATCCCTGCACTGACAGCGCGGAGTCTTAACCACTGGACCACCAGGGAAGTCCCAAGAAAACTGTTTTAAATGAACAAAAAGAAAAAAACTAAAGCACTTGAGATCACATTGTCCTGAGACAACGTTAACATTTTAGCTTATGTTTTTCCAGTCGTTGTGCTATGCAAATACATTATCTACTGTTTTCAAAAGCATAGGACCACTTACTTCTATACATGACATAATTCCTAGATTACAGATTTTTGTTTACATTTTTATTATTACTTTTAAGAATACTGCCCACAAATCCATTTTGAATGACAGTATGAAAAAAATGTTAAATCGTAATACACAGAATCAAGTATACTATTGGATAGTTAACTAATATGAAAAAAAATTTTTTAATTAATTTATTTATTTTTGGCTGCGTTGGGTCTTCGTTGCTGCGCACGGGCTTTCTCTAGTTGCGGTGAGCAGGGGATACTCTTCGTTGGGGTATGCAGGCTTCTTATTGTGGTGGCTTCTCTTGTTGCAGAGCACGGGCTCTAGGCACATGGGCTTCAGTAGTTGTGGCACGCGGGCTCAGTAGTTGTGGCTCACGGGCTCTAGAGCGCAGGCTCAGTAGTTGTGGCACATGGGCTTAGTTGCTCCATGGCATGTGGGATCTTCCTGGACCAGGGCTCAAACCCGTGTCCCCTGCATTGGCCGGAGGATTCTTAACCACTGTGCCACCAGGGAAACCCCATACAACACTGTTGATAGAGGTTACTATTGGTTGTTAGGGTTTCGAGTTTTACTTTCTTCTTTTTGATATTCTACTTTTCTAATATCTCTACAAGTAGTGTTTTTCTTCTAAAAGTAATTAAGTAAATGGGGATTTAAAATTATAGATTAAGAGTGGATTGTTGGGACTTCCCTGGTGGCGCAGTGGGTAAGAATCCACCTGCCAATGCAGGGGACGCGGGTTCGAGCCCTGGTCCGGGAAGATCCCACATGCCGCGGAGCAGCTAAGCCCGTGAGCCACAACTACTGAGCCTGTGCTCTAGAGCCCGTGAGCCACAACTGCTGAGCAACCCCCGCTTGCCATAACTAGAGAAAGCCCACACACAGCAATGAAGACCCAATGCAGCCAAAAATAAATAAATTAAAAAAAAAAAAAGACTGGATTGTTTTGGGGCATTCCCTGGCAGTCCAGTGGTTAGGACTCGGTGCTTTCACTTCCAGGGCCCCAGGTTCCGTCCCTGGTCAGGGAATTAAGATCCCGCAAGCCGTGCGGCACTGCCCGCCCCCACCGGTCCCCCGAGGAAAAGACTGGATTGTTTTTAATTTAATGAAGTTGTTCAAAAAATATTTTTTCTGTCCTATTCCATGTCCATAGCTCAAAAGTCATCTGTCAGACATAAATTGCTCCCAAGATGGCTGTTCTCAGCAACCTGCTCCTCGTGGGCTTGTTTGGATTGGTCCCTCAATGGCAGAGAACACCTCCTGGCAACAAGCTCCCACACAGCTCCTAGACACCTACGTGTCCAGACTGTACTAGGCACCCCGAGTGCCTAGTGCAGCAGCAAACGTAACTTCTGCCTGCTACCTCAGCCACCATCACCAGAAAAACAAGCCGAACAACGTGCGGCCAAGTAGTATGTCATCTCAAACAAGAGAAGGTCACCTGGGACACCCCCATAAAAGCATACCTTCAGTGGTGGTCAAAAGGTACAAACTTCCAGTTACCATGTAAATAAGTACTAAGGATGTCATGTACACCGTGGTGACTACAGTTAACACTGCTGTATGATCTATAGGAATATAATTAAGAGAGTAAATCCTGAGTTCTCATCACAAGAACAAAAAATTGTTTTTGCTTTTTCTTTTTATTGTGTCTATATGAGATGATGTATGCCAACTAACCATATTGTGGTAATCATTTCACAATATATCTCAGTCAAACCACTATCCTGTACACCTTAAACTTATAGAGTGATGTATGTCAATTATATCTCAATAAAACTGGGAGGGGGAGGGGTGAGCATACCTTCAGAGATAAAGTCAAAGTTTCCTCTGCAATCTGAGGCCAGCCATGTATATATATGTTCTTGTGGTTTCATCCCCCATAATTCCATTTTGCATGACACCATGGAAATTGATGTAGGGCTTCCTCAAGTACTTTTCCTTTACCCAGCCAGCTTCTAGAATTGTTTCTCCACCACTGTCCTGTCATTTCCCTTTCCTCTGTATGTGGCTTTTCATGGTTTGGACAGCTATGGCTCCAATCCCAATACCACTACTGATATGACTGCAGATGAGTTATTTAAATTTATAGTCTCAGGTTTCCTCATCTATAAATGGAGATAATACCCTATAAGGTCATTTTCAGGATTAAATGAAATCACATGGATCAAGGTCCTGGGATACAGCAGACTGTCTCTAAGCACCATTTTCTTCTCACTTGTCTCCTGCCCTCCTATGCCCACCATCTAAAGGATCTCATCACTCTGCATGAGATGTGTGGTATGTGAAGGCCCAATGGGCCTTGATTTGAGCTCCATTCAGCCATGTTTTTGATGTGGGATCCTGGGCAAGTCTTTAAACCATCATGGTCTTGAGGATTACTCTGAGATACTAATGAGATAATAGATACCAAATCGCTTTCTATTCAAGATAGAGCTCTCCAAATACTAGAAGAGTATGGTAACAAGAGAAATAGGCCCTTGGAAAAAAATGAATCTATAAATGAGACACATCCACTGTATAACCCAAAATTTTTCAATAAGCATTTTCAGAAGGACTATTCTGAAATAGGAAAGTTAATTGCAAAATACCCAAATCTTATACAGGATTGGTGGGAGGTAAGAGAAAATTGACTTGCCCCTCTTTCTTATATACAACTTAGAATGAACCTAGCCTGCTTCAAATCACAATCTTTTGCCACACCTGAATGGGTAGGGAATCCCAGGGGAGGCCAGTCCAGAGAGGGGAAGCATAGGCAGCATGGAGAACATGCCCTGTCTTCCCAGCTGAGCAATAACTAGGCTGCCCACACCCATAGGAAACCCATGCTCAGCCCATGCTTGAGGAACTGCCCAGATGCCAGGTTGGGAAAAGATGCTCAGGGCTTGTAGAAGACCTGCCCGCATAACACGGCTGCTCAACTAGCATTGTTCTCCAAGGCCCTGCACTGTCCTGCCACGGGGCTGCTTCTTTGTGTTCCTCTATCTTGAGCACAGGAACATCTGAGCTGGGTTCTGTAAATTGGGCTGAAAGATTTCCAAAGTTGGCCACAGCATTTTTTCCTGGGAGCTGATCTATGAACTCAGCAAGGAGGATCAATTGGACCTTAAATGACCTGAAAGGACCCTCTACATTTAAAAAGACTGCAGGTCCCCAACAAAGTCCATCTGGGGAAGGAGTGGCTTAGCAACAAGCCCCTCTGGGTGGGGGCTACCTATGTGTCAAGGACGTCATTTCAATGTCAGGGGTTCCAGAAACACTCTGTCAATCTGTCCTTGTTGGTAACTTGAGTTAACAAGGCCATGTGAATATTTTCATTTCTGGATTGAGTTCAGAATCAGAGTCCTGTCTGCTCTCCATCTATGTTGGAGTAGATAGTACCTGCATCCTCAAGGTGAAATTTCACAACCTAAGTCATCATAGCAAACGGCCAGCCTCTCTTCTCATGCAGAGAAGAGGAAAAATATCCTTGAGTTGGGTGCCCAGGAAAAGATGGGCAACTCTATCACATCACAGGACCTATGGACCTTAATAAGCCTGATCTCTTTATTCAAAGTGCATGGTGGCCAAAGGAAGGTTAGGTCACTGTTAGTAGCCCATGAAGCAAAATGAGCTGCTCCTCCAAGAATTTGGAAACCAGGTCACCCTCAGAAAGTTAGACTAAAATCTGCACGTATGATGGATTGGACTAGAATTCAGCGGGAGTAGACCAAGACAGTGACAGAATTTGTGACCGAAGAATTTGGAAATACCCCAAATTCCCATCAAAGTGACTTGACTGCAATATCAGGAAGGTAGATATGGAATGCGATTATGACTTTAAAAGTGTAAATCTGCCTAGTTAGGTGTATAGGATGCTGTGTGGAGAAACTGGTTTGAAGAGACTAGTGTCTACAGAAAGGAAGCCCAAACTCTCAGAAGCTGGCAGGGCCATCTAAGCAAGGATGGATGGTGGGGGTGGGTGCCTCATGCTTTCAGGGCATTGTGTCAGGGGCATTCCTCTGTGGACCATACAACAAATTTCATTTATTCTAACTCCAGGCTAAGCAAACATCTGGATGGAATTTGTCTTCTCAAGTACATTTATCTATAGAGACTGATCTTGCGTGGCAACGTGAGTATTCTGGTCTGTTGGTCATAATTTGGGTATGTCCATCAGTCTCTGGGGTCTGGTTAATGCGAGTTTATTTGAGGAAGGCCAGGATCTCGGCCGTCATGAATGTTGTGACATTTGTGATAAACAAGACAGCTGGAAATGCCCTTCCATTCACTCTGTGGACAGTAATGTTAAAAGATACACAATGTACCCACCCCTGCAATATTAGCATTTGCCCATGACTGATTACAGGACCCAATAACTTTAATTATAGCCCAGTAAAATAATTTTTTAAAAAAGCAATAAAATAAACTGATACTTAAGAAAACACATTTGGTTTTGATGGTCATTGTATTTTTCAAGTTCCTGCATCCTAGTGATTTTTCTGAAGTACTTTCTAAAGCAATCACCTCTTTGAAATCGTTTCCAATTTTTCTTTCTTCTTTTTTTTTTTTTTTTTCAAATCATGTCATTCAGCAGCTTCACCAGACCCAAGCCTGACAAGGGTTTTCGTATCCCATAATGGAAAGACCAAAAGAAGCAGGCACACTGCGGAGGAAGAATATTTGTCCAGATTGGACCCAAACAGGGAGACCTGGGCTGTGTCTTCCCTTCCTCCATGCCCCCAAAGGGCTAAATTTAGTTTACAGGCTATACTGCCATGACATTAACATGTTGCAAGAACAAGAATCAAGCCAAAGATAGAAAAATAAGCTTAATGTGGTGCAAGATATTTAAATGCCATGGCAACTATGATGTCTTCTCTATTATTTAATTCACTTCCTCGGGTCAGGTCATCCTGCCCTCTCTCCCCTGCACTTCCTGTTGCTGTAATCAAATCAGGTCACCCTGGATTCGTGAGTCCTCTTCATGACTGCAGTCCTGTCTATTTCCAGCAGAATGAATTTTCTCCATCTCTTCCTTTGCTCCCGGACCTTTATTTGGTGCCCTTGATGTTGCCAGTTGCTCTTCGCAGTGCTCCACATGCTGTAAATGCTTCCCTTTCATCCACATCTCTTCCCCCACACCCTTCTCCTCAGTGCTGCCCTCCCCGCCCCTCCCTCCAGCTTCTGCAGTTGTCACTAACACAGTTAGAGCCACTTGATTAGCAACTCAGTGATTCAGAAGCCAAGAATCTTGGTTCTTCTGAAAGGCCCATGCTTCTCTTCCTAGAGCAAGATAAAAGTTTCTCCCTCACCCCCAGATCTCAGTGCCCTTAAGTTGAGATGACACGGGGGCTTGAATATTCCATTTGCCAGGGTTGCCCCTGTTTCTTCCCCTTTCTTTTTCTGTGCCTGTCCCTGGAGCTCTTCACGCTCTATTCAGCTTTTCCCCAGGAAAGGTGGACAGAGAAGGTTTGAGCTTAGCATTTTGGTAGCCCAACCTCCTCATTTACAGATGGGAAAATGAAGGTCCAGAGAGCTTAACTGACCAGTTGCATGGCTAGCCCTTGGAGGAACCAAAACAAATGGGGTGAAAACTCAATCACGGTGGCAGATTTGGTGGGAAAAAGTCTTGTTAAGGGGTGAGCAGTGCCAAAATGAGTATTGATGATTATTTAAGAGTTCCTTCACTCATTCTGCCCTCATCTCCCTGCCAGCAGTATAAGCAGAAGATCAAAGCAGAGCGGGCACACCAGTCATAGATCCACCAGGACACCTGGCGAGGCTCTGCCTCGTAGGAGCATGAAGACCCTGAAGACCGCCTGGGCCCCTCCAGCCCCTACCAGCAGGACAGGATGAGGGCTCAGTGACAGCCAGACTAATGAATTCCACACGAGTCCCACATCCACTAGGCTTTTCACTATTTGCCAGCACACATAGTGGTGAATTGACAGAATTTTTTCCCCCTCAGTGTAAAAAGATGCATAAAATACATGATGCCTATGAAAATATATTTATTGCAAAAGTTTTATCAGTCTTGTAAGTAAGCACCAGCCCTCTCTGGGGAAAGACATGGGTGGTAAAATGAATAAAATAACTCAGTATTTTGACTGCTTCCTGCAGTGGAAGAGGGACTTCTGTTTCCCAAGCTGAGTGGGAAGAGAGGGATTTATCCTTGGATGCAGAGGAAGTAAGGCAGGGCAGCTTAGAAGAGCCACTCCTTGGTGTGAGCATGGAAGCAAGTCCCACCCCAGAGCCTGGCTGTCGGATGTCCTGAGCCACCCCTTTCCTCCCTGGTAGGGCTTGTTCTTGTGCATTGGGATCTGCTGAGTTAGGAGCTGAGCTCTGCTGCCGCCACCCCACACTGTGATTAAGAGCTCAATGATTGATTTTCTAGCCCATGACCACACTGGTGGGGACAGAGTACGACAGAGGAGACTGGCGGGAAGCCAAGTGGAAAGAGGGTTTATGAAATGAGCTCTCAATGAAGCAAACTGTGGGAAAGAATGCAATGGAAGCAGATTTGGGGCCAGTAGATGTGGGAAAATAGAACTCAAAAACGCTCTTCAGACTCGAACTGAAACAAAGCATTTTGTCAAACACAGGAAGAGGATCCAGTGTGTGAGAAAGACTCAGCACTGTTTATATAAAACAGAATATTCCTCTCTGCACAATCATCACTGACAAAGCTTCACCTTCCTTCTGTACCAGGCACTGTGCTGGGTTCTGGGGCTATAAAGAAGAATCAGTCAGTCAGTCTAGAGAAGGGGATTGAAAACACACAAAATGATGTGCAAAAATGCAGATGGCTCTTAAGGGAGTCATCAAAACATTTTGCCTAAACTTTGGGCCCAGAGCCAGCAGGCACGAGTGGTGGGGGGAGGGGGCTGGGACTGTGTCCCGGGTGCTGCCTGCCTCATGTGCAAACCTTTTTTAAAAAAATTTATTTATTTTATTTATTTTTGGCTGCGTTGGGTCTTCGTTGCTGCGAGCGGGCTTTCTCTAGTTGCGGCGAGTGGGGGCTACTCTTCGTTGTGGTGCGCGGGCTTCTCACTGCGGTGGCTTCCCTTGTTGCAGAGCATGGGCTCTAGGTGCATGGGCTTCAGGAATTGCAGCACGCGGGCTCAGTAGTTGTGGCGCACAGGTTTAATTGCTCCGCGGCCTGTGGGATCTTCCCGGACCAGGCCTCGAACCCGTGTCCCCTGCATTGGCAGGCGAATTCTCAACCACTGCACCACCAGGGAAGCCCCCTTATGTGCAAATCTGAGGAAGGTTCTGGCAGGAAGACCCTGGTCGCTTCCCACCCCAACCCTTATGTCCAGAGGAAGTCTGCTGAAGTGATGGGGGCTGTGTGCAGGGTTCCAGGTGTTCAGACTGGGAAAACCTCACAGCACCAAGGGGAGAGTTGGACATCGTCCTCTAAGCCTAAAGTTAGGGCAGGACACTTGTAACATGATTATCTCCCCTCCCCGCACTTACCCACCCACCGTGAACTCGTGTCTCTGTGACTCCACCTGTGTGTTTTGAGGGGAGATTTCTTCCAATCTACCCTGCCTCTGCCTCAGCCCCCTTTGAGTAAAGAAATAAATTATTTGTGTTTTCTTTAGCTTTCAGCATCTTTTTTTTTTTAATTAATTTATTTATTTATTTATTTATTTATTTTTGGCTGTGTTGGGTCTTCGTTGCTGTGCGTGGGCTTTCTCTAGTTGCGGCGAGCGGGGGCTACTCTTCGTTGTGGTGCGCGGGCTTCTCATTGCGGTGGCTTCTCTTGTTGCGGAGCACGGGCTCCAGGCGCGGGGGCTTCAGTAGTTGTGGCACGTGGGCTCAGTAGTTGTGGCTCACAGGCTCTAGACCGCAGTTGTGGTGCACAGGCTTAGTTGCTCTGCGGCATGGTGGATCTTCCCAGACCAGGGCTCGAACCAGTGTCCCCTGCATTGGCAGGCAGATTCTTAACTACTGCGTCAGCAGGGAAGTCCCTCGGCATCTTTTTTTTGCCCTGGAAAATAAACTGGGAACTGGAGGAGATGATTATCTGGCGGGTTTTTGTGCATCAGTGTAATATGTAAGAGAGGAGATATGTTTAAAAGAGGAAAATGAGAAAAAATATCATATAACTCAAAACCAGTGAGTGACCAAGCTCAGTACATGATGGCTGTTTTTTTTTTTTTTTTAAATCAGAAATAAAATCCTGTTTCTGTGGGTCATGTTTGAAAATGATGTAATCCAAAGTGGAGCTTTCATCTTCCACTGCAGGAACCCCTTCTCTTTGCAGCTTCGGAGCCCAGGTATCTGCTCTGGAGGACTTTAAGGAGGTTAAATTTAAGCCAGAAGACTTCAGAAAGGTATCGACTAAGCCAGAAGGACCTCTGATCAATTTAGCCTAAGCTGGGGCACCTGATACCGGTGTAGCCGAAGCCTGTGATCTCCTAGGGGAGGAATCCAGGCTGGGAGGAGTGGCTTCCCAGGGCCCTTAGGCAGGTGAGCAGCACCAGGACCCAAGTTTCCTAACTCCTGGTCCAGGCCCCTTCCCTCTCTTTCTGAAACAGTCAGAAGGGGTTGGAATTTCTGGCAGTGTATGGGACAAATGTCCCTAGCATTGTTCTCTTTTTTCGCAGAGGAAAAACTGAATTTAATAAGAAACTCACAATACTCGATAAAAATACCTGGCATTTAAGCACAAAGCCAAAAGCAAGGCGTGGTCTCCCGGGTACTGGAAGTACTTTGAAATCCACAAAGTCTCATTCGTGGTTCAGAAAACAAAATGGAACAACTTTCTCGGCTCCCTCCTATCCTCCCCCCCCGCCCCCTCCGTGCGGTAGCTGTTCTTGGCAGACACCCAAAGCGGCACCCGGTAATTCCACGGCACATTGTGTACATTTGCATACATTTAACCAGCTATTTACAGCCGCCCTTTGCCGCCACCTGTAAGAGGCAACGCCATAATGACGCTAAGTGGCGGGGCTGGGAAGCGGGTGCCCCGTGATGTTCTCCACTTAAAGAGCCCGAATCTGTGGAAGGCTGGCACTTGGAGAAACAGGGAGACAGCTGGGGACATCACACGTACAGGGGGGGAGGCGCGCCAGACGGAGGGTCCCTCCTCAGTAGCTCCGCTCGGTGGCTCCTTTTCTGTTACCACAAGCGCGAGGAGGGAACTGCCAGGCCTTCCGCGCCGCTTGTTTCCTGCCTGATAAAGAGCCCGCTGCCATTTGGATCTGCTGAATTTCTGAATCACCCGAGACGCCTGACGGTCCCGAGGAGGGTGGGGACGCAGCGCGCACGGGTGGGAGCCGCAGACCCGCATCTGGGCTGGATGTCACCCCCTTGAGTTTGGGAAACCTGCTCGCGGATGTGATGCGGCAACGCGGAGACACCTGCTCTCCAGTGCGTGCCGCACTCGTGCAGCTCCGGGTGGCAAACGGGGTGAAGTGGGGGCGAGGGCGAGAGGAAGTTGAGGCGCTGGAGCTTTAGGAACGCTGCCTTAGCTCGCCTTGCTCTTTGGAGGCTGTCCCGAGGGGGGACTGGCGGGCATTGCACGCGGACTTCCAAGTGGTCCCCGGCACAGTTGGAGGTCGGAGTTCTGAGCCCCAGAGGGCGGATACCCCGAGGTCCCAAGTGCCCGCGAGGAGCCCGCGGCGCCCAGGACCAGGCTTGGCGCTCGGAGCGCACCAAGCCTCGCAGAAGCAAAAGATAAACCCTGATGGGCCCGGGGGCTGGTGGGCTGGGGCGTAGCGTCAGCGCGGACCCTGAGCGTCTTTCGTTTTAAGGAGCCTCACTTCTGGGAAGGGACGGGGAACTGTCAATCAGCGAGGGAGGGAGCGCACCGGCGCTGGGTGATGTCAGCGGATCAGCTGCTCGATAACAAAGAGGGGGTATTACAGGAGAAAGTTGCAGCGGCGGCGGCGGCCACGGCGGCACCCCGGAGCCTCGGAAGCGAGGGGCAAGTGGGCGAAGGAGGAGGGACGGCTGCTGCGGGAGCAGCTTAAGGCCAAGGAATTGAAAGGGCTCTAGGGGGAGGCAGTGCGAGCCAGCCCCGACTGCTCCTCCTCTTCCTCCTCCTCCAAACTCGCAGGGTTCAGCCCCAGCGCTCGCTCAGCCGCCGGGAGCACCCGGAGGGACGGGAGGCAGCCGCGCGGCCCCGAGCTGGGCAGGGTCCCCAGCCGCCATGGATAGCGACGACGAGATGGTGGAGGAGGCTGTGGAAGGTACAGGCATTTCTCTGGGGCCCGGGGAGGAGGCGCCGAGGGCACGGAACGCGGAAGGAGTGGCGGGCTGCGACCGGCGCGGCGCCGGGCCCCGCGGCCGCCACTGCCCCCTAGGCGGGTGGCCCGCTGCTTGGGTAGGGGCCGGACCGCCACGGCCACGCCGCTGGGAGCGCGCACTGCGCGGCGGGGCGCAGGCCGGGAACGGGGCTCGGCTGGGCCGGGGTCTCCGGGAGAGCGCTGCTGCTCCATCCCGCCCGGTCACCGCCTGCATCCGCCTTCGGAGTTGCGAAACCTGCCGGGCACTCCGGCCTTCCCCCTTTCGGGGATGGGAGGTGGCGGTGCGCAGGAGTTCAGCCCCCCGCGGCCGGCCGTCTCCGTGGAGCAATCCCCCCGCCCGGTTTTGGCAAGCCCGAGCCCCTCTCCGGACGCCAGCCCTTTCCTTCCGCTCGCCGCTGCGACCCGCGGTGACCGCGGCCGCGTCCGGGTCCGTCCCCCGGCGCAGCGCACGGGGTCGGACCAGGCACGTGGCAGCCGCGGTCCGGGCGGTCGCTTCTCCGAAACGATGAAATCATTGCAGAGCCATGGACAACGCTCCCGACCCGGGGCTTGAACGCACGCCGGCGGGGAGGCGGGTGGCCCTGGCCTCTGCTGCCCCCGAGCGAACTCAGTCAAACCGCCCTTCCCCCTTCCTGCTTCCCAGGCGGGTGCCGCCGCCGCCACGCTGTGCAGGCGCGCCGCAAGCCCGGACTGAAATTGCTGGGTGACACTTAACTTTCTGAATTCCATGCAGTTGGCTGTGGGTGATATCACCGCCTTGGTGTCGTGTTTCTCCGCCCCTTCGCTTCCAGCGCCCCTCCCCCGACTTTTCTCGCCACTTTGTTTTGCTGAGTTTCTCCACCTTTTTTTTTTTTTTTTTTTTTTTTTTTGCTGGTTCTAAAAAGCGAGGTGGGGACGTTATACAATCTAGTTGTTTGTATCAGGAGATGTTATGATTTTGTAACAGTGAATACTGGAAAATACTCTTTAGCGTATTTATTTATTTGATTCTACCGTACACAGTACGTCGTGATGTTTTGCAGTGTTGCGTGATATTATTCCGGAATATTTTAACCAGATATCTAGGTAAATATTTTTTAAGCTTTTGGTTGAATATGGTTTCTATCTAATTTGTATAAACAAGCTCTCAGAAATGGTAAAGAAAGACAAAGTGGGGACCCTTACAGATGCATGAGGATGCATACTTATTGCTACTTTGGGAGAAAAAAAAATCAGTTTTTATGTCAACATAATTGACTCCTTTTGTAGTGCTCCCGAGGTCTTAAGGAGAGATTAAGTAGAATAATATTTCTGAATTCTATAAAAGCTAACTGTCTTAATGTAACTAGTGAAACTTCTTATTTCTTTATCCAGCTTCAAGGAGTGTTCATGGTGGTGTTTTAATTTCACAGTGTCCTGAACTGTTTATCTCCAATGAGTAAAGCCAATGCTGGGACTTAACTGGGGCCCAAAGATGTTAGTTGGAAGCCTTCTTTAAATGTAAATTATTGACTACGTGTGCCTTCATATTATGAAAGATAATTGAAAAATGCTCTTCTCAAATTGTTAGGACTGGCTCTCATTCTTCAAAGTTTACTTTTACTCATAAAAATTTAATGCAAACCCTTGATCACAGGCAGTGCTCCCGAGGTTAACCCATCTTCCCCTTTGAAGCTGTTTGGAAACACAAGGCCCAGTTGTCCACGGTCCCAGGCTCCTTGCAGAATGTGAACAAGCAGCTTTAGAAATGCATCAATGTTGTTTTTGAGATTGCTCAATGGGTGAAAGCAGAGAAATTTCTTCATATAAGCAAGGAAGGTTCTGTTATATAGGGTGACCATATGCATTATTGTCCAAAATCAGAACATACTTGAGAAGGGTCACTGTTTAATACTTATGCTGGGACAACTGGCTTAAACCTTGAATGTCTGGGGCAATTCGGGACACATGGTGACTCAGTTGTACCTAACAGTAAACAATTAGAGTAACACAGAAATTTTAAAAATCCTTAGACGCACCCAAGGCTCAAACTCACACAGTGTCTAGAGCATGCATGTGTAAAAGTAGGCTTTTCTTTAGCCATTCTTGGACTTTTAAGTGCTGTCTGTAATAGTCTTTACTTAACATCTAACACATGCATGGGGGACTGGTAAAAGGCCCGTCTGAATATCTTGGTGTTGAACTACCAACTAACCTACCTCTCTCCACATACAGAGCCTGTGCTCTCGGTAGTTTATTTGTCTTAGCTGAAATTATCATTGCTGTAATTGTTTAGTCCTTACTATGTGCAGGCTCTGTGCTAAGTGTTTCACACACACATTATCCATTCAGTCTTATCACGTGCGTACTAATATTATCCTAATTTTACAAAGGAGGGAACTGAGGCTTAGAGAAGTTAAGAACTAATCTGAGGACACTCAGCCGGGTAGGAGACAGGCTTGGACCTCCAGAACCCCACTGTGCCATACCAAACTGTCTCTCTACATCTTTCTTTTTTTTTAATGAGTCAGTCAAATATATGAAATAGTTGGCAACTGAGTTTGGAAGCAACAGTTAAATGTTGCGTCAGTGTCGTTCTTTATCAATGTCACTCTTTAGAGGTTGGTTCTGAAAGAGTTTGGTGACTTTCAGAAAAATGTGTTTGGGGAAAGAGAATTTAACTTACAGCCTCTGCAACAGATACCCTTTTTCTTCTTTTTCTTCCTCCTTAGAAACATACTCTGGGGAAGAAATTGGTCTCTTCAGGACTTGAGTCTTTTGTCACCTCATGTACATTTTGATTCTCTGTCGGGTGGAACTGTAGCTTGGGTGGCATTCTAAGCTCAGGATGGATGAATCCCCGAGGGCAGGTGGGTGGAGGGAGTGTCTGTGTACATTGCTGGCTGTGCTGCCTTGGGAAGGTAGCCCTGGGCCTCAGCAGGCCTGCAAACATCACCTGAGCTCCTGCTGTGGTTTTTAAAAAACTCTTTGAGGCTCATTGCTTCTTCAGGGAGTGCTGTTTAGCTTTGGGAATAGAAATCGTCATTACGTCTATTTCTTTGTCTACCCATAGACACAAAGATGAATACAGTGTGGTCCCTAATATAATTTGAAATAAATATATCACATCTAAACCGATGAATGATGGTGGTTGAGAGGAAGTAAAAATTGCATCTCGCTTGAGGAAATAGATGGGGGAGGATTTCCTGGAAGAGGTGGCATGGAGTTGAGTCCAGTCCAGAGGGGAACTTTGGGAGTAAAGAGAGGTGTGGAATGAAACAATAATTCACAAGAAAAACGCAGATGACCAATAAGCATTTGAAAAGACACAACTTCATTAAATAAATACAAATGAAAATGTTGAGATAAAAGTTTTCTCTAATTAGATTGGCAAAATTCAGGGAGACTGGTATCATCCTACAAGGAAAGGGATACCCTTATGTGTGGTTCATTAATCTCATCAAGGAATTTCAGCTAATTGAATACTAACCCAGGAGCACAAAGACATTAAAAAGAAAGGGAAAAAAAAAAAAAGAGAGAGGAGTGCAATTACGCAGGCACATTCGGAGACGAATCCCTGGGTTCTGCTGTAACAGAGGGCCTGGGAGGAGAAAAGTGGAGGGTGAGACAGGGAAAGGAGGCTCGTCACAGGCCGAGATCGTGGACTCCATCCTGGAGGCCGTGGGCCATGTGAGGGCTCTTTAGAGCTGGGAATAGAGGATGAAGGCCCTGCTCTGGGAGGGCGGGAGGATGGGATGAACAGGCAGTGGGGAGCGGGTGAGGCGATCGCCTAAAAGGCTCTTTGCAGTAGCGGTTATGAGGGTTGGAAAAAACAGAAAGGCCTCGAAACATAAAGGAGACATCGAGGAAGAATCCTCAAAAATTGGAAATAGCAGAGTCTCCAGAACTAAGGAGCCAGAATGAAAACAAGCATCTCCGTGTTTCACTGTCCAAACCCCTCAAATATTAAGAGCATTTCTAACAGTCCCCCTAATATCTCATCCTGCCTGTCTCTAATAAGACTGTACTTAGGAAAAATACAGGCTAGGTGTCCTGGTAGCACCCTCTATGTGTAGGCCTCACATTAAAATTAAGACCCTCACAACTAATAATTGAGCTCTTGCAAGGGATTACTCTCAAAACTCAAATTATGTTTTTAACCACCAGTGTAAGTGTATCATCATGAGGGCACATTCTTTGCACTAAACAGAATAAGTTTGCCTTTTTATTATTATTACTTTTTTTTTTTTAAAGTAGTTCTATTATACAAAACCAACAATGCACGTAAGGGCCTCTGGTTCTGAGGGAAACACACACATATATACACACACACTCAGATCTCCTGTGAATAAGCCTGAGGCAGTAAGCAACCAGGTGTCCGATCCAGAGGGAATTTCCTGTGCTGAGAGGTACCGTCACTGCATAGAATACAGGCCTGGCTCTCATCAGGTTCAGGAAGAAGCTCCGAGGGAACCCGAGGGGAAAAAATTGAACTTTCTCTCTGTTCAGTAGATAATGATCTTCAGAACAAAGTGAAAAACTAGACTTGTGAGACGGTTATGTTTTATTCCCTCTTCCTCTAACTTCAGTCAATATTTAAAACCGTGCTGCAGACAGATATATGGCACACGAGCTGGGACCGCATTCCCAACACAGAGCAGTCATTCAAGTGGGTTTTCCTTGTTGTTTGGGTTGGCGTTCAACCTCTGTTGAGTGGGAATTGGCCCGGAAGGCTGCTGGCTGACTTGGCGCATTGCACAGATTGATCTCAATCAGAGCAAGCTGGACTAGCGTTGCTCTTTGCATCGGGTAACACTTGGAAGAGACAGGCATTTGCCACCAGGATATGCTGGTGAAGATCCTGGTGGTTCTGTGAGAACTATCGTAACTACGAAGGCGTCTTCCATTTCTCTGCCTGGGACCTGAGAACACCTCCCTCTTTAGAGGTCGCTTCTTCCACCATCGGCAGGGAAGAAAGGGTGTTCAGCCAGTTTGCCCTTGACCAGAGAGAAAAGGGATTGGAGGATTGGGGGAAGGGGCCTTCAGCATCCATGAGCGCATTCAGGGTAGCAGTTAATGTGTTTCTTGGGCACATAGCGGTGGCTTCCTCATCTATAAGATTGGAATTTGAGGGATGGTTGTGAGGTTTAATTTAAATAACAGGAAATTACATAACCCAGTGCCTGATGCATAGTAGGTATACAGATTTTTTTCTTCTCTGTATATCAGTCTCCTTCTCCATTAAATTGACTATTGCTGGCAAGACAAATATTACATGATCTGATTGTCCAAATGGCAGTGGAACAAGAGTTGTACCAGAAGCTCCTCTAGCACTAACATTGATAGGAGATATGAGGTCTCAGCAACCTAATCTCTTCTCTTTTTTTTCTTTATTTTTCTGTTTTAAATTAATTTATTTATTTTTGGCTGCATTGGTTCTTCGTTGCTGCACGTGGGCTTTCTCTAGCTGCAGCGAGCAGGGGCTGCTCTCCGTTGCGGTGCGCGGGCTTCATATTGCGGTGGCTTGTTGCGGAGCACGGGTTCTAGGCGCGCGGGCTTCAGTAGTTGTGGCTCACGGGCTCTAGAGCACAGGCTCAGTAGTTGTGGTGAACGGGCTTAGTTGTTCCGCGGCATGTGGGATCTTCCCAGACCAGGGCTCAAACCCGTGTCCCCTGCACTGGCAGGCGGATTCTTAACCACTGCGCCACTAGGGAAGCCCCAGCCTAATGTCTTTTCTTCCTGACGTTTCTTTCCTTGGACGGTCCCTTAGTTGTTGTTATTGTTTTGGTTGTGGCTGTTGTTTTAAACATAAAGTTCTACTGCTAGGAACACCACCCCCGGCTGTTACATATTCAGGGTGGAAGTCTTGAATGATCACAAGCCTTAACTTTGAGCTCCTTTTCATTGATCCCGGTCATTGATCACATCCTGGTCATTGATCACATCGTCCTCCTTTTGGAAGGATGAGAAGAAAACAAAACAAATGAGCCAACCAGAGGATTCTGCTGTGATCTGATAGAGGGAGATTTCTCACAGCAAGCAGCCTAAACACCTTTAGAAAGGCTGGGAATCGTCACAAGTCTGAGCCTTCTTTCTAAACACACGGTGTCACCAGAGAAACAGCCATCATTCAGCAGCTTCTCTGTTCTCCCTCCCTAGAGCCTAACAAGGTGATGGGACTTCTGTTCACTGGCCTGTGGAAGGAGGCATGGGCGTAAGCATCCTTCGTGGAGCAGGGTTGATTTTTTTGCTTTCATCTCAGTGGGGTTCAGTACTGTCCCTCAGGTGCTTTTAGTGTGTTCTATGATGCTTCCAAGTTTCTCTAATATCTAAATGCCATTGCTGAGGGTGCACCTGCAGTGTTTTATTCAGAAATAGGATAGGACTATTGCAACTGAGCAAAGGTGGAAATGAATTAACATTGGATTTTTTTTCCCCTTAGTGTTCATGTTTATCATAATATTTCTCTTGATCTAAAGTAGAATAACTAATTTTATCAAACATTAACTTTATAAACTCTGAAATATGTGAACTGTTTTCTATGGGGAAAGCGTTTTCAATAAATTAGTAAGTACCTCAATATAAGGTTAAAATGATTATTCTGATAGTTATACCTAAATCAGAAGTGGAATACTAAATTTGTAGGAATGCAAATAGCTAAATTTAATTTGATCTGAGCAACATTTCATAAAAGGAAGCTTTTAACTATACACTGAGTGGTTTTTTTTAATGAAAGGAGAAAAAGTAGATATAATTTATTTCAATGAGAGAAACGCCATCAGTAGATATTTAGAAAATAATTGTCCAAATTACTTCATATGACTCAAGTGTCATTGAATTATGTCAGGTACAGTTTTTGGTTTTTGAGCAGGAAGGAAGCAATTGTGGCCTACTTCCCTCCTAACCATTAATTTCCTGGCCCTTGTTAGAAAAAAATTTGGGTTAAGAGGAAAGGAACCTTATTGATTGTGATTTATTTAAGTAGCCATGTTTTAATGCAATATATTCTAGGTAATTCATTCTATGCAGAATCAGATGTAGCAATAAAACAGTGCATTTGTTCATTTTTATTTTATGTTTATGTAATCAATAATACAAATAAAGAACTTTTTCGTTCTTTGTAAGAGAGCTTACTTAACTATCTTCTAAGGGACGATATTCTTTTATCACTTTAGAAGAAATTCTTTTAGGAGAGTAAAGCATTCATTGTGGTGATATGGTTTGTGCTTTCTTTTATGTCTGTGAGCCATCTGGAAGCCACATTTAAGTGTTTAATGTCCCTGCATTGCACACAGTATTTAATGCTTTTATACCTTTGTCATCCATGACTCAGGTCATTAACCCAGGAGAAAGCCAGTAGATTAACTGCTGCCTTCATTTTCACCCACCTCTGCAAAATTAGTTCACCAGAATGACTGGGGAGACACCAGTGAGGTGACTCCTGGGTTTTGTGAAATATGTAGATAATAATAAAAAACCTAAACATTGACTGTAAACGTAAATATAACAGTACACCCATCGGTGACCCAAGAAGAACCAGCAGTTTAAAGATCACAGTGTAATAATTGCTGCTGGTGTTCAAAGCCACTGCTTAAATGGCCACGTGGATACTTCTAGCTACATTTAAAGCACAAACCCTCTGAACACAGTGGGTCGAGGGTGTATGACAAGGTGATTACTGAACATTCAAAGCTGAAAGATTTTGGAAAGTAAAGCAGTAAGTTCAACGTTAAGCCTAAGTTTAAGCTTAGAGGGACTCGCAGTTCATGTGTTCGTACAGTGAGGTGTAGATTTTAGGGCAGTCTTGAAGACGTGGCTGTATCCTTTTCAGAAGGCACCTGGCCAGCACTGCTCCACGTCATACTGTATCATGATGTGTGACGTCGTATTGTATACTTAGTTCTAGAACCAGATAACTTATTGCCAAGACAGTGTGCCATCTCAACCATGTTTCGGTTAAGCGTGAGCGTTCGAGGGCGTTAATTCCAAACGTGAGCAGTACCGTGTGGGGAAGTACTGGGTCAACTGAAACTCACACTGCAGGTGTTATTACTGAGAATAACTCTCAGTCCCCAGTGAAATCTGAGCGTGGTTTTGGTTCATAACCTTACACGTGTCTAAGGCCCTCTGTGGTGGACCCGTCCTTTCTAAAGTGTACCGAAGAGCGGAGTTGTTGGTGCTGATGCTGGCAGAGAAAGCTTGGTGTTCGCTCTCCCCTCAGGCAGGGAAGGGACCCTTGAGCTGCACGCGTCTGGGCACGGATGACGGTGGGTGAGCGTGGAAGATGTTAAGGTTTGCCTTGTGGTTCCCTTTCTCCAGGGCACCTGGATGATGATGGATTACCGCACGGCTTCTGCACGGTCACCTACTCCTCCACAGACAGGTTTGAGGGCAACTTCATTCACGGAGAAAAGAACGGACGGGGGAAGTTCTTCTTCTTTGATGGCAGGTAGCACTCACGGTTTTGTTTTATTTTGTTTTTTGGGGGGTGGGGAGTAGGTACCAAATCACTTTATTTGGAGGAATGATATGAATGAGAGAATTTAAGTGAATATTTTAGTACAATTTATAGAAAAGGTCAGAGTAACCCCAACATGCATGTACTGCTTTGGGGACCAGGGAAGTCAGTCACCCCCTGTTACTGAACCAAACTTGGGTCTGCTCACCCGTGTGCAGTAAAGCCAGTCTGACATCTGGCTGTGGTGAAGGAAAGTGCAGCGTTTAGTGCAGGCGCCAAGCAATGAACCCAGGGCAATTAGTGCTCAAGACACCCGAACTCCCAGATGGGTTTCGGGAAAGCATTTTTAAACACCAGGTGAGGGAGGGGAGTCCCAGAGTATGTGATCAGCGTGCACCCATTTCTCTGCTTGGTTGATGGTGAGGGAACAGGGCGGTGTCACAGGGGTTAACATTACCAGTAGGTCTGTGGGCTACATAGTCATGACCATGTATGACCTCAAGTAGTTAATTTCTTCCATTTGGTGGTGGTTTTAGCATCTGCAAAACAACTCCGGAAATGTGCATCAGCTCCTGTTATCTGGGTACTTCAGAGAGGAGCTCCAGCAGAGGATATGGGGGAGGGGTCTGTCCCGGGAAGGTCCCATAGTGTCCTGCTTAGTTACACCCCCATGGCTATGGCCTAAGACCCAGCTCTGCCATCATTGCCTCTAAGGGTGTGCTTGTCAAAGAGAGCCTCTGCCGTGCCACATTCAGGGACCCCCATCTTGCAGAGGTTGGTTAGGTGGTCACCCAGGTCTTTGATGGATTTCACCTCCTCGTTCAGATAATGAGTCTCCATAAAGTCACACAAGTGGGGATCGTTTTTGTCAGGGACCACTGTGTGTAGTTCCAGTAGTGACTGATTCACGCTCTTTTCCAAGTGTAACGCACACTCACTGTGTGTTCAGCACACTCTCAGACATCATGGTCCAGTTTCTTGATCTCCTTTTGAAAGAAGATTCAGCCACCTCATTGGTTCTGCAGCTTCATAATTTTCTCAGCATATTCTCCTTCCTCCTGAGATTAGTCAAGAGACTATTTAGCAAAGTTCTTCAAAGCCACGTCATCGCGGTCCAAACAGTAAGATGGGTAGATATAGGAGGGGGGTACAGCTCCAGACTCACAGTGTTCTAAATGCTTGTCTTTGGGATGACTGGACATTGTGTGTGATACCTTAATGCTGATGTCGTAACTAGTATTTCCTATGTTCTACCACTAGTTAAAATATTTTTCACAGCAGGGTTCTTTTACCTTGCTTTCACCCCCTGTGTGAGAACGCTGTGAGGCAGAAGCGCCTCACCCTCTTGAGATAGGTGGAAATAACTAGGACTTTTCTCTTTCAAGAAGAGATACGGTTGCATGGGCTCAGCTTTCCAACAGTGACCTTTAAGCCGTGTCAGCTTCAGAAATGAAAAGTGGTCGTGTGAATTTCTCCAGCATTTAGAGGAATTCAGAGCCACGGAAGGACTAGCTCTTTTCATACCACTTGACTGGGTAATTCAGAAATGGATTTAGCTAAAGCAGGTTATAGGATTCTGTGGGACACAGCACCGCTTACTGTAAACTCTTGACATTGGTGATAAGCTGAAGCTTCCTTATACCTTGGAATTCCTTCAGGAAAGAAAACGTCTAAGCTGATAGTTGAAGGGTGATCGCAGGGACTGGCTTGTAACCCAGAATCCCTTTTCTGTAGGTGGAGTGAGCCGCTTTTAAAAAATATTAACAGGTCCTCAGGCTCTCAATTATCTGATATAAGGAGGGGTGAGGAAAGCAATAAAAACCTATCAGAGAACTTTTGTAAATTTTTATTTTAATTCCAACCTTCTCTTTCCCATTGTCCTCAACCCCACACCCCACCTCTTTTTAGCAGAAATTCGTTTCCAAACTATTCATGTTAAATGGTCGAATATCCTGCTTCCTTTCTTCTGCCCTGGTGGGTAACTGAGTCCCGTAGCAGCCTCTTACTCGATTTGGTATCAGTGCTTTCTTCTCTCACGATTCCTTTAACCTGTCCAGAAAGAAACTTTTCCTGCCTCACTTCCATAGAAGTTTATTTATAACTCTTTCCTGGAAAGTGTCACTGTTTACCTCATGCAATTATTCTTTTATTCATTCAGCAAATATATATTTATATAAATGTCTTATTTCCCCTACAGGAGAGAGGTTTCCTTGAGGGCATGATCTGTATCTGTTCCATCTTCTATGTTTCATAGCACTTTCTGTTAATTTGGTATTAAAAAAAAATTTCTTGCTGAATGAGGATGGGAGACGAAAAAGAGGGTAGAATTCACACACACGTGCACACGCACACGCACGTGCGCGCGCTGATGTTTTAAATCTCGTAGTTTGAAGGTCATACCCAGTAATTGACTGACTCTGGGAAAACAGTCCAGCAGGCTTCGTTGAATTTAGTATTGGTTACGGGCTTGCTTCACAGACCTGAGACTCAGCGAGCTGAAGGGCTAGGCTGGGCTTCCCAACCAGTGTGTCAGGAATGAGCCCTGCGGGGCTGAGTGGGGCCTGAGACTTCCCAAGCACCTGCCTCCCTCCCTCCCTGTGTCAAGCCAGTCACGTCTGGCTCTGACCAGCTTCATCCAGTTCCCCCAGCGTGCCGTACAGATGCAGTGATCTGCATGGGAGTCATGACCGGGGAAAGCTGGAACCCTGGCTGAGGCTGAAGCACTAGGCCAGTATCTATCTATGGAAGAGAAAGAAATTCATTGCCTTTCTTTTTTCTTTTAGAGGCACGAATTCACTGGTTTTTATACCTACCACTCAAACACCTGGAGAGACTTGGGTCCAATGGTAGACTCAAAGAGTGGTGGCATTAGCAAGGACCCGAAAAGTTTACCCTTGTTAGCCTTCTGCGGATAGATGGGGGTGATACCTTGAGGGGAGAAGGTCAGTATCACTGCTTTTATGACATGGGATGAAGCAGTGTGGTGACAGTTTCTCAAAAGGTCCTGTCACCTTCATTCGTAAGCCCAATGATGATCATGTTATGAGACATCTGCTAAAAGGATTGGCGGAAAAGTTAGTGAGTGAGTCTTATGACTGAAATAAAGGCTGTGGAATCTACTAGATCTTTCTAAGGGGGATGCAGGAAGTGGTCATGGAGAAGTCAGTCACCTCTAATGAAGCAGCACCTCAGTTTACACTGCTCTATTAATTTTTCTCCCTATTACTGCTCTCAATTTTTAGGGTCTGATGTATTGGGTAAAACAAAGTGGGCACTCAGTGCTTTTACTGCCAGTCAGGAGGCTTTAGTCTGGAAAAATTCCTCCCAAAAGGGTGACATCAAGGTTTTGAAATAACAATTGAGGAAACAAAAGGTTTATGGTAGAGTTTTTAGAAGTTGTTCAAACCTGTAGTACTCGCTTATGTTCCCATTGAAGGCTTTATTTGCAGTTACAGGAGGCTGTGTTTGGAAAATTCTAGTGTAGTGACAGAAGATTTGGCCTGATGCATTCTAATCTTATATAAAACCTGATTGTGATTTTTTTTTTTTTAACTAGAGACATGATTCATATACAAAAAGCTGTACATTTTTAACATATACAACTTCATGAATTTGGAGTTAAGTGTACGTTCATGAAACTATCACCACAATCCATGCCATAGACTGGGTGTGTGGTTTATGAGAAGGTTTCAAACAAATAAAAATTTATATCAAGAAAGTTCTGGTGGGCTTCCCTGGTGGCGCAGTGGTTGAGAATCTGCCTGCCAATGCAGGAGACACGGGTTCGAGCCCTGGTCTGGGAAGATCCCACATGCCGCGGAGCAAATGGGCCCGTGAGCCACAACTACTGAGCCTGCGCGTTTGGAGCTTGTGCTCCGCAACAAGAGAGGCCGCGATAGTGAGAGGCCCGCGCACCGCGATGAAGAGTGGCCCCCGCTTGCCACAACTAGAGAAAGCCCTCGCACAGGAACGAAGATCCAACACAGCCATAAATAAACAAATAAATTAATTAATTTAAAAAAAAAAACTTAAAAAAAAAGAAAGTTCTGGAATCAATTTTCCCCTTTACATAGAATATGATAAAGCTGAATAAGAATTAAAATATTCAGATCACCAGGAAAGATGGCCTGGAAAAACAGAAGCAGAATATTTTTTTTTTTTTAAATTACACAGGTAGCAAATGCTTGGTAGAAAAAAGAACTTCAAGAAAATACAGAAATGTAAAAAGTGAACATGCTCCCCCCTTTTTTTTTTACCCCCATCCTCAGATCACAGAGGTAAACCACTGTTGGCAGAGAATTTAAGCATCTTATTCTCTGCCCCCACTGTTGGCAGAGAATACTCGAGGTAAAATAAGGAACTAGCTATCTATTTCTAAACCAGTTTAAATAGCCAAAATGTACATTTTTACCTTTTTACTACTGTGTCAGCTTCAGAAGCTTCAGAATGTTCGCTAGTTTTGAGATCTATTTTTTGTTTGTTTTTTATAAATTTATTTATTTATTTATTTATTTTTGGCTGCGTTGCTGCGCGCAGGCTTACACTAGTTGTGGCGAGCGGGGGCTACTCTTTGTTGCGGTGCACGGGCTTCTCATTGCGGTGGCTCCTCTTGCTGCGGAGCACGGGCTTCAGTAGTTGTGGCTCACGGGCTTAGTTGCTCCGCGACATGTGGGATCTTCCTGGACTAGGGCTCGAACCCGTGTCCCCTGCATTGGCAGGTGGATTCTTAACCGCTGCGCCACCCGGGAAGCCCCCCCCCCCCCTTTTTAAAGGAAAGAAGAAGATTGTCCTAAGGTTAGGTAATGGGACTTCCTAACATCTGCTCTGGTCCTGAGATAAAGGCATTTATGCAGCGAGGAGAAAGGAATCTTGAGGCTTTGTCGGTGTGGTTCCTGGAGTCCTGTGGCACCAGTGATTTGCTGGAGTCCTGTGGGGTATTACAAAATGTTTAGTATGCAGAATACTTTGATTTACACATCTCTACTTTTTATACTAATCCCAGATTCTGGATGTTCATGTTAATGTATTTTCTTCCTGAATTGTTCTCATCTCAGACAAGATTTGTGGATGTAAAGACAATTTAGCAGGACTTCTCGAAATCTTAGAATGGTAACAAGAAAGAGGTATTTCAATGCAGATTGGCTTTGGGCTGTGAGATATTAGGGCATCACGTGGTTTTTAGCCTGATTATGAGATAGAGATAAGTGAATTCATTCAGGTTTTTTTTTTTTTTACATTATTGCTTCCTCCTGACATGCCAATTAGATTTCAAGATATTATTTGCTACTCCATGACTTCATCCTTCTCTGCCCAAGTCATCTTCTGATGTTGATTTGCTCCACTAATGAATCCAGCTAAGTGGGCTCCTTGTAGTTGATCGTTGACCAGGTAACCTAAGAGAAGCTGCCCATCTGATGAGCCACTGAGAAGGCTGATGTTTTCCAGGTGACAGGTCCATGCAGGAGTTCTTTTGTTTGGTTTTTAGAAAGTGCTTGGTCACATTTAGAGAAATTGGAGCTGGAACTCATGTATCCCAACCTCCCACACAAGGCAAAAGTCCCTTCTGTATCGCTTTTGTTGGAACCAGGCTCAACAAATACATTCATCTGTATTCTAAGGAACAGTTCTGATCGAGGCAAAGATTTTTGTGATGTATTAGAAAGGGAGAGGGAATGAGATGGATAACTTTGAACACCTACCATCTGCTCAAACACTGGACATGTAGCCTTCACAACAATCTGTGAGGTAGATTTTATAATCCTTTTTTGTTGTACTTATGAAGAAACTAAGGCATAGAGAGATGAAATAACTTGTCCCAGGTGACCTCGTTGGTAAGAGCTGGAGCTGAGATTCAAGCCAAGTTGAACTGGAAGTTTGTACCCTTTGACCAACATCTCCCCATTTCCCCATCCTCCAGCCCCTGGCAACCACTGATCTACTCTCTTTCTATGAGTTAGGCTTTTTTAGATTCCACATATTAGTGGGGACATACAGTATTTGTCTTTGTCTGACATTTCACTTAGCATAATGTCCTCAAGATCAAGGATGGATTATTACTGTTATCATTATTACTATTATATTTTATTACTGCTGTTACTGTTATTATCCGTTGATAACAATGGCCAGCAGGGTTTTCTCAGGGTTTATTTTTAGAGAACAAAACTAAATTTCACTAATTGCTCTTCAAATATTTTACTGTTATCTTGAGCCTTTATAACAATCAGAACCTACCGACTCATAGATCTTCTATTAAAGGATAAGAAACTTTGAAGGTAGTGCACTGGATTACATGGAAGCATTACAGAGCTCCATTCAGTTTGCTTGTCACATCTTGGAAGAAGTTGAAGTTTCTCGTTGCATATAGCCCCAGCAGATGATTTGGGTTTGTTATTGATGTTCTTCTTTACTTAGTTTTCAAGATTTTAAGAGATAATATGTAGTATAATGTTATATGTCAGTAATGTCTCAATTTAAAAAACAGATAATATATATTGTCATATAACTAGTTCTCAAGACAATGTTTTAATACTAAGGGTCACAATTTAATTTGGTTAGAGACAGGAATTTAAAGTAAAATTATCATTCATTTAAAATTTCCCTCTTGATTCTATACCAGACAAAAGAAAGGGAACACAGTGGGGGAGGGAACAGAGTTTATGCCTCAGGAGCTGGAAAGCCCCAAACCTTCTAGAGTCCAAAATATGAAGGAAAAGCCAAAGCTGTTTAGTCTCCTAAGAACACTTTTGTGTATTCAGATATTAAAGAGAATTTTAAAATGAAAATAGTTGAATAGATTGCAGCTGTATCAGTCTAGGTAAACAATTATAAAAAATTTTCATTTCTTTGTAAGTTAGATTTTCTCATTTAATTTAATACTGGAAATTTAAGTACAAGAGCTTTGATAAAACAGATGAAAATGGTCTGTGTATATGGAAAGAAAGAAATCTAATTAAAATTGATTTTTAAATTTTCTCCATGTTTTCGAGTTATTTGATTCAGATGCTGGTACCAGAAAAATCAAACCATTTTTGCAGCTTCTTAACATACTAAAAAATCTGCCAAGATGTTGAAAGAAATTTTAAGAAAATACAAGTCAAGAACATTGTGTATGGTATGATCCCATTTTTGTTAAAAAAAAAAAACCACCACACAGGTGGGAAAATGCTTAATATATAAATGGAAAAAAGTCTTAAATGGTAAATGCCAAATTGGGTAAGAGTACTGGGGGAGTTTCTACATCTTTGTAGTGTTTGATTTGTTTGTTTGTTCATTTTACAATGAATACATATTACTTTTTTCACTTAAAGAAGCATTTATTCCATCCTTCCCTCAGACAGAGAGGGATCTTTCTTACTTGTGTGTTTTTTTTTTAAAGTAATATATATATATATATAATTTATTTATTTTTGGCTACATTGGGTCTTTGTTGCTGCGTGCAGGCTTTCTCTAGTTGCGGCGAGCAGGGGCTACTGTTCATTGCGGTGCGTGGGCTTCTCATTGGCATAGCTTCTCTTGTTGTGGAGCACGGGCTTTGGCGCGTGGGCTTCAGTAGTTGTGGCACAAGGGCTCAGTAGTTGTGGCTCGTGGGCTCTAGCGTGCAGGCTCAGTAGTCGTGGTGCACGGGCTTAGTTGCTCTGCGGCATGTGGGATCTTCCCGGGCCAGGGCTCGAACCCGTGTCCCCTGCATTGGCAGGCGGATTCTTAACAACTGCGCCACCACGGAAGGCCTTACTTGTTTTTTTTTTTTAAAGTAGATTTAGAGCAGTGTTGTCAGTTTCTTTGACTGTCTATTCCAGTGTCTTGTAACTGTGTCCCTGATGCTGCTGTTTTAAGCCAAGCTTCTCAGTAGAAAGCTCACCATCATGTACATGACAGTGCATGCTTAATAATAATAGCCGTTATTTATTCGAGCAATCATTATGTCCCAGATCATCATCTAAGCACTTCATATGTATTAACCCATGTACTTTCTAATAACCCTATTAGTAGCTGCAGTTTACAAATGGAGAAATAAAGCATAGCGTTTAAGAAACTTTCCTAACTTGCAGACTGTATGCACACACACTTCATATAAAGAATCCTCCCTGCACTTGAGGATGTTAAGAAATACTCTTAACATCCTTATGTTCCTTCTCAATTTTCTCTTCTCAAAGCAAGATTATCCCAGTTCCACTGTTTCATTTAGGAAATATCACTGGAAGATAGGCTGTGTTTATATGTTAGGGAGGAATACATAATGCCTAATTTGTTCCTGTAAAGGGCTTACAATCTATTTAGAGAAATAGGACCCGTAAGCTGATCATGGATAAAGACGCGGCAAAGCCTGTACTAGTCCATGACTAGGCTTCAGTGACTGTGGTTGCAGAGGTCAAGGTAGACTCTGTGGGAAGTAGGGCTCCATGTGGGGGATGGGCAGGCTCTGGGGAGGTGAGTGACGAGCACACCTTCCTCCACAGCATAGCTCCCAATCCAGCTTCAGCAAGAAAGATTAGAAAGTTACTCCTCCAGAGCTACTTCCCAGATATGACCAGATATTAATGATGGAGTTGCTACAAAATAGCACCATTTTCTCATAGTCGATTTCTTTCTGAAATAGAAAAAGACCAGGGGTTGGAGAATATTCATTCTTTTCCCAAAGTCATTTTTGTTTTGAATTTCAAAAACGGGAAATGTGACCCGTAACTTTTTTTTCCTGAATGTGTCCTCAGGGATTGTAAAAGTTTGGTTACATATGTTTTAAGGGAAGTGGCAGGGAAAACGTAGTATAGGAGCTAAGATACATAGATGTGTGCTTGGGGCCAGTGAATAAACTAACGTGAGCAGAGGATTCTAGAGCGGGAGTCGGCAAACTTTTTCTGCCTGGGGTGAGGTAGTAAATAGTTTAGGCTTCTTGGGCCACATTCGGCCTCTGTTGCAACTATTCAACTCTGCTGTTGTCATATGAAAGCAGCCACAGAGGATACGGAAAGGAATGTTCATGGCTGTGTTCCAGTAAAACTGTATTTACAAAAGCAGGCAGCCGGCCATGGTTTGCCAACCTCCTCTGGAGGAAAAAGTTAGAAAGAAAGGTGGTGCCTTTAACACCAGACTAAGAAGCTTTTATTTCCTTTGAAATAAAAGGATTTCAAAGCCTTATCATTTTTTATTGCCCTGGAGACCCCAGTTCATGTGATAACATGCCCCCTTTTTGTTATCAGATTCCAACCAAGCTACCAAAAAAATGTACCAAGGAAGCTAAGCTGTTTCCTCAGGCAGGGGCTGGAAAACAATGCAGTTAAGTTTTGCTCTCCAATACCTAAGAATTTGCATTTGGGAATCTTATGTTCCTTGAGCTAAGGGAAAGAGCAGTTTGTTCTTAGGATTATGATACTAATAAGGGTAGGTTCTGCTGTGAGGGAGGGGTGGGACAAGCTACTGGACATGACCCGGGGGAAATATGTGCAAACCCACATGACTAGTTAACCGAGTGAGACCCATGCCTTGTAGATTTCATCATAAACCTAAAAAACATTGGCAGACTAGTCTGTCAGGGGATAATTCTGCCCAAACATACACAGTAACATTTTGAATGCTGCTGAGAATTCAAAGTCAATAGGGTCACCAGGTTTAGCAAATAAAAATCCAGGGCACCCAGTTAAAATGGCTCAGATAAGCAACGAAAAATATTTTAGTAAAAAACTGTATCCAGTTCAATATTTGGGACATACTTATGCTCAAAAATTATATGTTGTTTATCTGAAATTCAAACTTAACTGAGCATATTCTGTTTTATCTGGCAATCCCCAAACTGAAGATAGATGATTAAATAGTTTTTTGCCCTGTCTGTTGCATCATTGTGTCAGTTGATTCGTAATCCTTCACCAAGGTTCTTTTTTTTCATGGCAGGAGTCTAATGACAGTCGAATCCCCTTAATTCCGACCTCACTGACACAGAATTTTGATTATTGATGCAAGGGCTGTGCTAAAGTGCACCTTTTTCTCTTCATGAATTTACTAGGCCTGTTTATCATTGATAGTACAAACAAAACTGAAAGAGAACGATTTATCTCCTTGGGAGACTACAAATAGTATAATTACAATGTAATCAGAGGCTATCGTTATTTAGACTGTGCTTTTCATTTAATAATTACAGATCATTCTGTCATTCATTAGAGTAAGACAACACTTTTCCAGGCAGACTCAGGTGCAGCCATCTCTGTCCCCATGGACCCCTTTGGGTCCCACCTGTCCCCAGTACCTGTCTCCTGGTTTTGTGTTTGTCTTGTTCATCGTGCTTTCTAGAGCCTCACACGACGCCACTACTTGAAGGCACCCTGTAAATGTCTGTTAGTTGAATTAATGAATGAGTGTTATTCTGCACATGTTAAAATAATCAAACTGTCTTTGTTGCTAAACATCTTACTTTTTAATTGTAAAAAATAATTTGAGCTAGTCTTTCCCTTCATTCCAGATTTCAGTTCATGAAGGGAATTTTTGGATAAAGTTAGTTTCATTGCATAACGGCCTTTGCGAGGCTGACACTGAAAACATGTATTGAAATTCCAAAAGTGTTTTATGAGGAGAGAAAAAGGTTCTTGTAAAATCACCATGAGCACCCTTGTGAGCTTTCTTCTGTTCTAGGACGATGGGTCTCAAACTTTATCAGGCTGCTAACGATATCAGCAAGGTTTAGCGGGCCATCTTCCTTACTTGCCCCTATTTCCCATGATCACACGCACACACAAGTAAATCCCCATATATCTTCCAAAGAGATGGATGGGGATACTTTTGATTGGATACCAGTTACGGTTGTCACTGATAAATAATGCATTAATGGCTTAAGACAGATAGGCAGACATCTACACGTTCCAAACCACATTTGTATTATTAGAGACCACTGTATACAAGCCATCTGAAAGACCCTTGAGAACTCCCAGTGAATTCTGGACCACTCTTGAGGGAAATTAAACATGAGTGGTTTATGTGTGGAAAGGGTAACACCAGAATTTCTATTGCCCGGTGTTGGGTGGCATCTAGCCTTGGAAACATACTTAGATGAGGCTTGTTCTTTTCCACCTGTGGCTTCTTTCTTCTGTATTTCCTCCAGTAGAGAAATTGGATTAATAGGAACCAGGAGATTAGGAATTAAATCTCCCTCTCTGTTTCTAATCCTACCCATATCTTGGGAGTATTTTTCCTAGCAGTCTCGGAGAATTCAGGAGGATGCACTGAATACAGGCCAGCATTGGAACAGAGCTGGGCGTGATGTGATCCTTTCTTTTAAGAGAGTTGAGTCACTCTTCTCTTTTGTTCTCCCTTCTCTCACAGCACCCTGGAGGGATATTATGTGGATGACGCCCTACAGGGCCAGGGAGTTTACACTTATGAGGATGGAGGAGTTCTCCAGGGCACATATGTAGACGGAGAGCTGAATGGACCCGCCCAGGAGTACGACACAGACGGAAGACTGATCTTCAAGGGACAATATAAAGATAACATTCGTCATGGAGTGTGCTGGATATATTACCCAGTAAGCCTCACGACTGTTCGTTTTGCTGGAAAGTAACAAGTTTTAAGACAATGCTTCGAGTCTTCCCAATGAATGACAAAATGTATTCTCTATCTTAGAAAATGTGAGGCTGTGAAACTTGAGAGTCAGTAGCTGAAGCCAACAGCTTAGGGGGATATCCTCTCACTGTTTCACTATTGACTTAGATTGTTGTCCTCTGATCTACTATGAATTCCTCCTCAGGGTGGCTTTGGAAAGGAATGATTAGTCATGATGAAAGCAAACTGGGACAGACTGGTTTGATTGTACCACTAATAAAGACAAAAATATATTGCTTTTTAAAAATATCCCTTTGGGATATAGAAAGAGATGGTGGAATGCCTCATTGTTGCAATTAATGTTATTCTTTCTCATATGTAAGAACTAATCCAGCAATTTCCCATCTTTTTGGACTTACTACACTATTGTTACTTGATTTTACAATCCTACTCCCTGCTTTCTGGTTTATCTCGCTTAAATCAAGGTGATTAAAATTAACTTGCCTTTGAGTATTTGATAACATTTTATGATCTTTCTGGAGCTGACTAGAGCAAAAAAATGTGGCAAAACCCATGGCTGGAAATTAATGCTGTAATTTTTGTTTGCATTTCAAATACCCCATCTGTTTGTAGTGAATTTCCAGAAAATGTTTCAGAAAATAAACCTGAGGAAATATTTTACCTAATATTTTATTTTGTCCAGAGCTTAAGTCAAAATATGTTTTTTTTCCTTATTCTTAACCATATCCTCTTATGATTTAAAAGTATTAATAAAAACATGTATAACAAGAAAAGTAGTCCCAGCTAAATCTATTTACACGTTATTGTTCCTAAAAAATAAGTTATACTCTAGGCATAAGAAAAAATATTGTAAAACATTTTTAAAAATAATTACTAAAGCATTTACACATTCTCTTGGTGGGATCTGCAATAGCTCACAAGTCCTTTCAGTTACAGAGGGAGAAGAGATGGAGGTACTTAGCAGTTAGGAAGCCTGAAACTTTTGTTGCTTCATCAGTAGGCAGGATAAGCTTCCTGCTGCCCAGTGCTGGGGAGCTGCCGATATGACAGTGAATCTTGAAGTCTGGGAAAGTGGAATTCCTCATGAGGGTGGGTCTAGGAAAGACGTAATGGATTACCAGATTCTCACACTACCTGTCATTTTACTTGTTATGATCAATTTAAGTCCCTAGGGATCAACGATGAACTAAGGTGAATGGATCCTATTGGCTCCGTTTAGCTGCATTTTGAAACCTAAAATGTGCAGCTGCATTTTAGCCTTCAGCCTTAATCACTGTCTTTTAAAGCACCAAGAGAAGACTCTGCCTTAGGAAGGAAGAAGCACTAGGGAGTTACAAGCTTTAAAAATCAACTTGGTTGATAGCACTTTGTATATAGTATCTGTTGGCATTTGGGGTCGGGGCTGGGGGAGGCTGGTAATCACACCCCACTGCTCTGCTCTCTGGATTGGGAATCAATTAAGAAATAGACATAGGTGTCAGGGATCAGGATGTTGGTTTCATTATGGCGGAGTTGGACTGGAGACGTGGCGTGGGCTTCTACTCTTGCCCCTCTGAACTAAACGGATGGGCCAGCTGCCCACAGAGCAGCTAGAAAGCTGCAGGTTTCCCTTGGGGAGTAGGGCTGCCTGGGGGAGCTTCCCCAAGGAGAGGAGAGGAATGAGAGGGGAGAAGGTGCAGCCTGTGGGCACCGCCAGTTCCCAGGACAGGTGAGCGAAAATGCAGAGCACATGAGAGCAGCGGCTTTATGCTGTTAACCCCTACCCAGTAGAGTTGGGTGTCAGTGGGTGTCAGATCCTGCCTTCTCACTAATCAAGTGAACGATTTCTCCTCCCATGAGGGGGAGCCACTGAGCAGAGGAGAAAAAGGAGCAGTTTCTTCCCCAGCACCCCTGACACAGCCAACAAGGAAGTGTTTGTGACATGAAGTCAAAGCAGGAACAAGGGGAGGCAAAAATAATGATCCTTCCTACAGGATTTGTAAGCTCACTCTAAGGACAGTTTATTTCTTTCAAAATTTGACCTTGAAACAGTGATGGAAAGTTTTTAATTAAAAACTCATAACTCCTTTTGGAAAAAAAAGAAGAATCTCTGCTTTATCATTCTAGACAAATAAAATCATTTGCCCCCAGAACTGGAAGTTTAAAAGCACATAAGGGGGAAGAAAAACGTGAGATCCTAGAAGGACAGAATCCTGTTCTGAAGAAATGGTCATGTTGATGGCTTACATTAGTTACGGCATATAAGAAGCATAAATACTCTAACACCATTCAGCTCAGTCACTGAAAGCCTGAAGGCAGATCTTGCAAAAAGTATCATCCCCGTTCAGGCTGGGTTATTAAGAATTAACTCGGGGAGGAGAAAGGGCAATAATACGTCCCTAATGCACTTTCTATCCGTGAAAAATGCTTCCAAGTATTTTTCTTTCTATGGAAGTGCTGTGATTCGTTTTTTAATTGATAACCTTTTTTCTCCAAAGAGCAATTGGAGTACGATGAACTGTAGAAATCCTGTACCTGGTGGTATTTCTTCCTGCTGTCTCTCTGTAAACAGCATTTGGAATCACTTAAAAGTCGTCCCATGTCACTGACTTTGAGTAGCTGCTTCTAGAACCTTTCAGTTGGGGGAATAGCCAAGCTTTTAGAAGATGTCATGGGCTTACTAGTCTTGTGTCAAACCCACAAAGGTCTTAGATTTTCAGTTATACCATAAGGACCTTCTGGATGGGGAAAAAAAAAAAAAGGGAAACATCTCTTGCACCCTAGATTAGATTTTTAAAAATTATTTATTGGTTTTAGTATCCCAATTCAGTTTTAAAAATATTTATATCACCTACTGTATCCCTAGCGCTGGTACCAGGGTACAGAATTCTCCGATAGCCTCTGCCCTAAAGCATTTAATGACCCTTTGGAATGAAGCAAATGACAGTTAAAGAAGAAGCACAGCTGACTCCTCTCCTGGAAGGAGGGAGAAGGGAGAAGTAAATACGAGTGGGAGGAAAGAAGTGATGGGGAAGGGAGTAGAATTTAGTTGATCTTTTTTCACTTTCCCTTCTAACTCCAAAAAAAAAATGATGGTATAGAATTCTCAGAAAGGCAGTGTCCAGAAGTCCTTTTGTTTATCCCTTAGAAAGTGCAGATAACTCTCATTACTCATGTATACTGAACTAATTCTTAAGTACCTTTGAACTAAAGATTTTCTTAATAGACCAGAAATCCAGAATTCAATATTTGAGAAGTGACATCATAGGAATAGTAAGACTGTTCTGCTACAGATCCTCATCACATTTGATATTGGCCCAAAGTAATCCTTAGTTACATTTCCTTTGGATGATTGTAACTTACATCACAAGTACAACATGTTTGTTTCTTAGATAACAAACCAAGTTAGAGTATCAGTAGCTTGTCCAAGGATTATAAAGTACAACTCCGTCTTTGACTCTCTAAATCAGGCTATATGCCCCCTGTGCATATAACTTATAGGGGACTGGATGGGGAGGGGGGAGATGCATCCTGCTTTTCATGCTCAGGTGAAAAGCTCTGAGTTCTGAAACTGTTATGACCGTATTAGTGCTGTTAACAATGGCCGTGCACAAGAGAAATGTCTTGAACTCATGTCATATAGATAAATACTATATATAATATTTTCTGGTTTTGGGTTTCTCCCATCAGGATGGAGGCAGCCTTGTAGGAGAAGTAAATGAAGATGGGGAGATGACTGGAGAGAAGATAGCGTATGTGTACCCTGATGAGAGGACTGCCCTGTATGGAAAATTCATTGATGGAGAGATGATAGAAGGGAAACTGGCTACTCTTCTGTCCACCGAAGAAGGAAGGCCTCACTTTGAACTGATGCCTGGAAGTAAGTTGAATCTGCTTCAGACGGGTTGCTCTAATTCCAAAACGGGTTGTTGCGGCTTAAGAGACGTTAATTTCTTTGTCTAGTCCTGGTGTATTAGCTTGGCCGCATAACAGGTACCTCAGCAGCTCAGTGGTTCACAACAGCAAACACAGGTCTGCTAAGCAGCTGTACTCAACTGGTCCAGGGGGGGCGTGGCCAGACCAGGCTGGACCTGAGGCTTCTAGTCAGCTCTGAGTCTGTTCTATGTCTTAATTCTGGGCCCAATCTAAAGGGACAGTGGTGGTGGCCTGGGCCAGTTTTCTCAGGTGGTCACAGGAAGCCAGAGCATGAGCAGACACCTACGATGCCTCTTAAAGCCTCAGCTTGGAACTGACACGAAGTCCCTTTCACCCACTTTTCATTGGTCAAAGCAAGTCACATGGCCAAGGCGGACATCAGTGAGACAGGGTAAGATACACCGGGCACTGTAGTGGCAGATGCTAAAAAGTCATCTGACGAGGGCATAGCTGTATAATTCTAACGCACAGAAGGAGTGAAGAAATGACAGCAGTAATTTAATCAGTTTTAAATATTATATCTCAGGGAAAAAAACTTACAGTTTAATGATTTAACTGATAAAGAATCAAATGAGGTAGATCTCCAAGTTGGTACAGATTGTAATGCTGATTCAGCCTGAGCTCTGACTTGGAACAATAAATGCACATTGGCACCCGGGCCCTCTTCAAAGTCTAGCATCTTCTTGGAGGACATATTCCATACATGAATGAGCCTATTGGAATCAATGATAGAGAAAATCCTATTTCCTTTTAGAAGTACAGGATGGCACACCAAACTTTTTTTCTGAGTATAAAGTTATTTCTTGTAGAAAATCTGGAACATATACAAAGAAAAAGATCAAGATTTTGTATTTTCAGTGGCACAATATTAAGAAAGCTAAATCGGTCTGATTCCTTGAAATATGCGTATATGTATTTCCAATCCAAGTTAAGGTATAAGGAGAATAAAGTAGAAAAGATAATACAGGAACTTCCCCGGTGGTCTAGTGGTTAAGACTCCACACTGTCAATGCAGGGGGCCTGGGTTCAATCCCTGGTCCGGGAACTAGATCCCACATGCCGCAGCTAAAGATCCTGAGTGCCTCAACTAAAGATCCTGCATGCTGCAACTAAGACCTGGCGCAGCCAAATAAATAAATAAATATTTTTTTTAAAAAAGAAAAGATAATATGTCTAGGCATTGATAGGTCTAAATAATATTTAGCTGTTTGGATTGGAAGGAGATTCTCCAAAGGGTGGTGGTCCAAAAATAGGAAGCCTAGCACTTTACATTTAGGTCCAACTTGGGTTGTTATAAATGTCTCTGGTTTTGTTTTTTTAAGTTAAAAATTGAGGCATTTTAAATGCAATATGGGATTCTGGATTGGATCCTGGAACAGAAAAAGGACATTCGTGGAAAAACTCGTGAAATCTGAATAAAGTCTGGAGTTCAGTCAATACTAACGCAGCTATGTTGGTTTCTTAATTTGGACAAATGTACCATGTAACACAAGAAATTAACATTAGGAGAAGCAGTGAGGGGCATTGGGAACTCTCTGTACTATGTTTGCAACTTTTCTGTAAATTTAAAATCATTCCAAAATGAAGGGTTTTTTTAAGTGTAACAGTAATCTTTGAACTTCAAACTCTAATATCTGCACTCTTCACATCCCTTCCAAAAGGAGACAGTGTTATAATGTTTAGAAGTGAGGAGACTCCAGCTAGGAGACTCCAGTCTCCAGCTAGGAGACTCCAGTGTTATAATGTTTAGAAGTGAGGAGACTCCAGCTTGGACTTGGTGATGCAGATTTTAAAAGTGGCAGCATTTGGAAGTGGCAGCATTTTTAGTGGCAAGAGTCTTGGATTTAAGAGTCACCTCGTTTGAGTCTCAGTGCCAGCATTTACTGTAGTATGGTTTTGGGCAGGTTAGTTATCCTTTCAGAACCCGTTTTTTCATTATAAAATACAGATAGTGGCACCTACCATAAAGCCCCCATCAAGAAAGTTACTGTGGTTATTACATTCTTCTTAGTATAAGTAGGAAACACATTTTGGGAAGTGAGAGTGATCCTTCTCAGGGGAATGATGATTTTTCTTAGAACTCCTGGTTGCAAATAACAAACACCCTCTTCAAAGTAACTTAAGGCCAAAAAAAGGAGGGGGGTGGATTTATTGGCGAGATTCCAGCAGGCCTCAGTTCTTTTAAGGGTAGGTTGAACAATTTGGGTCTCAAAAGGGTCAGGAACCATAGCTGCTCTGGGTGACTGGGAGGAACCAGGCACAGTCTTTACTCTGCGTTCTGCTTTTGTTTCTCTCTCCTTCCTCTTCCAGTTGCAGCGATTGAACCACTGACTGGCTGCCAGATGAGGGCTTTCGGGTCATGTGGCCTCTGGTCCAGTGGTTGAGGGAGGGGAAGAGGGAAACAGAAATCGAGTATCTCACCTAAAATCCTCCTACAACTGCCTTCTCCTCCTTTTTCTCTGTGCTTTTGGATCCACAAACTGCTTCTGTGTCTCCACTTACTTCTTGCTGAGTTTCTCCTTGTGCCTCTGCCTGGAATTTCTTTTCTTCTCATCTCTTTGTCTCATTACGTAGGAATTCCATTCCCTGGCTAATGTCTAGTCCTTCTTTTTTTTTTTTTAATGCAATTATCAGCATCACCTGGATGTTTCTTAGAAATGCAGGCTGTCAGGCCCACTTTGGGACTATTAAATCAGAATTCCCATTTTTTTAAATTTGATTTTTAAAAAAATTTTTATTGGAGTACAGTTGATTTACAATGTGTTAGTTTCAGGTGTACAGCAAAGTGAATCAGTTATACATATACATATATCTACTCTTTTTTAGATTCTTTTCCCATATAGGCCATTACAGAGGACTGAGTAGAGTTCCCTGTGCTATACAGTAGGTCCTTATTAGTTTTTATTTTTTTGGCTGCGTAGCTTGTGGGATCTTAGTTCCCCGACCAGGGATTGAACCTGGGCCCTAGCAGTGAAAGTGAGGAGTCCCAGCCGCTAGACCGCCAGGGAAGTCCCTGCCTATTCCATCTTTACAGCTTGGCTTACCTCTTAGAAGTAACGTTTGTCAAGTGAATGGATGAATTCTAGTCACAGGTCATAGTACCAACGATAGGGGAAAGGAGGAAAAGGAAAGGGTGCCTTCCGTTTGCCTGGAGCACAGGCCTGTCTAAGGGAGTAGAGGGAGGGACGGTATGCGTTGAAGAAGATGCATCAGCTCCTTGAGGGCAGGAGGAGATGTGACTCCCACTTGTATCTGCACAGCCCCTAACACAGTGCTTTACGTGTGGTTGGCACTTAGTACATTTGTGAGGAAAGTATGAGTCTAAGGAAGGGAGATGGGAATTCACAGGAGAATTTCTGCACAATAGAATGTGTATTCCACAGAAACGTTTGGTTTGAAAGTGGTTTTTTTCTTCTTTTTTTGAACTAACTTCCTTTAATGGGTTGTGTGCTGGTCCAGATGCATTCCTCAACCTTTCCCTGCCCTGCTTTACTGCAGGGGCCTTCTGCCCCTTGCAGGCTGCATTTCCCAGGCTCTTGTGCCTCTGGCTTCTGTCTGGGTTTGGCCACAGGCTGGGGACACGGAGAGGGACAGGAGCAGGGAGAAGCCCTCTCTGTGTCCAGCAGAGTCCCCAGCAGTGGCCTGTCTCCTGATTCCACTTCCCAGCAGGACGGTCCCCCACGGGTCCAGCTTCCCTGGACTCCCGCAGCGCTAGAGCTCCAGGAATGCCTCTGCCTCTGTCCTTGTGGCTCAGGGTCTTGGCCTCCTGCTCTTGCCAGTTTCTGGGCTCTTCACTGCCCTGTTTGGCTTCCCATCTCTTCCATCCTCTGTGTAACCAATTCCCTGTATTAAATTCTCTCTCTCTGAAATACTCAAATGGTCTGTTTCCTGGTTAGACACCGACTGATCTGGATTGTTTTCTGACTTTTAGTTTGAGACATTAATTTGGGTTTTATTTTACTTATTTATTTTAGTTTTGGCTGCGTTGGGTCTTCGTTGCTGCACATGGGCTTTCTCTAGTTGCGGTGAGCGGGGGCTACTCTTTGTTGCGGTGCGGGGGCTTCTCATCGCGGTGGCTTCTCTTGTTGCGGAGGAGGGGCTCCAGGCGCGTGGGCTTCAGTAGTTGTGGCACTCAGGCTCAGTAGTTGTGGCTCGCGGGCCCTAGAGCGCAGGCTCAGTAGTTGTGGCACATGGGCTTAGTTGCTCCGTGGCATGTGGGATCTTCCCGGACCAGGGCTCGAACCCGTGTCCCTTGCATTGACAGGTGGATTCTTAACCACTGTGCCACCATGGAAGCCCCTTAATTTGGGTTTTGATTGTATAAAAAAAGGAAACAGAAAGAGGACCTGGTAGCCATTGGTAACCACTTAGGAATTGCTTAATGGAATAATTTGTGATGCTTTAGTACCTAAAATAATTGACTTTGCTGGATTAAGCCCTCCAGTTCCAAAACTTGTTTCTTTACTTATTAGCCTGTGGAACACCGTATGTCTTCCTTGTGCTCTGGGAGGATTCTCTGAAGCTAATTCTTTGCAGAGAACGAACGTTAATTCTAGGACGGTTGTGTACTTCGTTTCTGGAATAAATTACTAATTGGCTTCTGAACCACTTTAATAGAAATAAGATGACTTTGTTAATGCTTTATCAAAAGCAGTCTGTTCTCCTCAATTCTGGTGAGGCTGAATTTATTTTTAGTGAAGGAGACAATTGCCAAGGGTGGGTGGTTGGATTCTATAGACTGTGTCTAGTATGAAGAAAACCACAAGAAAAATTTGAAACTATTATCCAATCTGATCTGACCAGAGAGATCTCAAATTTTCATGACAAAGCTTTTTCTTGATTAAAAATTGTAATTACACAAGCAGCTTTTAAACCATATGAATAAAGAAAATTCAAAAGCAAAAATGGGATTTTAAGAGATACTTCTGATGGCTGTTTATTAAGACCTGAGAACGAAACTCCAGAACAAATCTAAAAACTTTCCATTTATATCTTGCACAGCAATCTGTAATTACTGGTGTAAACCTGCCTATAGGAAGCATGTTATCTAGCCAGTCAGCGACTATTTTATTCTATCACATATTTTTTTTTTACACAATATTCTCTTGGCATTGAACTTTTTTAAATTTTATTTTATTTTTTTATTTGTGGCTGCGTTGGGTCTTCGTTGCTGTGCGTGAGCTTTCTCTAGTTGCAGCGAGCGGGGGCTACTCTTCGTTGCGGTGCTCAGGCTTCTCATTGCAGTGGCTTCTCTTGTTGCAGAGCACGGGCTCTAGGCGCACGGGCTTCAGTAGTTGCAGCACGCAGGCTCAGCAGTTGTGGTGCATGGGCTTCGTTGCTCCGCGGCATGTGGGATCTTCCCGGACCAGGGATCAAACCCGTGTCCCCTGCATTGGCAGGCGGATTCTTAACCACTGCGCCACCAAGGAAGTCCCTCTATCACATATTTTAATTAGAACTAATATTACCACATGTTACCGTTCCCATCTACTAAGCATCCAATTGCTGTATTCAATAATAACCTAAAAATATCTTTTAGCAACTCAATTCAACATCACAAAGTTCAACAAACAAAACAGCAGATTTTAATCCCCTCGTATAAGAATGTTTGATGTTATGGCAATATTTGTTATACTTATGATTCTCCAATCATAAGTGATCTTAGAGGTATAACATCAGTTGTACCAAATGGTGTGGCTGATGCTTAGATGTAGACCACCCAGGCAATTCCAGATATTTGTAGAATGAAAGAGAGAAAGTACATTATGCTGTATAACATGGTATCCATCTTCATTATTATATTCTTGAATAAAGTGAAAGCATTTCAGGAGTAATATAAAAATTATTTCTTTAGATTAACTTTTTCCTGATTATCTGTACGTATTTTTTCCACTTAGATATTCAGGAAAAGAAATAAAACCCATATGTGTATCTTTTACTAGGTAACAAAATGAGGAGTTGGGGTTTATCTATTCACAATCGTAAATTCTCTTAAATATAATGAATGTTATTTTAATCACCAAGAGATTCATGATGAATATGATGGAGAATGAAGCTAAGAAATTGATTCTGTTTGCACATTTACTCAGCATAAGTAAACTTTTTTTTTTTCCCTAACCCGCTCTAGTAAACTTTATCATAAAAACCTATTATCATTAAAAAAAACTATCCATTTATATTGAAGAATTTCATTCTAGTTGGTCTAACTTGAATAACATTTTTCATTATTTAACTCTTTCTGGTCCTGTGGATAGAGAGAATGCTCTTCCCTAACTCTGGGCCTTGTACTGAGATTTTTGTTTGCTTTTTAGGTTCGGTGTACCACTTTGATAAGTCAACTTCATCTTGCATTTCTACCAGTGCTCTTCTTCCAGATCCATATGAATCAGAGAGGTAATTTTTTCCATGTGGTTTAAACAGCACCGTTTATGTGAGATTAAATAACCCTCGTGGTAGGAATTATTGCTCCTCGGTGACCCTCTGCTCAGGCCAAGTTCTTGAGCAGAAAAAGATATTCATATATTCTGAGGAAGAGTGTTTTTATTGTCATATAGAATCTGTCCCTGTAAGGAAGTTTTTCCACCCATAAAGCACAGAACAGCTTGTGTGTCAGTCCCAGAATGAAGCTTCTACAAAGACAGCAGTTGGGCCTGGCAGCCAGCTATGCCCTGCTCAAGTGTCCCCTTTCTTGGGGCTCTGGTGCCACAGTTTGTGCCTTAGCCCCTGCTGGCCCCTAGGGAGCATTTCACACTCTTGAAAGCTCTAGCCGAGGCAGGGACCTAATGCCTCCTTTTCTACTTAGCCCAGCTGAGGGGGTCTGGAATGTGAGATAATTTCTTCATTCACTAAGGGAAGACAGGAGTGAAACAAAGAAAACACAAGAAGCATAAAAACATTCCAGCTTATAAATTACAAGTTGCTGATTCTATAAGCTCCCTCCCAGAGTGTCAAGCCCTGTTCCATTTCATACCCTATCTAAACTCTAAGCTCTTGATTCCCGGTATGGTTTTCCCTGGTCCCCTGCCTGGGGTTCTTATTCCCCAGCGACTGGCCTGTCTGTGGGTAAGAGTGCCATCTGCAGTTGGCTTTCTCTTGGCCTCACTCTGTAAGCGTGGCTTCTATTCAGCTTCTGTTCCGTCCCCATCTGAGAAAAGGCCTCTTCCCTGGTTTAACTGACGGGGCTGACACCACCATGTCACCATGAATGAATGGCCTCTTTCTTGACGCGAGGCTCTGGCCTGTTTGCAGGGAGAAAGGTTTGGTCTCTTGGTAGCCCCCAGAACACAACAGTACCGTAACCGTACGCATCAGTCATTTTTTTGTTACTGTCATTGTGATGATGCCACATCACAATACCCTCAGACTATCAGTGATTTATGAAAGCAAACATTTTCTTTTACGCTCCTGCTTGTGTAGATCGGCTGACGTTCAGCCGCTTCTGACTGGGCTCAACTCGGCTCAACGGGCCTAGGCTACACTCCAGGTTTCAAGTTGGGTTCCAGTCTGTCTCACGTGCCTTCATTCCAAGACTCAGGCTAAGGGAGCAACAGCCCCCCGGGGCACCTTCTTCTTGTGGAGATGAATGGAAACTCAAGGAAGCTGGCAGAAACTTGCCATGCTTCTTAATACCCAAGACCTAGCTTTGCAGTCACTTCTGCCTAGTCGCAAAGCAGATCACATGGCCAAGACCAAAGTCAGTCAGGCAGGGATGTATCCTCAGCCCAAGCTGAAGGGCAGTCACGCGGCCAAGCAGCAGGACGTATAATTCTGTCCCAGGGAGAGAGTCAAGAGGTGAAAGCAATAATTCAGCCTTCCAGCCCATCAAATAAGCAGAAGATCTACGTAACAAAAATCCCAGATGACCAGTTCCACCAGAGTCATTACATCACAGGGGCCAGAAGAACTGAAGTCCTGTGGATGGGGCATGTACTTACTTACTAAATCCAGTTCCGTAATCATGAGTGCTGTTTTCTTATAAACCAGTGGTTGGCAAACTTGTCCTATAAAGGGCCATGTGGTCAGTATTTTAGGCTTTGTGGGTCTCTACGGCAACTACTTATTACGTCTGCCTTTGTAACGCAAAAGCAGTCATAGATAATATTGAACAAATAGCTGTGGCTGTGTCCCAATAAAACTTTATTTACAAAAATGGACACAGCCAGATTTGGTCCTTGAGCTGATCTGCTATAAACTCCTTTGTTGGGAAGTGATTATTGGATATATTTTATGAACTATTTATCACTCTTTCATGTAAAAGATTCATCTTGGGGCTCCATTAAAACAGTCTTTCCCTCCTATATGGCACTGAGAAACTTAGGTATAGCTTTAATTAGCTTTGGGAAATGTTTGCCTTGTCAAGGAAGACAGTGGAAATTGTCATTAATTAAAACAGACAAATTTTTAAAAACCTTATATCAAGCACTGAGTTACCTTGTGAATATATACTAATAATCCCTTTATTAGAGAGCAGTGAGAGAAATACGTAACAGTTCTCCAGTTTCTAATGCCAAAATATGTGGTTTCACTGTTTCTTGCTTCCTCATTGGATTATTATGAACTGACATTTTGGATTCCGTAGCTCTAAGGATATTTTGGTGGTTGATGTAAGGGACGACATATCAAACTAAAAAAAAAATCATTATTTGCCCCTTTTTTCTGTTTAGGGTTTATGTTGCGGAATCTCTCATTTCCAGTGCTGGAGAAGGACTGTTTTCAAAGGTAGCAGTGGGACCCAATACTGTTATGTCTTTTTATAATGGAGTCCGAATTACACACCAAGAGGTGAGCGGGGTAGAAGTGGAAAATCAGCGTGATTGGTTAAAGTGTTTTGTTTCAAACACGCTTATTAATTTTCTCATTAGTCCTTTTACTTTAATATTCACTAGGAATATAAAGGAACAAAAAGCTAGGGTTTTTTGTAAAATGCTTGGATATTGTCTTATAGCCAGCCTCAGACTGCTTTAGCGAAGACACTGTAGATTATGTAGCTTATGAACAACAGAATTTGATTTCTCACAGTTCTGGAGGCTGGGAAGTCCAAGATCAAGGTGCCAGCAGATTCAGTGTCTGGTGAGAGCCTGCTTCTTGGTTCATAGATGTCACTCTTTTTGCTGTAACTTCACATGGCAGGAGGGATGAGGGAGCTCTCTGGGGCCTCTTTTATAAGACACTAATCCCATTCATGAGGGCTCTGCCTGCTGTCATGACCTAAACACCTCCCAAAGACCCCAACTCCGGATACCCTGACATTGGGGATGAGATTTCAACATATGTTTGGAGGGGGGACATTAACATTCAGTCTATAGCAGATATTTTCCTCTTTGTTTTTTTTAATTGTTGTGAAATCAAGTCTATTCGCCTTTTTTTTTTAAATTTATTTTTATTTATTTATTTGGCCACACTGCACGGCATGTGGGATCTTAGTTCCCCGACCAGGGATTGAACCCGCGCCCCCTGCAGTGGAAATGTGGAGTCTTAACCACTGGACCGCCAGGGAAGTCCCAATTTTCCTCTTTATTTTGAGCCTTAGTATGTTTTGTTTTGTTTTGTTTTTTTTACGTTCCACAGCTATTTTATAGAAAGTGGGCTGGTGCCATCAGGGAGACAGTAATTGCTTTGTATTGGACTACACCCAGTATCTGAAAAACTGAGATCCAATCGGACTCTGTCAATAATTAATTTATGACCTTGGGTGGGGTGCTTTACAGGAAGGGCCCCTACTTCTGTTTGTGCAAAAGCCATACAATAGCCTACATCTTACCTGGAAGGGTTCTATTGCCAAAAAAAATTTTAAATTAAAAGTTAAAGAGTTGAGTCACCTCTTGCCTTTAAGACACAATCTTTGATACACTTCTCAGATTTCATATATGTTTTTTTGTTTTTGTTTCTTCACTGCACAACTCGCTTCCTTAAGTGTCTGCTTAAGGGCGAAAGCTTGATGCTTTGAGCACAGGTAGGGCTCTGTCCATCCCGGTCTCACTTGTGTGAAGTTGGGTGGGACTTAAGCCGATCACTCACATCCCACCTTCACGTCTTCATTTTTCATTTGTTCCTATGGAATGATAAAAAGCGAAAGGCCGAGAAATAATCAAGTCACTGTACATTCAAAGCAGCTGCCCAGACAAAGATGTCAGTGCACAAACCGAGCTGTGATATGCCTCGCAGTGTCCCCTTGTGATGGTCAATCCAGAAAGTCCAAGAAATTCAGCCTATGGATGGTGGCTCGGGATATTGATCCATAATTTATTCAAACGTTTTACATCTAAGGAAACTGAAGCCAAGAGAGGTTAAGCAATTTGCCTAAGGTCACAACTATAGTAACTGGCAGAATTCAAGCAAGGTTTCTAACAGCAGAATCTGTCTCTGTGCTGAAACTCACTATATAAATGAATGAGGGTGCCTCCTTGCCTTCATGAAGTTTAGATGAGAAAAATACACAGCTAGTGGCAACATAAGGAAGATGGTACTGAGTGTCATATATCAAATCACATAACAGGTCTGGACTATTCAGATCGATGAAGATTTTCTCACTTTCATCACTGCTGTATCCCCTGCACCTAGAACAGTGCCTAGCATATGGTAGGTGCTCAGTCGATATCTGCTGAATGAATATCAGATACAAATAAAAGCATAATTGTAGCTTCCAGACGGGAGAGATGGTATATCTCTGAGTGTCAACAGTTTTTGAATGAAAGTGTGATCCTTTTTGGTTCCAAAACGCTGTCCTTGCTGGCATGCACAGATGCTGGGGCATGCTGGTCAGGACTGGTTGGGAGAAGGGATGCCTGCTGCTTGCACAGAGGATAGTGAGTCCTGCTGTGGGTGAGAGAGCGCGCTGGTTGTCCGTGACTCTGCTGGTCACACCGATTGCCCACCTGCAGCAAAGGTGTAGGACTTTCCTGGCGCTCAGTTTTGCATTCCTTAGGTTTCTGGTTCCGTTTGATGTTCTTACTTTCATTTTTCTTTGGCTTCATCCTTTTCTCTGTAGAGGTTCAAGGGATTTGAGGGCTGATTAAAGAAAAAGACCATAAGAGGCAGCAGCACACATGCTTTATAGATATTGGGTGGTGATTGGGCGGGGCTGCATGAGAGGGGGGTGTCCTCCCAGCATGAGGCCATTCAGAGGCTTATGGCGCAGGGGCCAAGGTCCAGAGGGGAGCAGGGCAAGGGAACTCCTGGGAAAGAGAGGGACCGGAGAGGGGGTTGACATGTCTAGGTGATGTGTAGCCTGGGAGGGGTCTCTGGGCCAAAGAACTCCAAAGGACAGCTACAGTCTGGCGTCTTTATGGTCCTGGGTTTATCTATCTGCTCCTAGCAGATGTGGGGTGAGGTTTTGTGGATGAAGCAAACTCTGAATGGTTAAAACTCTGCTCTGTTTGGGCTATTTAAAAGAACGGTGGGGTATGTAAAAATTTAAGGTTGGTGGTGATGGGCTTTTAAGGTAACAGGTCTCAGCCAGCAGTGAAGAAATAAACAACCTAGGGGCCCATACACAGAGGCCGTCTTTGACTCGTTGACATAACACTCACCTGCTTTTAATTCAAGACATCTGTTTATAAATGTAAGGCCCGACACTATCAAACTCTTAGAGGAAAACATAGGCAGAACACCTTATGACGTCAATCACAGCAAGATCCTTTTTGACCCACCTCCTAGAGAAATGGAAATAAAAACAAAAATAAACAAATGGGACCTAATGAAACTTAAAAGCTTTTGCACAGCAAAGGAAACCATAAACAAGACGAAAAGACAACCCTTAGAATGGGAGAAAATATTTGCAAATGAAGCAGCTGACAAAGAATTAATCTCCAAAGTTTACAAGCAGCTCATGCAACTCAATATCAAAAAAACAAACAACCCGGGACTTACCTGGTGGCACAGTGGTTGAGAATCCGCTGCCAATGCAGGGGACACGAGTTCGAGCCCTGGTCTGGGAGGATCCCACATGCCGCGGAGCAACTAAGCCCATGCGCCACAACTACTGAAGCCTCCGTGCCTAGAGCTCATGCTCTGCAACAAGAGAAGCCACCGCAACGAGAAACCTGCACACCGCAATGAGGAGTAGCCCCCACTCACGCCGCAACTAGAGAAAGCCTGCGTGCAGCAACGAAGACCCAACACAGCCAAAAATAAATAAATGAATAAATAAATAAATAAATTTATTCAAAAAACAAACAAACAACCCAATCCAAAAGTGGGCAGAAGACCTAAATAGACATTTCTCCAAAGAAGATATACAGATCACCAACAAACACGTGAAAGGATGCAACATCACTAATCATTAGAGAAATGCAAATCAAAACTACAATGAGGTATCACTTCACACTGGTCAGAATGGCCATCATCAAAAAATCTACAAACAATAAATGCTGGAGAGGGTGTGGAGAAAAGGGAACCCTCTTGCACTCTTGGTGCGAAGGTAAATTGATACAGCCACTATGGAGAACAGTATGGAAGTTCCTTAAAAAACTAAACATAGAACTACCATATGACCAGCAATCCCACTACTGGGCATATACCCTGAGAAAACCATAATTCAGAAAGGGTCATGTACCACAACGTTCATTGGAGCTCTATTTACAATAGCCAGGACATGGAGGCAACCTAAGTGTCCATCGACAGATGAATGGATAAAGAAGATGTGGCACATATATACAATGGGATATTACTCAGCCATGAAAAGAAACGAAATTGAGTTATTTGCAGTGAGGTGGATGGACCTAGAGTCTGTCATACAGAGTGAAGTAAGTCAAAAAGAGAAAAACAAATACCGTATGCTAACACATATATATGGAATCTAAAAAAAAAAAAAAAAAAAGGTTCTGAAGAACCTAGGGGCAGGACAGGAGTAAAGATGCAGACGCAGAGAATGGACTTGAGGACACGGGGATGGGGAAGGGTAAGCCGGGACGAAGTGAGAGAGTGACATTGACATATATACACTACTAAATGTAAAATAGATAGCTAGTGGGAAACAGCCTCATAGGATAGGGAGATCAGCTCGGTGCTTTGTCACCACCTAGAGGGGTGGGATAGGGAGGGTGGGAGGGAGATGCAAGAGGGAAGAGATATGGGGATATATGTATACGTATAGCTGATTCACTTTGTTATACAGCAGAAACTAACACACCATTGTAAAGCAATTATACTCCAATAAAGATGTTAAAAAAAAAAAAAGACATCAGGTTATTTTTTTGTGTTTCTGTAAAGGGACTTTAAATCCTTTTTTTCATATAAGATAGGGGAAAATCAATAAATGCTAAGTTGAGCTGCCGGCGCTGCCCACATACGCCTTTTGCACCGTCAGTGTGCGGGGTTTGCACCATCGCGGTGCAAGGGATGCCTTAGGCTCTTTCCCTGTATGTGGCACTCAAACCGTGAAGTTTAAGGATAAATGAGTTAATATCTCCGGCGTCCTCTGAGCTCCTGGGAGGAAGGGCCTTTCTGATGTTCGCTTTCTTGTTTTCTGCAGGTCGACAGCAGGGACTGGGCTCTTAATGGGAACACCCTCTCCCTCGATGAAGAGACGGTCATTGATGTGCCTGAGCCCTACAACCGTGTATCCAAGTACTGTGCCTCCTTGGGACACAAGGCAAATCACTCCTTCACTCCGAACTGCATCTACGACATGTGAGTAGGAGACCACGCGGCCAGTGGCTGGGGCAGCTCTGTGCCTCGGGGCCCCGAGAATGAGGAGGGCACCTCAAAGGTGTCATCCTGCCTCGAGGAAGGTGGCTTCCTCAGAATATTCGAGGGTCCTCTGGCCAGGGGCCTCATGGTTATAACTTGAAACTCAGAAATGGAAAAGTGCTTCAAAGAGTAGAAATGCTGTGGAAAGGCTGTACTTAGTGGTTGCTGTTTTATTTGTGGCTTTTTTGTCCTTTAGTTGTCTCATTCTGGCAAATTAAGGGTAGTGTCACTTGAAGTAATAGTACAAATTGAAATGACTCTGCACAGTGGAGATTAGGGAATCCTTTTATTATGTGAGAGGAAGGAGAACCAAAAGATCCTAAGCCTAGGACGTGAGCTCTCAGTATTGGAAAAAAATGTGTAAAATCAGAGTCCCTATCATTTAACAATCAAGAGGAATGAAATACTGAACACATGCTACAACATGGATGAGCCTTGAAGACATGCTAAGTGCAAGAAGCCAGTCATGGGGACTTCCCTGGTGGTCCAGTGGGTAAGACTCCACGCTCCCAATGCAGGGGGCCTGGGTTCGATCCCTGGTGGGGGAACTAGATCCCGCATGCATGTCGCAACTAAGAGCCTGCATGGCGCAACTAAAGATCCCACATGCCACAACTAAAGATCCCACATGCCGCAACTAAAGATCCCACATGCCGCCACGAAGATCCCGCGTGCTGCAACGAAGACCCAGTGTAGCCAAAATAAATAAATAAATATTAAAAAAGAAGCCAGTCACAAGAGCATGTAGTGTATGATTTCCATGTATATGAACAGTCCACTGTAGCCGCAGAGACAGAATGCAGATCAGTGGTTGCCTAGAGCTGGGGGCGGGGGTGGGCGGAGTAGAAGTTGATGGCGAATGAGCGTGGAGGTTCCTTTTGAGGCTGATGAAAGCTTCCAAAATTAGTGGCGATGGTTGCACAACTGAAAACCACTGAATTGTACACTTTAAATGGATGAATTTTATGAGACGTGAATTATATCTCAACAAAACCATTATTTAAAAAAATCAAATAATCCTACCTCCCCTTCCAGCGCTGCATTGAACCTCTTGGAAACCTCCATTGATGAGAACCTTACCATTATCCACACAGGCGGCTGTCTGGACAAATACATATCATGGAATTAGCTGTTGGGCTCTGAGAATTAGAAAGTTCCTTCTGTTGAGCCCAGATGGGTTTCCCTGTAATATCCAGCCCTTGGCCCTAATTACCTCCCTTTTTTTCTTGTGTACAGTGTCAATCTCTCTTCCACATAGTAGTCCTACAAAATATCTTAGTAGTCTTCATGTGCCCCCTGAACCCTCTCTTCCAAAAGGCAAGCATATCCGACTCTGCCTTAAGGGATACAGCTGAGATTCCATGTTGTTGCTGTTCTTAACTCAGCCTGAGGACAGGCTAGGAGTCTAGGAGTTAGGCAGCTGTGTGCAGCCTTTTCTGCTCAGCTGTAGTTTGCTGTCACTTAGTCCTCTAGCTTGTTAACATAAGCAGGATCTGATCATATGCATTTAATCTGTAGGAAAATTGCCAGGATTGGAATGTCCCTTCTTGCATCCCTGAGATGGCTTTAAAATTGTTCTGGCACTGACTTGCTCTCTTTGGCAGCCAGTACCAAGTACTGAAGCTACAACTTCTGTTTAAAGGGCGGGTAGAAATGGCAAAGGACATGTGTCATGTGAAATGAAACTGACACTGTTATTAACTCCAAGGCTTTCACGGCCAGTGTGAATTAGGCCAAAGCATCGTTGCAGGCTGCACACAGCGGAACAACAACCCTTTAAAGCAGTGGTACCTAAGGATAACAAATGCTACTGAGGCTGCCCCTTAAAACAAATGAGTCCTGTGATTTCATGGCAAGAACATGATTTTTCTCATCAAAAAGGAGACAGCACAGGAGACAAGAGAAGGAACCATTTGTGCAAAATCAAGTCCCTCCTCAGAGTTTTTTTTTTTCCCCAAGCCCAATGTGAACGATTAGTTATTTGGGGTCATGGGGAGACTAGCTGAATAATCATCAAATAGAACATTCAGATACCAATCCATGGCATTCATTTGTTTCTAAAATCATTGGTACTGTTATGCACACTGTAACTTAAACAGAACAGCACTTCTATAAGCTGTTTTAACTGTAGTCTGGTACAGCGTGCCAAATGGACAGATAGGCAGGAACTACTTTTCTCATTGTAAATATAGGTTACTTGTCGACAAGGGACCGAAGAGTGTGGCCCAGAGGTTTGGTCTGAGGGCTAATCGTGCAGCCAGTGTTTCCTGAGCACTTCCTCTAGGTCAGTGCTGTGCTAAAGCCTTCTGTGCACATTGTCATTCAATCCTCCCAGTAACTTCGTGGGGCCCCTAGTATTACTGCTGATTCCAGATCAGCGACAAGAAACGCAGGGCTCTTGTCAAAGTGGAGAAGTGCTCTTAACCATTGTGCCTTAGGGCTGCTTTGAAGAATCAGCACCTGAGATTGAGTTCTGTCTTTTCAGTCTGTCCATTTTCTACTCCCTGAGAATAACGATAATGAGCAAGAAAATGAAAATACAAGAGGACGATAAGAGAAATCTTAGGCTTCTTGTGCGATTTTTTTCAGTGTACCAGAAGGTTAACTAGAGCTCCATTTCAGGAGTATTTTTTTTATTGAAGTATCACTGATTTACAATACTGTGTTAGTTTCAGGTGTACAGCAAAGTGATTTGGATATACATATATTCATTTTCAGATGCTTTTCCGTTATAGGTTATTACAAGATATTGAATATAGTTCCCTGTGCTATGCAGTAGGTCCTTGTTGTTTATCTATTTTATATATAGTATTGTGTATCTGTTAACCCCATACTCCTAATTTATCCCTCCCCCTCTCCCCGCCTTTCCCCTTTGGTAACCATAAGTTTGTTTTCTATGTCTGCGAGTCTGTTTCTGTTTTGTAAATAAATTCATTTGTATCATTTTTTTAAGATTCCACATGTAAGTGATATCATATGATATTTGTCTTTGTCTGACTGACTTCTCTCAGTATGACAATCTCTAGGTCCATCCATGTTGCTGCAAATGGCATTATTTCATTCTTTTTTATGGCCAAGTAATATTCCATTGTAAGGAGTATTATTTTTTAATGAAATATTTTAATTTAGAGACAAAGAGTGATTTTAATAAGGAATTCCCAAATCCCTGATCCAGGGATGTCCTCTGTGCTGGAGCACAGTCTGACACTTCTGTGCACGTGCGTGCTCTCATACACCCACATGCTTGCTTACACGTCACAACTGATACGAGTCTTCAGCTGTGCCAGGCACTGTGTGTGGTGCTTTATTTACGTGACCCTATTTTGTCACCACAATGACTCTTGGAGGATAAGGATTACTGGTGTTATCATGATTTGGTAGGTGAGGAAAGTGAGATTCAGAGACACAGAGGTGAGCTTTCCAGAAGGAGGCAGTCATAATGTGTGGCGCCAGGACTCACACCAAAGTCTTCGGGCCCAAATCAAGTGTGCTTTCCAAGAAACAGGACAGCCAAAGGGGGTGGGCATAGAGGCCCCCTTGGAGTGAGAGTGTGGTGGTTCCTTTTTACCCCCCACACAATATGTCCATACACTGCAGACACGCTCGTCTCCCACCAAGCGCTTGCCATCGTGCGCCCTGTACCTCTGACTTCAGGCCTGGAACCTCCGCCTTTGGTGTTTCAAAGCCCTTTGTTCAAAATGTAACTATAAATGAATGGATTTGACCAGATGCATAGGAAAACAAAGTTACTTTCTTTCTGGCCTGCCTCCTAGGTGTCCCTGTTGGGTTTCAGCAGCTGTTAGAGGAGATGAGTCTCTTAATACTTATTTAGCTCCCGTTCCCCTGAAGGGAGCCGTGCAGGTGAGCCAGGCCGGGAGCCTCTGGCAGAGGAGCATAATCCTAGCTTTAGCCCGGCCTCTCCCATCACAGGGGGCATCAGAGGGAAATCTGAAAGAAGCAGGATGGCAGAGCGGTCTGGGCTTCCCTCTTGGGAAAAATATCTTCATTTACTTTTATGCTAGAAAATAACTCTTCCTCTATAGGTACAGGATGGAAAACAGAGTTTTTATGCTTTTGCAAATCCACAGGGCTCTTTCTTACAACTCCAGAAGCGCCCTGGCAAAGCCTTTCCCCGAGGTACAGGCAGGTAATGTGAGGCGACGGGCCAGAGGAGCTGAAATGCTGACAGGCCGCATTGGATCTGATTTCTCATTAAAGACAGATTTTTGTTGAAGATCCTGATTGTTGATTTACAAATACAGAGTGGCAAATAGGCTCAGAAAGGAAGATAGGGCCGTGCTTTTTAAACCTTAATGTACATAGGGATCACCGGGGAGGGGGAGGGGGGCGGGGTGTTAGAACGCAGATCCCACCACCAGGTCTGGGTGGGGAAGCCCGGAGTATCCCCGTGAGCACCAGCCTCCCAGGGGAAGCTCATGCCGGCTCCTCTGTGGCCCACACACTGAGGACCTGCCGGTGGTGTCCAGGGCACAGCAAGCACACGGGTGATTCCTGCCTCAGCCCTTCTAGCCTTTGCATCTGACCTCCCGGTCCGGCCCGGGAATGACCATGTGCATCTTGATGTCTAGGTTTGTCCACCCCCGTTTTGGACCCATCAAATGCATTCGCACGCTCCGAGCCGTGGAGGCCGACGAGGAACTCACTGTTGCCTATGGCTACGACCACAGCCCCCCGGGGAAGAGTGGGCCTGAAGCCCCCGAGTGGTACCAGGTGGAGCTGAAGGCCTTCCAGGCCACCCAGCAGAAGTGAAAGGCCTGGCTCCGGGCTTCAGAGACCTGGAATAGAAACTTGGATCTATGCACTACGTTTATCCGACAACGGGACAACCAGGGACTGCTCATGCTGTGACATCACATCCTCTCACTCTGCGTTCGCTACAACTTTCTCGAATACTAACTAGGTCTGACTGTATTACTCATACCAGGTTTAAAATTAGCTAGCAACAACGCCCTCCTGAGAGGTACTGTTGAGCACTTGACAGAAGACAGCGTGATGTTCTTGGGTGGTTCAAGACTAAATCTGTACCACATTCAGAGATGCCAAACGATTAGACTGAAAAAAGGGGGTTTTTCAGTCATTTTTAGTCAGTGGCTTTTCCATGAGGTTTATTTCTATGGCCGGTGCAAATTGCGTTATCACACTTGCATATGCGCCATATGGAGGACAGAGAATTACTACATTTTTATTCTCTAAATGTAGTATCATTTGCCTTTTAACCTTTGATCTGTTCTTGCAATAGAATGGCTTTGTTTTTCCCCTAGCGAACAGAACCCTACTTTTTGAGTCACTTCACCCCTTAGTCCTCTTCTCTATCTTAGGTATCTTTCACAAGAGAAAACTTCCAAATGGATTTCGTTTCAGTGCCAGTGTGTAGGTCTCTCTGGCTCTCTCTATATCACTGTTTCATTACTATGTCCTAATATAAAGACCTGGCTCCTAGGGCCGGGCTATTATTATAGAATTATTATTCTCGCATGTAAACAAAGATATCTTTGCTTTAAGATGTGAGAAGAAATGAATTTACTTTGTTTGCATTAAGTTATGGAAGAGTTGTAACATATACTTTAAGAAAGAAGAGGGGGAAATTAGTATTTCTAAGCAGTAGACGTGGCAATTTTGCAATATCTTCAATAGTGCTAGTAATTTTTTTTCTCCTTGGGTACACATTAAATGTACATAACAGAGCAGTCTGGCTTGTGGCACAGTGCATTGAATTCAAAAGTCAAATAGCAAACTTGAATTATAACACAGAATTCAAAAGGTTTTTTTGGTTTGTTTTTTTTTTTTAAATCGCTACTGTTAAGAGAGACGTACTGATCACTAGGTACAAATCAAACCTTAATGCTAAAACTCTTCATCATTGTAATTTCAAAGCACTTACCTGCTTCACAGCCTTGTGAATTAAGACTAACACCTGTATAGCTTAGAAGCAACGGTATCAATAGCATTTCAGCCATTTTTGCTAGCCATGTGTAATCACAACTGCAGAAATAAGGAGAAAAGCCCCTGTTTTTTAGTTTAGCTAATTAGGTATGTAACCTGACTGGGATTACTCTGGGGGAATTCTGGGAGTTTGGGGTTTTTGTAAGTGCCCTCACCACATGCCATAGCTGTGTCCTCTTCAGATGCCCAGCTGAGGAGCTGGGAGGTCTGGAAAGCAGCAGTTGCTACAAGTTGCAACTGTCAGCTGGGGCACCTGTCGCCAAGTCAGTTTGGTCTTGAAAGCTGAAGCCTTCCACACTGTAGCTCTGGCTAGTAGGGAAGGCTTGCTGGGAGCAGGAAAAGAGAAAAGAAACAGGCAGGAGGAAGTTTGCTATTTCATGTCAGTTACACATTGCTCTTGGGAAGAATTTAACAAAAGTGCTTCATCAGGGCTGCTCACAGCTTTCAGTTCTGGCAGCTCCTGGGCACAGGATTCAGCCTTCAAGACAGTGACAGAAGTGGCCCTTTCCCTTGGTAAGTCCAGGCTTCCCAGAGCTCCCCTGTCCCCAGCAGTGCAGCTAGGTGGCCACGGTTTCAGGGAGCTCAGCTGCTGGTTCACTCGTGAGAAGTTCTGAGGCTGCCAGGAAGATCTTCCACGAAGTGAACTGAATAGAGTTTTTAGATTAAAAGGCACCAGGATAGGATCGCTTCTATTCTGTAGAAAGAGACCAGACCGTTCCATAAACTGGCAGATGCGCAGAGTCTTGGGACTTGTATTCTGATAGGTGCTTTCATTCAAACGCGTCCCAAAGTAAGTGACTGTCTTCAGGAGAAAGATGGCTTTAATCAACCCCAGTGAGTTGGGTTGTGGAGCCAGATCAGGGAGTGCGGTCGGGGGGGAGGATGGCGCCAGGACTCCAAAGCAAGGACTTCAGGCTGCCAGCTGCCATGGGGTGTAATGTCTGTCCCAATGGGCTACCCCATTCAAATGGAATTTTTCTTTTCTTTTGACGAAAGTGGCTGAAGAGTTGGAAATAGTGACTAACCAGCAAATCCATTTTTCAAATAAAATAGTGAATAACTCTCTGAGTTTCGAGCCCGGCAGTGTGTCTGTCTGTGACGTTCAGACAAATCAGAGGAAGCAGTACATCCAAGCTGAGCCTCTCCACGTCCTCTCTCCTGTCTCCCTTGTTCTCTGTCTCTTCTTTCTCCTGCCCTACCCTTTCCCCTCTCTCTCTCTCTGTTGTCTGTGAGAATGGCTGGTGTTTGTACGTAACAACGTGCCAGCTTATCCCTCCGGCCGCTCCCTCTCTCCCTCCTCTCCCGCCAGTCTCTCTGGCCCATTGGACCCTGTCTGTCTGTCTTTCCCTCTGCGAGTACCTCTCTCCATCACTCTGTGTCCACATCTGCTTCTGCTACTCCTGTTGTCCCCCTGACACACACCCCCGCCCCACCCACCCCCCGCCAAATGTAAGGCTTTGTCACAGGGTGGGGTCAGAGGGGGCCTTGAGATTCACTGTGTTCTGTAGGTAGATAAAATAGTCAAGGGGGTTGGGGTCCCATGAGGAATTAACTGGTGAGGGAATAGGGTTTGTTCCCTGTTTGAGCCAAAGCTGAGGGGGAAGCCTTGGGATGTATTTTTCTACTGAATCTTGACGTCCGCTGTGGAAGGAAATACGTCAGGAAGCAGGTAGTTTCATCAGCATCGTAACAGAAATGTGGAAGAGTCCAGGTGGTGGGGATAAAGGAGTAACTTTCTGCTCTCCTCCAAAAGGGTCAGTGCCGAGGAGGGTGCCTGATGCCATGGTCCCCATCAGATTCACTCAGAGCCGTCTCAGTCCACCTCCTGCATGACTAGATCTTTCCTTAGCAGCTTTTCTATGACAAAATATTATCTTGTGTTAGAGTTAGGAATAGGAACTAATCTGTAGGAGTATGTCCCCAAATGGGCATTTGAATGGACTCACAAAAAACCACCGTAAGGACTGAATTTCTGACACAAAGGAATGATGAGATTTAAAAGCTACCGGCAAGGAAGACTTGAGTTTTGCAGTACCTATTCTTATTTTAACCTGCTTCATCCCTGGTCTGCCTGAGAAACTGAGAAGGAAATTTGTTGTTCAAGACCCCTTTGAACCTGTCTGGGGCTGTCATTAAACTTATTTGCCTTCTGGGGGTTCTTCACACTTGAAAAACAATTTCCTTATCACCAACAACCTGAAAAGGCCAAAGCAAAGGCCAAGTGTAACCATTGACAACATTTAATTGTAACGGTAAAATTGCAGTAACTGTGAACAGTGAGTTCAAGGGTTGTCTTCTCAGTGAGTCGTATGTGGCACTTTAGTAAATTTCCTTTACTATATGAAATTTTAAATCACTCACTGCAAAATGCATTTAAGATCTTCCAGGAAGGTATTGTTTTCTGTTGTGCTTTGTTTTAAAACAGTTGCCTCAAGTTTCTGTCTTAAGAGTAGTGATTTAGAATCCAGACATCTTTCGTTTTAGAAAAACAAGCAAAACCATGTTGCAAGACTGATAGTCGTAATGTTTATTTGCCGCAGATCAAAGGTTCACAAAATATATTGAATTTACATCTACTTGAGGTACCTTGATAGACTGTTTTTTTTTGTCTTTGATCTTTCCCTTCAGGAATTTGGAGCCTCAGTATCCATTTTGATTTTTGAAATACTAAATTGTAATCGTTTTATTTTGCCAAATGGGTGCAGACATACTCAAAGCAATGAAAACTATTTCAAGCCATACAACCACAGGGATGGAAACCCTTTTCACAAATTTTAACGTGTTTGTATGTAAATAGATGTTTGTATGAACTATTTTCATGGTAGAATGAATATATTTAAGTGAAGTTGAATTATTCCAGTGCTATTTAAACAAATTGCAAACATTTTTGGTGAGAATTCTCTGAGTCTATTGAGATATAATGCAGATCAGTTTTGATTTTTACAAAATCAAAAAGCCTACAAAAAACTCTGACTCATGGCAACTTCCCCGCGTTGTTGCACCTGATGTGGAGAGAGCTCGTAGGCTTCCCCAGTGCCTCAGCCGCTTCCTGGTGGAAGTTAGGTGCTCGTGGAGGTATGTCCACCCTTAGTGACATCACTCCGGGCCTTTGGGGGCCCGTGAGTGACTCAGAGGCATTAGAGACACCGGTGCAGTTATCCGGAGCACAATTTCTTTGCAGGGCAGCAGAATCAGAAGCCAGACGTGGCCATGGGAACCTCGGAACCAGGTTTTCTGGCCGCCATCCACCGCTTCCCTTACTGCCTAGTCACACACGTCAGGGAGGCTGCCCTCAGTGGAGCTGGGGTTCAGACCCCCGGGTGGGACCTCACGGTTTTGCCAGCAGTCCCTGCCTCTGGGCCTCCACCTCGAGAGAGGACAGAGGAGGGTCCTGCTGGCAAGGGGCCCATTTCTTAGCACAGTACACTTCCCGTCTCAGCTCTGGGAAACTATGCACCCAAGCACCAAACTTCCAACCAGAGAGAGACATCCTCGGATAACGCAGATCCTTGCTTCCTCTGTCTGTGACTTTACACACCGTTGTTAGAAGTCGTGTTAACATCAAGACCAATCACCTCCCTATAGGACATACCTCCCAACTCCCCTGACTCTTACTAGAACACTCCTTTATAATGATATTCAACTTGAGTGGGGTTTTTTTTTTCCGCTTTAGTCCTGGATATAATGAAATGATAAATATGATGACAAATTTTCACTGTGTATACTAGCAATATGTACACACACACCAATGTATCTTAACATACAACTTGGTTACATTTTGGATGACTGTCATTCATCTCAAGTCATGTACTGGGAAACTACAGGGACTATGTGATGTCTGCTTATCATAGAGGAAAGTCGGGTTCATGGTTCTGAGCTCCCTACTTCAAAAGTTTTTCCTCCTGGGTTTTCTGTGTTCTCTTTTTATCCTGAAATGCATTGATTAGGTTGTGAGGTATGTTTAAGGATTGGAAGCCAGGGGAATGCTTTCGGCATTTATTGCAACCAAAAGTTAACCTCATCACAGTTAACGAGCATCTTTGATTGGTCTTTTGTGGAATTTGAACTAAATCTATGAGCCTTATTCAATATCTATAATTCTATGATTTTTTTAAATTATGGGAAATTAATGAAAGATGTTTACATGAATAATGTTTGCCCTTACTGTGTTATGAATGAGTTTTTTGTAGTGTGTCTGGGTGCATGTGCAAGAGAGTAGGAAAAATGTTTCTGAAACAAAACTTGACAAATATTTGTAATGAAAAGTAAATTTAAAGATTGCTATAATCGCGCTATAGAAACAATGCAAGTATTAAACAAAATATACAATCGCCTGTCTTTGTCTTCCTTTGGTTGCCTGGGGCAGGAAGGCAGTAACGTATTTCTCTGCCATGTCTTCCTGTATATTTAAATTACTAAGAAAACTTTACATCTGAAGTTGTTTAAAAATGTTACAGTAAGTCCCCTACATACGAACGAGTTCCATTCTGAGAGTGCGTTCGTAAGTCCACTTTGTTCGTAAGTCCAACAAAGTTAGCCTAGGTACCCAGCTAACACAATCGGCTACATAGTACTTTACTGTAATAGGGTAATAGGTTTATAATACTTTCACACAAATAATACATAAAAAACAAATGCAAACAACAAAGAAAACATTTTTAATCTTACAGTACCTTGAAAAGAACAGTAGTACAGTACAACAGCTGGCATACAGGGGCTGGCATCGAGTGAACAGGCAAGAAGAGTTACTGACTGGAGGAGGGAGAGGAGGTGAGAGATGGTAGAGCTGAAGGATCGTCAGCAATAGGAGATGGAAGGCAAGCTGCAATTTCACTCATGCCTGACGCTGATGAAACGCACGTTCGCATCTTTGAAAGTTCGCAACTTGAAGGTTCGTATGTGGGGGACTTACTGTATTAACCTTTTGCCATTTTCAAAGCATCATAGTAAGACCTGAGGGAGGGGTATGGAAAGGTGAGGACCCTGTTGTGTATTTGGCATGGCACCCTGTACACCCATGAATCCAGAAAAATTAGCAACATCAGCCAAACGTATCTGATGGACTCCATAAATGTTAAGGATATTGACTGTACATCAGAAGATCAGGGAAAATATCTGAAGAATGGGAAACTTCAACTTGTGGTTGAAGATACAGGAACGTTGTTAGATGTTGTGGTAGATCTTGGTGATCTTAGGACAGCTTAGAGCCAAGGAAGCCAGAAACCCCTTATTTCTGCCCAATCATTGTCAATGTTCCCAAACTCTCCCCTACAACATTCCCAAAGCACAGAGGCCAGTGACAAAGGGGGTAAAAAAATAGTACTTTGCTATCAGCTGGGCCATCTACCCATGGTCCCAAAGAAGTGAATTCCAGTAAGCTGGGTGTCAAACTGAAGCAGCCCATGAGCCCGCCTGCTTTAGCTTACCTCCCTCTGTTGCCCATTCTTTGATCTTAATCACACTTCCTTCCATTGAAGCAAGTGAGATGACTCAATCCAAACCGGGCTAGATCAGTTTCCCCACTTGGATGAAGACACATCCATACACTGGAGCTTTAAGGCAGCGTTTCACCCACTAACCCACAATATTAATATTCTTCCTCCTTGTGTGGGAGAGGGGTGTGAGACTAAAAATTGAATAAAACTGGGGCAGGTCTAAGAAGCTCAACTCTCAAAAGTGAAAGATCAGGCAACATTTTTTGTTTGTTTTTACTGGAGTACAGTTGCTTTACAATGTTGTGTTAGTTTCTGCTGTACAGAGAAGTGAATCAGCTATATGTATACATATATCCCCTCTTTTTTGGGTTTCCTTCCCATTTAGGTCACCACAGAGCACTGAGTAGAGTTCCCTGTGCTATACAGTAGGTTCGCATTAATTATCTATTTTATACATAGTATCAAGATTGTATATATGTCAATCCCAATCTCCCAGTTCATCCTACCCTCCCTTTCCCCTCTTGGTGTCCATACGTTTGTTCTCGAACAGGAAACTTTTTGTGGATTAAGATGGATGTAGGCTCAAGCGTTGTAGCATTAAGGGATTGTGAGGAAGACTGAAACCAAATTGTTTTAGTCTCAATACTTGTCCCACATATACTTCTTACTAAATATCTGCCTTTGGGTTTTAATGTTCCAGACCATTTAGCCTGCTAATTCACACTAGCCTTAAAATTATTTCAGAAATTATTCATTTCTAGAATTAGAATTAGATAACAATCATTCAGAAGGATTTTCTGCATCTGACTGGTTTGGGGTTGTTCCACTAGAAAGTTTTGCCCCAAAAGTATTTTAGAAAACGGCTGTTGCCTTTTATATAAAAAGATGATGCAACACACTGGTGTGTGTTTCTCTTAAAGTTTTGTTTCTTTGTGAAAACCAAAAGCCATGGTTTTGCATGTAGAGCTTCACTTCTTATAATGTACATAGAAAAATGTGAATGGCTCCATCTAGATTGCTACCAAATTTTTATTGGCAAGTATCAGATTTTGCAAGTATCAGTATCATTCTGATATTGCAAGTATCAGAATGCTTCCAGCTTCAAGAAGCCTGAAAACCTGCCTCAATATAGCTGAAGCAATAAAGATTGACTATCTCACATAACAAGAAGTGTTGAGTGACCCTGGAGTTGGTTAATTCTAACCAACTTTCTATCTTTCTGCTTTGCAATTCTTAGCAGGTCCGGTTTGCCCTTAGGGGCCAGGTGACCTCACAGTCACAACATGGGTGTCACAGTTGCAGACATCACAGCCAGATTTGGCAACATCTAGTGGGTGAAAAGGAAAATCTCTTGTATGGTCTCTACCATGGAGGAAACCTAGACCAATCCCTTGCAGGGCCATGGGGGCACCACGATTACCTGAGGGAAGGTTACTGCTGTGTGGGGAAGGGTGGAGGGCCTGAACGAAGCTGGGATTCTCCCAGCAAGGAAGAAAGGAGAAAAGAGAGTTAGGTTGACCACTCACAGTGTCTGCCTCTTCTACATCACAGGTTTTGTCTTATTTTCTTCAGAGAAGAAAGGAAATAGTCTCTTCAGATACATAAATGGATTTTCTAATTAATCAAATCAACTCAGAGAATTCTCCAGTGGCTGGTGTGGGAGAGGTTCTACAAAGGTACATTTAGGTCAGGTTTAAAGGCAGTTTTAAATGTTTAGGTTATTCATTTATCTCAAAAACAGCCATGTGATATAGGTACTGCTATCACCCCATTTTAGAGAGGGAAGAACTGAGGCATACCCATGTTAAGTAACTTGACTTGCAGTTAGGTAACCCGGTCACAGAACTCAACAAGGAAGTGGCAGAGGCAAAGCATGAAGCCAGGAAGCTGGGCTCCAGGCCGCTCTCCTAACCACACTTACGGGAGCTCCTCTCTCCTCCAGCCCTTCACTTCTTCATGCTCTCCACAGGGTAAAACCAACTCTTAATATCCTTAGTCTGAGTCTTCCTTTCCCTTGATCATTTGCTTAGCCAGCTAATCAACTGATCTCCCAGGCCCCATCCCTCCCCGGTCCAATCCATGCGATACTGAAACCGAGCGGGGCCCTGTGGGGCTCCCGGGCCTGGAGGCCTTTTTGTCCCCCGTTTCTTGTACGCAAGGCTCCAGCCTCCATGACCTTCCCTGAGTTCCAAAGGGCAGATTTGAACAGTTGCTAATCAAGGGAGGAGCAGCCGTGAAACCACCTGAGGCCAGATTACAGGGACCAGAGAAGCCCATCAAGATTAGGAGATGGACCACCTGAGACCCTGCACACACCCTCATCTTGTCAGCAACCCCGCCCCTGAACTACCACCATAAAACTCCCCATCACATCCTCCCAGGTTGGGACAGACGGTTTTCTGAGGCAGCAGCCTGCTGTGTCCCGCTTTGCCTGGCAAAGCAATAAAGCTATCCTTTTCTGCTTCACCCAAAACTCTGTTTCTGAGGTTTGATTCGGCACCGGTATACAGAGAAGCTGAGCCTTCGGCGTCAATATCCAGACCAACTTCCTACGGTTTTGCTCTCATCACCCTCTGCCCTGATCCAGAACTTCCACCCCCTCTGCCTTGATTCCAGTCGTAGCTTCTCCATCCCGTCGTATCTCTCATTCCTCACCCCCGCCTCGTGCAGCTCCCTCAGTGATGAGGTTTCACTGCCTCTCTGTGGGGGCACCGGCGAGGGTCATGTGATGGACAGGACCTGGGCTCTGGAGTCAGACTGGCTTGCATCAGCTCTGCCGCTGCCCAAAGGACAGCGGGCTTCAGACTGCTCTCTAGCAAACGCGGATGACGCCTGCTGCACAGGGTTGCTGGGGGATTGTAAAGATTGAGCTTTTGCAAGCCCTCCTCCCTCCCTGACCTTCTTCCTTCCCCTCCAGTCACTCTCACTGCCTTGTTGTCTTTAGAAATGCCAGGCTCGCTCCAGCTCCCCTCTCACCTGTGCGTGTCTTTCTCCCAGATCCACATGGCTCCCTCCCTCGCCTCCTACAAGCCTTTGCTGGAATGCCTTCCTTGACCGTCCACTTAAATTGCAGCACCCTCCTCCCCGCAGCATCTCCAAACCACGTTACCCTCCTTTCTTTTTCTCCAGACCACTTTCACCTTCTAACTTACTATGTAATTTCATCATCCATTATGTTTGTTCATTGTCCTTCTCCTCCCTCTAGACTGTCAGCTCCAGGTGGGCATGGATTTAGTCTGTTTCATTCACTGATGGATCCTTAACGTTAGGCACATAGTAAGCACTCAATAAACTGAATGAATGGGAGTCCGCAGGTTGTAATGTTTAAGAGAGCTTTGGTAATCATCTTAGATTGAAATCCCAGCTCTGCCATTTCCCAACTGTATGATAAAACCTCTTTATGTTTCAGTTTCCTTACTTGTAAATTTACATTAATAATGATACCTTAAAAAAAAAAGATTGAGTGCTTGACCCATGGAGCAGACTCACTAACTGTGTCCTTTCTGCTTTGGAATGCCATCTCCGGGGGGTGGGGGGGGGAGGGGGGAGGGGAAGCTGGCCTGACTCTTCATGACCTGCCCTCACTGGCCCCCCCTTTTCTGCACCCACGGACATCACGGGCCACACTGTATTCTCGATTGTTTAATGAGTGAAACATCTTGCTGGCCTCCGCCTTAGATGACAGGCTTCGGGGCCAGCAAGTGTGTCTTTCTGGATGCGTACAAAGCATTCTCCAAATACTTGATGTAAGAATGACTGAGCTGGAGTGTCGTTTTTAAAAAAATCATTTTCTCGGTTTGCTCATTCAATCAACACATATTTCTTACCATCTAGCAGTCACTATTCTAAGCCATTAACAAATCAGCAGTGAACGAAAACAAAGTCCCTGCCTTGTGGAGCTTACGTTTTCATGGCGACACTGATCATGAACCAGGAATGGCTGTAAGTGCCAGGTAAGTGCTATGGAACAAGGCAAGGGGTGTGGTGGTTAGATGGGGGGACTGCACTGAGGGAGGGAGTGCAAATCGGGGGGTCTGGGGGGGTGGAGGCCAGGGCTGTGAAGAGAAGGGGCCGGCCGGGTGCTGTGCTCAGAGGGCAAGCAGGAACCCAATTCTATAGGGGCCCCCAAAGCCATTTTCAGGACTGGGTTTTTAACTCAGAGTGGATGGAAAGTCAACCAATAACATAAACCACTTTTGTGTGTTTTTAAAAACAAACCAGCTTTATCCAACTTAGTTTCCTGAAGGTTCCAAAAACGCTGTTGAAACCGTAATTGCCGTTAGGGCTTCAATTGGAGGGCTCTGAAGGGAAGAGTGATAAGACCTGCGTTACTTGTGTGACAGGCTCACCTTGACTGTTCACAGGGTGCAGAATAGCCTGGAATGAGGCAGGGAGTGGGGTGGTGGGCAGGTGGAAACAGGAAGAACAGGATGATGGTGGGTGGGACACAGGGGCTATGGCGATGAGGAGTGCTTGAACTGGGGCTACACCATAAAGGCAGAGATAGTAGGATTTGCTGAGATGTGGGGTAGCGATTTCAAGGTGTTGGTCTTATTATTAACTCAGGTACAGTGAGGCCAACAGATCAGTGCCCTGGAAGGAAAAGAGAGCTCATTACTCACAGTTCCCAAGGGGAGGGGACACCAAGCCACAGGGGCCACGCAGGGAAGCGCCAGGGTCGGTCAGGAGGCAGAGGGAACAGGCGAAAACAGGGACAAGAGGCTTGATTGTGGTTTCTGGGGGAAGCAACAGGCAGGAAGGTTTAGAATTAGCTTGAATAATTTCAACGGGCTCTGTGGTATAGGGGCTGCTTTTAGTCACCTGGTACCTGGCCTTGGGGTGATAGAGGCCTGGGCTCTTCTTTTAAGAGCCCTGAGAGAAGCCAGTTGCAAGATGGGCTCTGGATTGGTTGGTTTGCATATGAAAGGAAGAGTTGTTTGCTGTCTCAAGGAATTGGTGGCCCAGGGTCAGCAAGGCCCCAGATGTCAAAGCATCAGAAGAGAAAGGCAGGCTTAATTCATTGGGAAGTAAGGAATCAAGAACGACTCTGATCTTTGGTCTGAACAACTAAAAGAATGGAATAATCACTTGTGAACATCACTTCTGCCAATCCTGATGGTTTTACCCTGAATCACCTGCGCTCTCCCAGTTTTTATTTCTGTTTCCAAAACAACCCATTAGTTTCTTCGTGGTCCAGCTCCCTCTTGTGGTGAGCATTTATTCTCATACTGTTTCTGACAGGAATCAGAAAGAACTTTAGCAAAAGGATGATTTGATACATTTTGAAAACAGACATGAAAACTGGGCTGATGTCTATTTATTCCCATTATCAGGTTGAACTTTGTATAGACAAATGAAGACACAATTTCCAGGGCTTTTTTATTTTTTAAATAAGCCCAAATTTCAAAAGGTCTAATAGCAAAAGGTCTAATAGCACTTTTGGAGCTTGCAATAAACTAAGTTGAACAAAGCTTGTTTTTCTTTTAAAACAAACAAAAAAAAAAAAAAAACATTTTTAGGTCATGTAGCTCTTTAAAAGCACAGTTTTCTGCAAAACATGGGTTATGAGTTCACTAGTCCTAAATCAATCTTATCTTGTACTTCCCTGACCTATCATCATTTTATTTATTTATTATTATTTTTTTAAATGAGTCACCCATGGGGTGGTGAAAGGGTCATGGATCACCAGGGGTAGTTATCTCCTAGTTAACCACATGCATGAACTATACAGAGGTAAATGGAAGTGCGTAGATACCTTCACTGACAACCAACTTCCTGAACTTATTCTAAACTCTAGAATCTAGCTCCTGACTGGGGCAGAGGAATATAGTTTCTCCAAAATAAGGAAATCTTAAGTAGCTTGAAATAAAAAGAGCCGTATTCAAGCTTACCATGTGAGTGGAATGTACACTGGGGGGGAGTATGAATGTTTATCTCATAACTACTGAAAGTGGTCCCTAAAAGGAAAATATTGGGCTGGCCAAAAAGTTGGTTCGGGTTTTTCCCATAACATTGACTGGAAAAACCCGAATGCACTTTTTGGCCAACCCTATAATTTATCCCACTAGAATTGAGATATTAGAGAAATTTCTCAAAATTTTGTTATATAGTAGAACCAATCAAAATATAGCACTCTAGTAGCATATGATCCAGCAATCCCACTCCTGGGCATATATCCAGAGACAACTCTAATTTGAAAAGATACATGCACCCCAATGTTCATAGCAGTACTATTTACAATAGCCAAGACGTGGAAACAACCTAAATGTCCATCGACAGATGCATGGATAAAGAAGATGTGGTACATATATATATACAATGGAATATTACTCAGCCATAAAAGAGAATGAAATAATGCCATTTGTAGCAACATGGATGGACCTAGAGATGATCATACTAAGTGAAGTAAGTCAGACAGAGGAAGACAAATATTTTATGATATCACTTATATGTGGAACCTTAAAAAAATGATACAAATGAACTTATTTCCAAAACAGAAACAGACTCACAGACATAGAAAACAAACTTATGGTTACCAAAGGGGAAAGGCAGGGGGCTGGGGGGAGAGATAAGTTAGGAGTATGGGATTAGCAGATACACAATACTGTATATAAAATAGATAAACAACAAGGACCTACTGTATAGCACAGGGAACTATATTCAATATCTTATAGTAAGCTATAATGGAAAATAATCTGAAAAAGAAAATATATATGTGTGTGTATAAATATGTGTGTATACACACACATACACACACACATATACGCTTGAATCGCTTTGCTGGACACCTGAAACTAACACAATATTTTAAATCAACTATACTTCAATTAAAAAAAAAAAGCAAATTTAGCACGCTGCCTGTGTGTGTGTGTGCCTACAGGAACACCACTTACCTCGGTAAGACTTATAGCACCCACAGCTATGTGGGACACAGGCAGAAACTTGAAAGTAAGGGACTTCTGAGCAGCCAGTAGCTATTTCAAAGTTCCTGCACTCTGCCCTGCAGAACTGCCTTGACACAGCCAGTGAGGAGCACGAGATTCCAGCCGCAGAGCCTCTGAACCATGAGGTGTGACAGCCAGCAACACAGGGAAGGGGGAAGTATCAGAGAAATGCAGCTGGTTTTCTAAAAATCTCTTCCAGGTTTTCAGCACCATGGCTTGAAACCTATGTACCTTAGCAATCTCTGACAATGTTCTCGGCCAGTGCTTCTCCAACCTCAGGGGCAGAATCACCTGGGAAACTGTTACCTATGCAGATTCTTGGACCCCACTCCCAGAGACCCTGCATAGGGATCACGTCGCCTGGGCAGAGCACAGAAGCCCGGCATTTCGGCTTTGCAGTGTAGCCCAGTAAGTGATGCTCAGAGTGATATTCCTGAGTAATTAAGAAAAGATGAAAGTAAGTGGAATGTACCCTGCCTAATGATAATGGTAATTGTTCTCAGAACCATAGGCTTCCCTCAAGAACTTAAAAATCACTCTCTGGGAGCCGTTTTATTTTTGTTTGTTTTTTTAATTTATTTTTGACTGCGTTGGGTCTTCGTTGCTGCGCGCGGGCTTTCCCTAGGTGCCTGCGTGGGGGCTACTCTTCATTGCGATGTGCGGGCTTCTCATTGCGGTGGCTTCTCTTGTTGCAGAGCATGGGCCCTAGGCGCGCGGGCTTCAGTAGTTGTAGCATGGGGGCTCTAGAGCACGGGTTCTAGAGCACGGGCTCTAGAGCGCAGGCTCAGTAGTTGTGGCACATGGGCTTAGTTGCTCCACGGCATGTAGGATCTTCCCAGACCAGGGCTCAAACCTGTGTCCCCTGCATTGGCAGGCGGATTCGTAACCACTGTGCCACCAGGGAAGCCCTCTGGGAGCTGTTTTAAGATCAGAGCAGAGCTATCTAAAGTCACCAGAAAAAGAAGAAAAATGGCGCTCAAACCAGCGGGATTTAAGCTGATTTAATAAAATATCTTTAAAAGCGATCAGGATGGACTTCCCTGGTGGTGCAGTGGTTAAGAATCCACCTGCCAATGCAGGGGACACGGGTTCGAGCCCTGGTCCAGGAAGATCCCACATGCCGCGGAACAACTAAACCCATGTGCCACGACTACTGAACCTGCGCTCTAGGGCCTGCGAGCCACAACTACTGAAGCCCATGCACCTAGAGCCCATGCTCCGCAACAAGGGAAGCCACCGCAATGAGAAGCCCGTGCACCACAACGAAGAGTAGCCTCCGCTCACTGCAACTAGAGAAAGCCTGTGTGCAGCAACGAAGACCCAACACAGCCAAAAATAAATAATTAATTTTTTAAAAAAGAAAAAAAAATCAGGATGTTTAGAATTTTCTTCATCTTCAAGGGACTTCCCTGGCAGTCCAGTGGCTAAGACTCCATGCTTCCACTGCAGGGGGCAGGGGTTTGATCCCTGGTCAGGGAACCAGGATTCAGCATGCCGGATGGTACGGCCAAAGAAAAAAGAATTTTCTTCAAATTCCAATACAGGAGGGCAAGGGGTGTGGATGAGGATGTAAATAAAACCAGACTGACTGACCATGTGTGGATAATGATTGAAACAGGTGATGGGCACATGGGGGCTCATTATCTTACACTGTATATTTTTCTGTGTTTCAGAACCTCCATAATAAAAAGTTAAAGAAAAAAAGAAACTAAAAAAGAGAACGTCATTAACTATTAACATGTTGTCAAGGAGAAAGAAATTTTCCTCTGTCCTTCTAGGTTCTTCTGGCTGGTCTAAAGAATTAAATTGGTATGAGCCAGTAACAGGAGAAAAATCAATCAAACTAATTTAATAACGTGTATACACGGGAGACCCCCAGGGGAACTGAGTAACTGGCCAAAATAAATGGCTGAAACCCTCACCTCAAAGACAATCCCCAGCTAAAGACAGAAGAGGGCATTGAGGATGGGGAGAGTCGGTTCCGGAGCTGACGGGAGAAGCGCAATCAACAAGGGTAAGCTCCTTTTGCAGATTTAAGTCATTGCCTTCTCCATTCACGAGAGTTTCTAGAGATTTGATCATCCTCCTCTTCCTGGTACAGCCAGGGAGACACCCTTACAAATGGAGGTTTCTCTCATAAATGTGAGCATTTCTTACAAAAGGGTAACTCCTACTTGGTTTTCAGAGTTTTTCCCATGTATGCTGTTTCTTAGAAAATAGCCAACTTAAAATAATGAATATGCCAAAGAGACATGTTAGGGGGTGGCAAATTCTGCTCCCCTACAATATCAAAAAACAAGTGTCACAGAGGCAAACACATTACCTGTCCTAATTCTGCCCAAGTAATTGCCTTTCTTGAATTACCTGGGCGCATTGGCAAACTAATCCCTATTGTGAGATGGATCTATCAGAGAGCATTAAACATTACATGTATGTACGTGAAAACTCCCCTTGTTCTGATTCCTTGCTCACCAAGAAATCCTCTGATTGTCAGTCCGCCTTCAGGGAGAAAATATGCTGATCGTGCTAGCACAACTCCTCAATCCGTGTGTCAGTCAGAGTCTTCATTCTCTGTGGTTAATTAGGATTCTGGTTTTGATTCTGGTCTTGTAAGTTTGGGTAAAGAATCTGTCCTAGGACTTCCCTGGTGGTGCAGTGGCTAAGAATCCACCTGCCAGTGCAGGGGACATGGGTTCGAGCCCTGGTCCGGGAAGATACCACATGCCTCAGAGCAACTAAGCCCGTGGGCCACAACTACTAAGCCCGCACTCTAGAGCCCGCGAGCCACAACCACTGAGCCTGTGCGCCATAACTACTGAAGCCCGCACGCCTGGAGCCCGTGCTCTGCAACAAGAGAAGCCACCACAATAAGCCCACGCACCGCAACAAAGAGTAGCCCACGCTCACCGCAACTAGAGAAAGCCCGCATGCAACAACAAAGATCCAACGCAGCCAAAAAATAAATTTAAAATAAATAAATAAATAAATAAAAGAATCTGTCCTAAAACGTGGAGCTATTCATAATGTGCTGACAAAATATCCAGGTTCTGAGTCTATAAAGACCAGGAAAAGCATTAAGCCAAGGAAAATTTCCCAAGGCAATGAATGTCTCCTGATGTAACCTCTAGGAAGAAGCCAGCCAGGTGAATAAACACCCCATCCAGCTTGTGGTTGCTTTTCTTGATTAATTGAATGTTTATTCTAATATATACAGCAAGCATTGTACTAGGTACTTTCTGTTGTCTCAATTTTCACAGTAGAAAACACTGTGGCATGTAATTACATACATACTCATGTACGTGATATATCTATGTTGAATACTTACTGCATATAATCCATAATGTAATATTCTGGCTACAATGCCATGTGAATATATATACGTAATGATTATTAAGCATTGTTCTTCTAAGTAGAATTTCACTGAAACTATCTCATTACAAAGAATTGTAAAGAGTTTATTATTTAAGATAATATTACTAGCGAACCCACTTAACCAGGTACTTGTAAACCCATATTGCCACAATCCACTGACAGTGAATGAACAGTAAGGGTGCTGCTGTTAAGCTCTCCATGGTGTAGACTGTAGAATCAGGATACTTGGATTCCATATGTGTAAGGCATGTGCCTGTCCGATACCTAGTGTCAACTCACATATTAAATATTAGCAATGCTGAACTTCTATGTCTATATCTATATCGTCTACGTTCATGCAAATACAAAATTCTCAATGTCCTTCCCACACTCCAATGGATTGTCTTCCATATCCCCTGGGGTGCACGCTCTCTCCACCTTATCATTCTGTTCAGTGGAACAATATTTCCTACTATAACAGAAGACGTTATTTATTATTTTATTTTTTTCTTATTTTTTAGAAGGTTTCTTTCCATTCCGAAGTCTGTTCTGATGAACTGATCTCCCTCCAGTGCCCATTCAGCTGTGATAATTGCTCGGGTACACTGGACATTGAGACACACCAGGACACGTGTGAGTGGGTTCAGCCTTTTGCAGGGCCCAGAATAATATAAGGTAAGTAAGAAGAACACATCCTTTTGAGGTCAAAAGATTGAGACTCAAGCCTTCTGAACTTTGTGCTCTTTAATGCTGTTTCCCTTTTATAAATGAGTACAATAAAAATTGCCCCACCTATTTCACAGGCTCGTTTTAGGAACGCAGATGACAGACACAATGACAGACACTGGATTGGCTACCCAAAAGCCAATTACAAGTCATTTTCCTCCTTGCCTTCCTGTGCCTAAAATATCCACATTTTAAGAATCCCTCTGGGCTTCCGTGGTGGCGCAGTCGTTAAGAATACACCTGCCAATGCAGGGGACACGGGTTCGAGCCCTGGTCTGGGAAGATCCCACATGCCGCAGAGCAACTAAGGCCGTGAGTCACAACTACTGAAGCCCGCGCGCCTAGAGCCAGTGCTCTGCAACAAGAGAAGCCACCGCAATGAGAAGCCCGTGCACCGCAACGAAGAGTAGACCCCGCTCGCCACAACTAGAGAAAGCCCACACGCAGCAACAAAGACCCAACACAGCCAAAAATAAATTAATTAATTAATTAATTTAAAAAATATTTTAAAAAATAAACAGCAACAACAAGATCCTACTGTATATATAAAAAAAGAATCCCTCTGCACCCCAGTGTTCATAGCAGCACTACTTACAATTGCCAAGATATTGGAAGCAACCTATTTGTCCATCGACAGATGAATGGATAAGGAAGATGTGGTACATACATACAATGGAATATTACTCAGCCATGAAAAAAGAATGAAATTTTGCCATTTGCAACAACATGGATGGACTTGGAGGGTATTATGCTAAGTGAAATAAGTCAGACAGAGAAAGATAAATACTGTATGATATCACTTATATGTGGAATCCAAAAAATAAAACAAGCAAATAAATATAACAATACAGAAGCAGACTCACAGATATAGAGAACAAACAAGTGGTTACCAGTGGGGAGAGGGAAGGGGGGAGGGGCAATATAGGGGTAGGGGTCGAAGAGATACAAACTACTATGTATAAAATAAATAAGCTACAAGGATATATTGTACAGCACAGGGAATACAGCCAATATTTTAAAATAACTACAAATGGAGTATAACATTTAAAAATTGTGAATTATTATGCTGTACACTTGAAACATATAGTATTGTACATCAACTATACCTCAATAAAACAAACAAAAATTTAAAAATTAAAATGCTCTATGTGGCAACTCCAAAAGAAAAAAGAAAAAAAAAAAGAAATATCCCTTCACAGACATAGAGAACAGACTTATAGTTGCTAAGGGGGAGATGGATTGGGAGTTTAGGATTAGCAGATGCAAACTGTTACATATAGAATGGAAAAACAACAGGGTCCTACTGTATAGCAAAGGGAACTATATTCAATATCCTGTAATAAACCATGATGGAAAACAATATGAAGAAGAATATATATATATACATATGTATAACTGAATCACTGTGCTGTACACCAGAGACCAACACAGCATTGTAAATCAACTATGCTTCAAAAAAAAAAGAAAAAAAGAATCCCTTGCAGCTAGGGCTGGCCACCAGGCCAGGTTCTGGCCCATGAGACAGAGTCACTGAGTGGAGCCTCTAGGAAACCATGTAAAAGAGACTCCAGTAGACATGCTGCCTTTATCTCTTATTCTCCAACCCACTCTTCACCCAGCAACCAGAGGGAGCTTTTAAAATAGTGACTCAGGGGCTTCCCTGGTGGCGCAGTGGTTGAGAATCCGCCTGCCAATGCAGGGGACACGGGTTCGAGCCCTGGTCCGGGAAGATCCCACATGCCGTGGAGCAACAAAGCCCGTGTGCCACAACTACTGAGCCTGCACTCTAGAGCCTGCGAGCCACAACTACTGAAGCCCGTGCACCTAGAGCCAATGCTCCGCAACAAGAGAAGCCACCGCAATGAGAAGCCCGCGCACCGCAGCGAAGAGTAGCCCCTGTTCACCGCAACTAGAGAAAGCCCGCACTCAGCAACGAAGACCCAACATGGCCAAAAATAATAAATAAAATAAATAAATTTATAAAAACAAAATAGTAGGGCTTCCCTGGTGGTGCAGTGGTTGAGAATCTGCCTGCCAATGCAGGGGACACGGGTTCGAGCCCTGGTCTGGGAAGATCCCACATGCCGCGGAGCAACTAGGCCCGTGAGCCACAATTACTGAGCCTGCGCTTCTGGAGCCTGTGCTCCACAACGGGAGAGGCCGTGATAGTGAGAGGCCCGCGCACCGCGATGAAGAGTGGCCCCCGCTTGCCGCAACTGGAGAAAGCCCTCGCACAGAAACGAAGACCCAACACAGCCATAAATAAATTAATTAATTAATTTAAAAAAAAATAGTGACTCAGATCATGCCATTGCTCTACGGAATCCCTTTCCATTGCAGATAGAATAAAATCCAAACTGTGTACACTGGTCTGGCTCCCTCTACCTCCCCGGTATCATTCAGTCCATTCTCCCCCCATCCCTGTCCTCCAGCCAGACCTTCTGTTCCTCAAACTTGCCAAGTGTTTTCCTGGCTCTAGGCCTTTACACCTGCTGATTCCTCTGCCCAGTGCTCTCCTCTGACCCACACATCCCAATGTCCACTGCAGCCGGATTTACAATAACCAAGACATGGAAGCAACCAAAGTGCTCACAGACAGGTGAAAAGATAAAGAAGATGTGGTACATATAGACAATGGAATACTACTCAGCCATAAAAAAGAATGAAATAATGCCACTTGCAGCAACATGGATGGACCTAGGGATGATCATATTAAGTGAAGTAAGTCAGAAAGGAAGGACAAATATATGATATCACTTATAGGTGGAATCCAAAAATTAATACAAAGGAACCAATTTACAAAGCAGAAACAGGCTCACAGACTTAGAAAACAAACCTAAGATTACTAAAGGGGAAAGGTAGAGGAAAGGGGTAAATGCAAAGGCTGGGATTAGCACATACACCCTAATATATATATATAAAATAGATAATCAACAAGGATCTACTGTCTAGCACAGGGAACTCTACTCAAAACTCGTAATAACATATATGGGAAAAGAATCCAAAAAAAGAACAGATATACATCTATGTAGAACTGAATCAAGTTGCTGAACACCTAAAACAACACAACATTGTAAATCAACTATACTCCAATATAAAATAACAATTAATTAAATTAAAAAAAAAAAAGAAATGCCTACTATGTTCCCGACAGACCTCGGTGACCTGGGCTGGAGTCACATCCCTGGAGCCTCAGCAGGCTTGGGTTCCAAGGCTGGATTGTCCTGGGACTGAGGGTACTGGGAAAGATGTGCCAGCAAGTAAGCCCTCCTTGGACCTGTAGTGCCTGGTGCCCGCTGCATGGGACCACAATCTCCAGATCCAGGCAGACTCTCTGGGCTGGAAGAGCTTTGAAAACTCAGCTGGTCTCCATGTCTCCTGCTGGTAAGGTTTCCGCCTCTGGCCTCCTTCCTTACAGTCTCCCCACCTCCAGAGGACAGCACCCCCAACCCACTGTTGCCAGCATCCGCAATAAAGCAAACTTTCCTTTCCGCCAATCTTGCCTCTTTATTGGCTTTTGAGTGGCAAGCAGCCGGACCCCACTTTCGGTTACAATGCTGTTAGTAAGTTCTAAATTTTATTTATCTTTTATAATCAAATCATAGTCTGTTCACTCAAACACTTGTAGCAAGGACAGGAGCTGGTCACAGTATTGGGCACTGTGGCAGAAACAAAGAGAAAGCATGCATGGCATCTGCCTGATGGAGCCCAGTTAGGGAGGCAAGTATGCTGCAAGTTGTGTGACTATGCTGAGGGCAACGGTCAATTACAGTCTTGCTACTCAGTGTGGTCTCGCCACCCCACCACGCCTGCATAGCACCATCTGGGAGCCTGGTAGAAATGCAGAACCTCAATCCAGCTCCAGACCTAAATCAGAATCTTCTGCTAGCAGATGATATGTATGCACACAGGAGCTTTTGTCCAGGAGACAGAAATCACTTCCCAGCAGGGTGTCCAAAAACGGTATCAACTCAACCATCATCACCAGAACAAGGCCCTGTGCTGGGCACTGGGGACCTAGAGAAGAAATAAATGTGTCCTTGCCCTCAAGGAGCTTGCAGGCTAACAGGGAAACAGACACACAAACACACAACCTCCTCCGACAGAGGAGGTGGCTCTGAGATGCTCTCGTGCTAGGCGGAGGCATCATTTGTTCTAAGAAAACTCCTTATAAAGCATGAAGAGTTGATCCAGTGCAACACCACTTAATTTCCTGTAGGTTCCAAGTAACATAAGAGCTTTCCGAGGGGATCATGTCACACAGCTCTTGGTTCAGTGGCACCATGCCTCTCTGAGCCTCCATTTTCTCAGCTGCAAAATGAGACAATTTGTACCATGTTTTTTTGAGTTTTTTGTTTTGTTTTTGGCCACACTGCACTGCAGGCATGTGGGATCTTAGTTCCCCAACTATGGATTGAACCAGTGCCCCCTGTACTGGAAGCATGGAGTCTTAACCACTGGACTGGCCAGGGAAGTCCCTAACCTTCCTGGCTTTTATTAGAGCCACAAAGCCACCTTGTGAGAGAGAAGGGCAAGTAAGGACTAACATGAACATTTACTGAATGGAAAAAAAGAATGCTGCTGGACAGTATGCGCACTGTGAAATCATGTTTAGAAAAAAAGTCCCATACATATACTATTTTTTAACGTGTGCTATATATAAAGCTATACATAGAGGAAAAGTTCTGTAATAACAACGACTTTCCTGGAGGGCGGAAGTAGGCCTTTATACACCTCAATAGCAGTTTATTTTCAAAGAAATGTACTACTTCTTAAACGAAAACATTTTAAAAGTATTTAAGTGCATTGGAAATTGGAAGTAATGTTAATCCTGATTACCTGAGTCGGGTGATTACGGATGACATTTTCTTCTAATTATGCTTTCTAAATTTCCTACAATGAGCGTGTATCCATCTGGGCCATTTGATTTGTGAGAAGCCTTAACCTTCACCTCCCCCGCCCCACCCCCCAGCCCGCTTTCTTGCTGAGTCTGCAGGTCTCTAGCGCCCTCTGCCGAAGCATCTCTACGTTTTGTGCTTTCCGGAACGAGGTGTAGGTCAGTCTCCTGGGAGTCTTGTTAAAAGGCGGCTTCTGATTCAATGGGTGTGGGGCAGGACCGGGATTCGGCGTTTTAAAAAATCCCTGGGGAAGCTGATGCTTGACCTCCCCCAGTGGCAAGGATTGAAACTGCTAGACCACGAAGAGTTATTCTACAACAGCTAGCACAGTACCACTGTCAGCCTCGGACAACGGTCCCGGAGAGCTCCCCGGAAAGCGTAAACCTAACGCGGAGGCGGCTCACCTTGGGGACAAGGGCGACAGGACCGCAGCCGACGGCCCCGCCCCTCGAGGCCCTCGCTGAGCCTCCATTGGCCAACCCACTGACGTAAGCCTCACGTCACGTGAGGCCGCCGTCCAATGGCGGAGCGTACTCCGCCGGGCCCGTGGATGGCGCTGGGGACACACGGAGGTGTGGCGGAGCGCACCGTGGCGGCTAGGTCGCAGGTCGCAGGCGGCGGTGTGTGTGCGCCGCCCTCCCTGACGCCTCACCCCGAATCCCCCCTGCGCCTGCAGGCCGGCGCGATGCGGCGCCGCTTCTGGGGCATGTTCAGCTGCCCGTGCGCCGGCGCCGATGCGTTTGGGGCCTTGGCTGCCGCCTCCGCCAAGCTGGCCTTGGGCAGTGACGTGGAGCTGGAGCACGGCTGTGGCGGCCGGCAGGTGGGGCTGGGTGGAGGAGGGGCGCTGCGGGGCTGCTGGGCTCCAGGGTGGAGCAGGGCTGGGGGCGCCAGGGCCGCCTCACACCCGGTGGTCCTTTTGGTCCCCTCGGTTGCCGGGCACTACAGACAGCGGGGGCAGGAGAGCATCTCTGCCCTGGAAGTCACACCTGTCGACTCAAAAATATTTTTACAGCCTGAAAGTTGAACGTTTTATTTGGCAGGAATTTTTAGGACTTCAAGCTGGGAGGCAGCACGTCAAGTAACCCTGAGAGAACTGCTCCGTGAGCCAGCATATACAGGAGTTTTGCGACAAAGGGCAGGTAGTCTGAATGTCAAAAGATTGTTGTTAGTTAAAGAAAGACAGATATGTCAAGTTAAGGAATTGAGCGCTTTTGTATGTATGGGAAGGTGCAAGAGTCTGGGCGGCTCACTGAAATCATTCCTTTGATATGCACCTCAGCTATCTGGGCCAGTATCCTGTGTTTTCACATCCTGAGATTCCTCAGGGCTCACCTTTGTGAGTGGCTGCAGTCTGATGGCTGCTAGATGGCAGGTATTCTTTTCCTTCCTGAGTTCCCTCAGGGTTCACCAGCTCACCATGAGGCGGCTGATGACTGACATCTTTTGTTTATTGATATGGCAGGCAGTATTCCATTTATCAGTTCCTCCTCTTGGTCTGAAATTCGACCAACATTTGGGAGACATTTCATGACCAATTTTTGTCCCATGGCGCTAGGAGGCTCATCCCAGATCAGGCGAAAATTCGTGTTGATACGCCACTCCAGGGGCTAATTTCTGGGTTAGGCCCTGTTGATAAAGATTCTCTGGATCCTCTGTCTTACTAGTCTATTATGATCCAGGAGATATTTTCCCTTGTTGCTTGTTCCCATACCTAGAATCACACTATTACAGTTATTCTATGTAGAGTTACAAATGTGATTTATTTCCTCACGATGTTTAGCCATCAATTTTGTTGGAGGCCTGGTTACACACTGAGTACTGTAAGAGACAGCAAAATGGACAGGGCGTTAAGTAACGTAGGTGGTAACACTGACAAGGTCATAGTGCAACAGGGAGACAAATCATAAACAATTTGGAAACAAAGAACAAATTAAAACAATGATTAGTATAACTAGTTGAAATCCAGTTGTATTGGGCTGGCCAAAAAGTTCGTTCGGTTTTAAGTTTAAAGACTTTTCTTTTTTTTAACATTGAGCACTTACTTCGTGCCAGACTCTTTTTTTTTTAATTTATTAATTAATTTATTTATTTTGGCTGCGCCATGTCTTAGTTGCGGCACACGGGATCTTCGCTGAGGCATGTGGGATCTTTAGTTGCAGCATATGGGATCTTTTAGTTGCAGCACGCAGACTTCTTAGTTGCGGCATGCAGACTCTTAGTTGCGGCATGCATGCAGGATCTAGTTTCCCGACCAGGGATCGAACCCGGGCCCCCTGCTTTGGGAGCTCGGAGTCTTACCCACTGGACCACCAGGAAAGTCCCAAGACACGTTTTTCATTTTCACAAAGAACTTTACTGGACAACGTATTCACTAGCCGAACGAACTTTTTGGCCAACCCAATAATAAACCGTCAAGTCCACAGGAGAGCCAGCTGGAGAAGCCAAATTCTGGAAGGATCAAGTAGAGAGAAAAAGATAAATGTTTCATCTTTGTTTACAAAGGTATGCTTTATCAACTTGTAGGTCATAGCATAAGAGAAAAGGTTTTTCTGGAAAACAAAGTTCGTTCAGTCCCATGTAATTAATTCCTCTTGATCTGGATGAAGTAATCAGGTTTTCCATTAGAGTTTTGTCATTTGTTACCCAGTTCAGTGGTATTATCTAAAGGCTATCAGAAACTTACATTTGTTTAAAAGTTCTTTTTATGAGTCTTCTTGAAAATCTTCATTTTGTAAAAGCATCAGTGTAAAATAATGATTGTCTATAAAGGACAAAACTTAAAATTTGAGCATGGTTAAAGATTTGAGTACAATGCGATTATCAGGAAACTTGGATATTTCTGTGACATATAACATTTTAGAATAACTAGAATTATGGCTGATAACATTATATTAGATGTTAGGAATTTCATATAAATTTTGGAATAGCTATATTAATAACATCTATCCATACACTAGAACCTAAGGTTCATCTCCAATCACTTGACAATGTTTTGAAGTAAGTTAACATACCAAGTAAACTTAATTAGTGTAACATTCATCTCTGAGCTGTCTCAGGATGCTCCTTAAAGCATCCCACAGTCAGTTGGAGGCTAAAAGAGACTTAGTTAGATTTTGATATTTGGGAAGTTTGTTAAAAATATCAAAAAGGTTTTAAAACACAACAAGATCATAGGTCTCTATGAAACAATACTTATTCATTTAACCAAAGTCACAAAAAGATTTAAAAAAAAATACAGATCACTTAAAGCCACAGAACCTCACGCAATCTGTTATCAAAAAGGAAAACTCTAAGAAACTTTGTTCAGCTTCCATTCTTGTACTAACTTACTTAACAAAATCCATTTACTTAATTAACTCCAATCTAAATTTAGTTAATCCTGACCATGCACAGAATTTTTTTCCTCAATAAAATGTAATTCCATTCCTCATAACTAAAAACACACATTCTGCTTTCCTACTGTATACTGAAATGTTTCTGTTTTATTCCTATTAGCTTTAATTACGTGTTTAAATTAGAATCCGCAACTTTTTTTTTTAATTTAAATTCCCCTCGTGAGTAATAACATCTTATGACTCTTAAATAAGCATATTATACACTTATTGGCCATTTTGATACCCTCTTTTGTGAAAGAGGATCTTTCAAATCTATTGTCCTTTTTTCTTTTTCTTTTTTTTTTTTTTTTTTGGCTGCCGTGGGTCTTCGTTGCTGCGTGCGGGCTTTCTCTAGTTGTGGCGAGCAGGGGCTACTCTTCATTGCGGTGCGCGGGCTTCTCATTGCAGTGGCTTCTCTTGTTGCATAGCATGGGCTCTAGGTGCACGGGCTCAGTAGTTGTGGCACGCGGGCCCTAGAGTGCGCGGGCTTCAGTAGTTGTGGCTCATGGGCTCCAGAGCGCAGGCTCAGTAGTTGTGTTGCACGGGCTTAGTTGCTCTGTGGCAGGTGGGATCTTCCCGGGCCAGGGATCGAACCCGTGTCCCCCCAGTTGGCAAGCAGATTCTTAACCACTGTGCCATGAGAGAAGTCCAGAGTCCTCAGCTCTTAAAAACCTTAATATCTAGTGAAAGTTAAGAAGTAAGCAATTATGATGGTCTTTTACATTAGCATTCATTATGGTGTACATAAATACCAGTGGTAATTTCTTAAAACATTTGGTTTTTTTATGGAGAACATCTCAGGGTGGCACCAACACTTTTATTTTTTTATTTATTTTTTTTTTTTAAAGATTGATTTATTGATTTATTGATTGATTGATTGCTATGTTGGGTCTTCGTTTCTGTGCTAGGGCTTTCTCTAGTTGCGGCGAGCAGGGGCCACTCTTCATCGCAGTGCGTGGGCCTCTCACTGTCGCGGCCTCTCTTGTTGCAGCGCACAGGCTCCAGACGCGCAGGCTCAGTAGTTGTGGTTCACGGGCCTAGTTGCTCCGTGGCATGTGGGATCTTCCCAGACCAGGGCTCGAACCCGTGTTCCCTGCATTAGCAGGCAGATTCTCAACCACTGCGCCACCAGGGAAGCCCAACACTTTTATTAATAATCCTAAATATCTTTAGTTTTTCTATTTAGTAATTGATGTCTCAGTATCTTATTTTTTTTGGAAATTGTCTAGCTATTCAATAAACTTGCATCTTAAGTTAGCACAACTCTAGAACTTTACGAAATATCTGGAAAGGTCATTTTAAGTAGACGTTTATAAAATATAATTATTTGTCAAGAGTTTACCCAAAGCTTTTATATCTTTTACATCTAAAGTCTCATCATATCAAGTTATTTTCCTTGCAACAGATATAATAAGTCTTATTTGACTTCTGTTAAACCTAGGTACAATACAGTGTCATAGTTAATGTTGATGTCTCTAAAGACATGTCTATATTAATTAGTTCAACAAACAAACTTTAATACCAGGTATCAAGTTAATATTGAATATTTCCCAATTCATGTGAACCTGAAAGTCATTTTGGCCGATTTCTTTATATTTAATTTGTAAGTGCTTTCTTTTAAATTAAATAGAGCTCTTTATAAATTCAATTTTGATAATACTTTCCAGAGGTAGAGATATCTCATATGTATAATGTATACACAAGACATATAATATAAATAGGCAAAACTAGAGATCTCATGGCTTCACTTCACAACTTAGTTGTGAATCAGGTATTACAAGGTAAACATACGAGTTTACAAAGAACAGTTGGAATACATTAAAGTTGCTTGCTCAGATGACTAAGGCTTTACTATTTGTAAAGTTTGGCTGAGGGAGCATTCTTAGCAGTTTGAATTTTAAAACTGCCACTTTTGTAGCAGAAACTAGTTGCGGTACCCCCATTATGTTAGCCCTTATTCAGCCCTCATTCTTTCCACCCATTCAACTGGTCTCCTATAGATGTTTTTTTTCCCCCCTTCTCTTACTTGCTTGATTGCACTCTGAAAATGATTGCCTGCTAGCTAAAGTTGTACTATGCAGCTGATGTTTACTTCTCCAAGACAGCACTCCCTAACACTCCTTTCCTTTGTGAGCATTTTTCATTCCAGAAAGAAGGTCACAGAATGATAACCCCGTGTACCACCAGAACCTGTTCCAGAACCACCTGACCCCAGCCCTAATGATCTCAATGTCTCCAGGAGGAAAGAAGAATGCAATACTAGATCAGCCCCGATTTTATGTACAGCCCTATTTTCCACCCTGAAACTATAAGACCCCTTCCTATTTCCCAGGAAGGGGGGCACAGTCTTGAGGATGTTAGCCTGCTGTGGCCCCCTTTGCCTGGAAAAGTAAGAAAGCTACTCTCTTCTACTCCTCCAAAACTGTGTCTCCGTGTTTCTATTCAGCACTGGTGAACAGAGGCCGGGTTTTCAACAACACTTTTGCCATTTTTTTTTTCTTTCTTGGTTTCAGGCCTTGCCTGATTGGGCTAACTAGGCTCAGTCCCAGGTCCTTGTGGCCTGTATGTACATTTCAGGTTTGTAGAGATTTGCAAGAGAGACAGTCGCTTTTAGTTCCCTAAAGAACAGGTCTGTCACCTAAAGGATACTAAAAGATCGATTTGTCCAACTATATATTATATCAGTGAGAAGATTTCTAACTGAAGTTTACGAGTTCTGTGTTCTAGAACTTTAGAGTTTAATTTATCACGCCTTCAAAGGCTTGTATATGGCATTCAGCAAAGACCTTCTTTCTGAGTTTACAAGTTTAAACCCAAAGAAAAATCACTATTTTTGTTTTTTTAGCCCTTGAATGTTAGTTCCCAGTTTTTGCTTATTTGTATGGCTCAGGTAACCCTATTGGTTTCCTTTAGTATGTTCAAGTAATATTTTCCAAGGCTCATATTTATATGCCTTGTCTTATACCACACAGGGGAAGCATTCCCCAGTGAAACATGCCTACCCCACAATATAATTAAAAGAGATGTAACCATCTTATATAAAGCCCATTTAAATATACCAATTTTATACACTTTCATCTCAATTCTGTCAACTGTTTTACCTTGAACTTTAGCTTTCATTAGGATCCAATCAACAAGTTTTGATCTTATAGGAGGAGTTCTAGAAGTTTTTCTTCTTTTTGTTCCCTGTCCATTTAATCTATTTTAATATAAAAGCTCTGGGATCCCCAGAAGGGGGGTTGAGCCAGGGAACTCAGGCTCTTTGGCCAAACTGTTGCCCCAGATAATTGCTGGTTAGGTATCTCAGTGCAAAAAAAATCTTTTCAGCCCTTTAAATATATATATATTTAATATATATAAAAATATATAATATATATTAAATATATATAATCTATATTATATATATATATATATTTTTAAACTGCGGTAAATAGAGTGGACCTCTGGCTTTTAAGGCTGAGGACGAGTAGGGAGTCCCTTTTGGCCCATTTTACCATAGTGTAATATCAAAACCTTGTGTTTTAATCACATAAATGTCCGTTTTATCCCATTTTTAATAACCATCTAAAGATTTCTTTATTCATTTAAGTCCTTTTTTAAAATTTCTTTCTTGTTGGAAAAAGTATCTAGACTTTCCTTACAAATTTTTAAAATCTGTTAACATTAATTATTCTAATGCTTTTATTAGCATCTGTAAGACCCATTGAGGGGAAGCAAAGACCGCAAATTAAGCTTCCCAAACTGGTTTTTCTTTGTTTTAAAATAAAGAAGTTCTTAGATTAGCCAGTAGATATGTTTCTTTTTTCCACCTTTAGTTTGATTTTTGTTTTTATAGGTATCAATAAAACAGCTGTTTACAATGAGAGAGCTCTAGGTTCACCAATTTATTAGTTTCTCCAATGTAAAAGAATCCATCACTTGGCTGATCTCCGGGAGACGGCAGTGAGCGGTGGCGTGAAGCGAGATCTTAGTTCCCTGCCCAGGAATTGGACCTGGGTAGCCTGGATGGAATCCAGGAATCCTAGCTGCTAGTGCACCAGGGGCTAGAGGATAGAAACAAGGTTCCCCTGTCTCTTGCCCTCATTGAAAAATGCATTTCTCAAGGAGGCAAAAACTGTAGAAACAGGTACAAAGTTTATTATTAGAGACATGGTGCAACAAGTGGGAGAGCACACAGAGAAACAGTTTGTTTAGTTAAGACAGAAGCGAGGCAGAGATACACGCCAGGAGAGAAAACCTGTGGGCATCCCCCCTAATGAGGAGGAATGCAGTATAGAGGTGGTTAAATCATTTCTATAGGGCAGTTCTTCTGGGTCTTTGTTCACCTTTGGCCAATTATCTGGTTTCTTTTTCCACGCCTGACCTGCCCTAGGACCTCCCCAACACGTGTGCACAACTTTTTTCACAGATGGATCCCAGCCCACAGGCCTATGGGGGGCCTTGGCATCACCTATTTTGGGGTGGTGCCCCCTCCTTTCTGACCCCCAAGAAGCCCCCAAGGTGCAGTGTCTCCCTCGCCCCAAGGACGGGAAACACGTGACCTCTTTATCTTTTACTCAAACAGGGTTTAGCCCCTCTCTGTCCCTGCCTTGACTGTTATCTTAAAGTGTCCACGGGAAACAAAGTCCAGCTATTTACCCTGTTCCTGTTGTAATTTCTATCTCAAAGTGCAAACAGGAGGCTGGTTGTAAATATCTAGGCTAGGGCTCACCTACCTCCTTCCTCAGGAAGTGTAAATAGGAGGCTAGTTGTAAATGCCTAGCCTGGAGCCCATCAATCTCCTGCCTCATGGCCATTAATAAAACATATATATTAATAGTGATTCAAACCAATACTACACAAGAGGCTTCCCCATAAGAGTGGAGGAGGATGTCACCTAAGTAAAATCCAGAGAGTTTACTCTCAAAAGTAGCATAGCAGAGGTCAAGTTTTCAAAACAAGTACATACACATTTACACACACACAACATCCCAGGAAGATCAGGTAGAACATTTACATCTCAAAGACATAGGAAGAGAAATGCAAGTTCCCCCCTAGATGGCCTTTGTTTAAAATCAGAATTCTGAAAAGATATTTTTACCAAGCTGGCTTTTTAAACTTAATTTAAATTAACTGTGTACACAATAAAAGAGCCCCCTCGTTTTTAGGGCGAGATTTCCTTTAATTTCCAATTAAGTAAGTACTTGTATTTTTGTACATACATAAACCTGGCTGGTGTATTTGTTGGAGGCTGGCAACCTGTTGTTCCTCTTTTGTTGTTTTGAAAGCTTTATTTCCCATTCTGAGGTCGATTTGTCAAAATAAAATTGCTAGTGAGGATCGTGTGGTGGGCCAACGTGCTGCTTGAGAGCTTAACTCCTCTAGGTTTTGCCCCAGAGCTGTTTCAGCCCCCTCTTAGGTGTCTCGGGTTCTCCCAGCGGCATATAAGACTACCGCGGGTGGTCAGATCATGGAATGGCCAGTTCTTATTCATGTCCCCAGTTGAGCAGGTTGTTAATTAAATGAGTGGGTATCCCTATAGGGACAAATGCACAGCACGAGGTCTTGCCTCCACTGCTCCTGCAACTTTTTCAGTCGCCTTGATCTCAGGCGGCCTCAGCCTGCAGTGGCTTAAAGCAGGATTTCGGCTCCCAGCCAGAGATTGAGGTCAGGTCGTGGCAGTGAGAGCTCTGAATCCTAGCCACCAGACCACCAGGGACCAGTGGTCAGCGACAAGGCCCTGGCCCTGCTGCTTTGCAGAAAAGAATTCCCACAAAGACATAAAGGAGTGAAACAAGTAAAGTGTTTATTAGGAGAAAAAAAAGAGTAGAGTACATGTGGATAGACACACGGGCGGACTCAGAGAGTCATGCCCGCGTGGTAGTTTAAATCACATACATGGGACATTTCTTCTGGGTTTCCTTTGACCAATCATTTTGATTTGCCTGGTTCAGAGTCCATATTTGGTATATCTCAGGATCCTCCCATGTGTGTGCAGGCATCTCTTAGCCAAGATGAATTCCACCCAAGAGGCCTATGGGTAGCTGGCATCACTTACTGTGCGGTGGCACCCCGTCCCTTTTTGATATCCAAGGAGCATTCTAGTTGGGAAGGTTTCCTTGACTTCAGGAATGAGAAATATGCGGTGTCTTATTTTCTATCTGGGCAGGGCCCAGCCTCCTCTCAATTGTCCTGCTATTCTCGTCTTGGAGTATAGGTCCACAGGGAATGAATCCCAATTGCTTACCCTGGGGGGACCCATCTACCTCCTGCCTCAGCCTGAGAAAGCTGTTGCCAGCCAGGAGGAAAGAGTCCTTTCTTTGGAGCTCAGAAGCTCTCATAAGATTTCAGTTTTATTTCGACAAGCTCTATTAAGGTAGCCAATTCAAGGAAAAATGACAGGCCAGTCTTCTCCCTAATTACTCAGTCCAGTCCCACCTTACTCAGTGTTTAACTGAGCAAAGTCTTCCCAGTCTTTAAATTGATGATAAACCACTCAGTATCTAAACTGAGTCTTCCCAGTGCCTTTCACTGAGGATAAGCCGCTCAGGGTCTAAACTGAGCAAAAGCTTCCCAGCCTTCGACTGAGGCTAACCCAGGTGCCTCTTCTTGAAACTGAGTTGGCTCTTCATTGCGGTGCATGGGCTTCTCATCGCCGTGGCTTCTCTTTTTGCAGAGCAGGGGCTCTAGGCACGTGGGCTTCAGTAGTTGTGGCACGCAGGCTCAGTAGTTGTGGCTTGTGGGCACTAGAGCACAGGGTCAGTAGTTGTGGCGCACAGGCTTAGTTGCTCTGCGGCATGTGGGATCTTCCTGGACCAGGACTCGAACCCGTGTCCCCTACATTGGCAGGCAGATTCTTAACCCCTGCGCCACCAGGGAAGTCCCTTAATTTCTTCTTTTCTTCAGCCATTCACAGGTGGGCAGGGTCAGATTGTCTCCCTGTGAGCTGAACAAAGGCATTTTAGTTTAACATTCAGGCAGAGGGGCAGGGTTCCCTGAGGCAGGCCATTGTGTATGATTATAATAACAAAAGCAACAAAAAGCAAAGGTTAAAGTCAAAGAAATAGATCCAACAGGGGGTCAGATTTTGCTCTTCCCTGTTACAGTTCTATTTTTAAAATGTTAATTTAGTAAAGTCACAAGTATAATAAAAATCCATACATTTGCAATCCTGAGACGATATTTATAAAAATGCTACCCTGTATTTTTCTTTGCACAAGGTTCTTTACTCGGCAGACAAAACACAAACTGATTCTCATGGTTTTGATATACACGGATTGCAATATGTAAATATATGGAGATATATTTAGGAGTAAGAAAACTAAGAAGTAGGAATGTGTGTGTGTATACATAGCGTTAGAAATACTTTAGAAATATTGCATCACAACTGGTCATTTCAAAATTGTGGATGAATTACTGACTAAGGAAACTTACAGATTTGTAATGTGAATTTATTTTGTCTACATTACATTGAATTGATTTATTTCATATCTCCTGAGTCATGGTTTGAGATGCTCCCCATGCAGATCCTATCTTGTTTAGTTGCCTGTTAATCATGAAAAACCCAGTTTATGTTTATTTGTCCAAAACTCATGAACCATTGCTTTTATGATATTCTCAGGCACTTTAAGAATGCTTTTCATTAAATGTACTAGTGTTCAGAAATTAATTTGAAGATGAGGGTAATTCCACAGGGAGAATATTATGTTGATTTTGTTTAATTAATAGTTCATTACTTTCTTCTTAATTAGAGAGAAACGGTAAGACAACTTTTCTTCAGTTATTGTTTCTTCCAATTCTTATAAGTGACATTATCAAAATTATCCACTTTACTGTGACAATTTGAGCAGATGAAAACCTGGAGAATTCCTAAGTCATGGGGCTGTTTAGGCGTTTATATGGAGTGAACAAACACACATGACAGTGATGGATGTATAGTAGATACTGTATAATTAGGAGAAAAATATTCCAATTGAGTAATGCTGTAGCATGAGGTAAGAGACAGAAAATGGATTAAATGTAGAATTGCATAAATTCTGCATGTGGAGAGAGGATACCTGTTCTCTGGTTGCACAACTGACACTCTGATTTTAGGAGAAAAAATCTAATTTCCTAATTATTTCCAGTTTTTTAATTTAATCTCATTGTCATCCTTGCTACATATGAATCACAGTCATCGTCCTTCTTTGCCTTTGTTATGGACACAGGGTTCTCACTGCTCTCCTCACCTACAGTCACCCATGCAGGCCCTGGTAGTTTCTGATGTGTACTTTCAATTTCTTTCTAAAACAATGAGAAATTTAAGTGACAAATTTGAGGTCACTTATAAGATTCAAGTGCAACATAAATTATATCTACTTTAAAAGAGTGACCTTTGGGCTTCCCTGGTGGCTCAACGGTTGAGAATCTGCCTGCCGATGCAGGGGACACGGGTTCGAGCCCTGGTCTGGGAGGATCCCACATGCCGCGGAGCAACTAGGCCCGTGAGCCACAACTACTGAGCCTGCGCGTCTGGAGCCTGTGCTCCGCAACAAGAGAGGCCGCGACAGTGAGAGGCCCGCGCACCACGATGAAGAGTGGCCCCCGCTCGCCGCAACTAGAGAAAGCCCTCGCACAGGGACGAGGACCCAACACAGCCAAAAATAAATAAATATATAATAAAAATAAAGGAATTCCTTTAAAAAAAAAAAAAAAGAGTGACCTTCCAGGGCAGCTAACCCACGGGTGGCAGGGACCTTTCTCACTTTCTCTTAACAGAGTGACGGCCTTGTCAAGAGTTCTGGGTTCTGTACCGGGCATCACTTAGTTGTGTGAGAAGTTCACCAGTCAGAGGCAGTGAGCATTTCTTTTTCAAATGGTTTATTTAGTTTCTAGGCTAGAAGTTCCCAAGTTTTTCACAGCCCATATTGTCTTTTTACCCATCTTGACTGAAGTGGAAGGAGGATTTTTTTTCAGTTGGGGTAATTGATACGATGGAGTTGAGTAGCAAGTTATGCTCACATTTAACACTGGTATAAATGAAATATAGTAATGTGTCATTTTCTGTAGCTGGTAGTTTATTTTCAGCTATACCAAGAATGGACTAATGCATATGTACAGAAAAGAAGATGTATGCTTGGTGCTATGTACACAGGGAACAGGTAGATGCTCATAGCTGATAAAATGGCTGTGAAAACTTATAAGATACCTTTCATTTTTCACTTCTTTCTGGCATTGTCTACATGCAGGCATTGTGCACATTTTTGTTCTCTCATAATTCCAATATGGTTGCCCAACTATCAAGCTTCAAAGCATGTTCCATGTGAGTATGATAGGACATAGAGGTTTTTTTGTTTTTTGTTTTTAATTTTATTTATTTATTTATTTATGGCTGTGTTGGGTCTTCGTTTCTGTGTGAGGGCTTTCTCTAGTTGCGGCAAGCGGGGGCCACTGTTCGTCGCGATGCGCGGGCCTCTCACTATCGCGGCCTCTCTTGTTGCGGAGCACAGGCTCCAGACGCGCAGGCTCAGCAATTGTGGCTCACGGGCCTAGTTGCTCCGCGGCATGTGGGATCTTCCCAGACCAGGGCTCGAACCCGTGTCCCCTGCATTGACAGGCGGATTCTCAACCACTGCGCCACCAGGGAAGCCCCGACATAGAGGTTTTGATTCAAAGCCACTCCTTTTTGATTTGGGGAACACAATCCTCCCCTGATCTTCTCTTTCCGTATCATTGGTCAGAATTCTATCCCATGGCCACTCTAAGGAAATGCACAAGCAAACATGTGAGAAGATAGTTGTGAATGGCTGATGTTACCTGAACTCCTTCACAGAGCCTGACCCAAAGGATATTACAAATGGCTAAAATGTTTGAATTCAGCATTGTGTGGCTGGTGCCCAAAGGAGGGCTTTGTAGGGGACTTTGGCTTCATTTGGGCCAGTTCCCTTTCTCTGGTGTGTGTGAGTCCTGACATCACCCCTTGAAGGGCCATCAACTGACAGGAGAAGTTATGATGATATTGATGATGATGACGATGACTTGCATTTCTTTGAACTTGTTAAGAATAAAATAGTTTCTAGTATAATTGTCCCAGAAAACTGTGTTTATGTTAAAGTGCTTTTTGTTTTATTTTATAAAATAGGCAGGAAAGTGACTAAATGGGTTAAAAGAATATGAACTCTGGAAGTGAAGTTTCTGTTGGGCGGGCTTAGGAAAGACAGCGAGGGAAATACCCCAGAGACAGGCAGAGCAGTGCGGGGAGCCGGCTCCGTCCCCAGCCCCGCCCAGATCCACCCCCGCAGGAGGCGGAGTCCAGGCCAGTCCCCACCCTGGGTCCCCCCCTGACTGCACAGGTTACAGGAGATCAGTGTTGGGTGGGCTGCTCCTCCCACGTCTCAGCGGAAGATGCTCACATTTTGCTGAAACCCAAAAGCAGGTATGTGAGAGCAAAGACCTGTATGTTTTATTAGAGTTTTTTTTTTTTTGAAGTGTAGCTGATTTACAGTGTCGTCTTAATTTCTGTTTGGAGGCTTAATTTCTCATTAAATCCTGCACTTCGTGAGCCATCCCATCCAGCACCCTGCTTTCCATTCCTGTAGATCCAGTATTTGGTCAAGTTCAAAAATGTAAATAAACATGTATGTTGTGAAATGATTACCACATTCAAGCTAGTTAACGTATCTGTCATCTCATTATTTGCATCTTTTTCTGGTGAGAACACTTCAAATATACTCTCTTAGCAAATCTCAAGTATAATATACCCTATAACTGACTGTTTCACCAGGCTGTACTTAGAGCTCCAGACTTCATTCATCCTGCATAACTGAATTTTTGTACCGTTTCACCAACATCTCCCATCTCCCCCACAGCAAGTTCCAGAAAGTCAAGATTCGGCTCTGTCTTATGAGTTGGTCTTTAGTAGATTCCACATATAATTGAGATAATACAGTATCTTCCTTTCTGTGTTGGCTTGTTCCACTTAGCATAATGTCCTTCAGGTTCATTCATGTTGTCCCAAATGGAAGGATGTGCTTTTTTTAAAAGGCTGAAAAATATTCATTTGTATATATCACATTTTCTTTATCTATTTATGCTACACACCAGGGAAACAATAATAGGACTGTACCTCAAATTTCCAGATGCCTAAATTAAATACAAAAATAAAACAAAAATTGGTAACATCAAATTTTAGTGAGAATGGGGAGGAATTAAAATTACCATGTATTGCTGATGGGAGTATAAAAAATACATCCAGTTAGGAAAACTGATTGGCTTTTACTTATAAACTTAAAACTTTACCATATTTGAAAAAAAAGTGAAAATATATATAAAACAATGAAAACTCTCTGAACTTCTAAGATACCCTTCCTTTCTATATTCCTCCAGCCATCTATAGGTAGCTTCTAATGTAGGCAAACATTTTTTAAAACATCAATAATAGGGCTTCCCTGGTGGTGCAGTGGTTGAGAATCTGCCTGCCAATGCAGGGGACACGGGTTCGAGCCCTGGTCTGGGAAGATCCCACATGCCACGGAGCAACTGGGCCCGTGAGCCACAATTACTGAGCCTGCGCTCTAGAGCCTGCGAGCCACAACTACTGAGCCTGTGTGCCACAGCTACTGAAGCCTGCGCACCTAGAACCTGTGCTCTGCAACAAGAGAAGCCACTGCAATTAGAAGGCCATGCACCGCAATGAAGAGTAACCCCTGCTCGCTGCAACTAGAGAAAGCCCATGCGCAGCAAGGAAGACCCAACGCAGCCAAAAATAAATTAAAAAATAAATAAATAAAATAAAATAATTTTAAAAACTACACAAGAGTATAGGACATGAGAGTTATACGTAGTTTAAAATTGTTTAACCCTGTTCGTATGATTAGATTCATGTTTTTTGGTTTGCTTTTTGGTTTGTCTTCTTTTTTGCCAGACTCTCCCAGCAATGATGAGTCCTGTGTGCATTGGTCAGCTGATATCAATTTGTCCCATTATATCTGATGTTAATTTTGTTCACTTGATTCAGGGGCTATCTGCCAGGTCCCTCGACAGAAAAGTTAATAATTTTCCAATTATCCTTAATAGGGTCTTGGAGGGATTTACCCAGAGATGTGCATAAACCATCGCATTTCATGTGAATACTCTCCCTGTCTACTTCATTTCCCTTTACGTGTAGATTGCTTTGGAAGATGAAGGCTCTCACCTTTGTTCAGGCTTTTGTTAGTATATGTTCTGTAAATTTCCTTTTAATTCCTTTGTCATTTCACAGTTATTGTTTATTACATTTTGTATCTCCAGGAAAAGAAAATGAGTCCTATAGTATATATTCAAGTCTCCTCAAATGCTATAATATAATCAGCATAAATGAATAAAGAAATCATTTTGAGGAAATAAGGGTTTGTTAATGAAAAAAAGAAAATTTTCATGATGTTTCATCTTGTCCTCATTTCTTGAGTTGATCTGCATCTTTCACTCTAGATCAGTGATCATTTTATCAATAGATATTTAAAATGAAATAAGATATTTTTGCCCACATCTTAAAGTTGGATATCTGTTCCTTATTTTTGATTGAGTAGTACTTGGAAGTAGAGTTAAGGATCTGAAATTAGAAATGCTTCCTAAGTGTTTTAAAGGGGCTGTCAGGAAACACTATTTGGTGAAATAATTTTCTATAACTTACAATGTCCTCTCTTCTCTACTGAACACAGGACTGGATGGGAAATTGTAGAATCCCTGGGATGAGTCATGTTCCTTTTTTTAATAAACAGGTCTTGCTGTCTCTAAGCTGAACCTGGTCACCTTTGTGGGACAAAGGAAAGAGCCCTGAGATGTGAAGAAAAGGAGACAACAGTCACACCCAGGTACGTGGGAATGAATAAAGCGGATAGCACAGGGGTGATGTCCAAAGGTGAAGGAGGAAGCTAGGCTTTAAAATGTTGTTTGGGAAGCTCTGCTTCGATGGAAGTTATGTTGAGAAGCCTAGGTTTGTCTCTTGCTGTCACAGGGGTATCTCTCCTGCTCCACTCGTATCATGCTCCGAAATCCTCTAAGGATTTTCCTTTTGCTCCAGTGATCTTCCGTGGCAATCAGAGTGAGAGCCACAGGCCTCCCCATGGCCAGTGAGGGTCTGTATGTTCTTCCATTGTTTATGGGGGCCTGGGAAAATCTGTGCACATACAGAGTTCTTTTATGGAGTTTATGTGAGTTTCTCCTCCCTTATCTCTGGAGGCACTTGTCTCCTAGAGACACCTACACATTCCACTACAACACTGGGAACGTGAGATTCAAGTCTATGTAGAACCAGACCCTGTACTAGGTCCTCAGAAATGAACCTGGGAGCCTCACAGTGTTTACCTTGGTCTCACGATAGAATAACCTGGGTCACTTCATTAAGATAGCATTGATCTTGGGCCCTGCCAAAGACTAATTGACAGAATCTATGGGGGTGGGACACAGGGGATGGCAGTTCTAAAACAATACATGAATGATCCCAAAGGGGAGTCAAGGCTGAAAATGACTTTGGTGAACATTGCTCATCAGAATTTCCTGTCTCTACAAATCACTTACGGATCCCTTTAAAAACTAGATGAGGAAAGTGCTCAAAATGAAATGGGGCGCTGGTGTTAAAATATTAATTTATGCACATTCCAGTTTTCCGGGGTTAATTTGAGCATACCTCTATTCAGTTCCAGCAGCCTCAAATCAAAGGTGGTTAGCAGCAATTTATCTGCAGAAACTAGGGGAGAGGTTTTTCTAGAGAAGACACCCAATCAAAGCAAGGATAATAGTTGATGGTATCTTAACCAGTCATCTTGGTATTGGAAAGCCTCGTTGGCTGTGTGGTTGATCTTAATTTATTTTCTCAGATTAATGTGCCTTGACTCTGGATTAAGTTTTGCTTCAATAGGCCACCAAACCATGAGAGTCACCACAGCCTAATGGCCTCCTTGTGTAATTACTTTAACACTGGAAATGCAGTAGGTGGGGTATTATACTTTTCATCCATTTGCAAGGTAATTTAGCAACTGTCCACCTAATGTAGAAATGCACAACCATGTTGGTGCAACAATTTCATGTCCCAGAACCACCCAGATAAGCTACATGTGTAGAAATCAAAGATCCACATTCTGTGATGGCAGAAGAAAAATACATGCAACCATGTACATGCATAACTAGGGAGTGTTTCAGTAAAGCCATTTTATTCATAATTACCATTGAACATGATGTGTGTTTGGGAATGCGGGAAATCCATTTCTACTTGTGTGAGAATATCACCTTCATATGTCATTGGTTAAGGAAAGCAATTTGATTGACAGAAAGTTTGATTTGACAATATGTATGTCAATATTGAACCATGTACATAATATTTTACTGTTGGTATACATGCAAATGTGTATTATACAATCTCAAATGTAGTTTTTTACACATGGAAATTGCATAGCAAGGAGGATATACTTGGAACTGATGATGTTACATCTGGAGATAAAATTTTATTGCTTCTGGGGGGTGGCTAATGAATGGACATTTTTACTTGATTTTATTGTTTAAATATTTTATAATTACGTATTTTATAATGTTTATTATTTCATAATTAAATTTGTTCCTATGCCTAGTAGTTTTCTATCACTGCTATAACATATGACCACACAATTAGTAGTTTCAAAAACACTCTACACTTCATAAGTTAGAAATCTAGTGGTCTTGGCTGGTCTTTCTGTTTAAGGTCTTACAAGGTCAAATATCAGGGTTTCATGAGGCATAGGATCTTATCTGCAGCTTCCAGGGGAGAATCCACTTCCAGGACCATTCAGGTGCTAGGCAGAATCCATTTCATTCTGGTGGTGTCCATGTGACCCCTCCATGGTCACACTTGCATCTGGTGTCCCTAAAGGAGAGAAGAAATATTGTGTCATTGCTTTACTCATTTGCTTCTCTAATCCTTTACTGTGTGTTCAGTTGAAGGGATCTTCGCAAGTATTTTATGTGAGTAAGGTTATTACCTCAAGGTCTCAAACTAGAAACTGTTCACAATTAGGTTATTATTTGAATGCAAATCATGGGATTAGTGAATAGGAGAAAAAATTAGTGACCTTCAATCCACCCACTGCAACTACCATCACCCCACCTCCATCCCTTGACTCCATCATTCTCTGTTCCTCATTGTGACCTCAATCTCTCCACCTGTGTGACGTTTAGATATCTCTAGAACTAATTCTTCCCCTTCTAGGCTTCTTTATTGCCCTCCCATGTCCATCCTGTGCATTTTAGACCTCCATCCCCATGAAAACTCTCTCCCCCAGGATTCCAGGCTCTCAGCCCAACCTTCCTTCCCTTTATTGCTCCCAAGCCTTTTATCCTTCGTATCCTCCTTCTCCCTTGCCCTTTATCCTCCCCTCATTCCAATGACTTCAGCCCATATCTCGTGTCCTGTATGTCTAATGCCCTCAGATGATCCAGTCATCAGTTATCAAATGTCCTTAGTTTCCTCATGACCCTGCAGCCATTTCCCCCAACCCTATAATTCCTGACTCTGCAATTTCCTCTGCAATTTTCTGGAATAGTTTGAGAAGAATAGGTGTTAACTCTTCTCTAAATGTTTGGCAGAATTCATTTGTGACACCATCTGCTCCTGGACTTTTGTTCATTGGAAATTCTTTTTTTTTTTTTTTTTAATAACTGATTCAGTTTGATTACTGGTAATTATATTTTCTATTTCTTCCTCATTCGGTCTTGGGAGATTGTACATTTCTAGGAATTTGTCCATTTCTTCTAGGTTGTCCATTTTATCAGCATATAATTGTTCATAGCAGTCACATTCTCATTGGTACTTCTGTGGTGTCAGTTGTACCTTCCCCTTTTTCATATCTGATTTTATTGATTTGGGCCCTCTCTCTCTTTTTTTGTTCTTTTTGATGAGTCTGGCCAAATTTTGTTTATCTTTTCAAAGAACCAGCTCTTAGTTTCATTGGTGTTTTCTATCGATTTTTTTTTTAATAGACACGAACATTTTTTTTAAATTAATTAATTAATTTTTATTTTTGGCTGTGTTGGGTCTTCGTTGCTGCACGCGGGCTTTCTTTAGTTGTGCCTAGTGGGGGCTATTCTTCATTGCGGTGCACGGGCTTCTCATTGTGGTGGCTTTTCTTGTTGCGGAGCACGGGCTTTAGGTGCACAGGCTCAGTAGCTGTGGTTCATGTGCTCTAGAGTGTAGGCTCAGTAGTTGTGGCACACGGGCTTAGTTGCTTCGCAGCATGTGGGATCTTCCCGGACCAGGGCTCGAATCTGTGTCTCCTGCACTGGCAGGCGGATTCTTAACCACTGCGGCACCAGGGAAGCCCTCTATTGATTTTTGGTCTCTATTTTACTTATTTCTGTTCTAATCTTTATGATTTTTAAAAAATTTTTACTAACTGAGCTTTGTTCTTCTTTTTCTAGCTCCTTTGGGTGTAAGATTAGGTTGTACAGTTGAGATTTTTCTTGTTTCCTATGATAAGTTTGTATCACTGTAAACTTCTCCTTTAGGACTGCTTTTGTTGCATCCTGTAGATACGGATTGTGTTTTCACTTTCATTTGTCTCTAGGTATTTTTTTTCTTCCTCTTTGATTTCTTCGGTGATCCATTGGTTGTTTAGTAGCATATTGTTTAACCTCCACGTGTTTGTGGTTTTTTTGCAGTTATTTTCTTATAGTCAGTTTGTAGTTTCATAGCACTGTGTTTGGAAAATATACTTGATATGATTTCAATTTTCTTAAACTTACTGAGGGTTGTTTTGAGGCCTAGTATGTGATCTATCCTGGAGAAAGTTCCATATGCACTTGAAAAGGAAGCGTATTCTGATGCTTTTGGAAGGAATGTGCCATATACGTATATATCCATCCATCTGGTCTAAAGTGTCATTTAAGGCCAGAGTTTCCTTATTGATTTTCTGTCTGGATGACCTGTTCTTTGTTATAAGTGGGGTTTTAAAGTTCCCTACTTTTATTGTGTTACTGTCAATTTCTCTCTTTATGTCAGTTAATATTTGCTTTATGTGTTTATGTGCTCCTATATTGGGTGCATAAATGCTTACAGTTGTTATATCTTCTTCTTGGATTGATCACTTGGTCATTATGTAGTGTCCTTCTTTGTCTCTTGTAACAGTCCTTATTTTAAATCTAATTCGTCTGGATGTTCCCTAGTGGTCCAGTGGTTAGGACTCGGCTTTCACTGCCGTGGCCTGGGTTCAATCCCTGGTCGGGGAACTAAGATCCCACAAGCTTCGCAGCCAAAAAAAAAAGGCTCTTTTAACAATCACTAAAATCTTGAAGACATTGGTATGTGGAGCATGAAACACTTATTGGGGTATACTAAAAGATTTGAAAAACTAAAAATGGAACTACCGTATGACCCAGTGATTCCACTCCTGGGTGTATATCCAAAAATACCCCCAAACACTGTTTCAAAAAGATGTACCCCAGTGTTCATAGCAGCACTATTTACAATTGCCATGATATAAGAGCAACCTCAGTGTCCATGAACAGATGAATGGATAAAGAAGATGTGGTGTGTGTATGTGTGTGTGTGTGTGTATATATATACATATATATATATATATATATACACACACACACACACATACACACAGTAAGTCCCCTACGTACAAACCTTCAAGTTTCAAAGATGCGAACGTGCATCTGGTTTCAGAAAGGAACCAGAACCTGTGCCATCAACGTCAGGAGTGAGTGAAATTGCAGTTTGCCCTCCGTCTCCTGTTGCTGATGATCTTTTAGCTCTACTATCTCCCACCTCCTCTCCCTCCTCCAGTCCATAACTCTTCTTGCCTCTTCACTTGATGCCAACCCCTGTATGCCAGCTGTTGTACTGTACTACAGTACTTTCCAAGGTACTGTACTGTAAGATTAAAGATGTTTTATTTTTTGTGGTTGTTTTTTATGTGTTTGTGTGAAAAGTATTATAAACCTATTACATTACGGTACTATATAGCCATTGTGTTAGTTGTGTACCTAGGCTAACTTTGCTGGACTTACATACAAATCGGACTTACGAACGTGCCCTCGGAACAGAATTTGTTTGTATGTAGGGGCTTACTATATACACAACACCATGCTACTCAGCTATGAAAAAATAAAATTTTGCCATTTGCAGCAACATGGATGGACTTGGAGGACATTATGCTAAGTGAAATAAGTCAGAGAAAGGAAAATACTGTATGATATCATTTATATGTGGAATCTAAAAAATACAACAAACTAGTGAATATAACGAAAAAGAAGTAAGCTCACAGATATGGAGAACAAACTAGTGGTGACCAGTGGGGAGGTGAGAGGGACACTGTAGAGGTTGGGGAGAGGGAGGTAGAAACTCTTGGGTGTAGGACAGGCTCAAGGATGTATTGTACAACATGGGGAAAATAGCCAGTATTTTATAATGAATGTAAATGGAAAGTAACCTTTAAAAATTATATTAAAAATTTAAAAATTTTTAAAAATAAAGTTTTTAAAAGATTCAGTATTCTCAAAGAATACTGGAAAAGTAGATATGCATTTCTCTAATTTTTACCTTAATGAATGTACTTTAAAGATGTGAGAAAGTATAAATACGTGACGGGGGTGGGGGGAGAACAAACTGTGGCACCACAATTTATAACACACACACATAGACACACACGCAATCAACAAAAGATTCTGATCTGTTGATTCAGTTATAAGGTGCTTTATTAACATAGATCACAGCGGTCTTTGTGAATCATCAAACATGCATTCATGGCATCATTTTCAAAGGCTTCTGTCCATTCCCAACACAAAATGTTAATCCACCCTCCACTGCTGCCTTTAATTTGTTTTCAGAGATTTGTTCTCAATGTGTGATGAAAACAACTCCGTGCTCTGAATCTTTGGGGTACGGAGTCTCAGCTGCCCTGAGGACAGGTGGTCACGCCCTGCTCCCGAGTACTCCTGCTGGGCAGGTGGGATCTGAGAGGAGAGGGGGCTAAAGGACCTGAGGACTAAGGGTATCTTTGGGTAGATTGCTAAGGGCCACCCCTCACACAACCCTAAACCCACCATGTGATTCCCACCAACCCAGCAGCATGTCCCCTAGGCAACAGCAAGGCCACACCTATTCCAGAAGGAGCTCAGCCCCTAGGAATCAGTCCCAGGGAACCTGCACTTCTGGAAGTTCTTACCCCAAACCTTCACACTACTCAGTGGTCTCAGGTGTGCTATGCCAGATAGCTCTAGCTCAGTGCTACTGAATACGGGTCTGACAGAGTAATATTGGCCCCAACAAAAAGCTTGTTAAAGATGCCATTTCATGAGCCTCACAGGAGAATCATAATTAAGAGTGGGGCCTGGGTTCCCCCCAGATTTGTAAGCACTTTAAAGCTTTGGAAGAAATGTTTGCTCCGTGGCTCCCATGCAGTTTCTCATTAGTATTACATGATGAGTATTTAGCAATAACCTCACCTGTGCCCTCCCACAGAGTCTGTTGATCTGGGTGGGAGCATCTGTGTTGTTTTAACTCTAGGTCATTCTAAGGTTAGGCCCGGTTTAAGCACGAGGGCTGCTTGGGTACCTTGATGAGAGTTGCTTCCAGTCTTTGGTCCTTTTGCCTTTGGGGAGGCATCGGCGTCTGCTCTACATGGGGTTGGAAGGAGCGGGGCGGTGTAGCCCACTTGCTCTAGGCTGTAGCAGAGTTTCTGGGCATCTGTGTGAGGGGAGAGCACGTGTAGACAGGAAAGAAAAAGCTCACAGTTTGGTCTCCACGCAGGAGCTCATTGTTCCTGAATCTCTCTTTTTCTGAAGGTTGGCATTTCAGCGTTTCAAGGTCTTTTGCCTGTGGGTATGGTGGGAACAGGTGAAGGAGCTGTGCTGATGTCGTTGAAGGCATATTCTCAAGATGCTGATGTGATTCCTCAACGTGATATCAATGAGAAAATGACCAAGAGCAGGAGGAAGAAGAGGACGAAATGGCAGTTTCTCAGGTAAATGTCCTGTCCTGGGTCAGAGGCTGTGTCTGCTTTTCCTCCTGAAATGTCATGGATTGAGAACCTGCAAACCTTTCATTTTCTACTTCTGATGGTCCTCCCTAGCAAGGTTGTTTTCAACTACTTGTTTTTTTCCTTCTTATGATAGTCAAAGTCAGCTCTTCAGAATATTTCTCCCCTGTGTTCCAGAGCCTTTTCCCCATTGTCTGCATCCAGGCTCCGTATAGAGCACGGAGAACTCTCACCATGAATTAATGACCTTCAGCTATCGAAATTCCTGTTCCTTTTGTGAAAGATCAACATGGGAAGGCATTAGTATCCAAAATTCCCTGATGTTGAGATATTAGTGAAGAAGGGGAAATGGAATGATTAATGTACATCTGAATGCAACATCAACTTATCACAACAGGATTAAGAAAATGCACTTTTAAGTGGGATGGCATTAGTGGTCCAGATAACTCAAAGTTCTGAAAAAAAAAAGTAATTAGGAGAGATTTGCTCTGTATATTGATAAGAAAGACTATTTAAATACGGCATTAGAGTCAGAAAGCATGGGAGGTATATGTGGACTGAAATTTGCATAAAACTGACATTTTTTCATGTTAGTTTCAGATTATGTTTTTCTTATCTATTTCACCTAGAATACCACAGCAGTGATAATGTGTCTTGTGTGCTTCAATCACCTGATAATCATTTGTGCCATTACACCTGATGTTCACTGGTTCAGGTGCTTTCTGCAAGATTCCTCTGCGATGAAGCTCATATATTTCTTGTATCTTTAGTAAGGATTTGGTGTGATTTGCTGAGAAATGTGCATTAGCCATCATGGTAGATCTGGAAACTGTAATTTCTTCTTAGTTTTCCTTTGCTTGTAGTTTGCTTTGAAAAATAAACATTGTCACCTTTGTTTATTAAGGACATTGGCTTTTCAAGTGGAGTCTGTAATCAGTCAAGCCTTGCTCTTGTAAGTTTCTATGATACTCCACACTCATGCAACAGACATACGGTTCTTTATCACTTCTTTGTATTTTCAAAAAAGTTTACAAGAATCATTTTATTAATGTATGCTCAATTGTGTTAAATTTCTGAAATATAGCCCAACTCATATGATAAATATTTTCAGACATCAAAGATTCAGAACCAATAGCTCTAACTTATTGTATATCGTTGAGTGTATGTCTCCCCAAGTGAATTTATAAAATGCAAAGTGTATCATCCACAAATAGATTCATAAGATTTATCCAGTTAAAAATAATTAGTATTAATTCTTCTTTAAAAGTTTGGTAGAATCCACCAGTAAAGCCATCTAGCCCTGGTATTTTTTTGTTGGGAGGTTTTTGAGAACTGATTCAATCTCCTTAATAGTAATTTTGTCTGTTCGCGATTGTTTTATTTCTTCATGATTCAGTCTTTTTATTTTGTATTTTTTAACTTTTTGTTTGGTCCATTGATTCCTTAGGATCGTGTTGTTTAATTTCCACATATTTGTATATTTTCCAGACTCTGTCCTGTTGTTCATTTCTGGTTTCTTACCATTGTGGTTGAAAAAATACTTAGTAAGTGAAGTAAATCAGAAAGAGAAAGACATATCATATGTTATCACTTATGTGGAATCTAAAATATGACACAAATGAACCTATCTATGAAACAGAAACAGAATCACGGACATAGAGAACTGACTGGTGGTTGCCAAGGGGGAGGGGTTTGTGGGACAGATGGAGTGGGAGGTTGGATTTAGCAGATGTAAGATTTTATATATAGAATAGATAAAACAACAAGGTCCAACTGTATAGCACAGAGAACTATATTCAATATTGTATGGTAAACCATAATGGAAAAGAATATTAAAAATATAAAAATATTAAGAATGTGTATGTGTGTGTGTATATATATATATATGTAACTGAATCACTAAAAAAATACTTAGTATGATATCAGTCTTCTTAAATTTGTTAAGACTTGTTTAGTGACCGATCACATGATCTGTCCTGGAGAATGTTCAATGTGCAGTTGAAAAGAATATGTATTCTGCTGCTGTTAGATGGATTGCTCTGTTTTTGTCTGTTAAGTCCATTTTGTCTAATGTATAATTCAAGGTCAGTACTTCCTTACTGATATTCTTTCTGGATGACCAGTTCATTGTTGAAAGTTGGGTATTAAGGATCCCTACACTTTTTTTTGTACTGTCTGTTTCTCTCTTCAAATCTGTTAGTATTTGCTTAATACATTAAGGCCCTCCAATGTTGGGTGCATATTTATTTATGATTGTTGTCTTGATGAGTTGACAACATTATCATTATATAATGACCTTATTTTTTTTTCTTGTTGCAGCTTTTGGCTTAAAATCTATGTTGTCTGTTATAATTCTAGCTACCCCTGCTTTCTTTTGGTTTCCACATGTATGGAATATCTTCTTCTAAAGCTTCACTTTGAGCCAATTTGTGTTTTTAACACTGAAGTGAGTCTCTGATAAGCAGCATACAGTTTGATCTTGTATTTTTATCTAGCCACTCTATGACTTTTGACTAGAGAATTTAATATATCTATGTTTATAGTAATTATTGATAGGTAAGGACTTACCAAGGCCATCTTATTGTTTCCTGGATGTTTTGTTGTTTCTTGTTCCTTTTTTCCTCTTTTGCTGCCTTTCTTTGTGAATTAGTGATACTCTGTAGTGGTATGTGATGATTTCCTTCTCTTTATATTTTCTGAATCTACTGTAGGTTTTTGCTTTGTGGTTCCATGAGGCTCACGGAAAACGTCTTATAGATACAACAGTCTATTTTATGTTGATAACAATTTAACTTCCATCAGATACAAAAAATCTACTCTTTTACTCTCATCTGTGAATTTTTGTATATGGTGTTACAATTTACCTCTTTGTATACTGTTTACACATTAAAATTATTATAGCTGCAGTTATTTTTAATAATCTAATTCTTTAACCTTTATATACTAAATTTAACTGGTTAACACGCTGCCATATCACACTATTAAAGTATTCTTACCTAACTATATACTTACAAGTCTATTGTGTATCCTCATATGTTTTCATGGTCCTATTTAGTGTCCTTCTATTTTAGCTTGACGAACTCTTACAGTTTCTTCTAAGACAGATCTAGTGATGATGAACTCCCTCAGCTTTTGTTTTTTGAAAAGAGTTTTTAATCTCTTCATTTAAGAAGGATAATTATGATGGATAGAATATTCTTGGTTGGCAGGGGTTTTTTTGTTTGTTTGTTTTTTTAATTGAGCAATTTGAAAATATCATCCCACTCTCTCCTGGCCTGTGAGGTTTCTGCTGAGAAATCAAATTTTAATCTTACGAAGGTTCTCTTGTAAGTTATAAGCCTCTCTCCTCCTGATGCTTTTAAGATTCTTTGTTTTTGATAGTTGACAGTTTTACTATAATGTGTTTTGGAGAAGAATTTTTTTTATTTTGAGTTAAGTTTGTCTGGTACCCTATGAACTTCGTGAACTTGGATATCCAAATCTATTCCCTGACTTGGAAAGGTCTCAGCCACTATTTATTTAAATAAGCCTTCTGTCTGTATCTTTTCCTTCTAAGACTCCTTAATTTACAGAATGTTTCTTTTGATGGTATCTATAGATCACATAGTCATTCTTCACTCTTTTTATCTTTGCTCTCCTCTGAGTGTATATTTTCAACTTACTGTCTGCTAACTCACAGAAAATTTCTTCTGCTTGATCTGTTTTGATATTGATGATGCTTATTGCATTTTTTTTCTTGTAATATATTGAACACATAATATTATTTGAATTTAAGGCGTACAGCATGGTGATTTGATACATTTACATATTATACTACGACTGCCATTGTAGCAATATTTATCACCTCTATCATGTCACATAATCATTATTTCTTTTTTTAAAATTTTTATTGGAGTATAGTTGCTTTACAATGTTGTGTTAGTTTATGCTGTACAGCAATGTGAATCAGCTATACGTATACATATATCCCCTCCTTTTTGGGTTTCCTTCCCATTTAGGTCACCACAGAGCACTGAGTAGAGTTCCCTGAGCTATACAGTAGGTTCTCATTAGTTATCTATTTTATACATTGTAGTGTATATATGTCAATCCCAATCTCCCAATTCATCCCACCCCCCCTTTTTCCCCCGTAGTGTCCATACATTTGTTCTCCAAGTCTGTGTCTCCATTTCTGCTTTGCAAATTGGTTCATCTGTACCATTTTTCTAGGTTCCACATATATGTATTAATATACCATATTTGTTTTTCTCTTTCTGACTTACTTCACTCTGTATGACTGTCTCTGGGTCCATTCATGTCTCTGCAAATGGCACAATTTCATTCCTTCTTATGGCCGAGTAATATTCCATTGTATATACGTACCAGGCCTTCTTTATCTATTCCTCTGTTGATGGACATTTAGGTTGCTTCAATGTCCTGGCTATTTTAAATAGTGCTGCAATGAACATTGGGGTGCATGTATCTTTTTTAATTATAGCTTTCTCTGGGTATATGCTCAGGAGTGGGATTACTATGTCATATGGTAGTTCTATTTTTAGTTTTTTAAGGAACCTCCATACTGTTCTCCATAGTGGCTGTATCAATTTACATTCCCACCAACAATGTGAGAGGGTTCTCTTTTCTCCACACCCTCTCCAGCGTTTATTGTTTGTAGATTTTGTTTGTTTGTTTTGGCTGTGTTGGGTCTTCCTTGTGGCATGCGGGCTCTTCTTTGCGGCAAGTGGGCTCTCTCGTTGTAGCACGCAGGCTCTAGAGCAGGGGTCCCCAACCCCCAGGCTGCACTGATCCACGGCCTGTTAAGAACCAGGCTGCACAGCAGGAGGTGAGCAGTGGGCAGGCAAGTGAAGCTTCATCTGCCGCTCCCCATTGCTCCCCATCACTCGCATTACCACCTGAACCATTCCCCCCTCCCCCCGTCCATGGAAAAATTATCCTCCACAAAACCACTCCCTTGTGCCAAAAAGGTTGGGGACCGCTGCTCTAGAGCACGAGCACTCAGTAGTTGTGCTGCGTGGGCTTAGTTGTGGTATGTGGGATCTTAGTTCCTTGACCAGGGATTGAACCCGGCCCCCTGCATTGGGAGCATGGAGTCTTAACCACCGAACCACCAGGGAAGTCCCTGTTTGTAGGTTTTTTGATGATGGCTATTCTGACCGGTGTGAGGTGATACCTCATTGTAGTTTTGATTTGCATTTCTCTAATAATTAGTGAAGTTGAGCATCTTTTCATGTGCCTCTTGGCCATCTGTATGTCTTCTTTGGAGAAATGTCTATTTAGATCTTCTGTCCATTTTTTGATTGGGTTGTTAGTTTTTTTGCTATTGAGCTGCATGAGCTGTTTGTATATTTTGGAGATTAATCCCTTGTCAGTTGCTTCTTTTGCAAATATTTTCTCCCATTCTGAGGGTTGTCTTTTCATTTTGTTTATGGTTTCCTTTGCTGTGCAAAAGCTTTTAAGTTTCATTAGGTCCCATTTTTTAATTTTTGTTTTTATTTTCATTACTCTATGAGGTGGGTCAAAAAAGATCTTGCTGCAATTTATGTCAAGAGTGTTCTGCCATTGTTTTCCTCTAAGAGTTTTATAGTGTCTGACCTTACATTTAGATCTTTTCTTTTTTTTTTTTTTAATTTGGCTGCACTGGGTCTTAGTTGCTGTATGCGGGATCTTCATTATGGCATGAGGGATCTTCATTGAGGCATGTGGGATCTTTAGTTGAGACATTCGGTCTCTTAGTTGCGGCATGCAGGATCTAGTTCCCTGACCAGTAATCGAACTCAGGGCCCCTGTATTGGGAATGCAGGGTCTTAACCACTGCACCACCAGGGAAGTCCCTTACATTTAGGTCTTTAATCCATTTTGAGTTTATTTTTGTGTATGGTGTTAGGGAGTGTTCTAATTTCATTATTTTACATGTAGCTGTCCAGTTTTCCTAGCACTCCTTATTGAAGAGGCTATCTTCTCCATTGTATATTCTTGCCTGCTTTGTCATAGATTAGGTGACCATAGGTGTGTGGGTTTATCTCTGGGCTTTCTATCCTGTTCCATTGATTTGTATTTCTGTTTTTGTGCCCGTACCATACTGTCTTGATTACTGTAGCTTTGTAGTATAATCTGAAGTCAGGGAGCCTGATTCCTTCAGCTCCATTTTTCGTTCTCAAGATTGCTTCGGTGGGGACTTCCCTGGTGGCACAGTGGTTAAGAATCCACCTGCCAGTGCAGGGGATACGGGTTCGAGCCCTGGTCTGGGAAAATTCCACATGCTGCGGAGCAACTAAGCCCATGTGCCACAACTACTGAGCCTGCTCTCTAGAGCCCCTGGGCCACAACTACTGAAGCCTGAGTGCATAGAACCCGTGCTCCAAAACAGGAGAAGCCACTGCAATGAGAAGCCCGCACACCACAATGAAGGGTAGCCCCCGCTCGCCACAACTAGAAAAAGCCCACATGCAGCAACGAAGACCCAACACAGCCAAAAATAAATAAATTAATTAATTAAAAGAAAAGATTGCTTTGGCTATTTGGGGTCTTTTGTGTTTCCATACAAATTGTAAAATTTTTTGTTCTGATTCTGTGGAAAATGCCATTGGTAATTTGGTAAGGATTACATTGAATCTGTAGATTGCTTTGGGTGGTATAGTCATTTTCACAATATTGATTCTTCCAATCCAAGAACATGGTATATCTCTCCATCTATTTTTGTCATCTTTGATTTCTTTCATCAGTATATTATAGTTTTCTGAGTACAGGTCTTTTGCCTCCTCAGGTAGGTTTTATTCCTAGCTATTTTATTCTTTTTGTTGCAATGGTAAATGGGATTGTTTCCTTAATTTCTGTTTCTGATCTTTCATTGTTAGTGTATAGGAATACAAGAGATTTCTGTGTATTGATTTTATATCCTGCAACTTTACCAAATTCATTGATGAGCTCTACTAGTTTTCTGGTGGCATCTTTAGGATTTTCTATGTATAGTATCATGTCATCTGCAAACAGTGACAGTTTTACTTCTTCTTTTCCAATTTGGATTCCTTTTATTTCTTTTTCTTCTCTGATTGCCATGGCTAGGACTTCCAAAACTATGTTGAATAATAGCGGAGAGTGGACATCCTTGTCTTATTCCTGATCTAAGAGGAAATGCTTTCAGTGTTTCACCATTGAGAATGATGTTTGCTGTGCGTTTGTCATATATGGCCTATATTATGTTGAGGTAGGTTCCCTCTGTGCCCACTTTCTGGAGAGTTTTTTATCATAAATCGGTGTTGAATTTTGTCAAAAGCTTTTTCTGCATCTATTGAGATGATCATATGGTTTTTATTCTTCAGTTTGTTAATATGGTGTATCACATAGATTGATTGATTTGCATATATTGAAGAATTCTTGCATCCCTGGGATAAATCCCACTTGATCGTGGTATATGATCCTTTTAATGTGTTGTTGGATTCTGTTTGCTAGTATTTTGTTGAGGATTTTTGCATTTGTTTTCATCAGTGACATTGCTCTGTAATTTTCTTTTCTTGTGATACCTTTGTCTGGTTTTGGTATCAGGGTGATGGTGGCCTAGTAGAATGAGCTTGGTAGTGTTCCTCCCTCTGCAATTTTTTGGATGAGTTTGAGAAGGATGGATGTTAGCTCTTCTCTAACTGTTTGATAGAATTCGCCTGTGAAGCCATCTGGTCCTGGACTTTTGTTTGCTGGAAGATTTTAAATTGCAGTTTGAATTTCATTACTTGTGATTGGTCTGTTCATATTTCCTATTCTTCCTGGTTCAGTCTTGGAAGGTTGTACCTTTCTAAGAATTTATTCATTTCTTCCAGGTTGTCCATTTTATTGGCATATAGTTGCTTATAGTAGTCTCTTGTGATCCTTTGTATTTCTGCAGTGTCAGTTGTAACTTCTCCTTTTTCATTTCTAATTTTATTGATTTAAGTCCTCTCCCATTTTTTCTTGATGAGTCTGGCTAAAGGTTTATCAATTTTGTTTATCTTCTCAGGAACCAGCTTTTAGTTTCATTGATCTTTGCTATTGTTTTCTTTGTTTCTGTTTCATTTATTTCTGCTCTGATTTTTATGATTCCTTTCTTTCTACTAGCTTTGGGTTTTGTTTGTTCTTCTTTCTCTAGTTGCTTTTGGTGTAAGGTTAGGCTGTTTATTTGAGATTTATCTTGTTTCTTGAGGTAGGATTGTATTGCTATAAACTTCCCTCTTAAAACTGCTTTTGCTGCATCCCATAGGTTTTGGGTCATCATGTTTTCGTTGTCATTTGTTTCTAGGTATTTTCTGATTTCCTCTTTGATTTCTTCAGTGATCTCATGGTTATTTAGTAGCATATTGTTTAGCCTCCACGTGTTTTGTTTTTTATAGTTTTTTTTTCCCTGAAATAGATTTCTAATCTCATAGTGTTGTGGTCACAAAAGATGCTTGATACTATTTCAATTTTCTAATCATTATTTCTTTATTGTGGTTGGAAAAATTAAGATCTAGTCTATTAGTAAGTTTGATTATAATACAATACCATTGTTTATATTCACTATACTGTGCATTGATCTTTAGGAATTATTTACTATTTGTTAAAAGTTTGTACCCTTAAACATCTCTCTTATTCCCCACATCTCAGCCCCCTGATAACCAACATTCTTATGAGTTTGGCTTTTTTTTTTTTGATTTTACATATAAGTGATATCAGGTAGTATTTGTCTTTCTCTTTTTGATTTATCTCAGCATAATGTACCTAAGGCCATCAGTGTTGAAAATGGTAGAATTTCCTTCTTTCTAATGGCTGAATAATATTCATTGTGTATGTATATGTAGATAAATATATAGATATAGATATCACATCTTTCTTATCCATTCATCTGTTGATAAGAACCTAGGTTGATTCCATATCTTGGCTATTGTGGGTAATGTTGCAGTAAATATGGGAGTGCATATATCTTTTCAAGTTAGTGCTTTTATTTTCTTTGAATAAATACCAGAAAGTGGAATTGCTGAATCATATAATGGATCTATTTTTACTTTTTTGAGAAGCCTTCATATTGTTTTCCATAGTGGCTGTAAAAATTATATCCCCGCTAACAGTTCCCATGTTCCCTTTTGTCCACATCCTCACCAATGCTTATCTCTTGTCTTTTTGATGATAGCCATTCTAACGGGTGTAAGATAATGTCTTATTGTGGTTTTGATTTGCATTGTACTGATGATTACTCATGTTGAGCACATTTTCATATGTCTATTGGCCATTTGTATGTCTTTTTTGGAAAAAAAAAAAACTATTTCCTTTACCCATCTGTACATTTGATTATTTGGTATCTTGTGGCATTTTATGAGTTTTTTTTAATGTATTTTGATTGTATGCCCCTTTATTGAATATATAGTTTGCATTTTTTCCCATTTGGTATGTTGACTTTTCATTTTGTTGATTGTTTATTTTGTTGCACAGAAGCTTTTAAGTTTGATTTATTCTCAGTTGTTGATTTCTGCTTTTGTTGTTTGTGCTTTTAGTGTCATATCCAAAAAAAAAAAAAAAAGTCATCATCATCAAAACCAATGTGGAGGAGTTTCTTACATTTTCTTTTAGGACTTTTATGGTATCAAGTCTTAGGTTCAAGTCTTTGATACATCCTGAGTTAATTATTGTGAGTTGTTTTATATAGGGATCCAATTTTATTTTTGCTTACATTTATCCAGGTTTTCCAACACCATCTATGGAAGACACTATTATTTCCCCATGGTTGTTCTTGGTTACCTTGTCAAAAATTAGTTAGTAGTGTTCAATGTAGAGACTTTTCACCAACTTTACTAAATTTATTCCTAAGTATCTTATTATTTTTGATGCTATTATAAATTAGATAGTTTATTTTTTCAGATGTTTTACTACTTGTGTGTAGAAATACAACTGATGATGTATGTTGATTTTATATACTGCAATTTTACCTACTTTGTTGATTAGTTACAACATTTTGGGATTCCTTTGGATTTTTTATATACAAAATCATACCATCTTCAAATAATGAGAATTTTTGTTCTTCCTTTCTGATTTGGGTGCCTTTCTTTGTCTTGCCTGATTGCCCCAGCTAATACTTCCAGTACTATATTGAATAAGAGTGATTCAGTGGACATCACTGTCTTGTTCTTGTTCTTGGCAGAATAGCTTTTACCTTATTACCATCAAGTATGATGTTAGCTGTGGGCTTGTTATGTATGGCCTTAATTATGTGGAGGTATGTTCCCCCTATACTCAATCTGTTCAGAGTTTTTAATCATAAAAGAATTGCATTTTGTCCAGTGCTTTTTCAGCATCTACTGAAATGATCATGTGATTTTTATTTTTACTCTATTAATGTGGTGTATCCCACATATTTGTTTGTGTATGTTGAACCATTCTTATATCCCAATGATAAATCCCACTTGGTGCCGGTGGATAATCCCCTTCAGGTATTGTTGAATTCGATTTGCTCATATTTTGTTCAGAATTTTTGCATCTATATTAATCAGTTTTATTGGCCTCCAGTTTTCTTTTCTTGTAGAGTCTTTATCTGGCTTTGGTGTCCTGGAAATCCTCGTCTCATAGAACAAGTTTGGAAGTATTCATTAGTCTTTCATTTTTTGGAAGAGTTTGAGAATTACTGGTGTTAATTCTTCATAGGTTTTGTAGAATTCACCAATAAATTCATCTGGTCCTTGAGTTTTCTGTGTTGGGAGTTTTTTTGATTACTGATTCAATCCCTTATCATTGGTCTGTTCGGGTTTTCTTATTTTTTTTTTAACATCTTTACTGGAGTATAATAGCTTTACATTGTTATTCAGATTTTCTATTTCTTCCTGATTCAGTCTTTGTAGGTAGTGAGTTTCTAGGAAGTATCAGTTTCTTCCTGAGTATCTAATTTGTTGGCATACAATTGTTCATAGTAGTCTCTTATCATCCTATGTATTTCTGTAGTATGAGTTGTAATGTCTCCTCTCTCATTTCTAATTTTGTCTTCTATTTTCCTAGTCTAGCTAAAGTTTGAAATTTTTATGTTTTTGAAAATCCATCCTTTAGTTTATTGATCATTTCTGTTGATTTTCTTGTATATGTTTTATTTATTTCCACTCTAGTCTTTATGATATCCTAACCTCTGCCAACTTTGGAATAAATTTCTTTTTCTACTTCCTTGAGGTGTAGAGTTAGATTGTTTGAGAGCTTTCTAATTTCTTGTCGTATGCACTCATCACTATAAACTTTCCTCTTTGAACTGCTTTTGCAAGATCCGATAGGTTTTGGTATGTTGTGTTTCCATTTTCATTGGTTTTGAGATTTTTAAAAAAATTCTCTTTGGCTTTCTTTTTTGACCCACTGATTTTTCAGAAGTGTACTGTTTAGTTTCCACATATTTTTAGATTTTCCATATATGCTCTTGTTGATTTCTAGTTTTATATCATTGTGTTCAGGTATTTGGTATAATTTTGATCTTCTTAAATTTGCTAAGACATGTTTGTGTCCTATCATATGATCTTTCCTGGAGTATGTTTCATGTGCACCTGAGAACAAGTTGTTGGATAGAATGTTCTGTATATGCCTGTTAAGTCCATTTGATGTAAGGTATAGACCAGTGTTTTCTTGTTGATTTACTCTATGGATGATCTATCCATTGCTGAGAGGGGAGTATTGAAGTCCCCTACTACTTTATATTGTCTATTTCTTTCTTCAGATCTGTGTTTGCTTAATATATTTAGGTGCTTTGATGTTGGGTGTGTATATATTTACAATTGTTATATTTTCTTGATGTATCGACCCTTGTGTCATTATATAATGACCTTCCTTGTGTCTTATTATGGTTTTTGGCTTAAAGTTTGTTTTGTCTGATATAAGTATGGCTACCTCCTCATTATTTGGCTTCCACTTGCATGGAATATAATCATCCATCTCTTTACCTTCACCCTAAGTGTGTCTTTAAAGCTTAGGGGACTTCCCCTGGAAATGAGGGGACTTCCCTGGTGGCGCAGTGGTTTAGAATCCGTCTGCCAATGCAGGGGACACGGGTTCGAGCCCTGGTCCGGGAAGATCCCACATGCCGCAGAGCAACTAAGCCCGTACGCCACAACTATTGAAGCCCGTGCGCCTAGAGCCTGTGCTCCACAACAAGAGAAGCCACTGCAATGAGAAGCCCGAGCACTGCAATGAAGAGTAGCCTCCACTCACCACAACCAGAGAAAGCCTGCGCACAGCAACGAAGACCCAACGCAGCCAAAAAATAAACAAGTAATTTTTTTTTAAAAAGCTGAAATGAGTGTCTTATATGCAGAATATAATTGGGCCTTATATTTTTCTTATCCAGCCAACCACTCTATGGCTTTGATTTGTGAATTCAATCCATTTACATTTAAAGTGATTTTTGATATGTATGGACTTATTACTGCCATCTTATTAATTACTTTCTGATTGTTTTGTAACTCCATTGTTTCTTTTTCCCCTCTGTGTCTGTCTACCTTTGTAAATTGGTGGTTTACCATGTCAGTATGCTGTGTTTAATTTTTTAATGTTTGTGATTCTACTAGAGATCTTTGCTTTGTGGTTACCATGAGGCATACATAAAACATCTCATAGTTAAAACAGTACATTTTATGCTGATAGCAACTTATCTTTGTATGCCTATAAGTGTTTCATTCTTTTATTCTTCTCCTTTCATATTTTTATGTCATGATATACTTCATTTTATCTGCATTTGTTAAAACACTGTCATAGCTATAAATATTTCTATTACATTTTTTCATTTCATTCATTTCAGCTCCAGAATTTTTTTTGGTTCTTTCTTACAATTTTTGTCTGTTGTATTTTTCTTTTCTTCATGTTTTTTCTGATTCCATTGAATTGTCTTTCTGTCTTTCCTTGTAGCTCACTGAGCTTTCTTATAACAGTGTTTTTTAATTATTTATTAGGTAGATTGTAGATTTCTAAGTCTTTGGGATTGATAACTGGAAGACTGACAATCCTTTAATGTCATTAGATTACTTTGATTTTTTTTTAATATTCTTGGGGTTTTGTGCTGCTATTTTCACTTCTGAAGTAGTAGCCACCTCCTCCAGCATTTACTAATTGTCTTCAGGAGAGAAACACCTTCTGTCAGCCCTCTAGAGATTCTGAGGCTTTCTCAGACCTTTATGGATAAACCTGTTTCACGGTTCTTATCACATCTTTGGCAGAATTCTTGAGCTTATATGCTGTCTTTTGATCTTGCAACACAATAGGCTGGGTACTGACAGCCCCTCTTTTCTTCTCCTAAGGGTGGTGCTAATGCAGAAATTTATGGTCTGTCTCTGGCCTGCAGATGTGAGCCAGCTTTCTGTGTGTTTTCTCAAGCTGTGTGCCAAATCTTGCCCTCGGTTCCTTGGTTGGGAGCACACATGCTGAATTGACCATAGTGTGAGGATTTGTGTTGGTACAATTTACAGAGGACCAAGGGTGCCCATTGGCCAGTTGGGAGGATCTATGGGTGAGGCATCCCTATTGACTCATGGATGGACTTCTTGATGGAGTCTGTAATACAGCTAGCAGACTCTGCAGCACATTAATGCCTTACCAGAATCCTATCTGCTACGTCTTCCCCACCCCCAGTCATGCAGCTCATGATTCAGCACTCTGGAAGGGGCAAGAAAACAACAGGCCTTTTTGGCAGCACCCCACACAGTTGGAGAAGTTTCATGCTCACTCACATGCTTTCACTTGCCCCTGCAGGGGAAATCATGGGCCAGGAAGATCTCTTTTGACCCTAAGTTGTGCAATCTTGGTGGAGGCATAATGTCAGTAAAGTGAAACTATTCCCTTTACTTTGTCCAATGCATCCAAACTCACACATTTTTTTTTTCTCCAACATTGTGCTAGTACTTCTCTACTAGAAACCTGGATATCCACAAAGACTCCTTTACTCATGAGTGATGGATTAAAATAGTATTTTCCAGGTGCCCCTGGGCTTTATCCAAGAGGAGCCAGTTAACAGATGACCGCCAAGTCCAGAGCTGGGACTGAGGTCTCTATGCCTATGACCCTGTGCACAGATGGGTGAGATTCCTCCTGGTCCCCTTGATGTATGGTGCTGTATTCCACACCTCCCACAAAGACACTTGTCTGTGAATGAAGCCAAGTTGTTGTTGAAGGGGGACATGAGGCACATCTTATTCAAACTTAATGCTGATGGAACTCCTTCCTGAAATATATTCAAGTCAAATTGAGTAACTCAACCTGAGCTTCCTTTACTTTGCTTTTATCTTTTCACTGGTCTTGAGACCTCAACCAGGAGGCCATCTGGAGTCTTCCTCACTAAGGGAAGAAATCCTAGAGAGAGAGAGAGAGAGAGAGAGAGAATGAAGCTTCCCTGAGACAGATTCTCACATGGAAAAATGATTCGGTTCTTTACCCCTCCTAATAGCATCCCATCCTCTAATAAAACCACCCACACTTTCTTGACCCAGGTCAGAGTTTCTTCCCATGTTGGATAAAGACCAGAACAAGTCAGGGAACTGTTTCCCTTGCTCTTCACCAATAGGAATTCTCAGACTTTGCCTCACATCATTATTACTTGGAAAACATTAAAAAAATTCCCATGCCCAGGACTAAAAATGATTCAGTAAAACAGTATTTCTGGGCATCAGTATTTTTAAAAGATCACCATGTTATTCAAATTTGCTGTCAAAGTGAGAATAAGTATACTTTCCCTACTTAGTAAAAATTGTGCATGTGAGTCACCTGAAAATATTGTTAAAATGCAGTTTTTGTTTCAGGAGGCCTGAGTTGTGGCTAAGAGTCTGAGTCTGACACAATTTAAGGACATTAGACTACACTGAGACTACTAGCATCCTCTTTTACACTCAAGTAAATAAAACTTGGTGACAAAACAAAACCAAAAAACTGTACAAGAGATGACTGGGAGTGAAAGTATCTGTACAATATATAACATTGAGAGGATCTCATTATCATGAAGAAACTAACCAAATACCATTTCTAGTGATTTTTAATAACCAAAATTTATAAGATGAAGACAATATCCTCTATTATGGTTTTCAGTAGAACTCTCTCTCAGATACAAAAATTCTAGGTTCAGGAAAGGCTCAGCTTAAAAAACAAAGAAATTTTCATCCCCATAGGTGTCTATTCTATCCTGTTTCCCAAATTCCAGTCACTTGCACACTGAAGACAAGTAAATGTTAATTAATTAATAGCTTCCTACTGACATTATAACTTAATATTTTCCTATGTGTTGACTCGGTTTCTTATTAATTTACCAATATTTTCCTTTATTTTTCTTTCAGTTCTATTGAGATACTATTGACATACCGTACTGTAGAAATGGTGGGTGTACAGCATAATGACATATCTTGTAAAAGGATTAGCAAACAATTTAAATTTTTTAAGATTTACTAAATACTTCATATGACAGTTTGGTAACCTCCATTTAAAACATAAGTTAAATTTACACAATTCATAACATTACATGAAATGGGCTGTGCAAGTCTCAATATTATTTGGTGTTCTGAAATTTGTACATAAACCACAGCTGGGGAAGTGCTAATTCATGAGACAAATTCTGCTCCTTTCTTCTTTATTTTACTCCAGTAGTTGCCTCTGAGCCGTGTTAACCTGGAGGCTGAATCTTCCGTGCCTTGGGGCAGGGCGGGTCACTCCCCTCAGAGGAGGAGACCAGAAGGTCCTCCTGGAGAACATGGAGTGGGACACGGGTCAGTATCACCCAGGTTCCTCTAAGAGGTGAAACATCTGACTTGTAGGAGAAGGCTTCTTAGGAGGATGAAATGAAAGGTGTTCTGAACCTGGAGCCCTCCCCGCATCCCTTGTCTCATCATGAAGACAATTCTGAGGGGTTGGTCTGGAACATGCGTAGATGGTGGAGGTTGGGGGACAGTGCAGGCCTGGATTGGGCTCAGGTGAGGTGAGTTGGGTAGAGGCTGGGAGTCAATACTTAGCATTGGGGCAGGTGTCCTTATGGTCATTTGGTGTGCCTGTGTGAATCCAAGTCCAGTTGTACTGGGAAGAGGATAAAGGCTGTGGATAATTCCACAGATCAGGTCTCTGAGTATCCTCAGAGGATAAAAAGGACCTGAGTCTTACTTTTTTGTGAGGAGGGGGTAGGTAGGAGCGGAAGATCTAGCAAAACAGGATGGAGACCCAGGCAGACCTCTTGCCTGCTGCCTGAGTTTGGAGTCCCAGTCACATTTACATTTGACATTCTCTGGTCTGCGCATTGAGTCTACTTCAGGACATTTGAGTTGTGCTCTGTGGTTGGTGACATGGTCCAGACCAAATGTCTTGGTGGCAAGCTGGGGAACATCATAGGAGAAGCTCCCAGACCTGTTGTCTGTCAGCTTGGCAATGATGTTTGAGCATTGACCGATGTGCTTCGGTGTAGGTTGTGAGGTTTAATGATATCCTCATCCTGTCCTTTAACTGGTCCACAAGTGGAGAGCAAAGAGCTCAGTACAGAGCTCTTGATGTAAGGCTATGCATGGCAGATGGCCCTCATATCAAGTGTCTTGAGTGATGGATGACCCGTGAAAACAAGTTCCTTGACAAATGTTTTAGTGACTGTGTACACAGTAATTGGCTTGGAAGGATGTGGGAGAGGACACCACAAATATAAAGTATATTTGAATTGCCTCTCAATCAAGAGAAAAAATAGAAGCAACCAAATAAAAATATTTGGAACCTATGAAATTAAATTTCACTGTAAAAGAAAAATGATCATTTTACATATGAAGAGGCACCCAACCTCAATGATGGTCGGGGGAAATAAATTACAAAGCCAATGTAATAATTTTTCTTCTCTTATATAGAAAACGTAAAGTGCCTTTGTAGCGTCTCTTGTCAACATCAGTGGAAACAAGCCCCTTGATATACTCTTGCAGGTGGTATACATGACTAATGTCCTTTTTAAGTCAGTTTGTCCCCTCTTTTGCTTCCTCAGGTTCTGGGTTTTAGGGGTGCTGTGGGGCTGAAGTTTGTGTGATGACCTTGATATTTCCTGTGTCCTTGGGCCTCTGGTCAGTCTCCTTCAGGCATTGATCATTTGATTTCCTGAAGTAGAAGAAAAAAGGCAAAAAAATCATATAGAGATTGAATCAAGATGGCGGAATAGAAGGACACGGTGTTCATCTCCTCCCGTGAATATGTCAGAAAAAATCTACATGTGGAACAGTCCTCACAGAATACCTACCGAACGCTAGCAGAAGATCTCAGACACCCAGAAGCGCAAGAAAGGTCTCCATGTAATGAGATAGGATGAAAGAAAAAAAAAGAAGAAAACAGGACAGGACCTGCACCCCTGGGAGGAAGCTGTGAAAGAGGAAAGTTCCCTCACCCTGGGAAGCCCCTTCATCAGTGGGGAGATCAGCTGGGGCAGAAAAGGAACTTCAGAGGCTTGGAGGAGAGCACAGCAGCCAGTTTGCAGCAGACAAAACAGAGACCTGCACAGAGGATATGTGCTACCTTGTGCAGTCCCCAGCCCAAGAAGTGTGCCTACTGGTATGTGGGGTGGGGCTGGGTGCTAAAACTGGGGCTTCAGAGGAAAAACTAGGGGAGAGGACTGGGGTTGGCTGCACGGAGACAGCCTGAAGGGGCTGGAGTGTGGTACCGGCCCAACCTGGGGTGTATGCAGAAGAAGCACAGGCCGGCCATAGAAGCAAAACACCATTGTTGAGGGGCGGGTGAAGGGAGGGGCAGAGCTGCCATAGCAGCCTCCTTCTTGGTGCCACCTCTATGAGCTCTGGGAGCTCACAAGCAACTCTTACGAAAGTGGCTATTGAGGGAACATATCTCAACATACTAAAAGCTGTTTATGACAAACCTACAGCCTATTTGATACATAATGGTGAAAAGCACTTAGCCTTCTGGAACAAAGACAAGGATGCCCACTCTCACCACTTTAAGTCAACATAATATTGGAAGTCTATCCATACCAATCAGATAAGAAAAAGAAAGAAAATGTATCCAAATTGGGAGGGAAGAGGTAAAATTGTCATTATATGCAGATGACATGATACTATATATAGAAGACCCTAAAGACTCCACACACGAGCTACTAGAACTGATAAACAGATTCAGCAAGGTAGCAGGATACAAGATTAACATACAGAAATCAGTTGCTTGTGTTTACATTAAAAATGAAATATCAGAAAGGGAATGGAAAAAAACAATCCCTTTTAAAATTGCATCCAAAAAACTAAAATACTTAGGAATAAACATGACCAAGATAGTGAAAGACTTGTATGCTGAGAACTATAAAACATTAATAAAGGAAAGTGAAGATGAGTCAAAGAAATGGAAAGATATCCCATTGGACTGGAATTATTAATATTGATAAAATGGCCATAGTACCCAAAGCAATCTACAGATTTAATGCCAACCCTATCAAATCACCCATGACATTTTCCACAGAACTAGAATAATTCTAAAATTTATATGGAACTACAAGTGATCCAGAACTGTGAAAGCAATCCTGAGGAAAAAGAACAAAGCAGGAGGCATAACCCTTCCAGACTTCAGACAATACTACAAAAGCTACAGTAATCAAAACAGCATGGTATTGGCACAGAAACAGACATATGAATCAGTGAAACAGAGCCCAGAAATAAACCCACACACCAATGGTCAATTAATCTTCGACAAAGGAGGCAAGAATATACAATGGAGAAAAGACAGTCTCTTCAGTAAGTGGTGTTGGGAATGTTGAACAGCTGCATGTAAATCATTGAAGTTAGAACACATCCTCACACCATGCACAAAAATAAACTCAAAATGGCTTAAAGACTTAAATATAACACATAACACCATAAAACTTGTAGAAAAGAACATAGGCAAAACATTCTCTGACATAAATTGTACCAACATTTTCTTATGTCAGTCTCCCAAGGCAATAGAAATAAAAGCAAAAGTAAACAAATGGGGCCTATTCCAACTTACAAGTTTTTGCACAGCAAAGGAAACTGTAAAAAAAAATGAAAAGACAACCTACTGAATGGGAGAAACTATTTGCAGATGATGCAACCAACAAGGGCTTAATTTCCAAAATATACAAACAGCTCATACAACTCAATCACACACACAAAAAAAAAAAAATCAAAAAAATGGGCAAAAAAATCAAAAAAATAGACATTTCTCCAAAGAAGACATACAGATGGCCAAAAGGCACATGGAAAGATGCTCACCATCACTAATTATTAGATAAATGCAAATCAAAACTGCAATGAGGTATCACCTTAAACTGGTCAGAATGGCCATCATTAAAAAAGTCTACAAATAATAAATGCTGGAGAGGGTGTGGAGAAAAGGGAACCCTTCTACAGTTGGTGGGAATGTAAATTGGTGCATCCACTATGGAAAACAGTATAGAGGTTCCTCAAAAAACTAAAAATATAGTTGCCATATGATCCAGCCATCCCTCTCCTGGGCATATATCTGGAGAAAACTATAATTTGAAAAGATGGATCTCCTGGGTGGAGGGCTAGAGAGTCTGGTGGGACAATCCTTCATCCCACCATCAGTGCCTGAAACCTCTGCTCCTTCACCTACTCCTGCTGTGGTCAGCAGTGGTCTGAATGGCCTATTTGACCTCTCCATGGGGATAGGCATGGCACCTGGTGGGTATGTGGCTCCAAAGGCTGTCTGGCTGCCTGCAGTAAAGGCTAAAGGCTTGGAGATTTCGGGAATATTTACTCACCACCAAGGGCACATCTATATGGAAATGACCTTCACCAACAAATCTCTGCAGCACATGACAGACTTTGCAATCCAGTTTAACAATAATAGGTTTGGTGTCATCCCCAGCACTCCTCTGGCCATCCCTACACCACTGGTGCCAAACCAGAGCATTGATGGCTCCCTGCTTCTCAACTCCTTGGGCCCATTCATGAAGATAGAACCTCTGAACAACCTGCAGGTGGCTGTGAAAAACAACACTGATGTCTTCTACTTCAGCTGCCTCATCCCATTCAACGTGCTTTTTTGTAGATGACAGCAAAATGGAGTGCCAGGTCTTCCTTGCAACATGGAAGGATAGTCCCAAAGAAAATGAACTTCAGTTTCAGATTAAGGGATGTCATTTAAATGCTGACACTGTTTTCAGCAAGTTGCAAAACAACAATGTTGATACTATTGCCAAGACGAATGTGGAAGGGCAGGACATTCTGTATCAATCCCTGAAGCTCACTAATGGCATTTGGATTTTGGCCAAGCTCTGTAGCCCAGCCAGGAAACCCCAGTTACACGCTGTCGCTGAAGTGCAGAGCTCCTGACGTCTCCCAGTACATCTTTCAGGTCTACAACAGCGTTTTGAAAAACTAATAGACTGGCCCGGTGCCCTCCAGCCACCCTGTCATTGGTGCAAGCCAAGAACTCTTAACTGGAAGAAACTGTATTGCCATGTACAATCTGAAGCCAAAAATACTGAGGCCATGCACCAAGGTAGTGACTAGTCTAACCTGTACTAACATTAGGGCACAATCTGTTGGATAGTTTTAGCTTCTTGTGAACATTTGTAACCACTGCTTCAATCACTTCCCACCTCTTGCCACCTGCTGCTGTATGTCCTTACTTGTGGGCTTCTCCATCCTGTGCCAGTGGCTGGCATTTTTGACTGTCATTTGATATTTTGTAATCAAGAGCTCACTTCAAAGGCAGAGAAAGACAAATATTAAAGCAAAGCAAAGTGTCATTGAAAATAAAATCAGGTTATTTGTTGCTTTTTTTCTACTCCGTTGTTTGAGCATATTATGTATTTTATATATTAGATATGTTTTTCAAATATTTCTTCCCATTTTGTAGGTACACTCTTCTCTCTGTAAATTGTTTCCTTTGCTGTTCAAACCTTTATAGTTTTTTTAAAAATAATTTCCCTGGAAACTATGCAATCTTTTTTTTAAAAATTAATTTATTTTATTTTATTTATTTTTGGCTGCGTTGGGTCTTCGTTGCTGGGCACAGGCTTTCTCTAGTTGCGGCGAGCAGGGCCTTCTCATTGAGGTGGCTTCTCTTGTTGTGGAGCACAGGCTCTAGGCACACGGGCTTCAGTAGTTGTGACACGCGGGCTCAGTAGTTGTGGCTCGCGGGCTCTAGAGCGCAGGCTCAGCAGTTGTGCTCACGGGCTTAGTTGCTCTGTAGCATGTGGGATCTCCCCAGCCCAGTGCTCGAACCCGTGTCCCCTGCATTGGCAGGCGGATTTTTTTTTTTAACATCATTATTGGAGTATAATTGCTTTACATGGTGTGTTAGTTTCTGCTTTATAACAAAGTGAATCAGCTATACATATACATATATCCCCATATCTCTTGCATCTCCCTCCCTATCCCACCCCTCTAGGTGGTCACAAAGCACCGAGCTGATCTCCCTGTGCTATGCGGCTGCTTCCCACTAGCTATCTGTTTTACATTTGGTAGTGTATATATGTCCATGTCACTCTCTCACTTCGTCCCAGCTTACCCTTCCCCCTCCCCATGTCCTCAGTCCATTCTCTATGTCTGCATCTTTACTCCTGTCCTGCCCCTAGGTTCTTCAGAACCATTTTTTTTTCTTTTTAGATTCCATATATATGCGTTAGCATACGGTATTTGTTTTTCTCTTTCTGACTTACTTCACTCTGTATGACAGACTCTAGGTCCATCCACCTCACTGCAAATAACTCAATTTCATTTCTTTTTATGGCTGAGTAATATTCCATTGTATGTATGTGCCACATCTTCTTCATCCAGTCATCTGTCGATGGACACTTAGGTTGCTTCCATGTGGCAGGTGGATTCTTAACCACTGAGCCACCAGGAAAGTCCAAACCTTTATAGTTTAATGCAATCTATTTTTCAATTTTTTTTTTTTTTTTTGCTTTTGTTGCCTGTGATTTTGGGGTCATATCCAAAAATACATTGCCCATACATACCACTGTAAAGAAGTGTTTTTTTCCCCCTATATCTTCTTCTATTAATTTTACAGTTTCAGATCTTATCTTATATTTAATTCTCTAAACCACTTTGAATTAATTTGTATTAATTAATAAATAAATTAATTAATTTGTATATAGTGTGAGATATGGGTCTAATTTCTTTCCTATGCTTGTGAATATTCAGTTTCCCACTAAATTACTGAAGAGAGGATCATTTCCTCATTGTATATTCCTGGCACTTTTGTCAAAGATCAATGGATTGTAAATATGTGGATTTATTTCTGAGGTCTGTATTTCGTTCTGTTGTTCTATATGTCTGTTTTTATACTACTACCATACTGCTTTGATTACTATGCTTTTGTAGTATGGTTTGAATTATGAAGCATGATGCCTTCAGCTTTGCTCTTTGTGCTCAAGATTGCTTTGGATATTTTGGGTCTTTTAGGGTTCCATATGAATTTTAAGATTTCTTTTTCTATTTTCTGGGAAAATGTCTTCAGAATTTTGACATGAGTTGCATTAACTCTGTAGATTGCTTTGGGTAGTATGGACATTTTAACAATATTAATTTATTCAATCCATTAACATGGGCAATCTTTCCATTTATTTGCATCTTCTTCTAATTCTTTCATCAATATTTTATAGTTTTCAGTGTACGGGTCTTTCACATTCTTGGTTAACTTTATTCATAAGTATTTTATTCTTTTGGGTGCTATTGTAAATGGGACTTGTTTAACCTTTTCTGATAGTTTCTGTTGTTAGTGTATAGAGCCACAAATGATTTTTGTATGTTGATTTTGTATCCTGCAGCTTTATTTATTTATTAGTTTGAACAGTTTTTTGGAGGTGGCATGTTTAGGGTTTTGTAGATATAAAAACATGTCATCTGCAAACAGAGAAAATTTAGCTTTAATTTTATGATTAGGATTTATTTTCTTTATTTTTATTGCCTACTTGTTCTTGTTAGGAATTCCAGTACTATGTTGAATAGAAAAGGCAAGAATAGGTAACCATGTCTTGGTCCAAAACTTAGAAGAAATGCTTTCATGATTCATAATTCAATATACTGTTAGCTTTGGCTTGTCATATGACTTTTAATGTGTTGAGGTATATTCCTTCTATAACTAATTTCTTGACAGTAATTTTCATGAAATGAAGTCGGATTTTGTCAAATAATTTTTCTGTATCTATTAATATGACCATATTTTCCCTTTATTTTCTTAACGTGATGTAACACATTTATTGATTTGCATATATTGAGCCATCCTGCATCCAGGCATAAATCCCACTTGATCATGGTGAATGATCCTTTTAATGTGCTGTTGAACTTAGTTTGCCAGTATTTTGAGTATATTTCATCTATGTTTTTCAGGGATATTGATCTGTACTTTTCTCCTAGTGCCCTCATCTGGTTTTGATATTGGAGTAATGCCTCATAAGATGGTTTGAAAGTGTTCCCTCCTCTTTAAATTTTTGGAAGTATTTAAGAAGTCTTAGCTTTAATTTCTCTTTAAATATTTGGCATAATTCACCAGTAAAACCACCTGGTCCTGGGATTTTATTTATTGAGAGGTTTTTCAGTATTGTTTCATTCTCTTTACTCATTACTGGTCTATTCAGATGTTCTATTTCTAAACTACTTAGTCTTGGTAGGTTGTATGTTTCTAGGAGTTTGTCCATTTTTTTTGTATGTAATTCAAGTTGTTTGTATATGATTGTTAATACTTAGTAGTCTCTTATTGTCCTTTGTATTTCTGTGGCATCAGTGTAATGGTTTTATATATATATTATGTATGTATATATACTCTCTTTTTCTTAGTTATTCTAACAGTTTGTCAATTTTATCTTTTTCCAAAAAAACTCCTTAATATTATTATCTTTCTACTATACATGTGGTCTTTATTACTTTTTAAAAAAAATTTATTGGAGTATAGTTGATTTACAATGTTGTGTTAGTTTCATGTGTACAGTAAAGTGAATCAGTTATACACATATATATATCTACTCTTTTTAATATTCTTTTCCCATATAGGTCATTACAGAATAATGAGTGGAGTTCCCTGTGCTATGCAGCAGGTCCTTCTATTAGTTTTATAACTGCTAATCCTTATTATTTATTTCATTCTGCCAATATTGGTCTTAGTTTGTTCTTTTTATAGATCCTTTTGTTGTAAAGTTAGGTTCTTTAGTTGAGATTTTTTTTCAGAGACAAAAGATTTTATTACTTATGGCACAGCAAGCGTGAGCATAATATTGTATTGGTTCTCCCTCTCCCACCAGTTCCAACAGGGATGACACAGAGGGATCCAGTTGGGTGTTATGTGTACTCAGTTGTGTTACATTGATGAACTCCACTGAGTTTGAGGACTCCATTGCTTTTAAAATGAGAGGTTAGCAAGCTTACTGCTTGTCTGAGGGAGACACATTACCTCACTCCTCAAGGCTGTTTGTTACAAACACACTCCCAAGAAATGGCTCAGTTAAAATGCTGTCAGGCATGCATTCCTTTTCTTTTTTTTTTTTAATTGAAGAATAGTTGACATACAATAGTATGTTAGTTTTGGATGTACAACATAATGATTCAGCATTTAAGTTTATTACAAAATAATCACCATGATGAGTTTAGTAACCGTCTGTCCCCATCCACAGTTATTGCAATATCATGAACCATATTCTTTGTTCTGTATATTAAATTTTTGTCAATTTTTATTTTATAACTGGAATTTTGTACTTCTTATGCCCCTTCACCTGTCTTGTCCAACACCCACTCACCTCCCCTCTTGCAACCACCAATTTTTTAACTGTGTCTGTAAGACTGGTTTTGTTGTGTTTTTGTTTTTAGATTACACATATAAGTGAGATCATGTGGTATTTGTCTTTTTCTATGTGACTTACTTCACTTAACATAATACTCTCTAGGTCCATTCATGTTGTCGCAAATGGCAAGATTTCATCTTTTTATGACTGAGTAATATATATAACAATATATGTATCTATATATGTGTATGTATATGTGTATCTATGTGTGTATAGGTGTACATAAATATGTATATGTGTGTATATATATGTATATCACTTTTTTATCAATTTATCATTGAACATTTAGGTTGCTACCATATATTGGCTATTGTAAGTTATATTGCAATGAACATAGTGCATATATATATATAAAACATATGAACAATGTGCATATATCTCTTTAAATTAGTTTTTTGCTTGGTTTTGTTTTCTTTGGATAAATAACCAAAAGTGGAATTCCTAAATCATATGGCAGCTTTATTTTTTTTTAAGTTTTCAGAGCCCTCCATAATGTTTTCAATAGTGGCTGCACTGATTTACATTCTTAGCAACAATGCAGGTGAGTTTTTTCTCCATATCCTCAGCAACACTTAATTGTTGTCATATTGATGATAGCCATTCTGACAACTGTAAGGTGATATCTTGTTGTGGTTTTGATTTGCGTTACCCTGATGATTAGTGATGTTGAGCATGTTTCCATGTGCCTTTTGGCCATCTGTATTTTTTTTTTTTTTTTGAAAAATGTGTATTCAGCTCCTCTACCCAATTATTTTTATTTTTATTTAATTTATTTTTTAAAATTACTGTTTATTTACAATGTTAGTTTCAGGTGTACAGCATAGTGATACAGTATTTTTTTTACAGATTATACTTGATTAAAAGTTGTTACAGATAATAGCTATAATTCCCTGTCCTATACAATATGTCTTTGTTGCTTATCTACTTTATACGTAGTAGTTTGTACCTCTTACTCCTATACCCCTACTTTGCCCCTCACCCCTTACATGTCCCCACTGGTAACCACTAGTTTGTTTATATATCTGTGAGTCTGTTTCTCTTGTGCATATACATTCATTTGTATTATTTTTAGATTCCACATATAAATAATATCACACAGTATTTGTCATTCTCTGACTTACTTCATTAAGCATAATATTCTCTAGGTCCATCCATATTGCTGCAAATGGCAGAATTTCATTCTTTTTATGGCTGTCTAATATTCCACTGTACATATATACCATATCTTCTTTATCCATTTGTCTATTCATGGGCATTTGGGTTGCTTTCATATCTTGGCCATTGTCAAGAGTGCTGCTATGAACATTGGGGTCTATGTATCTTTTTGAATTAGTGTTTTTATTTTTTCCTAGATATGTGTCCAGGAGAGTTACTGATGGATCATATGGTAGTTCTATTTTTAGCTTTTTGAGGACCCTCCATACTATTTTCCATAGTGCCTACATTTGACAATCCTACCAACAGTGTACAGGGGTTCACTTTTCTCCACATCCTCTCCAAAATTTATTTGTAGACATTTTGATAACTGCTATTTTGACAGGTGTGAGGTTGATATCTCATTGTTGTTCTGAATTCAACTTCTCTAATAGTTAATGATGCTGAGCATCTTTTCATGTGCTTTTTAGCCATCCATATGTCTTCTTTGGAAGGATGTCTGTTCATGTCTTCTGCCCATTATTGATGGTGTTGTTTGTTGTTTATTTGTTTTTTGATATTGAGTTGTATGAGCCATTTATATATTTTGGATATTAACCCTTTGTCAGTCATATCATTTGCAAATATTTTTTTCCATTGTGCACTTTGAATTTTTATTTTGTTGATGGTTTTCATTGCTGTGCAAAAGCTCTTAAGTTTATTTAGGTCCTATTTATTTACTTTTGCTTTTATTCCTTTTGCCTTAGAGGCCAGATCCAAAAATATATTGCTACAATTTAAGTGTGTTCTGCCTATGTTCTCTCTTAGGAGTTTTATGGTTTGGTTTATTACATTTAGATCCTTAATCCATTTTGAATTTATATTTGTGTATGGTGTGAGGAAATGTTCTAATTTCATGATTTTACACGTAGCTGTCCAGTTTTACCACTTATTGAAGAGACTGTCTTTTCTCTAGTGAGTATTCTTGCCTCCTCTGTAGTAGATTTATTCACCATAAGTGTGTGGGTTCCTTTCTGGGCTCTCTATTCTATTCCATTGGTCTATGTGTCTGTTTTTGTTATTACTGTAGCTTTGTAGTCAGGAAGCATGCTATCTCCAGCTTTGGTCTTTTTTCTCAGGATTGCTTTGACAATGTGGGTATTTTGTGGTTCTATATTTATTTTAGGCTTATCTGTTCTAGTTCTGTGAAAAATATCATGGATATTTTGATAGGGATCGCTTTAACTCTATAGGTTGCTTTGAGTCATATGGCTATTTTAAAAAGATTAATTCTTCCAATCCAAGAGCATGGGATATCTTTTCATTTATCTATGTCATCTTCAATTTCCTTCATCAATGTCTTATAATTTTCAGTATATAAATCTTTCACCTCCATGGTTAAATTTATTCCTAGGCATTTTATTATTTTTAATATAATTATAAATGTTTTGCCTTAATTTCTCTGATAGTTTGTTATTAGTGCAGGGGAAAATAATGGATTTCTGTATATTAATTGTATATACTTCAAATTTACTGAATTTATTTATCCTAATTTGTTGGTGAAATCTTTAGGGTTTTCTTTACATATTATCACGTCATCTGCGAACAGTGACAGTTTTACGTCCTTGACAAATTAGATCCCATTTTTTATTTTTATTTTTGTCTTCTTGCTGTGGCTAGGACTATTAATACTGTGTTGAATAAAAGTGGTGAGAGGAGGGATCCTTGGCATGCTCCTGTTCTTAGAGGAAATTCTCTCAGCTTTTAACCATTGAGTATGATGTTAGCTCTGATTTTGTCGTACATGCCCTTTATTATAGAAATGTATGTTGCCTTTATACCCACTTTGCTGAGAGTTTTTATCATAAAGCAAAATTTGAATTTTGTTGAATTTCGCCATATGCTTTTTGCTGGAGGTATGAAGATGGTCATATGATTTTATCCTTTGTTCTGCTAATCTGGTCTGTCACTTAAATGATTTGCATATATTGAATCGTTCCTGCATTGGCAAGATAAATCCCATTTGATCACGGTGTATGGTTCTTTTAATATATTGTTGAATTCAGTTTACTAATATTTTGTTGAGGATTTTTGCATCTAAGTTCATCAGGGCTTTTCACCTGTAATTTACTTTTTTGATAGTGTCTTTATCTGGTTTTCATCTATGGGTGATGCTGGCCTCAGAAAATAAGTCTGGAAACAATACGTCTTCAATTTTGGGGGATAGCTTGAGAAGGATAGATGTTAACTTTCCTTTGAATGTTTGGTAGAATTTATGAGTGAAGCCACCTGGTCCTGCACTTCTGTTTAGTGGGAGTTTTTCGATTACTGATTCAATTTCATTTCTAGTAATTGCTACGTTTAGATTTTTTATTTATTCCTGATTCAGTCTTGGAAGATTGATGTTTCTGGGAATTTATCCACTTCTTTTAGGTTGTCCAATTTATTGGTGTATAATTGTTTGTAGTAATCTCATGATACTTTGTATTTCTGTGGTGTCTCTTGTAACTTCATCTCTTTCATTGCTGATTTATTTGGACCCTCTCTCTTTAACAAAAAAAGTACTACTTTTGTCTTTTATTCTTCACAGAAGCTTAATAAGTGTTTGATCTACTACCCTTACTATATGTATACTTTTTCAGTGAGATTTTTACTTTTGTGTGTTTTCTTGTACTAATTAGTGACACTTCTTTTAAGCGTAAGTAAATTCCTTCAACATTTCTTATAACGCTGCTTTATTAGTGATGAACTCATTTAGCTTTTGCTAGTTTGGGAAACCTTTTTTTAAAAAAAAATTCATTTACTTATTTATTTATTTATTTATTTATGGCTGCCTTGGTTCTTCGTTGCTGTGCACGGGCTTTCTCTAGTTGCAGTGAGTGTGGCTATTCTTCGTTGCGGTGCACGGGCTTCTCATTACAGTGGCTTCTTTTGTTGTGGAGCACAGGTCCTAGGTGCGTGGGCTTCAGTAGTTGTGGCCCGCGGGCTTCAGTAGTTGTGGCGCACGGCCTTAGTAGTTGTGGCTCGTGGGCTCTAGAGCACAGGCTCAGTAGTTGTGGCGCACTGGCTTAGTTGCTCCGTGGCATGTGGGATCTTCCCGGACCAGGGATCGAACCTGTGTCCCCTGCATTGGCAGGTGGATTCTTAACCACTGTGCCACCAGGGAAGTGCCAAGTATAGGAAACTTGTGATCTCTCCTTCAATTCTGAATTGTAATCTTGCTGGTAGAGTATTATTTTTGTAGGCTTTTTTTCCTTTTAGCCCATTGAATATATCCTGTCATTCCTTCCTGGTCTGCAAAGTCTGCTGAAAAGTCAGCAGATAGTCTTACAGGAATACCTTGCACATAACTAGTTGCTTTTATTTCACTGCTTCTATGATCTCTCTTTATCTTTAATTTTTGATACTTTAACTATAACGTGTCTTGATGTGGGCCTGTTTGTCTTCATCCTGTTTGGGACTCTGTGTTTCCTGGACCTGGATGTCTGTTTCCTTCCCCCGGTTAGGAAAGTTATCAGTTATTATATCCTCTAATAAGTTCTCTGTCCCTTTCTCCCCTCTTCTCTCTCTGGGACCCCTAGAATGCTCGTGTTAACATTCTTGATGTTGCCTCAGAGGTCCCATTACCTATTGTCTTAATTCTTTTTTCTTCTTACTACTCAGCTTGGGTGATTTTCACTACTCTGTCTTCCAGATCACTGATCTGTTCTTCTGTATTATATAATCTAATGTTGCTTCCCTCTAGAGTGAGTGTGTGTGTGTGTGTGTGTGTGTGTGTGTGTGTGTGTGTTTTAATCTCAGTTATTTTATTTTTCAGCTGTTTGGGTTTTTTTTATATTTTATTACTCTTTGTTGAAGTTTTCACTATGTCCATCTATTCTTCTGACTTGAGTGAGCATCTTTGGAATCACTACCTTGAACACTTTTTTTGGTGGGGGGGGTAGAATGCTTATCTCTGTTTTATCTAGTTCTTCTTCTGATGTTGTATCTTGTTACTTCATTTGTAACATATTCCTCTATTTCCTTATGTTTCCTAATTCTCTGTGCCTTTCTATTCATTAGCTCCAGTTCATTACCTTTCCTGGTCTTGGAGAAGTGGCCTTATACAGGAGATGGCCTAAAGGGCCCAGCAGCACATTCTCCTGTGGCCAGCAGAGCCAGATGTTCCAGGGGTGTCCCCTCTCTGGGCTTCATACACCTTTCTGTTCTGGCAGAGCCAACTACTGTGGACAAGCTGGCAGGCGGGGTTGGACATTGACCTAAACTGACGTGAGGCCCAGCATGATGTGATTGCCGTGGGCGCTGGTAGGAAAGGCACACCTCCATCAGGGGTGGCTGTGTGGCGCTCCAGGTGCACAAGCAGACAGGGTAGGCCCCCAGTGTGTCTGGTTGTGAGGCCTGGTGGTGCAGAAGTGCTGTAGGCATGGTGGTTGATGGGGCAGGCCTTTGATACTAATCAGTTAGAGGGAAGACTCTAAAATGTTGCCTGCCAATGTCTCAGTCCCTAGCAAGAGTCCCAGCTGCCTCTTGCCTTTCCAAGAAGCTCTCCGAGATGAGCAAGTAGGTCTGACCCAGGTGTCTTTCAAACCACCAGCACCGCACAGGGACTAAGAACATGTGAGATTTCGTGGGCGCCCTATGAGAGCAAAGTCTCGGTTTCCTTTAGCCTTCAGCTCTCCTGAAAGTAAGCCCTGCAGGTTTTCAAAGCCAGACCCGCTGTGTTCTTTTCTTCCCAATGCAGGAACCCTGGGCTGAACAGCCTAATGGCGGGCTCAGACCTTGCCCTCCTTGTGGAGGACCTATGCAGTTGTGATATCTTCAACTGTGGGTCACTGTGCTGGAGGTGTGGGTTCTAACTAGACTGTGTTGCCAATCCTCCTACCCGCCTTGTGGTTTCTCCTTCTTTATATCTTCAGTTGTGGAAAATTTTCTCTGCTAGTCTTCAGGTCATTACAGAGGTAATTTCTGTGTAAGCTGTAATTTGGGTGTGTCCGTGGGAGGAGGTGAGCTCAGTATCTTCCTACTCTATCATCTTGATCCCCTCTCAAGAACTTTTTAAAAATATATGGATTTATAACTGTAAATACAACTCTTTGCACTGAATTGTTTTTTCTGTATTCCATAAGTTTATGTACTTTGTGTTTCCAATTTTGTTTGCTTTATGTTTTTTATTTCCCTTTTGATTTATTCTTGTATGCATTGGCTCTTCAGAAGCTTGATGTTCAATTTCTAAGTGTTCCTGAATTTTCAATTATTCTTCTTAATATTGAATTTCAGCTTCATACCGTTGTGGTTGGAAAAGTTACTTGATACGATTTCAATGTTGGATTTTTGAAGACTTCTTTTGTGGCTTAACATTTGATCTATCCTAGGAAATGTTCTATGTGTACTTAAGAAGAATGGAAATTTTGCTGCTGTTGAGTGGCATGTATTATATATGTCTGTCAGGTTCACTTGATATCAAGTGTGTGTTCAAGTTCAATGTTTTCTGATTGATAATCTGTCCAGATGATCTATACAGTGTTGAAAGTTGGGCATGGACATTTCTTACCATTATTTCATTTCTGCACATTTTCCCCTTTATATGTGTTAATATTTTCTTTATATGTTTAGAGGCTCCAATGCTGGATACATACATATTTATAATTGTCATAATTTCTTGATGAATTAATCACTTTATCATTATATGATAACCTTTGTTTCTGTGAGAGGTTTGACTTAAAGTCTTTTTTGCCTGATAATAGACTAGTCAGGTAATTATCATTTGCATGAAATATCTTTTTTCCAGTCATTCAGTTTTATCCTACGTATGGCCTTAAAGTTCACACGAATCTCTTGTACACAGTATATAATTGATCTTTTTTTAATCCACTCAGCCACCGTATGGATTTTTTAAATTGAAGTATAGTTGATTTACAATATTACATTAGTCTCAGGGCTACAACATATTGATTTTTTTTTAATTAATTAATTTATTTATTTATTTTTGGCTGTGTTGGGTCTTCGTTTCTGTGCGAGGGCTTTCTCTAGTTGCGGCGAGCGGGGGCCACTCTTCATCGCGGTGCGCGGGCTTCTCACTGTCGCGGCCTCTCTTGTTGCGGAGCACAGGCTCCAGACGCGCAGGCTCAGTAATTGTGGCTCACGGGCCTAGTTGCTCCGCGGCATGTGGCATCCTCCCAGACCAGGGCTCGAACCCGTGTCCCCTGCATTGGCAGGCGGATTCTCAACCACTGCGCCACCAGGGAAGCCCAACATATTGATTTAATATTTTTCTAGGTTGTGCTCCATTTAAAGATACTACAAAATAATGGCTATATTTCCCTGGGTTGTACAATATATCCTAATTTGTTTATTTTCTACATAGGGGTATTGGATTAAGAGAAACAAACTACTATCATTCCCTCCCCCCTTCACTCTCCCCACCAGTAACCACTAATTTATTCTCTGAGTCTATTCCTATTTTGTTGTATACATTCCTTTCTTGCATTTCTTAGATTCCACATACAAGGGAGAACATAGAGCATTTGTCTCTAACTTATTTCACTAGATATAATACATTCTAGGCCCATCCATGTTGTTGCAAGTGGCAGAATTTGATTCTATTTAATGGCTGAGTAATGGTCTATTGTGTATACATCTTCTTTACCCATTCATCTGTTGATAGACATTTAGTTTCCTTCCATATTGTGGCAATTGGAAATATGCTACTATGAACATTGGGGTACATGTATCCTGTCAAATTGGTGTTTTCATTTTCTTTGGGCAAATACCCAGCAGTGTAATTGTTGGCAAATATGATAGTTCTACTTTTAGTTTTTTCAGGACCTCCATATTGTTTTCATAGTGGGTGTACCAATTTACAATCCTACCAACAGTGTACTAGGGTTCCCTTTTCTCCATATCCTCAATAACATTTTTTATTTGTAGACTTTTGGATAATAGCCATTTTGACAAGTGTGATGTGATGTCTCGTGGGTTTCATTTTTTGCCATTCAATAAAATTTTGTTTACAAAAGAAGATGGTGGGCTGGATGTGATCTGCAGGTTTAGTTTGCTAATGCCTGGTACAGATTAATTTGAGGAGAATAAATATCTTTACAATGTTAATTATTGCTTATTTTTTTCAGGTTGACATTTAATGACCTGTAATAGATTTTTAAAATTTTCTCCCTAAAGGATATTTGAAGTCTGTGAGTCTCTTTCTGTTTTGTAAATTAGTTCATTTCTATCTTTTTTTTTAGATGCCACATAAAAGTGATATCGTATGATATTTGTCTTTATCTGACTTACTTAGTATTATCATCTCTAGTTCCATCCACGTTACTGCAAATGGCATTATTTCATTCTTTTTTTATGGCTGAGTAATATTCAGTTGTCTGTATGTACCACTTCTTTAGCCATTCATCTGTCAATGGACATTTTGGTTGATTTCACGTCTTGGCTATTGTAAATAGTGCTGCAGTGAACGTTGGGGACAATATGTCCTTTCGAATTCTGGTTTTCTCCCGATATACACCCAGGAGTGGGACTGCCAGATCATATACTAGCTCTATTTTTAGTTTTTTAAGGAACCTCCATACTCTTCTTGATAGTGGCTGTTACCAGGTTACATTCCACTAACAGCATAGGAAGGTACCCTTTTCTCCAGGTCCTCTGCAGCATTTATTGTTTGTAGACTTTTTGATGATGGCCATTCTGACTGGTGGGAGGTGATAGCTCGTTGTAGTTTTGATTTGCATGTCTCTAATAATTAGTGATGTTGAACATCTTTTCATGTGCTTTTTTTTTAAAAAAAACAGTGTGAGTAAAATTTACCTCATGAAATTGGCCTCTTGAAAGTCTGCCCTGTTTTGAATTGTTTTTCCATTACCTACCCCAGGACATTTATTGGGGGCACCTGTCATTTACAACCCTGAGGTCTTTGTGAATATTAAAGGGCCCAAAAGCACTGGTTTTAAACTTGTCTTTACAGTAAATGGCCACAAGGTGGAAGGATTTCTTCATACCCAACTCTGGTTCCTGGGGCACAAGAACCACAGTGAAACTTGAGTTCCTGGGTTATAAAATAGAGTGGAATGTGCCAGAAAAAAACACCCCAAAACTTGTCTCATTACTTCTTATTTTTTTTTATATTTAATTTTTATTTTTATTGGAGTAAAGTTTATTTACAATGCTGTGTTTTGTAGGTGTACAGCAAGTTGATTCAGTTATACATATACATATATCCATTCTTTTTCAGATTGTGTACCCATATAGGATATTACAGAGTGTTGAGCAGAGTTCCCTGATCTATACAGTTAGTCCCTGGTGATTAACTATTTGATTTTTATTAGTGTGTATATGTTAATCCCAACCTCCCAATTTATTCCTTCCCCCCACCAGTCCGCTTTGTTAACTGTAAGTTTGTTTTCTAAGTCTTTGAGTCTGCTTCTCTTTTGCAAATTAGTTCACTTTTTATCACTTACTAGATTCCACCTATAAGTGATATCATATGATATTTGTCTTTCTCTGACTTACTTCACTTAGTATGATCATCTCTAGGTTGACCCATGTTGCTACAAATGGCAGTATTTCATTATTTTTTTATGGCTGAATAATATTCTATTGTGCCCATGCGCCACTTCTTCTTTAGCCATTCATCTGTTGATGAACATTTTGGTTGCTTCCATGTCTTGGCTATTGTAAATAGTGTTGCAGTGAAAGTCGGGGAGCAAGTGTCTTTTCAAATTCTGGTTTTCTCTGGCTATGTGCCCAGGCGTGGGACTGCCGGATCATAGATAGCTCGATTTTTAGCTTGTTAAGGAACCTCCATAGTGGCTGTGACCAGTTTACATTCCCACCAACAGCATAGGAGGTTCCCTATCCAGCATTGTTTGCAGACTTTTTTGTTTGTTTGTTTGCAGACTTTTTGATGATGGCCATTCTGACAGGTGCAATGTGATACCTCCTTGTAGTTTTGACTTACATGTCTCTCATAATTAGTGATGTTTAGCGTCTTTGCACGTGCTTTTTTTTTTTTTTACCTGTTGTGAGTAATATTTACCTGTTGAAATTGGCTTCTTCAAAGTCTGCCCTCTTTTGAATTGATTTTCCATTGCCTGCCCCAAGACATTTCTTCCGGGCAAGTTCATTTACAGCCCCGCAGTACTTGTGAGTGCTATATGCCCAGAAACACTGGTTTTTAACTTGCTGTTATGGAAAACGGCCACAAAGCGGCAGCATTTCTTCATGACCAACTCTGGTTACTCAGGCAACCAGAGCTTTCGTGGAATTCACGTTCCTGGGTTGTAAATTAGAGTCAACTATACCAGAACAAACACCCAAAAGCTTGCGTCTCATTACTTATTTTTTAATTTTAATTTAATTTAATTTTTATTTTTTGTTGGAGTAATGTTGATTTACAATGTTGTGTTCCTTGTAGGTGAACATCAACTTCTTCAGTTCTACATATACATATGTCTATTCATTTTTGAATTCTTATCCCACATAGGTTATTACAGAATGTTGAGCAGAGTTCCCTGTGCTATACAGTAGTTCTTTTTGATTACCTATTTTATATGTCTTAGTATGTATATTTAATCCCAACCACCTAATTTATCCCTTTACCCCACCTTTCCTCTTTGGTAAACATAAATATGTTTTCAAAGTCTGTGAGTCTGTCTTTTGTAAATCAGCTCATTGGTATTAATTTTTAGGTTCCACCTATAAGTGATATCATATGATATTTGTCTTTCTCTATCTGACTTACTTCACACAGATGGACCTAGGGATGATTATACTATGTTGCTGCAAATGGCATTATTTCAGTCTATTTTATGGCTGAGTAATATTCTGTAATCTCTATGTACCACTTCTTTATTGATTCATCTTTCGATGAACAGCTTGGTTGCTTCCATGCCTTGGCTGTTGTAACTAGTGTGGCAGTGAACGTTGGGGTGCATGTTTTTTGAATTCTGGTTTTCTCCAGGTATACGCCCAGGAGTGGGACTGCCAGGTCATATGCTAGCTCTATTTTTAGCTTGTAAAGGAACCTTCATACTGTTCTCCACAGTGGCTCTGACCAGTTTACAGTCCCACCAACAGTGTAGGAGGCTTGCCTTTTCTCCACGCCCTCGCCAGCATTTACAGTTCGTAGACTTTTTGTTGATGGCCATTCTGGCTGGTGCGAGGTGATACCTCATTGAGATTTCGATTTGCGTGTCTCTAATAATTAGCTATGTTGAACAAATTTTCACGTGTTATTTTTTTTTAATGGTGAGAATAAAATTTATCTATTGAAATTGGCATCTTGAAAGGCTGCCCTCTTTGACTTCTTTTTCAGTTACCTACCCCAGGACGTTTCTTGAGGGCAGGTGTCATTTATAGCCCCGGAGTGCTTGTGAATATGAAGTGCCTAAATGACCTGGTTTTTAACTTGCTGTTAAAGAAAATGACCACAGGGTGGTGGAAGGATTTCTTCATGCCCAACACTGGTTACTGGGGCAACCAGAGCCTTAGTTGCACTCCTCTGTGTGTTGTAAATTACAGGGGAATTAACCAGAACATACACCCAAATGCCTGTGATAATCGCTTCTTGTTTTTTTTTTTTAATTTAATTTTTGTTTCTTTCCTGGAGTAAAGTTTAATTACAATGTTGTGATTTGTAGGTGTACAGCAAGTTGATTCAGTTATACATATACATTTATCTATTCTTTTCCTGATTCTGTTCCCAATAGGTTATTAAAGAGTGTCGAGTAGAGTTCCCTGAACTATAAAGTTGGTCCCTGTTGATTAGCTATTTCGTTTGTATTAGTGTGTTTACGTACATCTCAACGTCCTAATTTATCCCTTCCCCCCAACATTCTCCTTTGGCAACCATAAGTTGTTTTTCTAAATCTGTGTCTGTTTCTCTTTTACAAATTAGTTCCTTGGTATCACTTATTTGATTCTACCACTAAGTGATATCATGTGACATTTTTTTGTCTCTGTGTGACTTACTTCACTTAGTGTGATCGTCTCTAGGTCTATCCGCGTTGCTGCTATGGCATTATTTCATTCTTTTTCATGGCGAATAATATTCATTTGTCTCTATGTACCACTTCTTCTTTATTGATTCATCTGTCGATGGACATTTTGGTTGATTCCATGCCTTGGCTGTTGTAACTAGTGTGGCAGTGAACGTTGGGGTGCATGTTTTTCAAATTCTGGTTTTCTCCTGATACACACCCAGGAGTGGGACTGCCGGATCATACGGTAGCTCTATTTTTAGCTTGTTAAGGAACCGCCATACTGTTCTCCCTAGTGGCTGTGACCCGTTTGCATTCCCACCAACAGTGTAGGAGGGTTCCCTTTTCTCCACTCCCTCGCTAGCATTTACAGTTTGTAGACTTTTTGGTGATGGCCATTCTAACTGGTGCAAGGTGATACCTCTTTGTAGTTTTGATTTGCACATCTCTAATAACTAACAATGTTGAACATCTTTTCATGTGTTTTTTTTTTTCAAATGGTGAGAGTAAAACTTACCTTTTGAATTGGCATCTTCAAAGGCTGCCCTCTTTAACTTCTTTTTCCGTTAGCTACCACAGGACATTTCTTGAGGGCAGGTGGCATTTACAGCCCTGGAATCCTTGAGAGTATTAACTGCCCAAATGACCTGATTTTTAACTTGCTGTTGCAGAAAATGACCACAAGGTGGCCGGATTTCTTCATGCCCAACCCTGGTTATTGGGGCAACCAGAACCTTAGCTGCACTCCTCTGTGCATTGTAAACTAGACCGGAATTAGCCAGAACAGACACCCATATGCTTGTGATCATTGCTTCTTATTTTTTATTAATTTTTTTTATTTCTTACTGGAGTAAAGTTTATTGACATGTTTTGTAGGTGTAGTTGACTCAGTTATACGTGTACATATATCTATTATTTTTCAGTTCTGTTCTCATACAGGTTATCACAGAGTGTTGAGTGGAGTTTCTTGAGCTATACTGTTGGTCCCTGTTGGTTATCTATTTGGTTTGTTTTAGTGTGTATATGTTATTCCCAGCCTCCTAAATTATCCCTTCACCCCACCATTCCCCTTTGATAACCGTAAGTTTGTTTTCTGAGTCTCTGCATCTGTTTCTCTTTTTGAAATTAGTTCACTGGTATCACTTATTACTCTGGTTACTCCGGGAAACACAGCTTCATTGGAATTCGTGTTCCTGAGTTGTAAATTAGAGTCGCATATGCCAAAACAGACACCCAAAAGCTTGTGTCTCATCTCTTCCTTTTTTAAATTTTAATTTAATTTTTATTGTCATTGGAGTAACATTTATTTACAGTGTTGTGTTTGTTGTAGGTGAACATCAACTTCTTTACTTCTACATATACATATGTCTATTCAACTTCTAATTCTTTTCCCACATAAGTTATTACAGAGAGTTGAGAACAGTTCTCCGTGCTATACCATAGGTTCTGGTTGATTATCTGTTTTATATGTCTTAGTATGTATATTTAATCCCAAACCCGTAATTTATCCCATTCCCCCACCTTTCCTCTTTAGTAACCATAAGTTAATTTTCAAAGTCTTTGAGTCTGTTTCTCTCTTGAAATTAGTTCATTGGCATCACTTTTTAGAGTCCACCTATAAGGGATATCATATGATATTTGTCCTGCTCTGTCTGACTTACTTCACTTAGTATGATCGTCTGAGATCCATCCATATTGCTGCAAATAGCATGATTTCCTTCATTTTTATGGCTGAATAATATTCTATTGTGTCCATGTACCAGTTCTTCTCTATCCATTCATCTGTTGATGGACATTTTGGTTGATTCCGTGTCTTGGCTATTGTAAATAGTGCTACAGTGAATGTTGGGGTGAAAGTTTTTCAAATTCTGGTTTTCGCTGTTTATACGCCCAGGTGCGGGACAATGGAATGTTACTCAGCTGTTAAAAAAAAAAAAATGAAATAATGCCAGTTGAAGCAACACGGGCAGACCTAGGGGTGATCATACTAAGTGAAGTAAGTCAGAAAGGAAAGAGAAATATCACATGATGTGACTTAAAGGTGGAAACCAGACATTAATACAAAGGAACCAATTTACAAAACATACACGGCCTCACAGACTTAGAAAACAAACGTATGGATACCAAAGTGGAAAGGGGCAAATGAGGTATAGCATGTTTAGCATGTTCCCCATAATATATGTGATATCGATAATCAACAAAGACCTACTGTATGCCACAGGAAACTCTACCCAACACTCTTTAATAAACTATATGGGAATAGAATCGGAAAAAAAACACAGATATATTTCTATGTAAAACTGAATCAACTTGCTGAACACCTAAAACAACACAACATTGTTAATCAATCTACTCCAATATAAAATAAAACAAATTAAAAAACGAAATGCCTCCTACGTCCCTCTCAGGCCTCGGTGACCTGCGCTTGTGTCGCATCTCTAGACTCTCAGCCGGCATGGGTCCCAAGGATGGACTGACCTGGGACAGAGGGAGCTGGGAAGGATGGTACAGCAAATGAGCCCTCCTTGGACCTGTAGTGCCTGGTGCCGACTGCATGGGACCACAATCTCCAGATCCAGGTGGGCACTCCTACCCCTAAGCCAAGCCCAGTGCACCCAAAGGACGGTGGGCTCTCTGGGCTGGAAGAGCTCTGAAAAGTCAGCTGGTCTCCACGTCTCCTGCTGGTGAGTTTCCCACCTCTAGCCTCCTTCCTTACAGTCTCCCCACCTCCAGAGGACAGCTCCCTCTGCAGTATGGTGTCCCAGGGGTTGGAATTTGCCCGGGGGTGAAGTGTAAGGGCAAAGAATTAATGAGACGCAACCCCTTAGATTGTTCTTCTTTCTCTTTTTTTCTTTTTTTTTCTTTTTTTGGCCACGTGGCATGGGCAATCCAATTTCCCAGACCAGAAATTGAACCCGAGCCCCTATACTGGAAGATCAGAGTGTTAACCACTGGACCGCCAGGGAAGTCTCCTTGGTTGATTGTTCAGCCCCATACCACTCGAATTTACACCCAGAAACACAACTTTCTCTCAGGTTCTTGTTGCGAGAATAACCAGCTTTGGGGATGAAGAAATCCTGCCACCTTGTGGCCGATACCGCAACGACAGCTTTAAAACCAGTGCTTATGAGCACTTCATATTCACAAAGCCTGGGGGGCTGTAAATGACACCTGCCCTCAAGAAATGTCCTTGGGTAGGAAATGGAAAAAGAATTTAGAACTCTGACGACTGTGAAGAAGCCAATTTAAAGAGGTAACTTCTACGAAGAAGCCAATTTAAAGAGGTAACTTCTACACACACCAATAAAAGAAAAAAAAAAGCACAAGTCAAGGTGCTCACCATTCCTACTTATCAGAGAAGTGGATATCAAAACTACAAGGAGGTATCACCTCGGACCAGTCACAGTGGCCATCACCAAAAAGTCTACAAACAATAAGAGCCGGAGAGAGCGTGGAGAAAAGGGAACCTGCCTACGCTGCTGGTGGAAATGGAAACTGGTAACTGCCACGATAAACTACAGTATGGAGGTTCCTTAAAAAATTAATAATAAAGAGACCAGATGATCCAGCAATCCCACTCCTTTGGAGATACCCAGAGAAAACCAGCATTCGGAAACACCCACCTACCCCAACGGCCATAGCATCCGTATTTTCAATGGCCAAGACGTGGAAGCAAAGAAAATGTTCACAGACCAATGAATGGACAAAGATGATGGAGTACGTATAGACAATGGAATATTGCTCAGCCATAAAAATTGAAATAATGCCACTTGCAGCAACACGGATGGACTTAGAAGTGATCATACTAAGTGGAGTAAGTCAGAAAGGAAAGAGAAATATCACGTGATATCACTTATAGGTCTAATTCAAACACTGATACAAAGGAATCAATTTATAAAACAATATCCGGCTTATAGACTTAGAAAACAAACATGTGTTTACCAAAGGGGAAAGGTAGCAGAAAGGGACAAATGAGAAGGTGGGATTAGCATATATGCCGGAATATATATGAAATTGATAATCAACAAGGACCTACTGTTTAGCACAGGTAACTCTACCCAACACTCTTTAATAACCTATATTGAGAAGAATAGGAAAAAAGAACATATATATGTCTATGTGCAACTGAATCAACCTGCTGAACACCTAAAACAACACAATATTGTAAATCAACTAAATTGCAGTATAAAATAAAAATTACATTTAAAAAAATGCCTCGTACGTTCCCCTCAGGCCTCAGTGACCTGGGCTGCTGTCCCATCCCTAGAATATGAGCAGGCTTGGGTCCCAAGGCTGTACTGACCTAGGACAGAGGGACCTGGGAAGGATGGTGCAGCAATTGAGCCCTCCTTGGACCTGTAGTGCCTGGTCCCATCTGCGTGGGACCACCATCTTCAGATCCAGGTGGGCACTCCTACCCCTAACGAAGCCCCATCCCCCCAAAGGATGGTGGACTCTTCGGGCCGGAAGAGCTCTGAAAAGTTACCTGGTCTCCACGTCTCCTGCTGGTAAGGTTCCCACCTCTAGCCTCCTTCCTTACAGTCTCCCCACCTCCAGAGGACAGCTCCCTCTGCATAGTGGTTTTCCAGGAGTTGGGATTTGTCTGGGGGTGAAGCGTGAGGTTGAAGTAATGAGACAGAACTATTTGGTGGTTTTGTTTTGTTTTTTTTCTTTTTGAACTCCACATCCTTCTATTCCACTGTCTTGTTTCAATGTGTATATGATGTTTTTTGCCTTTTTTCTTCTACTTCAGGAAATCAAGTTATCAATGCCTGAAGGAGATTGACCAGAGGTGGAAGGACATAGCAGATCTCCAGATCATCACACAGACATCAGCACCACAGAACCCCTAAAGTCCAGTACGTGTAGAAGCAAAAGAGGGGACAAACTGCCTCAAAAGGGATATTAGTCATGTATACTCCCTGCAAGAGTACATCAAAGGGCTTGTTTCCACTGATGTTGACAAGAGACGCTACAAAGGCACTTTACGTTTTCTATATAAGAGAAGAAAAATTATTACATTGGCTTCGTAATTTATTTCCCCCTGACCATCATTGAGGATGGGTGCCTCTTCATATGTAAAATGATCATTTTTCTTTTACAGTGAAATTTAATTTCATAGGTTCCAAATATTTTTGTTTGCTTCTATTTTTTTCTCTTGATTGAGAGGCAATTCAAATATACTTTATATTTGTGGTGTTTTCTCCCACATCCTTCCAAACCAATTACTGTGCACACAGTCACTAAAAAATTTGTCAAGGAACTTGTTTTCACAGGTCATCCATCACTCAAGACACTTGGTATGAGGGCCATCTGCCATGCACAGCCTTACATCAAGAGCTCTGTACTGAGCTCTTTGCTCTCCACTTGTGGACCAGTTAAAGGACAGGATGAGGATATCATTAAACCTCACAACCTACACCGAAGCACATCGGTCAATGCTCAAACATCATTGCCAAGCTGACAGACAACAGGCCTGGGAGCTTCTCCTATGATGTTCCCCAGCTTGCCACCAAGACATTTGGTCTGGACCATGTCACCAACCACAGAGCACAACTCAAATGTCCTGAAGTAGACTCAATGTGCAGACCAGAGAATGTCAAACGTAAATGTGACCGGGACTCCAAACTCAGGCAGCAGGTAAGAGATCTGCCTGGGTCTCCATCCAATTTTGCTAGAACCTCCCCTCCAACCTCCCCTCTCCCACCATAAAAGTAAGACTCAGGTCCTTTTTATCCTCTGAGGATACTCAGAGACCTGATCTGTGGAATTATCCACAGCCTTTATCCTCTTCCCAGTACAACTGGACTTGGATTCACACAGGCACACCAAATGACCATAAGGACACCTGCCCCAATGTTAAGCATTGACTCCCAGCCTCTACCCAACTCACCTCACCTGAGCCCAATCCAGGCCTGCACTGTCCCCCAACCTCCACCATCTACGCATGTTCCAGACCAACCCCTCAGAATTGTCTTCATGATGAGACAAGGGATGCGGGGAGGGCCCCAGGTTCAGAACACCTTTCATTTCATCCTAAGAAGCCTTCTCCTACAAGTCAGATGTTTCACCTCTTAGAGGAACCTGGGTGATACCCGTGTCCCAGTCCGTGTTCTCCAGGAGGACCTTCTGGTCTCCTCCTCTGAGGGGAGTGACCCGCCCTGCCCCAAGGCACGGAAGACTCAGCCTCCAGGCTAACGAGTCTTGGAGGCGACTACTGGAGTAAAAGAAAGAAGAAAGGAGCAGAATTTGTCTCATGAATTAGCACTTCCCCAGCTGTGGTTTATGTACAAATTTCAGAACACCAAATAATATTGAGACTTGCACAGCCCATTTCATGTAATGTTATGAATTGTGTAAATTTAACTTATGTGTTAAATGGAGGTTACCAAACTGTCATATGAAGTATTTAGTAAATTTTTAAAAATTTAAATTGTTTGCCGATCCTTTTACAATGTATGTCATTATGCTGTACACCCACCATTTCTACAGTACTGGATGTCAATAATATCTCAATAGAACTGAAAGAAAAATAAAGGAAAATATTAGTAAATTAATAAGAAACTGAGTCAACACATTGGAAAACATTGTTATAATGTCAGTAGGAAACTATTAATTAACATTGATTTGTCTTCAGTGTGCAAGTGACTGGAATTTGGGAAACTGGATAGAATAGACACCTATGTAGGGATGAAAAGTCTGCATTTTTTAAGCTGAGGCTTTCCTGAAACTAGAAGGTTTGTCTACGAGGGAGAGTCCTACTTAAAACCATAATAGAGGATATTGTCTTCATCTTGTAAATTTTGGTTATTAAAAATCATGGGAAATGATATTTAGGTAGTTTCTTCATGATAATGAGATCCTCCCAATGTGATATATTGTACAGATATTTTCACTTCCAGTCATCTCTTGTAAGGTTTTTTTTTTTTTTGTCACCAAGTTTTATTTACTTGAGTATAAAAGGGACCTTAGTAGTCTCAGTGTAGTCTATGTCCCTGAATTGTGTTTAGATTTCAGACTTTTAGGCATAACTCAGGCCTCCTGAAACAGAAACAGCATTTTAACAATATTTTTAGGTGACTTACATGCAGTTTTTTTTTTTTTTTACTATGTAGGGCAAGTGTCCTTATTCTCACTTTGACAGCAAACTTGAATAACATGGTGATCTTTAAAAAATACTGATGCCCAGAAATACTACTTTACTGAATCCTTTTAAGTCCTAGGCATGGGAATTTTTAAAAGTTTTCCAAGTAATAATGATGCGAGGCAAAGTCTAAGAAACTCTGACCTGGGTCAAGAAAGTGTGGGTCGTTTTATAGAGAATGGGATGCTATTAGGAGGGGCAAAGAACCGAATCATTTTTCCATGTGAGAATCTGTCTCAGGGAAGCTTTCTCTCTCTCTCTCTCTCTCTCTCTCTCTCTCTCTCTAGGATTTCTTCTCTTAGTGAGGGAGACTCCAGATGCCCTCCTGGTTGAGGCCTCAAGACCAGTGAAAAGGTAAAACAAAGGAAAGATGCTCAGGTTGATTGACTCAATTTGTCTCGTATATATTTCAGTGAGGAGTTCCATCAGCATTAGGGTTGAATAAGATGTGCCTCATCATGTCCCCCTTCAACAGCAACTTGGCTTCATTCACAGACAAGTGTCTTTGTGGGAGGTGTGGAATACAGCACCATACATCAGGGGGACCAGGGGGAATCTCACCCATCTATGCACAGGGTCATAGGCATAGAGACCTCAGTCCCAGCTCTGGACTTGGCGGTCATCTGTTAACTGGCTCCTCTTGGATAAAGCCCAGGGGCACCTGGAAAATACTATTTTAATCCATCACTCATGAGTAAAGGAGTCTTTGTGGATATCCAGGTTTCTAGTAGAGAAGTACTAGCACAATGTTGGAGGAAAAAAAAAATGTATGAGTTTGGATGCATTGGACAAAGTAAAGGGAATAGTTTCACTTTACTGACATCATGCCTCCACCAAGATTGCACAACTTAGGGTCAAGAGAGATCTTCCTGGCCCATGGTTTCTCCTGCAGGGGCAAGTGAAAGCATGTGAGTGAGCATGAAACTTCTCCAACTGTGTGGGGTGCTGCCAAAAAGGCCTGTTGTTTTCTTGCCCCTTCCAGAGTGCTGAATCATGAGTTGCGTGACTGGGGGTGGGGAAGACGTAGCAGATAGGATTCTGGTAAGGCATTAATGTGCTGCAGAGTCTGTTAGCTGTATTACAGACTCCATCAAGAAGCCCATCCATGAGCCAATAGGGATGCCTCACCCATAGATCCTCCCAACTGGCCAATGGGCACCCTTGGTGCTCTGTAAATTGTACCAATACAAATCCTCACACTGTGGTCAGTTCAGCATGTGTGCTCCCAACTAAAGTACTGAGGGCAAGCTTTGGCACACAGCTTGAGAAAACACACAGGAAGCTGGCTCACATCTGCAGGCCAGAGACAGACCATAAATTTCTGTGTTAGCAACACCCTTAGGAGAATAAAAGAGGGCTGTCAGCACCCAGACTATTGTGTTGCAAGATCAAAAGATGGCGTATAAGCTTGAGAATTCTGCCATGTGAATTCCCTGGCAGTCCAATGCTTAGGACTCTCTGCTTTCACTGCTAAGGCTGTGGGTTCACTCCCTGGTCAGGGAACTAAGATCCCTCGAGTTGTGAATAGCAGCCAAAAAAAAAAAGACAAAAAAAGAATTCTGCCAAAAGATGTAATAAGAAGCATGAAACAGGTTTATCCATAAAGGTTTGAGAAAGCCTCAGGATCTCTAATTCTAGAGGGCTGACAGAAGGTGTTTCTCTCCTGCAGACAATTAGTAAAAGCTGGAGCAGTTGGCTGCTACTTCAGAAGTGAAGATTGCAGCACATAACTGCAGGAACATTAAGAAAAAAAGTCAAAGTAATCTAACACCACTAAAGGATTACAAAAATCTTCCAGTTATCAATCCCAAAGACCTAGAAATCTGCAATCTACCTAATAAATAATTTTAAAACACTGTTATAAGAAACCTTACTGACCTACAAGGAAAGACAGAAAAAAAATTCAATGAAATCAGAAAAAACATGAAGAAAAGAAAAATATAACAGACAAAAGTTGTAAAAACAAAAACAAAAAACATCCTGGAGCTGAAATAAATGAAATGAAAAATGCAATAGAAAAATCTATAGTTACAATAGCTTCTTAACAAATATGCAGAATAAAATGAAGTATATTGTAACATAAAAAATATAACAGGAGAAGAATAAAAGAATGGAACTTTTATAGGCATACAAAGATAAGTTTCTATTAGCAAAAAGTGGACTTTTTAAACTACGAGATGTTTTATGAATGCCTCATGGTAATCACAAAGCAAAAATCTTTAGTAGAATCACAAACATTAAGAAAGGAAACACAGCAACATGGTAAAGCACCAATTTACAAAGGTAAACACAGAGGGGAAAAAGAAACAATGGAGTTACAAAACAATCAGAAAGCAATTAATAAGATGTCAGTAATAAGTCCTTACATATCAAAACTCACTCTAAATGTAAATGGATTGAATTCACAAATCAAAGCTATAGAGTGGCTGGCTGGATAAAAATGTATAAGACCCAATTATATTCTTTATATAAGACATTAATTTCAGCTTTAAAGACACACATAGGCTCAAGGTAAAGAGATGGACGATTATATTCCATGCAAGTAGAAGCCAAATAATGTGGAGGTAGCCACACTCATATCAGACAAAACAGACTTTAAGCCAAAAACAATGACAAGACACAAAGAAGGTCATTATATAACGATACAAGGGTCAATAAATCAAGAAGATATAACAATTGAAAATATATATACACAGCCAACATCAGAGTACCTAAATATATTAAGCAAATATAGATCTGAAGGGAAAAATAGACAATACATTAATAGCAGGGGACTTCAATACTCCACTCTCAGCGATGGATAGATCATGCATATAGTAAATCAACAAGAAAACACTGGTCTATATACTACATCAAATGGACTTCACAGGCATATATAGAACATTACATCCAACAACTTATGCTCAAGTGCACATGGAACATACTCCAGGATAGATCATATGATAGGACACAAACATGTCTTAGCAAATTTAAGAAGATCAAAATTATACCAAATATCTGAACACAATAATAGAAAACTAGAAATCAACAAGACGATATCTGGAAAATCTACAAATATGTGAAAACTAAACAGCACGCTTCCAAAAACTAAAGTAGGTCAAAAAAGAAAGCCAAAGGAAATTTTTAAAAAATCTCAAAACCAACAAAAATGGAAACAACATACCAAAACCTATTGGTTGCTGCAAAAGCAGTTCATTGAGGAAAGTTTATAGTGATAAGTGCATACAACAAGAAATTAGAAAGCTCTCAAATAATCTAACTCTACACCTCAAGGAAGTAGAAAAAGAAGAAATTTATTCCCAAGTTGGCAGAGGGAAGGATATCATAAAGACTAGAGTGGAAATAAATAAAACATATACAAGAAAATCAATAGAAGGGATCAACAAACTAAAAGCTGGATTTTCAAAAATATAAAATTCACAAACTTTTAGCTAGACTAGGAAAATAGAAGACACAAAATTAGAAATGAAAGAGCAGACACTACAACTGATACTACAGAAATACATAGGATCACAAGAGACTACTATGAACAATTGTATGCCAACAAATTAGATACTCAGGAAGAAACTGATACTTCCTAGAAACTCACTACCTACAAAGACTGAATCAGGAAGAAATAGAAAATCTGAACAGACCAATAACAAGGGATTGAATCAGCAATCAAAAAATTCCCAACACAGAAAACTCAAGGACCAGATGACTTTATTGGTGAATTCTATCAAACCTATGAAGAAGAATTAACACCAATGATTCTCAAGCTCTTCCAAAAAGTTGAAGAGAAAGGAATACTTCTAAACTTGTTCTATGAGGCCAGCATTTCCATGACACCAAAGCCAGACAATGACTCTACAAGAAAACTAGAGGCCAATAAAACTGATTAATATAGATGCAAAAATTCTGAACAAAATATTAGCAAATTCAACAATACATTAAAAGGATTATACACTGGGACCAAGTGGGATTTATCACTGAGAGGTAAGAATGGTTCAACATACACAAATAAATATGTGGGGTACACCACATTAATAGAGTAAAAATAAAAATCATAATCATTTCAATAGATGCCAAAAAAGCATTGGACAAAATGCAATTCTTTTATGATGAAAAACTCTGAATAGATTGAGTATAGGGGGAACACACCTCCACATAATTAAGGCCATACAAAACAAGCCCACAACTAACATCATACTTGACGGTAAAAAGGTAAAAGCTATTCTGCCAAGATCAAGAACAAGACAGTGATACCCACTTAATCACTCTTATTCAATATAGTACTGGAAGTATTAGCTGGGGCAATCAGGCAAGACAAAGAAAGGCACCCAAATCATAAAGGAAGAACAAAAATTCTCATTATTTGAAGATGGTATGATTTTGTATATAAGAAATCCCAAGGAATCCCAAAATGTTGTAACTAATCAACAAAGTAGGTAAAATTGCAGTATATAAAATCAACATACATCATCAGTTGTATTTCTATACACAAGTACTAAAACATCTGAAAAAATAAACCAATTTACAATAACATCAAAAATAAGATACTTCGGAAAAAAGTTAACGAAGTTGGTGAAAAGTCTCTACTTATGAACACTATAAGACATTGATAAAATAAACTGAAGATACTAACAAATGGGAAGATATCCTATGTTCATTGATCAGAGAATTTCTAAGATTAAAAAGTATTTATCTCAATGCCCGCCATTGGTAGATTCAAAGAAATCTCTCTGAAAAATCCAATGGCCCATCCACCTCACTACAAATAACTCAATTTCGTTTCTTTTTATGGCTGAGTAATATCCCATTGTATGTATGTGCCACATCTTCTTTATCCAGTCATCTGTCGATGGACACTTAGATTGCTTCCATGTCCTTGCTATTGTAAATAGAGCTACAGTCAGAAAGAGAAAAACAAATACCATATGCTAACATATATATATGGAATCTTAAAAAAAAAATGGTTCTGAAGAACCTAGGGGCAGGACAGGAATAAAGACACAGACATAGAGAATGGACTTGAGGATATGGGGAGGGGAAGGGCAAGTTGGGAAGAAGTAAGAGTGGGGCATGGACATATATACACTACCAAATGTAAAATAGATAGCTAGTGGGAAGCAGCCGCATAGCACAGGGAGATCAGCTCGGTGCTTTGTGTCCACCTAGACGGGTGGGATAGGGAGGGTGGGAGGGAGACGCAAGAGGGAGGAGATATGGGGATATATGTTTATGTATAGCTGATTCACTTTGTTATATAGCAGAAACTAACACAGCATTGTAAAACAATTATACTCCAATAAAGATGTTAAAAAAAAATCCAATGGCATTCTCCACAGAAATAGAAAAATCAATTCTAAACTTTCTATGGAACCAGAAAAGAAGTAAATAGCCAAAACAATCCTGAGAAAGAAGAACAAAACCAGAGACATCGCAGTTCCTAACTCAAACCCTACTACAATCTATATTAATTAAAACAGTATGGTGCTGGCATCAAAATAGACACCCAGACCAATGGGACAGAATAGAGAGCCCAGAAATAAACCCCTACATATAAGGTTAACTAATTTTTGACAAGGTAGCCAAGAACAACCACAAGGAAATAATAGTGTCTTCAATAAATGGTGTTTGAAAACCTGTAAAACCTAGATAAACACAAGCAAAAAAATTGGACTCTTGTCTTAAACCACTCCCAAGAATTAACGCAAGATGGATCAAAGATTTGAACCTAAGACTTAATACCATAAAAGTTCTAAAAGAGAACATAAGAAACGTCTCCACATTGGTTTTGATGATTGTTTTTTGGATATGACACTAAAAGTACAAAAAACAAATGCAAAAAACAACAACCAAGAATGAATCAAACTTAAAAGCTTCTGTGCAACAAAATAAACAATCAACAAAATGAAAAGTCAACCTACTAAATGGGAAAAAATGCAAACCATATATTTGATAAGGGGCATACAATCAAAATACATTTTAAAAAACTCATAAAATGCCACAAGAAAACATATAATCCAAAGTACGGATGGGTAAAGGAAATAATTTTTTTTTCCAAAAAAAGCAAACAGATGGCCAATAGTCATATGAAAATGTGCTCCACATGACTAATCATCAGTATAATGCAAATCAAAACCACAATAAGTTATTTTCTCACACCTGTCAGAATGGCTATCGTCAAAAAGGCAAGAGATAAGCATTGGCAAGGATGTGGACAAATGGGAACAAGTGAAATGTTAGTGGGGATATAATTTTTGCAGCCACTATGGAAAACAATATGAAGGTTTCTCAAAAAAGTAAAAATAGATCTATTATATGATTCAGCAATTCCACTTTCTGGTATTTATCCAAAGAAAATAAAAGCACTAATTTGAAAAGATATATGCACCCCCATATTTACTGCAGCATTATCCACAATAGCCAAGATATGGAATCAACCTAGGTTATAATCAACAGATGAATGGATAAGAAAGATGTGATAGCTATACCTATATATACATACACACAATGAATATTATTCAGCCATTAGAAAGAAGGAAGTTCTACCATTTTTTACATTGATGTACCTTGGGTAAATTATGCTGAGATAAGTCAAAAAGAGAAAGACAAATACTATGTGATATCATTTATATGTAAAATAAAATTTTAAAAAAAGCCAAACTCATAAAAACAAAGAGTAGAATGTTGGTTACCAGGGCCTGAGGTGTGGGGAATAGGAGAGATGTTGTTTAAGGGTACAAACATTAACAAATAGTAAATAATTCTTAAAGATCTGATGTATAGTGAACATAAACAATGGTATCGTATTATGATCAAACTTGCTAATAGACAAGATCTTAATTTTTCCAAACACAATAAAAAAATAATGATTATGTGACATGATAGCGGTGATACTTACTGCTACAATGGCAATCATAGTATAATATGTAAATGTATTAAATCACCATGCTGTACACCTTAAATTCAAATAATATTATATGTTCAATATATTACAAGAAAAATAAAAGAAACACAATAAGCATCATCAATATCTAAACAGATCAAGAGGGCTTCCCTGGTGGTGCAGTGGTTAAGAATCCGCCTGCCAATGCAGGGGACACAGGTTCAAGCCCTGGTCCGGGAAGATCCCACATGCCGCGGAGCAACTAAGCCCGTGCGCCACAACTGCTGAGCCTGTGCTCTAGAGCCCACGAGCCACAACTACTGAAGCCCGCGCACCTAGAGCCCATGCTCCGCAGCAAGAGAAGCCACCGCAATGAGAAGCCCGCACACCCCAATGAAGAGTAGCCCCTGCTCGCCGCAACTAGAGAAAAGCCCGCGCGCAGCAGCGAAGACCCAATGCAGCCAAAGATAAATGGATAAATTTGAAAATAAACAAACAGATCAAGCAGAAGAAATTTTCTGTGAGTTAGCAGACAGTAAGTTGAAAATATACACTCAGAGGAGAGCAAAGATAAAAAGAGTTGAAGAATGACTATGTGATCTATAGATACCAACAAAAGAAACATTCTGTGAATTATGGAGTCTTAAAGGGAAAAGATAGAGACAGAAGGCTTTTTTAAATAAATAGTGGCTGCGACCTTTCCAAATCTCGGGAGAGATTTGGATATCCAAGTTCATGAAGCTCATAGGGCACCAGACGAACTTAACTCAAAAAAAAAAAAAAAAATTATTCTCCAAAACATGTTAGAGTAAAACTGTCAACTCTCAAAAACAAGGAATCTTAAACACAACTAGAGGAGAGAAGCTTATAACTTACAAGAGAACCCTCATAAGATTAAAAGTTGATTTTGCAGCAGAAACCTCACAGGCCAGGAGAGAGTGGGATGATATATTCAAATTGCTCAATAAAAAAGAAAAGAAAAGAAAAACTGCCAACCAAGCATATCCTATCCACCATAATTGTCCTTAAATGAAGAGATAAAAAACTCTTTTCATAAAACAAAAGCTGAGGGAGTTCATCATCACTAGATCTGTCTTAGGAGAAATTCTAAAAGAGTTCCTCAAGCTAAAATAAAAGGACACTAAATAATACCATGAAAATACACCATAGAGTTGTAAATGTAAGTATACAGTTAAGGTAAGAATACTTTAATAGTGTGATATGGTGGTGTGTTAACCAGTTAAATTTAGTATAAAGGTTAAAGGATGAGATTATTAAAATAATTGCAGGTATAAAAATTTTAATGCATAAACAATATTCAAAGAGGTAAATTGTAATACCATATGCAAAAATTCACAGACAGGAGTAAACGAGTAGATTTTTTGTGTCTGATGGAAGTTAAATTGTTATCAACATAAAATAGACTGTTGTATCTATAAGACATTTTCTGTGAGCCTCATGGAACCACAAAGCAAAAACCTATAGTAGATTCAGAAAATATAAAGAGAAGGAAATCATAACATACCACTGCAGAGTATCACTAATTCACAAAGAAAGGCAACGAAAGAGGAAAAAAGGAACAAGAAACAACAAAGCATCCAGGAAACAATAAGATGGCATTGGTAAGTTCTTACCTATCAATAATTACTGTAAACAAAAATAAATTAAATTCTCTAGTCAAAAGTCATAGAGTGGCTAGATAGATAAAAATACAAGATCAGCCTATATGGGAAAAGAATCTTTAAAAAAAGTGGATATATGTATATGAATAAATGATTCACTTTGCTGTATACCTGAAACTAACACAACATTGTAAATCAACTATACTCCATAAAAATTAGAAAAAAAAATTACAAGATCAAACTATATGCTGCCTATCAGAGATTCACTTCAATGTTAAAAACACAAATTTGGCTCAGAGTGAAGCTTTAGAACACTTCAGTGTTAAAAACACAAATTAGGCTCAGAGTGAAGCTTTAGAACAAGATATTCCATACAAGTGGAAACCAAAAGAAAGCAGTGGTAGCTAGAGTTATACTAGACAAAATACCAGACAAAGTAGACTTTAAGGCAAAAGCTGCAACAATAAAAAATTTAAGGTCATTATATAATGATGTCAATTCATCAAGAAGACAACACTCAAATAAATATGCACCCAACAGTGGAGGACCTTAATGTATTAAGCAAATACTAACAGATTGAAGAGAGAAACAGACAATACAAAAAAAGTGTAGGGATCCTTAATACCCACCATTCAACAATGAATAGATCATCCAGAAAGAAAATCAATAAGGAAGTATTGAACTTGAATAATACATTAGACCAAATGTACTTAACAGACAAAAACAGAACAGTCCATCCAACAGCAGCAGAATACATATTCTTCTCTACTGCACGTTGAACATTCTCCAGGACAGATCATGTGATGGGTCATTAAACAAGTCTTAACAAATTTAAGAAGGCTGATATCATACTAAGCATTTTTTTTAGTGATTCAGTTATACATATATATATATATATATATATATATACACACACACATTCTTTTTAAAATATTTTTATATTTTTAAATATTCTTTTCCATTATGGTTTATCATACAATACTGAATATAGTTCTCTGTGCTATACAGTAGGACCTTGTTGTTTTATCTATTCTATATATAAAATCTTACATCTGCTAAATCCAACCTCCCACTCCATCTGTCCCACAAACCCCTCCCCCTTGGCAACCACCAGTCAGTTATCTATGTCTGTGATTCTGTTTCTGTTTCACAGATAGGTTCATTTGTGTCATTTTAGATTCCACATAGAAGTAATATCGTACAGTATTTGCCTTTCTCTTTCTGACTTACTTCACTTACATAGTATTTTTCAACCACAATGGTAAGAAACCAGAAATGAACAACAGGACAGAGTCTGGAAAATTTACAAATATATGGAAATTAAACAAAATTAAGAATCAGTGGGCCAAGGAAAAAATTTAAAAGTACTAAATAAAAAGACTGAATAATGAAGAAAGAAGACAATCTGAACAGACCAAATTACTGTTAAGGAGACTGACTACTGTTAAGGAGTTCTCAAAAACCTCCCAACAAAAAAGTACCAAGACTAGACAGCTTCACTGGTGAATTCTACCAAACTTTTAAAGAAGAATTAATACGAATTACTTTTAACTGGATATATCTTATGAATCTATTTGTGGATGATACAATTTGCATTTTATAAATACACTAGGGGAGACACAATGATATAAAAGAAGTTAGAGTGAGGGGTTCTGAATCTTTGATGTCTTTGAAAATATTTATCATTTGAGTTGGGCTATATTTCAGAAATTTAACACAACAGCATACATTAATAATATGGTCCTTGTAAACTTTTTGGAAAATGCAAAGAAGTGATAAAGAACCGTATGTCTGTTGCATGAGTGTGGAGTATCATGGAAACTTACAAGAGCAAGCCTTGACTGATTACAGACTCCACTTGAAAAGCCAATATCTTTAATAAACAAAGGTGGCAATGTTCACTTTCTAAAGCAAACTACAAGCAGAGGAAAACTAAAAAGAAATGGGAGTTTGCAGGTTTACCATGATGGTTTATGCACATTTCTCAGCGAATCACACCAAACCCTTACTAAAGATAAAAACATATAAACTTCATAGAGGAGGAATCTTGCAGAAAGCACCTGAACCAGTGAACATCAGGTGTAATGGGACAAATGATTATCAGGTGACTGAAGCACACAAAACATTATCACTCTGTGGTATTCTGGGCAAAATACATAAGAAAATCATAATCTGAATCTATCATGAAAAAAATGTCAGTTTAAGCAAATTTCAGTCTACATGTACCTACCATGTTCTCTGACTCTAATATTGTATTTAAATAGTCTTTCTTATCAATATACAGAGCAAATCTCTCCTAATTACTTTTTTTTCAGAACTTTGAGTTATCTGGACCACTAATGCCATCCTACTTAAAAGTGCATTTTCTTAATCCTGTTGTGATAAGTTGATGTTGCATTCAGATGTACATTAATCATTCCATTTCCCCTTCTTCACTAATATCTCAACATCTGAAATTATCCCATAGGGAATTTTGGATACTAATGCCTTCCCATGTTGATCTTTCACAAAAGGAATAGGAATTTCGATAGTTGAAGGTCATTAATTCATGGAGAGAATTCTCTGTGCTCTATAGGGAGCCTGGATGCAGACAATGGGGAAAAGGCTCTGGAAAACAGGGGAGAAATATTTTGAAGAGCTGACTTTGACTATCATAAGAAGGAAAAAAACAAGTAGTTGAAAACAACCTTGCTAGGGAGGACATCAGAAGTAGAAAATGAAAGGTTTGCAGGTTCTCAATCCATGACATTTCAGGAGGAAAAGCAGACACAGCCTCTGACCCAGGACAGGACATTTACCTGAGAAACTGCCATTTCGTCCTCTTCTTCCTCCTGCTCTTGGTCATTTTCTCATTGATATCACGTTGAGGAATCACATCAGCATCTTGAGAATATGCCTTCAACGGCATCAGCACAGCTCCTTCACCTGTTCCCACCATACCTGCAGGCAAAAGACCTTGAAACGCTGAAATGCCAACCTTCAGAAAAAAGAGAGATTCAGGAACAATGAGCTCCTGCGTGGAGACCACACTGTGAGCTTTTTCTTTCCTGTCTACACGTGCTCTCCCCTCACACAGATGCCCAGAAACTCTGCTACAGCCTAGAGCAAGTGGGCTACACTGCCCCACTCCTTCCAACCCCATGTAGAGCAGACGTTGATGCCTCCCCAAGGGCAAAAGGACCAAAGACTGGAAGCAACTCTCATCAAGGTACCCAAGCAGCCCTCGTGCTTAAACCGGGACTAACCTTAGAATGACCTAGAGTTAAAACAACACAGATGCTCCCACCCAGATCAACAGACTCTGTGGGAGGGCACAGGTGAGGTTATTGCTAAATACTCATCATGTAATACTAATGAGAAACTGCATGGGAGCCACGGAGCAAACATTTCTTCCAAAGCTTTAAAGTGCTTACAAATTTGGGGGGAACCCAGGCCCCACTCTTAATTATGATTCTCCTGTGAGGCTCATGAAATGACATCTTTAAGCTTTTTGTTGGGGCCAATATTACTCTGTCAGACCCGTATTCAGTAGCACTGAGCTAGAGCTCTCTGGCATAGCACACCTGAGACCACTGAGTAGCGTGAAGGTTTGGGGTAAGAACTTCCAGAAGTGCAGGTTCCCTGGGACTGATTCCTAGGGGCTGAGCTCCTTCTGGAACAGGTGTGGCCTTGCTGTTGCCTAGGGGACACGCTGCTGGGTTGGTGGAAATCACATGGTGGGTGGTGTGAGGGGTGGCCCTTAGAAATCTACCCAAAGATACCCTTAGTCCTCAGGTTCTTTAGCCCCCCTCTCCTCTCAGGGCCCACCTGCCCAGCAGGAGTACTCGGGAGCAGGGCGTGACCACCTGTCCTCAGGGCAGCTGAGACTCCGTACCCCAAAGATTCAGAGCACGGAGTTGTTTTCATCACAGATTGAGAACAAATCTCTGAAAACAAACCAAAGGCAGCAGTGGAGGGTGGATTAACATTTTGTGTTGGGAATGGACAGAAGCCTTTGAAAATGATGCCATGAATGCATGTTTGATGATTCACAAAGACCGCTGTGATCTATGTTAATAAAGCACCTATAACTGAATCAACAGATCAGAATCTTTTGTTGATTGCGTGTGTGTCTATGTGTGTGTGTTATAAACTGTGGTGCCACAGTTTGTTCTCCCCCCACCACTGTCACGTATTTATACTTTCTCACATCTTTAAAGTGCATTCATTAAGGTAAAAATTAGAGACATGCATATCCATTTTTCAAATATTCTTTGAGAATATTGAATCTTTTAAAATTTTTATTTATTTTATTTTAAAAAATTTTTAATGCAATTTTTAAAGGTTACTTTCCATTTACATTCATTATAAAATATTGGCTATTTCCCCCATGTTGTACAATACATCCTTGAGCCTGTCCTACAACCAAGAGTTTCTACCTCCCCCTCCCCAACCCCTATAGTACCCCTCCCACCTCCCCACTGGTCACCACTAGTTTGTTCTCTGTATCTGTGAATCTGATTTTTTTTTGTTATTATATTCACTAGTTTGTTGCATTTTTAGATTCCACATATAAGTGATATCATACAGTATTTTCCTTTCTCTGTCTGACTTATCTCACTTAGCATAATGTCCTCCAAGTCCATCCATGTTGCTGCAAATGGCAAAATTTTATATTTTCATAGCTGAGTAATATTTTTTTATATATATATATATATATACATACCACCTGTTCTTTATCCATTCATCAGTTGCTGGACACTGAGGTTGCTCTTATATCATGGCAATTGTAAATAGTGCTGCTATGAACACTGGGGTGCGTGTATCTTTTTGCAAGAGTGTTTGGGGTATTTTTGGATATCTCCCCAGGAGTGGAATCACTGGGTCATACGGTAGTTCCATTTTCAGTTTTTGGAATCTTTTAGTATACCCCAATAAGTGTTTCATGCTCCACATACCAATGTTTTTAACCTTCTGGTGATTTTTTAAATTGCCTTTTTTTTTTGGCCGTGCAGTTTGCAGGATCTTAGTTCCCCAATCAGGGACTGAACCTGGGCTGGCAATGAAAGCCGAGTCCTAACCACTGGACCACCAGGGAACTCCCAGACAAATTAGAGTTTAAAATAAGGACTGTTACAAGAGAAAAAGAAGGACACTACATAATGATCAAGGGATCAATCCAAGAAGAAGATATAACAATGGTAAGTATTTATACACCCAACATAGGAGCACATAAATACATAAAGCAAATATTAATTGACATACAGGGAGAAATTGACAGTAACACAATAAAAGTAGGGAACTTTAAAACCCCACTTATAACAATGAACATGTCATCCAGACAGAAAATCAATAAGGAAACTCTGGCCTTAAATGACACTTTAGACCAGATGGATGGAGATATATATATATGGGGGGGGCACATTCCATCCAAAAGCATCAGAATACACTTCCATTTCAAGTGCACATGGAAATTTCTCCAGGATAGATCACATGCTAGGCCTCAAAACAACCCTCAGGAAATTTAAGAAAATTGAAATCATATCAAGTATATTTTCCAAACACAGTGCTATGAGACTACAAATTGACTATAAGAAAATAATTGCAAAAAACCCCACAAACTCGTAGAGGTTAAACAATATGCTACTAAACAACAAATGGATCACTGAAGAAACAAAGAGGAAATAAAAAAGTACCTGGAGACAAATGAAAATGAAAACACAACAATCCAAATCTACAGGATGCAGCAAAAGCAGTTCTAAAGAGGAAGTTTACAGTGAAACAAACTTATCATAGGAAACAAGAAAAATCTCAACTATACAACCTAACCTTACACCCAAAGGAGCTAGAAAAAGAACAAAGCTCAAAGTTAGTAAAAAATGTTTTTTAAAAAAAATCATAAATATTAGAACAGAAATAAATAAAATAGAGACTAAAAATCAGTAGAAAAGATCAATGAAACTAAGAGCTGGTTCTTTGGAAAGGTAAATAAATTTAGCCAGACTCATTAAAAAAAACAAAAAACAGAGAGGACCCAAATCAATAAAATCAGATGTGAAAAACGGAAGGTACAACTGACACCGAGAAGTACCAATGAGAATGAGACTACTATGAACAAGTATATGCTAATAAAATGGACAACCTCGAAGAAATGGACAAATTCTTAGAAATGTACAATCTCCCAAGACTGAAAGAGGAAGAAATATAGAAAATATAATTAGATGAATTACCAATAATGAAATTGAATGAGTTATTTAAAAAAAAAAAGAAAAACTTCCAACAAACGAAAGTCCAGGAGCAGACGGTGTCACAAATGAATCTGCCAAACATTTAGAGAAGAGTTAACACCTATTCTTCTCAAACTATTCCAGAAAATTGCAGAGGAAATTGCAGAGTTGGGAATTATAGGGTTGGGGGAAATGGCTGCAGGGTCATGAGGAAACTAAGGACATTTGATAACTGATGACTGGATCATCTGAGGGCATTAGACATACAGGACACGAGATATGGGCTGAAGTCATTGGAATGAGGGGGGGATAAAGGGCAAGGGAGAAGGAGGATACGAAGGATAAAAGGCTTGGGAGCAATAAAGGGAAGGAAGGTTGGGCTGAGAGCCTGGCATCCTGGGGGAGAGAGTTTTCATGGGGATGGAGGTCTAAAATGCACAGGATGGACGTGGGAGGGCAATAAAGAAGCCTAGAAGGGGAAGAATTAGTTCTAGAGATATCTAAAGGTCACACAGGTGGAGAGATTGAGGTCACAACAAGGAACAGAGAATGATGGAGTCAAGGGATGGAGGTGGGGTGATGGTAGTTGCAGTGGGTGGATTCAGGGTCACTAATTTTTTCTCCTATTCACTAATTCCATGATTTGCATTCAAATCATAACCTAATTGTGAACAGTTTCTAGTTTGAGACCTTGAAGTAATAACCTTACTTACATAAAATACTTGCGATGATCCCTTCAACTGAACACACAGTAAAGAATTAGAGAAACAAATGAGTAAAGCAATGACACAGTATTTCTTCTCTCCTTTAGGGACACCGGATGCAAGTGTGACCATGGAGGGGTCACATGGACACCACCAGAATGAAATGGATTCTGCCTAGCACCTGAATGGTCCTGGAAGTGGATTCTCCCCTGGAAGCTGCAGATAAGATCCTATGCCTCATGAAACCCTGATATTTGACCCTGTAAGACCCTAAACAGAAAGACCAGCCAAGACCACTGGATTTCTAACTTATGAAGTGTAGAGTGTTTTTGAAACTACTAATTGTGTGGTTATATGTTATAGCAGTGATAGAAAACTACTAGGCATAGGAACAAATTTAATTATGAAATAATAAACATTATAAAATATGAAATCATAAAATATTTAAACAATAAAATCAAGTAAAAATGTCCATTCATTAACCACCCCCCAGAAGCAATAAAATTTTATCTCCAGATGTAACATCATCAGTTCCAAGTATATCCTCCTTGCTATGCAATTTCCATGTGTAAAAAACTACATTTGAGATTGTATAATACACATCTGCATGTACACCAACAGTAAAATATTATGTACATGGTTCAATATTGACATACATATTGTGAAATCAAACTTTCTGTCAATCAAATTGCTTTCCTTAACCAATGACATATGAAGGTGATATTCTCACACAAGTAGAAATGGATTTCCTGCATTCCCAAACACACAACATCATGTTCCATGGTAATTATGAGTAAAATGGCTTTACTGAAACACTCCCTAGTTTTGCATGTACATGGTTGCATGTATTTTTCTCCTGCTATCACAGAATGTGGATCTTTGATTTCTACACATGTGGCTTATCTGGGTGGTTCTGGGACATGAAATTGTTGCACCAACATGGCTGTGCATTTCTACATTAGGTGGACAGTTGCTAAATTACCTTGCAAATGGATGAAAAGCATAATAGCCCACCTACTGCATCTCCAGTGTTAAAGTAATTAAACAAGGAGGCCATTAGGCTGAGGTGACTCTCATGCTTTGGTGGCCTATTGAAGCAAAACTTAATCCAGAGTCAAGGCACATTAATCTGAGAAAATAAATTAAGAACAATCAACCACACAGCCAACGAGGCTTTCCAACACCAAGATGACTGGTTAAGATACCATCAACTATTATCCTTGCTTTGATTGGGTGTCTTCTCTAGAAAAGCCTCTCCCCTAGTTTCTGCAGATAAATTGCTGCTAACCACCTTTGATTTGAGGCTGCTGGAACTGAATAGAGGTACGCTCAAATTAACCCCGGAAAACTGGAATGTGCATAAATTAATATTTTAACACCAGCGCCCCATTTCATTTTGAGCGCTTTCCTCATCTAGTCCCTAAACAACTCACTCGGGTGCAGCGCGGCCTGAGGGCTCGGTGTGAAGCCGCTCCCCACCTCTCCCTGCCCGCATTCACTCATGTCGGCTGCACACCAGCACAGCTAGGCCCTCACTTGACCAGACTTCCCCCCTGATAGCAACACCACAGTGCCTGTGCTGTCAGAGTCTGCCACCACGTGCTGAGCAGGGCACAGAGGACTTCGGGCACACCCCAGCCCCTCCCAGGGCCAAAACACCCGGTCACAGGCTCCTGCCTTCACCGGCCAGGGGCTCAAGGTCACCAGTCTTGAGTCCCATTTTGATGAAGCCCACACACCTCAGTTCGCAATTCAGGCAAGCTGGTACCACAGTGTGTAGCACAGACCAGTTCTCCCTCTGCCCTGTGCTGTGACCCCCAGGGGGTTGTGCTGTTGTTGTTGTTCTGTTTGTTGTTTTGGTTGCACCGCACAGCACGCGGAACTTCCCCGACCAGGGATCGAACCCAGGCCCCTACAGTGGAAGCGAGGAGTCTTAACCACTAGACCACCAGGGACATCCACTCCTGGGTTTTTGACCACCCTTCCCTTTTTTGCCTTTTCTTTAACCCAAACTTTCACACAGGCACACACAGGGAACGCAGGGAAACTCATAAGGACTTGAATCTAGTACTTCCAACAATGCATATGACCCAAGAGCAGTCTGGAATCAGGCACTGGCCCCCCAGAATCGCCCTGAGTAATATAAACGCAAAAGGCACCCATCAGTCCCACCTCTCGAGCAGCCCATCTGATGCCGCAGATTCCCGTCACATACTTCAGGCTTAACATTGCGGACACAGCTCTGCCGCTCCAGAATTTCCACCCAGAATATAGTCCCTCTTCCAAAATCACACTTGCAGAGCTTAATAGGAAATGTCAATTCAGATTCCGTTTAAAATAACCACTTAAACACCCAAAAAAACAAAGTCCTGCCATGGCTCTGCCCGCATTCCTTTGTCATCCTTTTCAGAGTAGCTCAGAGACCAGAGTTCCTGGAGACTCTGCCACATTCGTGAATGGATCTGGCATTCACAACTTCTGATGCTCAGACTCAGAAAAGGAGAGCAAAGGACATGAAATTTGGTGGGTGGATTTTATCTTTATCATCTGGATAATGAATGAGAAGAGACGATAATCTCTACTCCCAGGAAGGCAAGCCCGACATCTAAATCCTCCTGGGAAAGATGAGCATAGAATACCCAGTTCCCAGAAGATTACAATCACCTCTCATAACGTGAGCATCTTGGCACAGTGTCTTGAACACAGTGCGGCCTCTCATACCTGTGAGCGTGCAGTAGGTCCTCATGACGCATTCCTTTCAAGAATGAATAAATGTTGTTTCTGCATAACAGTCTTGTTCAGACCCCACTGCTTCCTCTACTCCCCACTCAATTTGCAAGTGGCGAGCAGAGAATGTCATCTTTTCAGAAGTTGTCGGTGGTCTTCACTGGGAACAAGCAGTATCTGTGTTCAGATAGGGTGGTTGTGTATACGGCACTCAGGCGCTGTTCTTGATTTCTCTAGATTAATGCTGCTGGAAATGAGGTCTGGGGGAAGCAACTTCAGTGGCCGCTCAAACTGCAAATTCATGACCTTCATCCCAGACTTGGAGAGTCATGATATCCGAGTGGGGGCCCCAGTGTCTGTTTTTAAAGGGATCCATAAGTGATTTGTAGAGACAGGAAATTCTGATGAGCAGTGTTCACCAAAGTCCTTTTCAGCCTTGACTCCCCTTTGGGATCATTCATGTATTATTTAGAACTGCCATCCCCTGTGTCCCACCCCCACAGAGTCTGTCAATTAGTCTTTGGTGGGGCCCAAGATCAATGCTATCTTAATGAAGTGGCCCAGGTTATTCTATCGTGAGGCCAGGGTAAACGCTGTGAGGCTCCCAGGTTCATTTCTGAGGACCTAGTACGGGGTCTGGTCCATGGGGAAACCTGCTCTACATAGACTTGAATCTCATGTTCCCAGTGTTGTAGTGGAATGTGTAGGTGTCTCTAGGAGACAAGTGCCTCCAGAGATAAGGGAGGAGAAACTCACATAAACTCCATAAGAGAACTCTGCATGTGCACAGATTTTCCCAGGCCCCCATAAGCAATGGAAGAAGAGTCAGAACATACAGACCCTCACTGGCCATGGGGAGGCCTTTGGCTCTCACTCTGATTGCCAGGGAAGATCACTGGAGCAAAAGGAAAATCCTTAGTGGATTTAGGAGCATGATACGAGTGGAGCAGGAGTGGTACCTCTGTAACAGCAAGAGACATAACATAGGCTTCTCAAAATAATTTCCATTAAAGCAGAGCTTCCCAAACAACATTTTAAAGCCTAGCTTCCTCCTTCACCTTTGGACGTCACCCCTGTAATATCTGCTTTATTCATTCCCACCTACCTGGGTGTGACTCTTGTCTCCTTTTCTTCACATCTCAGGGCTCTTTCCTTTGTCCCAAAAAGGTGACCAGGTTCAGCTTAGAGACAGCAAGACCTGTTTATTAAAAAAAGGAACATGACTCATCCCAGGGATCCTACAATTTCCCATTCAGTCCTGTGTTCAGTAGAGAAGAGAGGACATTGTAAGTTATAGAAAATTATTTCACCAAATAGTGTTTCCTGACAAACCCTTTAAAACACTTAGGAAGCATTTCTAATTTGCAGATCGTTAATTCTATTTCCAAGTACTACTCAATCAAAAATAAGGAATGGATATCCGATTTTAAGATATGGGCAACAATATCTTATTTCATTTTAAATATCTAGAATGATTACTGTTCTAAAGTGAAAGATGCGGATCAACTCAAGAAGTGAGAAGGACAAGATGAAATGCTGTGAAGGTTTTTTTTGCAGCAGCAAACCTCTATTTCCTTGAAATGATTTCATTTCTCATTTGTACTGATTATATTATAACATTTGAGGATACTTGCATATATACTATAGGACTCCTGTTTTCTTTTCCTGGAGATGCAAAAAGCAATGAACAAGAGAGTAACTGTGACATGACTGTGGAATGAAATGGAAACTTACAGAACATTCACTCACAAAAGCCTGAACAAAGGTGAGAGCCTTCATTTTCCAAAGCAATCTACATGTAAAGGGAAATGAAGTAGACAGGGAGAGTATTCACATGAAATGCGGTGGTTTACGCACATCTCTCAGTAAATCCCTCCAAGACCCTATTAAGGATAATTGGAAAATTAGTAACTTTTCAGTCCAGGAATCTGGCAAATAGCCCCTGAATCAAGTGAACAAAATTAGCATCAGCTGTAATGGGACAAATTGTTATCAGCTGACCAATGCACACGGACTAAGGAAAAGGATTCTTTCCTCTCCACCTCCAAGGAGCTGAGCAGGGCCCTCCTCCGATGCCTCCTCTTCCTTCCATGACCTCACAACAGCCCTACAGAAATCCCCAAAGTGGTACAGAGGCGTTGCTTCTTCATCTTCTGCCACTAGACAGGACCAGGCCGGATACGAATGCATCGCTGTGTCTTAGCTTAGACCACACCCAGGTGTATAATCCAAATCCGTGTGTCCAAGGCTCCGAGCCTAGGATATCCCATGGTATCCTAACCCAAAGTCCTAACATAATGAAGTGAGTAAAGAATGTGGATTTGGAACTGAATCTGAGTCCTGGCTTGTGCCCTTCCTAGGTGTGGGATCTTGGGCAAGTGAGGTCGTATCTCCAAGTCTCGTGTGTCTCAGTTGTGAGATGGGGCAATGATCCCTGCCACAGGGGTCAGAAGAATTGGATGAGTGAGTCGAGGCCCTGGCACGTGACATCTGGACAGCACCAGTCAGCCTGACAAATGTCCATGATGTACTGGTTTGGGGACCCCCTGAAAGGAGGGGGTTGGCCCCCGCCAGCCTCTAGGATGACTGGGGATGGCCGGTGAGGATCCTCTGCAGCCGTGATACATGCTTATGCTCTCAGGAGCCTGTTGTGCAGTCTCTGTCCCCCTCCTCCTTTGGGATCTGCTCCTGGGCAGGGAAGGAATCTGACGCCACATAGGCCCTGGGTGGGTCCAGAGGGTTTTTCTCCAAACCAAGTGCGTGAGCTTCATCGAGTGACCTCATAACTGTCACTTAGGCTCTGAGGAGGTTATTTTTGTTCACTCTTGGTTCCAGGCTGTTGGAACCAAGCCTACTGGTGTCCGAATAGAGGTGTTGTTGTCACCTTGTCACCGAGTCCAATCTCACTCTGCTCGCAGCACAACAGGCCAGTGAATCAGGGACGAGGTGTTGAGATCTCACTCTGCTCGCAGCACAACAGGCCAGTGAATCAGGGACGAGGTGTTGAGACAAGGAAGACGACTTTATCCGGAGAGCCGGCAGACCGAGAAGATGACAGACTAGTGTCTCTGAAAAACCATCTTATCAGGGTTTGGATGCCAGTTTCTTTTATAGCACAGACAGGGGGAGGAGATGAGGAAGTGAAGTAAAAAGGCCATACGATTTGCAAATATCCTCTGGAATGGCCAGCCTCCATGAGGGGATGTGTTAATTTCTTCTTTCTTGCAGCCATCCACAGGTGGGCGGGGTCAGATTGTCTTCTTGGGAGCTGAACAGAGGCATTTTAGTTTAACCTTCAGGCAGAGGGGCTGGGTTCCCTGAGGCAGGCCATTGTGTATGATTACAATAACAAAAGCAACAAATCGCAAAGGTTAAAGTCAAAGAAACAGATCGAACATGGAGTCCCGATCTAGCTCTTCACTGTTATACTGTGAGCCTGCTTCCCATCATGAAGATGACGCCCAGCAGACATTGTACTCGACAATAATACTGTTTTCTCATTCCTGCCTCTGCAGAGTAACCAAACAGTACACGTGACCCAGGAGTTCATGGAGTACCACGTGAATGGTGATATGGACCAGGCCCCCAGTTCTGATAACTACATGTTTATGCCCGAGGCTACCGCAGGGCCAGCGTGGAAGGCTGATCTGGAGATTTCTTGGGCATGGAGATCTTGGAGGGGCAGCTCATGACCGAGATCCGGCTGTACTTCTACAGCTGAGGTCCGTCCCTCTGGTTGTGTGCAGTGCACCGCAGATGCTCGCAGCAGGTGAAAGGGGAAATGAGGGCCCACCTCTGCTCCAGACACGCAGCTCCTGGACCTCTGCTTGGCACGCGGTCCTTCCTCAATGAAAGTTCGATGAAGAAATAAGTTGCTCCAGTCTCTGCAGTCCTGGCTGTTCTTGCCTGTGCTGTGTCACCTTGGTGGCATCCAGTGTGGGGCTCCAAGGACAATGGTGCTTCAAGGACAAAGGACAACCCTGCCTGAAAAACTTTGAGCGTTACACCCCCTACCAGACTCTTAATCGCCCTCCCCACCATGTTGCGATGGTTACGAAATTCCTGAGCCCACCTGGGTGACGCCCACCTGGGTGACACCCACCTGGGCAACGGGACCTGTCCCAAATAAGGAAAGGCATCTGGCCTGTCCCACTCCCACCCTACAGAAAGAAGGTATATGTGCCTCGACCAATCAGTAAACGAAATTTTCACCTCGGACCATTCCTTTGTTTTCTGGCTATAAAAACTGATCAATAGCCCATGTTCGGGCTCAACTCTCCCAGACGACTAGGAAGTCGGCCTGCTGTTCTGGCAGCGACCCTTCCCTCTAATAAATTCTATCTTCTTTACATTCTGCCTTGTGTCTGGAAATTCTTTTCCAAACCGAGTTCGGTCCACGACATCTAAGTCCGGAGGTGGGACAGGAACCCACGGTGGCAATGACGTACACACGAGAGCATCACCCTGTGATGACTGACTCATCAGTGACCCTCCTCTGGCATCAGAAACCTGTGCACCCAGGGGTCACCTAGCGCCTCCATTCATGGTAGAGCCACTGCTGACACGTCCCACCAGCTGGTCGCTGGGCCTGCGCTTGCACAGAACTCAATGCCCGGTCTGCATCCGCGAGTGAGCCTGCCTACACACAGTGCCCCATCATGCTTCGGCAACCATGGGGCCCAGGAGCACAGCACAGGGGCGGGCATTCCTGGAAGAGCTTCAGGGGCAGATGCAGTGGGGAAGCGTGAGGGCTTGGAGCCCAGCTGTCTTCTCCTTGTGTCCTCATGTGGTTGTCCCTCTGCCTGTGTCTGTGTCCTAATCTCCTCTTATAAAAACCCGTCAGATTGGATAGGACCTACCCCAATGACCTCATTACCTTAATGACCTCTTCAAAGATCCTCTCTCCAAATACAGTCACATTCTGAGGTGATAGGAGTTAGGACTTGGACTTACGAATTTGGGGGGCACAATTCAGCCTATAAGAGTGAAGAACTGAATAGCACCTTCCTAACCTATGTGGTATTGGAAGGCATGGCTTGGAAGGTGTCTGGCGCAATGGCGTCACCTATCCTGCACCAACGTTACCTACCCAGACGTGCACAGTGCCGCGCATGGCACGTCCACTGAAAATCTCGCACCCAGAGGAGCGGAGCCAAACGCAGGCTTCCTTTGGGCCTCTTACGGCGGACAGAGATGGTCAGGGGAGGGGCTAGTACTCACTGTAACCCAAGAGATGGCCCCCCCTCCTTCCTGGGGGCAGGGGGAGGGTAGCAGGGCAGGAAGAGGCCAGGTGCGCCTCCCTAGGGAGCTCCCTCCACTCAGACAGAAACCTCAGAGGGGAGGCATAAGCACGGCCCCTCACTACATGGTCAGTAGGACCCAGAAGTTTCTCTGCACCTCGACAAGGGACATGCCGAGTGGGCCAGGGAGAGCAAGAAGCCTGGGGTTAGGAGCCTGCCAAGGGCAGTGGCAGAGGGGACCAACGCAAGGCCACTGGCCAACCAGATGCCCTGAAAGATGAGGGAATGTCTGGCCACACACAGCAGACGCCAGTACCTGGCAGCTAGGGTAGAGGAACCTTAGCGGGGTAAGGGACAGGGACGGCTACATGGAGGTTAACAAGGACCCACTCCAGAGGACAGCACATAGCCAAAGGCCTTCCTTCCACTGCCTACCAACCAATCGTAAAGAGGTTTATTCATTCCAGCAACAAGAGGCCCGGGGTGTTGTCTAGGGCTGGGGAGGAGGCTCAGCTATGCCACCAGGCACCCTTACTCTTTCCACTTTTCCACTTTGCCATGATGGGTGGGCAACCTTTGTCCTCCTGCTTGTTGCCTCATGGTGACAAAATGGCTGCTGCATCTCTGTGTGCCTGTTCATATCACAAGGAGAAAGGAGGAAGGGACAAAGGATCTGAAGTTGGTCCCTTTTAAAAAGCTTTCTGGAAGACCCCTCCCAACCCCTCAGCAATTTTTACCTCTGTCTCACACTAGTTGTAAAGGATTCTGGGAAGGTTGTTTTTTCAGGCACCCCAAACAAAATTGGGGTTCTGTGAGTAAAGAAGAACGGGATGATGGATATTGGATGAACAAAGAAAATTGTGCCATGGGTTTTTTCATGATGTTATATGTATTAAAGCAAGTAAAGGAGCTACTACCATCAATTAGGCAGAGTAGGTGCCTAATTGACAGTAGCTAATGTGAATCGTAGTTTCCTGTTAGCGGAATGCAACCTGCTACGTGTCAGGAGATGCACACGTCGGACAGTCGGTCACCCACAGGAGCTGTGCAGCAAAGTGGCCTGTGGTGCAAAGGTTTGGAACTGGATGTTCTGTTGGCACACATCAGAAGCATTTGGGCACGGGGCTCTGAGTCAGACAGGCTTGGAGTCAACACAGCTCTGCTGCTGATGCTGTGTGGCCTCAGACTAGTTACTTAACCTTTCTGAACCTTACTTTCTGAGCTTTGTGCATTTCAGACGCTGCAAATTGAGGGAGCTGAATTTGTTCCTCATCCGAGTTTTGCTCCATCGGGACAAGGAGGTTTGTGAACCCCAGAGGTCCCCAAGGTGACAGTAAGAATACTGTAATGACATTTCTGGAGGACTCGCCAGGGGCCAAGTAAATTCTAAAACCTTCGTATCATCTCAGCCAGTCTGCACCAAGGCACAAGCCACAAGCCACAGAAGGTGCCCTCGTTAGGCCCATTTTACAGACAAGGAAATGGAGGCCCAGGGAGGACATGTAACTTGCCCGCCGTCTTCACCAGTATGTGGTGAGGTCAGGATTTTGACCAGAGCGTGCAATCTCCCACCCTCTTCTGCCTCCTGTGAGAGACATGGCAATAACATCTAACATTTGTGTAATGATTTTGAGCCTCCAAACTGGTCTTGTGGGTTTCTTTCCATTTAAACTTGCTCTTCTCAGAATGACCTTATAACACAGGCTCAGCCTCCCCATTTCACAGATGAAGAAACTGAGCCTGGGTGAAATCAACGTGGTTGTCAGAGGGAGGCAACAGAGCATTGTACAAAGAGCGTGGAAACAGGGCACGCTTGGATTTCCCTTTCGAGCCGTGGGTCATTAAGAGACGTCCTTTCCCTCCCATGCCTCAGTTTCTCTATGTGTCCAGTGCAGCTGGGGGGTGGGGGGGTGCAGGATGTGTGCCTCCTCATTGTAGAGAATACTCTGCACACACCCGGGCACATCGTGGCCCTCCCTAAAGTGGCAAGTCTTCAGGCTCCAAGCCCAGCGCGTCCTGCGTCCCGCCCGCTGCCCTGACGTGGGGTGAGGAGCGCCCTGGGGGGGGTGGTTAGATGGTGGCTCTTGCTGTGTACCTGTCAGACTTGAATCACGAAGCTCAGCCGAGCATCAGGCCAGAGTCTTGCTGCCAGGTTTTATTTGTTGGGGGCTGTGCCTGGCACTCCAGCACGACCTTGTCATCATCTGTGTCAGGCAGCCCCTCATCTGTGTGTGGCCGGGTCATTTTTCACCAGGATGATACGGCAGGGCTGCCGCGAATGTGGGACAGAGCGATCTCGTCCAAAAGGAGGGGTGGACGGTGACACGCACGGACAGAACTGCTCTTTCCCTGGGGCTTGTAGACCCATCACCTGGGTCTCTGCCTCGTCGTCACATGGCATTCTCCCCGGGTCTCAGATCTCCCTCTCCTTCCTGTTGTAACGACCTCACCCCAAGATCCGTAACTTAATTACATCTCACAGACCTCCTTGACAGGTTTCAGGGTCTGGCACGAATGTATCTTTTTGGAGGGCTACCACTTACCCTGCAGCAGGATCTGACACCAGCTGCCAGTCTCCCCATTCGGCTTAAAACTGTGCAGCTGGCTCAGAGCTGGGAGCTGAGCCAGGTCTCGAAGATTTGGGAGTCCAAGCTCTTTTCCACTCCCATCAGCCACCTCCTTAGCCTAAGGAAAGGGCGTGTGATGTGCTGGGAAAGAAGCTGGGCAAAGGGCTGTGGGAGGGTGTCTGTAGGGGGATCTGTGCTGAGCTAAAGCTGGAGGCGCCTCCGGAACACCCAGAGGAGGGCCGCGCCTGGGACAGTTGGTGTGCCAGAGCCCAGCCTGCAGGACCGGAGTGACAGGAAGCCTTGGGCCGTCTGCGGCCTGAGGGCAGGGGCGAGGGCTGATCAGCACTTTCCATCCAGGTGCTCCAGGTGAGGGGAGCCGCCCGGGGGAGAGAGGCTGCAGCTGAGATGGGAAGCGGAGGGAGAATGACGCAAGGCTGAATTCCAGGGTCGTGGTGAGGTACGCAGCTGAGGTGCCCTCCAGGGAGGGAGGGAGGACAGGCTCCGGAGGCCCAGGTTTGTTCTGGGCAGGTTAAGTCCATGCCTGTTGGTTGTAGGTTTAGGAGGGAGTGGAATACCAGGGGCCAATAAATCACCTGTTTGCCAGGTTTGGAGCCAATTAAATGGCAGACACAAAAAGGGGCAGAAGGGACATCAAAATAGCAGCCTTGTGACCAAGGAAACTGACAATGGAAAATGTGGTTTATGTCTGAGGACAAGCGGCTCCCCAGACTGAGCCCCAGAATGGGCCAGACTCACCCCAAGCCCAGGCAGCCCTGGACCGCAGGCCTCCCCACTGTGCCGGGACCCCCAGGGCAGGGAGGAGCAGAGACTCAGTCATGCCAGGAGCGCAGGAACCGTGATCCGAACGCTGTCTGCCTGGTTTTCAAACCCATGTACTTTCCCTCCTTCCCAAACCAGGGATGTCTGCTGAAATGGTGAACGAAGGGAAGGAGGGCCATAGGGAGGGGGTGCGTCTCTGCTGGAGGACTTCCCAGACAGCCTGTGAGGTAGCACCTTCTCTCTCCTACTTCCTAGTGATGCAGAACCTCTCAGAACCTGTTTCCTCGTCTGGAAAATGGGGATGATATGTACTCAGAGACTGGTCGTCATAGCAGTGCCTAACACGTAAGCAGGGCTTTCTATGTGCTAGTGTTTTCCCTTGTCACATGTACTCTTCATATGATCCCTGGGAAGTAGTCACTCTCGTTACCATTTCACGGAAGAGACAGCAAGGTTCAGAGAGGTTAAGTGAGTTGCCCGGTCTCACCCAGCTGCCAAGTTGCCTAGCCTGGCTTTGGACGACGTGACATAGGCTGCTTGTAGGGTACCCTGCTGCATGCAGATCAGGTGAGCTGTGTTTGCGGCAGTCACACAGGGCAGGTGCCCGGCAGTAGTCCCTGGGGGTGGGCGTCATCAGGGAGGGCCAATCCCACCCCCGACCCAGAGGGTCTGCCCACCTTCTGCCAGGTGAGCCACCTGGTGGCCTTGCTTGGGAGGAGGGTGGGTATCCACATTGTGCTCTCTTTCTGGCCACCAGGTTCTGGCGAAGGGGAGGGCCCACCAGGTCGTTTTCCGGGCATGTGGGGAACTGTGGAGGAGCCAGCTGCGGCAGAGCTTTTTAAAGAAAACTGTGCTCATCTATAAATAGCCCCTGACTCGTTCTGAGCTCCTGACACTTCTGGGATGGCAAGATAGGTAGCGCCCGGCCTGTGCACTGCGCACCACAACTGTTGGGTGATTGTACAGTGGAAAGGAGTCCGGGGCCAGCTGGGGCAGGATCTCGTGAACCAGAGACATCTTCCACGGAAACTCAAGGGCCAGCAATGTCACCAGCTGTTCCTTTTGTCAAGTAAGGACTTCTACTGACAGGATCACTTATTATCACCATCGTGTCATAAAAGAAACACTCTGTTAATGCCAAAAAAAGAAGAAATTGCATAATCTTAGAATGAAGGGCCGGTCAGTAAATTGAGTCCATTTTTTAATGGAAAATTCAGTGCAGGGTCCTAGCTCTTCTAATTCTTCCAGAATCTGATGAAAACAGTGATGGACAACATGTGCCCCTGGGGCCTGGTGGTGGGGAGTCCCAGACCCTAAAGCTTTGAGGTGCTGACCACACCTAGGGGGGAAGGGTGGACAGATGGACAGATGGCCTGAGATCGGGAGGCTGGGCATTATGCTGGGTCCCGTGGGTGTGGGGTGAAGAGGACAACTAGCCCGTCTCTGAGATGCAGCTAGCTTATCTGCAGATAGGGATGCTGACCCCCGCCTCGCAGGATGGTACTGAAGTAAGACAAGGTAATGATGAGAATTTGCAGTAGCTCTGCTGTCCGGACAGGAAGTCCTTGTCACGATCCTCTCTGCAGGTTGCACAGTTAAGGTGGTCCTGGGGCCCCTGGCGTTGCCTGGGTCAGGGTTCTGGGGATGCACTGGCGTTAGTGGGCAGCTGGGAGCACGCAGAAGTGTGTCCTAAGGAGGCCTGCCAGAAAAAGAAATTACCAACGTTGATATGATTTGAATGGAGTCCCCTCAAAATATATGTTGAAGTCCTAACCCCCGGTGCCTTGGAATGTGACCTCATTTTTATTTATTTATTTCTTTATTGGCTGTGTTGGGTCTTCGTTGCTGCACGCAGGCTTTCCCTAGTTGGGCGAGCGGGGGCTACTCTTCGTTGTGGTGCACGGGCTTCTCATTGCGGTGGCTTCTCTTGTTGCGGAGCACGGGCTCTAGGCGCCCGGGGTCCATAGTTGTGGCTCACAGGCTCTAGAGCGCAGGCTCAATAGTCGTGGCGCACGGGCTTAGTTGCTCCGCGGCATGTGGGATCTTCCCGGACCAGGGCTCGAACCCGTGTTCACTGCATTGGCAGGTGGATTCTTAACCACTGTGCCGCCAGGGAAGCCCTCTGTGCCTCTTCTTATAAGGACACCCATCATGTCACATTAGGGCCCACTCTAATCTAACATGACCTTTTCTTAATTTGCTTGCATCGGCAAAGACCCTATTTCCTCCACTCTAGAACCTGTGAACCACAACCCCTGAAGCCCAGGCGCCTAGAGCCCATGCTCCGCAACAAGAGAAGCCACCGCAATGAGAAGCCCATGCACTGCAACGAAGAATAGCCCCCACTCGCCGCAACTAGAGAAAGCCCGCGCACAGCAACAAAGACCCAATACAGCCAAAATAAATAAATAAAATAAATTAAAAAAAAAAAAAGAAGAGGCACAGAGATACAAAAGGAAAATGCTATGTGATGAAGGAAGCAGAGATTATAGTGATGCATTTAAGAGCCAAGGAATGCCAAGGATTGCTAATCAGCACCAGAGCTAGAGGGAGGCCTGGAAGAGACCTTCCCTGGGCCTCCAGAGAGAGTGTAGCCCTGCGAGCATCTTGATTTCACACTTCTGGCCTCTAGAACTAAGAGAGGACATATTTCTCTTGTTTTAAGCCACCCAGTTTGTGGTACTTTGTTATAGCAGCCCCAGGAAATGAATACATACCCCAAGCTTTGCCATAAGCTGACTGTGCTCATCCTTTTCTAACCCCCACCCCATGTTCTTCCAGCATATTCTAGAACTCAGGGATCTGAACTTCCCCAGTTTAATAGTTCAGATGACATGAACATTCTCCCCTCTGTGCATTACATCTCTGTGTATGCAGGGCAAGGAGGTGCAGTTCTAGAAAAATCAAGGGCTCTGGAGTCAGCCAGTAGCGGATTAAATGCTCAGCTCGGTCACTTACCAGCGCTGAGAACTTGGGCCCTCCAGGCAGCACCTCAAGCCGCCTCTTCCATACAAGTGGCCACAATGGCACTGCCTTGAGAGATGTGAGGACTAAGTGGGACAGATGTGGAAACACCTGGAGAGTACCTGATTCTACCTGGTCCTCAACAAACGTTTCTTGAATGGAAATGAATACAATAACAAACCCCCAGTGGGGCGGTTCATTCAATAGATGAAATTAAATTTCTGTTAATATCATAGGCTCACAAAATTGAAAAGATTAATTGCACAATATTTTCGCCTGCAATTTAGATACATGGGAAAAGAATAACTCAATTATAACAGGTTTTGTACGTTCTAAAAAGAAAAAAAATGTCAAAGGGAGGTAAGTTATTTTTTCCCTACATAAAATTAATTCACTGCTCATTAACATGGCTCTGCTTTTGTATTCTTCAGCTTCCTAAATATAAGATGCCCGATTTATACACCCCATTTGAACATTTTTAGAATGCCTCAAAGTTAGTGTTGATTTAATTTATTTTCACCAGAGATTTGCAAAATATTTGCCTATTTTGAACTGTAGGTGATTCATTCGGGGAGAGAATAGGTGGCGTCTGCAGAGCGGGTGCTCCCCGATGCACAAAACTGAGCAAGCGGGGAGGAGATGGGGGCTTGCAGGGACCCTTCCCCAGCCTCCCGCCTCTAGGTGCACCCTTCCCGCCCCGCCAGGGGCTTCTCCTGTGTGCAACCTTTCCCTGAGTCTGCATCACCCAGACAAGAAAGCTGAAGCTCCTTGGCTCGGTTGGGATGCCCTTCGTGAGCTAGCCCAGGCTTGTCACAGAACGCACCTGTCCCCTCATGCTCACCTGCCTCACTCCAGCCCGCCACCTAGTGGCGCAGAGCCGCACCAACAGGCATCAGTCTGCGCAGCCTGGTTACCAAAGCCCCTCCCTCCAAGGTCCTGTGGAGCCTCCCATTCCCTAGGAAGGCATTCATTTGCCCACTCCTCACCCTCCTTCCCAAGCCGGGAGGGCTCCTCTGGGCTGACACAGCCTCCCCTCTTCCTGCTGCTCCGCCGCTCCTGGAAGGCAAAAACCCTTCGGACAGACCCCATCGCAATCCAGTGCCTGTTCGTCCCACTGAATTGAAAAACAAGGCCTCCAGTAACACAATCAATTCATTAATATCTGAGGTCCTTGAAATTGAGCATATTTTTGAGTGGAAGTTTATTAAATGTCTGTGAATGAATGAATGAGTTAGTGGGTAAGTGAGTGACTGAATCAGGTGTTCTCCTTTGGAAGATTTTTCTAGCTCTAAGATGTAATCAAATTATATTCGCTGCAGCAAGTCTTTTTAAAACCCTCACACTGAGAGCAAATTTAATGATATTATTTTAAAAATTCCCCAAGATGCAAGAAAGTGCAGTGAAGTCCTTTCCATAATCCTGATATGACCAGCTAATGCTGTTAAATCAGAATTTTATAAGCGTGGTTATATTGGATCTGATTTCACTGAATTTTATCATAAGATGATACATTTGTTTTGAACTGAATGGAATAGAACTGAGATCTACAGTTCTTAGGCACTTACCATTCGTCAAGCACCATGCTGGCCACGTTTATATACATTCCATCATTGTACGGAACGCTGGGCCCAGGTGATGCTTCATCCTGGACGTTTTCTTCATTAGTCATCACCGTCACCATCAACACCATACTATCACCGGCATCCCCATCATTACCAACATCACCATCATCACCTCCGCCACCATCACCACCACCACCATCATTACCATTATCACCATCATCACCTCCACCACCATCACCACCACCACCATCATTACCATTATCACCATCGTCACTATCATTATCACCACCACCATTACCACTGTCACCACCATAATCAACACCACCATCACTGTCACCACCACCATTGTCACTATTACCATCACCACCAGAACAACAAATATTGAGCACTTACTCCATGTCAGGCACTTGCCTCAGTATTTAACATGTTTTTTCAGGTAGACCTCACACACACCCCATAAAACAGACACAATTATTATCTCAATTTTTAAAAGATGGGGAAACTAATATTAGGATAAACTCAGGGATTTTCTCAAATACCCAGCTAGTGAGTGAAAGAGCTGAAAATCAAATCAGATGCTTAGTCTCATTCATTCATTCAGCAAATACTTTCTGAGAGGGTCTCTTGCACAAGAGAATGAGCCGTCTGCTTGGGTGGCTTCTGCTGCCCTGGTTTCCCAGGCTCTGCACAGTCATCTGCTCCTACGCCTTGGAACGAACACTGAGGGTGTCACCTCTCACAGCCCCCTTGGCAAACTGCTGTCCCTCATTAATATTCCACAGCACACCCAGTGAATCATTTCCACCTCACTTCTTTTTTAAATCCTTGGCACTTTTCGCTTCTATGTTTATATTTTTAAAATTAAGAATTATTTGATACATACAAATAGATATACCATAATGCTGTGTAGCTCATGGAGCAGAGCAATAAGTAAAAACAGCTGTGGGGCTTCCCTGGTGGCACAGTGGTTGGGAATCCGCCTGCCAGTGCAGGGGACACAGGTTCGAGCCCTGGTCCAGGAAGATCCCACGTGCTGCGGAGCAACTAAGCACGTGCACCACAACTACCGAGCCCGCGTGCCACAACTGGTGAAGACCGTGCGCCTAGAGCCCGTGCTCCGCAACAAGAGAAGCCACTGCAATGAGAAGCCCGTGCACCGCAACGAAGAGTAGCCCCCACTCGCCACAACTACAGAAAGCCTGCGTGCAGCAACGAAGACCCAACACAGCCAAAAATAAATAAATAAATAGAATAAATTTTAAAAAAATAATAATAAAATAAAATAAAAACAGCTGTGAACTCTACCCTGAGCCTAGAACATACTATTCTATGTGCTCCTTCCGGCCCAAACCCTCCCCCTCCCCCTCCACAAAAGTAACCACTTTCCTGAATGGTATCTCTATCATCACCTTGTTTCTTTACAGTTTCATCACAAGGCTGTAGCCCTAAACCATCTAGTGATTAGCTGAGCCTGGCTTTTGAACTTTATGTAAATAGAACATTCTGTGTGTGTCCTTCAAGGAGTTGCCTTTTCCACTCAAGGTTATGTGTTGATATGTGTAGCGTTCTTCGTTCACTTTTACTGCTGTGCACCATTCCCTTATATGAATGTTCCAGACTTTATCCATCCTCTTGTGAGTGGGCATTTGGGTTGTTGCCCATGCTTTGTTCTTAAGATGATGCCCTGTGGCCATTACTGTACGTATCTCTCAGGATATGGGCTGTAAGCATTTCTCTAGAGTGTTGACTAGAGAGAGATTGCTGGGTTTGGGGTGTCACGTCATCAGCTTTATTCATGGAACACTGATAGTGTTCTGAATCCGTTGTGCCAGTTGACTATCCCCAGCAACGAAAGACCTCACCAACTCTCCATATTCACAGACCTTCTAGATTTTGCCAATCTGGTGGGTGTTAATGGTCTTGCCTATGAATTTAATTTAATTTTCCCTGGAGATCTTTTCATATGTTTCCAGGCACTTCTCATGGTCTCCTCTAGGAGATACCTGTTCCTGGTTTGGGCAAACATTTTTATCACCTTCTTTCACTTCTTGTTGACATTTAGAAGTTCTTTGTATATTTTCTGTATTAATCATGTGTTCATTTCATATGTGGCAGATGCATTCTCCCTGTATGTGTTTTGTCTTTGTTTATGGTGTCTTAAGTTCTCGATTTAGTGTAGTAGAACGTCTTCCTCTTTTGACTTAAGAAATTCCATCCTACCCCAGGGTCATAAGGATACTCTTTTATAATATCAAATGAAAGTTTCAAGTGCAAAATGTTTTTCACATTTAAATCTTTAATTTGCTTAGAATTGATTTTTCTGTAGGGTTTGAGGTAGGGATCTAAATTATTTTTTTCCAAAGGGAGAACAAATCTTCCAGCACCATTAGTGAGTGGTCTACTCTTTCCCACTGATTTATAACATCCTCTCAACATTACATCTAGTCTCCTTACATCTGTTGTCTGGATTCTATTCTGTTCCTACTTATCTACCCTTGCACCGATATCACACTGCCTTAAGGTTTATAATAAGCTTGATAAGAAGTCTTGCTATCTGAGCGGGCAAGTGCCCCTCCTCCTAAATCCATTCCTCTTCTAAAGATAAGTAACTGGCTACTCTATTCCTGCATTAGTGAACACACGCAGCTGTTTGTCATATTGCCTTTGCACTGGTGCTATTTCATTTCTCTGGGGCGCCCCCCTCCCTCTTTCCTCTGAGTAACTCCCACTGGATCATAGGCTCAAACCAAGCCTCATTGCCTGCAAGGCTTCTGGAACCATCTTGCAAGACGAGCCAGGTAGTTATTCTTTTGGTATAACCCTCCTGCACTGAGTTGTCCTTGCTTGCTACTTGCTGCTCCCTCCCGCCTTGCCTCCCACTAGCCCTGACTTGCTTCATTTTCACACACCCATCAGGAGACAGCTGGGAAAACTAGCCTAGAGCCTTCCCTCCCTCCTAGACAGCGGTGCTGTTCCAAAGCCTTTGATCCCTTCTCTTGGAGAAAGGCTCAGGGATCTCTAGCTCTATTTTCCAGGCAGAGGAAGTGTCCTCACCCCTCTCCCCTCCCCCCAGCATTGCTTTCCTTCTGAATCACTGCCAGAGCCTGGGATGAGCCCAGTGGGACCTCAAGCCTGTCCCCTCACTGGGAGGACGTGGGGGGCAGACAGAAAGGTCACTCAGCCCACATGGGATCAGTCATCTCTCCGCACCAGGCCCTAGGCCTCCACCACGTGCCAGCACCACGCCCGGCACTGTCCCTTCTCTTGGGTCTCAGTTAGTGGACCTCATGTCCAGCCCATCAACTGCCTTGGCTGCCGCTGCCACCATGTCCCGGGGCCCAGCCTCCTCGCTGGTTGGTGTGGCCTTCACTTCGCTGACACCGACCTGCTGTCACTATAGGGTGGGCTCTGGTGAGGCGGCCGTGCCAATGGCAGAGGGGCGGGCTGTGTGGCGGCCCCTGCATAGCCTGGTCCAGGCTCTCACACCTGCACTCAAAGAGCTGCTGGCTGGCCCAGCAGCACCATGGCCTCGGCTAGAGGGCTCTCGTCCTGGCTGTGGGGGCCACTTGGCAGGCGGGCCGGCAGCTGGAGGTAGGGCCCTCCTCGGCCGGTGGGGAGCTAGTGGGCGGGGCCAGGCTCTCCTATCCCTCTTCCCGCACGTGCTCCCCTCTGTGCCCGGCTTCCCTCGTCGCACGGGCACAGGGTCCTCCCTTCCTCCCCGCCAGCCCCTCGGCCCCTGCACCCGTCCAGTCCCCCTTCTGGGACTTTCAGCGTCTCCCCTCCTCTTCCCTGCAGCCTGTCACCAAGCCAAGCCACCAGCACCCCGGGCCCTGCAATTGCAACGTCCCGGTCAGCAACCCGCCTCCGTCCTCACCCCCACGGCAGCCTCTGCTCCCAGCAGCCGGAGAGAGGTCTCCGGATCAAAGCTTTCTGCGCCTGTCTCGCACTGGCTTCAAACGCTGGCGGCAGCAGTTCAGCACAGCTCTTTCGCGGGAGTCTGCACTGCAGGGCCAGCCCCTGCGTCTCCAGCCACACCGCATGGCGGGCAGCTAGGGAGGGGCCAGGTGCACCGAGCTCCCCTGTTTCCCATGCCTAGGGCCCGCGGACGCCTTCCCGCTCCGTCAGCCTCAGTGCAGGCAGCCCCCGCTCCGTGAAGGCTGGTCTGGCCCGCCCAGTCACGTGGCCCTTCTCCAACCCGCCCTGGGCACCGTGAGCTTCTGTGCACGGGGCGTCTTGCCACTCCGTGGTGCGAGCATCTGGAGTTCGGGATCGGGTTTGTCTTGCTGCCTCTTGTAGCCTGAGTGTCTGCACCGAGTATGGCCTCAGCCTGGGGGATTGTGTCGCTTCTGCATCGCTGTGTTCTGGTCAGCTCCTCCCCAGTGGAGTGAGAGATCTTTGAAGGCAGGGACCAGGCCTTATTCCTCTCTGCCTATAGGGGCCTCGCATGAAGGAGGTGCTCTGTAACTGTTTGTTGAATGACTGAATGATTGAACGAACGAATGAGTGAATGCAGGACAGACGTCATTGTGAGGGTACCCAGGGGAGGGACTTCACATCCATACTGACCCGCCCAGGGTACCATGTGGACAGGCTATTTGGGGACCTGCAGGAAGGACCGAGGTCCCGTGTGTCCAGAAACTCTGCAGGGCTGATCCAGGTCCCCTGGCTGCAGGGCTGAAATGGAAGCATGCAGGCTGGACAGACAGGCCTGGTCCCATTCCTGGGCAATGGCCAGAGTTCGGAGAAAGCACAAAAGATTCCTGCTGCAAAATCAGACAGGGCATAAGATAGTTTAAAAATATACAAACCCGGGCGCTCTATGAAGTCAGTGGTGGAAAGGTGGGTGCAGAAGAGGCATGGGGGCAAATGAACATGTTTGGGTTTAAAAAAAGCTGAAGCATCTAACAGCCGGGGAGGTTGGCTTGAACATTCCAGCATGTTCTGTTGATTTATGGCTGTTGCTAGGTAACAGAGTACACTGAGGCGGGTGTGATTTTAAAGCTGCGGCTCCTGACCAAAGAAAAAACCATTAATCGGGCTGGGGGTTGGGGGAGAGTGTAAATGCAGCCCAGAGGACAGGAACGGCTAACAGCAATTAGAGCAAAGCCAAGGGTATCCAACCCTCCATGTCTGCAATCCTTCTCGGGTGCGTTCAGCTGCGAGGGTGGAGAGCCAGCTGCTGACATGGCTTCTCCTTCAGAAAGACACCAGCGTGAATTTATCTTTTATTTTGCAGTAAATCGATTTAGTACGTGTCCGATTTCTAACACAGCGCTGCTAGTGTGCAAAACATATGAAGTGTGTCATCCTGATGGTCAGGATTCATTGTCTTCACTTAGGTTACAAAGGGCTCCAGCCTCTCAGCAGCTCTGTTCACTTGCTGAGTACTCACTGATACTTCTGTGTACCCTGCTGGGGTTCCAGGGTGAATGAGACAGAAGTCCCCACCTGGTGAAGCTGACATTTGGAGTAGGGGTTGGGGGGGACAGATACTACATAATAGTCACACTTAACAAGCAAAGTGTACTTTTATGCTACAAAGAAAAAAAAGCAAAGCCAAGTAAAGAGGTCCAGGAGTAGGGGTGAGTGTCTTGGGGTGGCTGGTTGCAGTCATAAATAGGAGAATCCTGGTTGGCCTCATTGAGAAAATATTTGAGCAAAGTCTTAAAGGAAGCGAGAGACTAAGCCTTGGAGATAAAGGAAGAACAATCCAGGTGGAGGGATAATCCAGCAGGTGCAAAGGTCCTGAGGCAGGTTGGAGAAACAGCAGGGAGGCCAGTGTGTCTAGAGAGGAGTGAGGTGGGAGGAGTGGGGATAGGGAAGCAGATCATGTGGGGTTCTCAGGCCACTGGGAGGACATCGTGGCAGGAAGAGGGGGGCACTTGGTGGGGAGGGGAAACCACAGTTCACTGGACCATTCTGTGCCAGGTCCTGTGCTGGGGGTTTGTGCACCTGAGAGAGGTGAGACTCACTTATCTAGTTCATGAACAAGCAGGCTGAGGCCCCTGGGGAAGGGCCAGCAGGAGGTCCAAGCTGCTGAGTGGCAGAGCCTGAATTTGGGCCTTTACCTGCTGGCTCCTTACCTGCCTTTTCCTCCCACAAACTCCTACTTATTCTTCAAGCCCCAGCTCAAACGTTCGCTCCCTCTGCAGCTTTTGCTGACCGCATCTGTACTCCTTGTGTCTGGTGTCCCTGCAGCCCCAGGACCTCCCCCTCCCTTATATTAGGGCTTCGGATCCCTCTTCTGGACCATGGGCCCTTCAGGGCCTGTCCCCAGGCTGATTTACACCTGGTCCCCAGAGCTCACTCAGCAAGTGGTTATTGAACAAATGAATGGGAGGGAAGGGGACGGGGAGAGAGGGAGGAGGTAGAGAGGGTGGATGGACGTTTGCAGAGCAGCCTGTGAGAGAGAGAGAGAGACGAATGATGCATGGGGCAGAGGGCAGTTAGCTGGGAGGAACGTGCACCGCAGTTTGTGTCTCTCCCACACTCACACGCTCTTTGCAGGCCCATGTGTGTCCTGTGGCTCCAGGATTCCATCTTGCAGATGGCAGGTGCTGGTCCCAGTCCTGGAGAGCTGGGCTCTGTCCCATCATACCTACATACATACATCCATCTTCACTGTGTACACCGGTAGCTGCCCCTGGGAGCCCTAACCCTGTACAGACCCCTGCAGGCCCCCCTTGTCTCTCTACCCCGCCCCTATCACCAATACAGGGACTTCCCAGGGGCCTGGAGGCAGCTGGGCTGAAGGGCGGGACAGCACGGCCTCCAAGAAGCTAGGATGTGCGTTCTGGGGTCTCAGCTCAGCTCCAGCTCCTCTGGTTGCATCCTCTCTGACTCAGAGCCCCCTTCAGTCTCTGCTTGGAGGGGGGATTGCAGCAAATGTGTAGGACTTGGCACCCGGACGATGGTGACTGTGGGGAAGTAGGAGAGGAATGAACTCTACCTTTGTTCATTCATTCATTCAGCCACCCCCTCAGAAACTATTGCACGCTTACTATGGCCTGGTACTGTTTTAGCTGTGAAGCCCTGTGCCCATGAAGTGTATATTCTAGAGACACAGATGGAGAGTGAATAAACAAACAAGGAAATGACATTATGTCAACTATGTTCTTCTAAATTATCACGTAATGCTAAGTGCTGTGAGAAAAATGGAGCAGGGAAGGAATCGGAGAGGGGCAGAGTTGCCATTTGCAATGGCGTCACATCCGGGAAGGCCTGCCTGAGAAGGGGCTATTTGAACAAGGACCAGAGGAAGAGAAGGAGCCTAGGGAGAGCCTGAATCTGCCCGGGGGACTCATGGCTGCGCGAACGCTCCACTTCCTCAACTGCAGAGGGGCTCCCGTGACACCCACCTGGCCAATTGCCAGCAAAGCACCTAGCGCCATGCCTGGCACACAGTAGGTGCTCATCATACGGCAGAAAGGACAGCTGCGAGAGCCTCCAGTTCTGGGAGTGGCCATCCCTCTGGCTCCCGGGGCGGGAGCGGCTCGTGCAACGCCCCAGCCTCAGCGACCACTCGATGCTCCCCTCATGCTGGTCCCAGGTCAGAATCCCGACCCCGAAATCCAGTCCCAGACCCGGGGCCCATGCCCTGCACACAGGCCTCCCTGCCGCGGGGGGACGTCTTGCTCCTTGTGTCCACGTTTCAGAGTCTCCCAAATGCACTGGGCCCTCCCGGTGATGTGGCTGAGTGTGAGGTCCTGGCAATCAGAGCCTGGAAAGCATGTGGGTGCAGGCAGTCTACTTGGGAGGGGATCCCAGGGCTCATCGCTTGCTCCCTGCTGTGGGGAAAGGGGGCTCCGGTCCACTGAGACGTGGAAGGAAGGTTCTGGAACTGATCCCTGAAGGAAAGGGGCAGCAGCAACTCTCCAGGGAGTCTTGTTCCAAATAAGTCAGGGGTGCCCAGGTGGCACTGACTCCCCGCACTCCAGGCTGCATGGGCTCAAGACCCAGGGGCGTCAGCGAAGGCCTGGGAGCAGAACGCAGCAGGACGCCAGAGTGCTAGAGGGGACCTGGCGGCCGGGCGAGTCGGAGCCTGGCCAGTGGTCCACCGCAGCTGCGGCTAGAACCAGAGGACGGCTGAGGCTGTCGTGGCGTCTTTCCCAGCCCCAGTCTCATTCTTCAGCACCATGACCCTGGGCAGGCCAAAGATGGGACCCCCCCTGGCCTCAGGGACCGGTCCAGGAGTGGGCAGGTGTCCAGGCTGGGGTCTGCGACTGCAGAGAGTGGGGACGGCTTTCCTGCTCCAGCAGAGATACTGTGAGATGCGAGCTGCTGCCAGCCGCGGTCTCCCCACACCCAGAGAAGTCCGCCTGTAGCAGGCGGAGAATGAGGCCAGCCCCGGGGAGAAACAGAGAGGAGAGGCAGATGAGGTCCGGTGAAGTTCAGGCTCCAGGGGCCATGTGTCCCCCAGGTTGGGTCTGCTTTCTGAGGCTTGGGTTCGTGTCCCCTTTTTGCTAAGCCAGTTTGGACCGCCTTTCTGTCACTTGCAACCCGAGGGTGCTGGCCAACGCTTCCCATCAGCCCTGGCACCGTTGGGCCCTCAAGGACCCTAGTTCTCAGGCTCTGCAGCAAGGCTAGTAGGTAGGTCCCAGCCACAGTGACAGATCCCCCAACTCCAGCCCTGCTCCGTGACAGGCCCAGCTGCCCTCCTGTATGAATCAGTCGCCTCTGCCTTGGCTCTCCAAGGCCCTCTGGGTTCTGACAGCCCCATTGGACTTGCCTCTCTGGTTCCCTGAGGGATGCTTGGGATGGTCCTGCCACCCAGCATGGCCCCTGGCTTGACCCACCAAGACCCCTGGGCCGGCCCCGCACCGTCTGCCCATGGCAAAAACTTTGTGGGGTAGCCTGCACCACTCTCTATGGGAGCCACTGTGGTGGGAGGGAAGGAGAGGCGCTGGCCACCTGCGTTGCTGACAGGCTTCCCCAGTCATCCATTCGTTCATTAATCCATCCAACAAGTACTGCCTAAGCTCCTACTTCCTGCCAGGCACCAGGGGGATGGGGCGTGGTGGGTGAGTGGGAACACAGCACTGAACACACAAGCGAAAGTCCCTGCAACCGTGGAGCTGACATTCTTCAAGGCTGAAATGGGGGAAGCGGGGGAAACAAACAACACTAAGATAAGTTGGTAAAATATAGGCTATGTTAGTGATAATCACTAAAGAGAAAAAAAGTAAAGCAGAGCAGGGGGTGTGAAATGATGGGGCTAAGCCTGCAATTCTAGATGCGGTGGTGCCCGTTTTTTAGCATGGGGAGAGGTTGGAACCCAGTGCTAGAGCCAGGTTGCCGGGCTCCACCTCCCATCTGCTGCTCATGAGTGATCTGACAGAGATTACTCAACTGCTTTAAGCCTCAATTTTCCCATCTGTGAAATGGAGACGCTAATAGCGCCTACCCACTGAGGTTTTGGAGGTGGAGTGAAATAATGCATTTAGAGCATTTGCACAGTGCATGCCATGTGAGTGGTTCCCCAATCTTACCTTCTCTTCGTGGCCTGAGATGTGTAGATTCCCTCATGCTCCGTGTCCAGGAATGTTACGCTCAGGAGAAGCGAGGAGCGTGATCCTCAGTTTTGAGGTTTAAACGCTAATGTGGTCTGTGATCATCTGGATGGCTCTCGTCCATCTGTCCATCTGGTTCCCCATGAATCTGTCCCTCGAGTTTACTTGCGACCTTGAAGTCAGGCATGTGTGTTAGTCATTGGTCTCTGCTCCAATGTCCATTGCAGACCTGATACTTAATGGTGATCAATACTTTCTAATTAAATTAATGGATGGTGAATAAATGCTGTAAGGACTCAGCAATGACTTCAAGCACTGAAGTAATCAATGAAGGCTTCATGGAGGAAGTGTCATGAGAGGGTGGCTTGGAACTGCCAGTGGGAAAGAGGAACCCCGTCTCACTGTGGAAGGCTGGGTCCTGGAGTCTCCCCTTGAAAGATGAACGTGTGTCCCCAGATGAGGGTCCGGCTCTGGGCTGCTGCACTGATCTCCCGGGAGCCTGCCCTCAGGAGGCTTGGCGTCTTTTCCCCTGATACCGCCAGGCCCGGGTGGGACATGGGGATGAGCACGGGACCTTCAGGGCCCTCTCGCAAGGTCTGGTCAGAGGGGCGGCTGAGTGGAGGCCGCACACTCAGCTGGCAGCGCTGTGAATTATTGATCACCGGAGAGTAATGTGCAGGCAAGGTCATTTCCCTCCTAGGCCAAACTGCTCCATCGTGCTTAATTGCCTGTTTTCCAAATTTCCCTAGGGCTGGCCTGGTGTGTGGGGATTAGTTCTGTGCCCATTTATTTTGCTTGAATCCAGTCGGTGGGGCAAAACCGGATGCCGTCCATTTCTCTTTGGTATTAAGTTTGAAAGCTGTGGATGGGATTAACTCAGGTGCTTACATGGGGGGAGGGACTCTTGCTTTACCTGGTACTGCAAAGGGGTGTTGCTCTGAGCACCCCATCCCCTCAAGGCTTGACTTACTTGTTTGAGTGGTGGGCTGGCAGAATCTGAGAAATGAGGGGCAATCTACACTCCCTGAGCACCTGTGATGTACCAGGCTCTATGTATATCATCTTCTTTAATCCTCACTGAGATATCCAAATAAAATAAATATAATACACCAAAGTGGGGAACCAGATGAAGAAACGGGTTTTCCAAGAAAAATGTTAAGAGCGGGTTGCAAGGATTCTTCCACCCCTTCCTGACAGGGTAGGGTGGTGGGTAATGACGGGAAGTCATGAGGAGCGTTGCTCTGGAGGGGGCTGTGCTGAGGCTGCTATCACTGCTAAGTGGGAGGAAGAGGAGGTACCTGCCCATTCTCTGTAGCCAAGTGTGGATGGATGACTCAGAGCTTAAAATGTACCTGATGGGTTGCCAGCCAAGAAAGAATAACAGGGGCCAGATTTACCTTCCCACCCAAAACAACTGAAAAACAAGACAAAACATCGGAAACAGTGGTTTTCAAGAGACTGGGCAATGGGCAGTAAAGGACAGTGACCACTGAGAAATGAAAACACACAAGGAGAGCCCACGATTGCCCCAGCTTATGCCTTGAGAGTTTCCCGGCCATGTGTCAGGGGGACATTGTCCAAGCTGAGTCTGGCAAAATCCTCAAGCTGAGGAAACTGAGCTGAGATTCTGGGGAAATGCAGGAAGCTGGAGTACCCAGGGAAGAACAATGTAGAGGAGAGAGCTACAAAGAGAGAGAGAGAGAGAGAGTTCTGGAGGTATGGAGAGGTCCAGCATGAGCACTCAGCTCAGAACTGATCAGCCCATACATGGGAGGAAATTGCCCAAAGTCAGGGAAAGAACCACCCAAAACCACTGACCAGAGGGAACCGTGTTTCGAGCACACACAGATTTGGGAAGAGTGCCTGCTGGAAAAATTCACATTTCACGGGGCATTGGACAGCCTACGCAGGCAAGCCTCGGAGAATAATTTGTCCCAGATGGAGAACTGGTCCAAATGTGCTTAGCAAATCACCAAAGTAAGACTTGCAAGGATCAAACTGTTTCTGAGTTAACAACAACCCAGAACAAAGCTCAAGAATAGCTATAGAACTACAAACATACCCAGCATCCCACAAGGTAAAAGTCACAATGTCTGACATTCAGTAAAAAATTACCTATAATGGAAAAGAATCTAAAAAAGAATATATATACATATACACACACATATATATATGAATCACTTTGCTATACACCTAAAACTAACACAACATTGTAAATCAACTATATTTCAAAAAAATTGTTTTCAAAATTGAAAAAATAAAAGACAGAAAACAATGTAAAAATTACCAGCCATGCCAAGAAGCAGGAAAATACAACCCATAATGAGGAGAAAAGTCAGTCAATTGAAGCTGATCCAGAATTGACACAGATGTTAGAATCAGCAGACAAATATGCCAAACCAGTTATTATATCTCTATTCCATCTGTTCAAAAAGTTAGAGGAAAGATGGAACATACAATAAATGTAGGTTTGGATTTAAAAAATATTTGGTTTAGGATATAAAAAATCCTAAACCAAACTATTGCAGATGAAAACTACAATGTCTAAGATGCAAAACACAATGGATGGGATTAACAGCAGGGTAAACATTGCAGAAGAACAGATTAGTTAACTTGAAGACAGCAATAGAAACTATCCAAAAAGAAACATAGAGAATAAAAAAACAAAAATAATAATTTAAAAGAGAGACAGAGCCTTGGTGAGCTGTGAGACAACGTCAAGATGCTTAATATATGTGCAATTGGAGTCCCTGAAATAGTGAACAGGGAGGAAGAGAAAAATATCTGAAGAAATAATGACCCAAAACTTTCCAAATTTGATGAAAACTATACACTTACAAATACAAGAGTGTCAATGAACCCAAGCACAACAAAAATGAAGAAAACCCACACTAAGTCATATTATAAGTAAATTGCTCAAAATCAATAATAAAGATAAAATCGTAAATGTAGCCAGAAAGGATGGGGGTGGGGGGAGAAGATCATGTTACATACAGAGGAACATAGATAAGGATTACAGTAGATTTCTTGTAGAAAACAATGCAAGTGAGAAGGCAGTGGAGCAACATCTCTAAAGTACTGAATGAGAAAAAATATGTACTGTCAACCTAGAGTCCATACCCAGAAAAAAAAGTCTTTCAAGAATAAAATCAAAATAAAGGCTTCTCAGGCCTATGAAAACTAAAAGAATTCACCTCTAGCAGATCCTAAGTATAATATGTTAAAGGATGTCCTTCAAACAGAAGGAAAATGATACTAGATGAAATATGGATCTACACAAAGGAATGAAGAGCATTACCATCAGACGTGGTAACAGCACAAGTAAATATATAATATTTTCCCTTATTATTTTAGTCTCTTTAAAATATAATTGGCTCTTGAAACAAAAATATGACAACAGAGTGTGTGGTTTATGACATATACAGCACAATGTGTCACAAACTGTGATATGTCACTAAAATAATACTTAGAGGGAAATTTATAGCACTAAACATCTATATTGGAAAAAAAGGAAGTTCTCAAATCAATTATCCTAGGCTCCACTTTAAGCAACTAGTAAAAGAAGAGCAACTTAAGCCCAAAGTAAGAAGAAAGGAAATCATAAGGATCAGAAGAGAAATTAACAAAATATAGAACAAAAATAATAGGGAAAATTCATGAGGTCAAAAGCTGATTCTTTGAGCTTTTGTATCAATAAAATTGATAAACCTCTTGCCAGACTTACGAGGACAACAAGAGAGAAGACAGTATTACCAGTAGCAAGAATGAGAGGGTGACATCACTACAGATCCTACAGATATTAAAAGAATAATAAGGAAATATTATGAACACCTTTTTGCTAATAAATTCAGTGACTTAGATGGAATGGATAAATTCATTGAGAGACAAACTACCAAAGCTTACTGTAGAGGAAGATATCCTGAGTAGTCCTGTAAGTATTAAAAGAAATTGAATTGATAATTTAGAACCTTTCCACAAAGAAAACTCCAGGCCCAGTCACTGATGACTTCTATGAAATATTTAATGAGTAAATAACGCCAATACTACACAATCTCTTCCAGAAGATTGAAGAAGGGGGAACACTTCCCAAATCACTCTGTGAGGCAGCATTACCCTGGTATCAAAACCAGACAAGGACATTTTGAGAAAAGAAAACTACAAACCAATATCAATATCCCTCATGAACATCAACACGAAAATTCTTAACAAATCTAATCCAACAACGGGGGAAAATGATAATACATCATGACTGAGTGGGTTTATCCCAGGCGTGCCAGCTGGGTTTAACATTTGAAAATTGATCAATGTAATTCATCATATTAACAATAAAAAATCCAAACTATACAATCATCTAAACAGACACACAAAAAGCATTTGGCAGTACCCAACCTCTATTCCTGATAAAAAAAAAAAAAAATCTCTCAACAAACTACAAATAGAAGTGAACTTCCTGGGGCTTCCCTGCTGGTGCAGTGGTTGAGAGTCTGCCTGCTAATGCAGGGGACACGGGTTCGAGCCCTGGTCTGGGAGGATCCCGTGTGCCGTGGAGCAGCTGGGCCCGTGGGCCACGACTACTGAGCCTGTGTGTCTGGAGCCTGTGCTCCGCAGCAAGAGAGGCCACGATGGTGGGGGGCCCGTGCACCGCGATGAAGAGTGGCCCCCACTTGCCGCAGCTAGAGAAAGCCCTCACACAGGAACGAAGACCCAACACAGCCAAAAATAATAAATAAAATAAATAAATAAATAAATAAAATTAAAAAAAAAAAAGAAGTGAACTTCCTTAGTTTGATAAAGAACATCTCTGAAAAACCTACAGACTTAATGGTCTTAAATATGGAATACTTTCCCACAAGACAGGGGACAAGGCAAGGATAGCCACTTGTACCATGACTATTCAACATTGTACTAGAGGTTAGAGCCAGTGCAATAAGGTAAGAAAGAGAAATAAAAGGCATTCAGATTAGAAAGAAGGAAGTAAAACTGTCTTTATTCACAGATGACATGATTGTCTATGTAAAAATCCAATGAGATCTACAAAAAACTACCAGAATTAATAATAAATTTAACAAGTTTGTGGGATATAAGACCAATCAGAGTCTAAATTTTAAAGATATCATTTACAATATGAAGTATGGAGAAATAAATCTAACAGATGTGAAAAACCTATGCACTGAAAATTATAAAACACGAGATAAATTAAAGAAAACCTAAATAAGCAGAAAGTGTTCTATGGGTTGGAAGACTCAATATTGTTAACACGTCAATGCTCCTCAAATTGATCTATAGACTCAACACAGTGCAAATTCAATCTCAATAGGCTTTTTTTTTTTAAACTGACAAACTGATTCTGGAATTCATATGGAAATGCAAAGGATCTAAGATAGTCAAAACAACTTTGAAAGGAAAGAACAAATTTGGAGGACTAATATGATCTAATTTCAAGAACTTATTATAAAGTTTCAGTAATTGATATTGGTATTGGTGGTATTGTGTCAAGGTAAACAAATAGATCAATGGAACAGAATAGAGAACTCAGAAATAGACCCACACTTTTATGGCAGCTGATACAGCTGATTTCAAACAAAAATAAAAAGGTAGTTCAGTGGAGAATAAATAGACAATTGGTGCTAAAACAATTGTGTGTGTGTAAAAATGAACTTCTATACCTCAAAAAAAATGAAACTTATCTCGCATCATACACAAGAATTAATTCAAAATGAACCATAGACCAAAACGGAAAACCCAAACCTATAAAATTTCTAGGAAAAGTTAACAGACTTTTCTTAAAATAAGATTGTAAATATTTTAGGCTTGTGGACATTATGGCCTCCACTGCAACTATACAACCCTGCAATTATGGTGTGAAAGTGACCATAGAAAATGCGTAAATGAATGAGTATGGCTATGTGTCAATAAAACTTTATGACTATGTTGAGTCTACTCTGGGAATGCAAGAATGGTTTAAAGATAAACTATTAATTTAACTCACTCCATTAATAGATTAAAAGGAAAAAGCCAGATAATCATATCAATAGATACAGCAAAACAAAGCAACTAGCCAAACAAAAAAAAAAACCCACATTAGACAAATTTTGACAGTAATTCTTGATAAACTCTCCCAGAAAACTAGGAAGGGTGAGAAAGGGCACTTATCAAAACCCAACAGCAAACATTTTTTCATGTGAAAATTTAAAAGAATTGCTAGACCAAAGACAAAGATGCTTTCTGTCACCACGGTTATTCAACTCTACTTTATACTGGAACCAACTGAGCCAGACATAAAATGGGGAAAGATTGGCAAGAAAAGGTCCAAATTGTCTTTAATTGCAGACATGATTGTCTACATAGAAAATCCAAGGTAATCTCTCAAACTATTTAAAACCATATAACAGTTCAACATAACTGCTGGGTACAAGACAGCACACTAAAGTCAATAGCACTTATCCTGAACAGGAATACAATTTAGAACATATAAGAGAGGCAAACTCCATTCACAAAGGCAGTAAAATCTATAGGGTACCTAAGATGAAATCTAAGAACAGATGTACAAGCCCTATATGGAAGCAGTATAGCAGCGCGGGTCAGAGAAAAGCCTCCAACCCAGAATGCCTGGTTCTACATTATAGCCCTACTGCTAATTGGCTTGGGTAAATTACTTGACCACTCTCTGCCTCAGTTTCCCCATTTGTAAAGGGAGACAATAATATGTAACTCTCTGGGAAGTTGGGAAGATTAACTGAGTCAAATATAAGTGTTTAGAACAGTAATTGGCACATATAAATATATAACTGTTTGCTATTATTGTTGGGAAGAAAATTACAACACAATTGAACATGAAAGAATATCTGAATAAATATAGAGATAGATCATGTCCATGGATGGGACAATTCTGCCTTAGAAAAATATCATTTCCCCCTGGTTAAATTTATAAATTCTTTGCTGTTTCAATGAAAATGATAATGGGCTTTTTAATGGGATCTGATAAACTGAAAATTTATATAGAAAAGCAAAGGTCCAAGAATAGTCAAGACAATTTTGAGAAAAGCAAAGACTATACCACTTGATCTACTTGATACTGACTTATTATAAAACTATAATATCTAAGGCACATGGGCCAGATAAAAAGACCAATGGAATAGAATAGAGAGTTCAGAAATAGACCCACACATATACAGGAACTTGGTGTAGATGAGAGCTGGCATTATAATCAGAGGGAGAAAGATGGATTAGTCAATAAATGATTTGGATATTAGGTACTTCATGTGGGAAAAAAAGTATATAATTAGATCCCTACCTCACCCCAAACAGAGCATTATGCTATAGATGGGCTAAATGTAAATATAAAAGAAAGACATTCTATAGCTCACCTTCATAACTCAGCAGGTAGAGAAGTATTTACTGAAGAGGACACAAAAGGCAAAATACTTAAAAGAAAATATTGATAAACTTCACTACATCAGAATCAGCAACTTCTGAAGGAAAACAATACCATAAACAAAATTTAAGAGAAAAGCAACAAATTAGAAGAGAATGTTTGCAACACACACGATCAGACAGAGGATGGGTAGTAAAATTACATAAGAAGCTCCAGGAAATCAGTAAGAAAAAAGCCAGAGGGGCAAGGGAAGATCAGGCAGTTCTTAGAAGAGGAAATGGAGATTCTCAGCCTCACTAGTAATCAGGAAATGCAAATTAGACAACCATCATCTATCAGCTCACCCACCAACTTGAGGTGCATTTACTCAGTTTCAAGTGCTACTCAAAAGTCGATACACTGCTGTAGGAGTGTAAATTGTTTCTTGCTGTGGCAACATGTACGAAGTTAAATACATACATATACCATAACCCTGCCTCCAGGTGTCCATACTTGTTATGAGGAACCAGGTAAAATGATGTCACTGTATTGTTGTTTGAAATTCCTACAGGTTGGAAACAACCTAAATATCCATCCAAGTGGGTGGAGAGGATGGGAGAAATAATAAATTAATTGCAGTCACTGCTCATAAATGTTTAACAACCTACTATCTAGGGGGAAAAGCCTGAATCTGTAGCATTTGCTGATTTCCGGGCTGTAAATAACTCCCACCAGGGCTGATTCCTAGTTACCACCATGACATCACTGAACACAGAGTCTGGAAGAGAAACACACAATCCGTTCCTGCAAGAAGGTTCTTGGGGCAGGCTCCGGCACACCATTGTTTGTTTTCTCCTAGCATTCGAGATCAATAAAGAAACTAGGTAGAGCTGAAAAAATAAGGCTTAGAGAAAAAGCAATTTGCAATATGGTGCAATCAATGTGATAATGTTTGTATAAATTTTAAAATTACACAAAATGATATAATGCATGTACATGTGTTAAAGAATAGAGCATGGGTGAGAAGAAAACATAAATTTGGGGGCAGAATTTGGAAAGAGAATGGGAGGATTAGGACTAGGAAGGGATGCAAAGGAGTTTCAATATCTCTGATTTTATTTCTTACATTAAAAGATTCTGACATATTAGATGTCAGAATCTTTTTTTTTTTTTTGGATGCATTGGGTGTTCGTTGCTCTGCGCGGGCTTTTTCTAGTTGTGGCAAGCGGGGGCTACTCTTTGTTGTGGTGCGCGGACTTCTCACTGCGGTGGCTTCTCTTGTTGTGGAGCATGGGCTCTAGGGCGCACAGGCTTCAGTAGTTGTGGTGCGCGGGCTCAGTAGTTGTGGCTCGCGGACTCTAGAGTACAGGCTCAGTAGTTGTAGCTCACGGGCTCTAGAGTGCAGGCTCACGGGCTTAGCTGCTCCGCTGCATGTGGGATCTTCCCAGACCAGGGCTCGAACCTGTGTCCCCTGCATTGGTAGGCGGATTCTTAACCACTGCACCACCAGGGAAGCCCAGATGTCAGAATCTTAATACTGATTCCTTTGAATCGATATTCAGAAGGTGGGGGATTGTAATAATATACTCTAGTCTCTGTTTATTTATATCTCATTAAAATAAATACAATACAAAAAATAAAGTATGATCATGATTGTGTAAAAACAAAACTCTATCTTGAAAGGCCCCAGAATCAGACACTCCAGAAGGTTTCTGGTAATTATGTTTGGATTCAGGACGACACTCTTTCTATTTTCCTTTCTTTCCACATTTTCTATCATGAGTGTTAATTTTGCAGTGGCAGAAAATCACTAAACTTTGAGTGTGTGGCCAGATGACAGCCCTGGGTCCCTCCCTGGTGACATTGCTATTTGATGGGTCTTAGCACATTTCAGCGTTCTTAGACATTCTCTATCCAGAGGCACTGTGACCTAGACTGGGGTGGGTGGGTGGGTTTTTGTCTAGCCTTTCACTGGAGAAAAGATCCATCCGGGTACTGCTTCAGGCTGCCTCTCCAGGGAAAAACAGATAGTTCCCAGTGGCGAAAAGAACCAAGAGACCACCTTGAACTCCCTGTGGGACCTGGGTAGTCACAGAGGGGAAAGGTGGCAGAGAGGTAGTTACATTAGTACCAGCTAGTATGGGCTGACTGTACAAGATTTGGACTCACACAGACCTGGGTAAATCTCAGCTCGGCCACTTACTAGTGGGCGACTTCGGAAGTGACTTGGCGCCTGTTCATTCATTTATAAAATGAGTACTGTTGTAGATTCTGCTATAGTGCAAAATATTTGTAGTCCCTCCTTGGGGGAGGATTGTACTTATATGTGCCATTGAGGTCATGTGGTCATGTGACCTATAGTGTCCCTCCCTGCCCTTTGAACTCATGAGTGGTGGTTATGTGACTTACTTGGGCCAATGAAGTTGTAAGAGTGAGCTCATGACACCCATCTCTTGTTCACCTCTATCATGACCCCAGCAATGCCCAAATGTAGGGCTGCTTGGTCAGCCTGGCTCCCAGAGTAAGGATGACAATGATCAGAGCTGCAGCCAACTTGTGATGGGCATGTGGCATGAGTGAGAAATAGATTCTGCAAGGCACTGCATTTCCAAGGGTCATCCATTGCTGCAATACAACCTAGTCCATTCTGGCTGATACAGAGTCCTCACGTTTTGAGGACAGAATGAGATAACACCTGTAAAGTGTTTAACTACAACCAGCTAGCATACAGGGATGTAGCGGTCAGGATAAGTGAGGTTATGTTACAGTAGCAAATAACCCACAAATCTCGGTGACCAAACACAGCACATGTTTATTTCTCACTCACGCTACACATTTAATGTGGTCCCTGTTCTTTGTAATCATTCAAAGGTAAAGCCAAGATCAAGATAAAGATCATGGCTTTATCTTGACATTTGCTTTTTCAAGACCCTAAGTCAGGAGGAAAAAAAAAAAAGAATCTGGCAAACCACACTCAGGCTTTTAAAGTTCTAATTCAGAAGAGACACCAGTCACTTTCTTTACATTTCACTACACCTTCTTATGACGATGCCTAATTTTTGAGGGGACAGGAAGTGAAAATCTATCCAGTATGCAGGAGGAGGTGGGAAGCAGGACATGTGAGGTCAGCACGAAGACCTCCCTGTGGCCATTCGATGAATGGTAGCTGCTGTTAGAGTTACTGTTGATGATGACATTTAGGTTGATTCCAAATGGAGACAGACGGATGTGGGAATGGCATTCGAGGCAGGGGACAAGCATGTGCAAATGCACAGCGTCTTGAAAGGGCCAGCCTTGCTCAGAAAATTGCAGAACAGGTCGAGCATACAGGGAATTGGCTAGAGATGCAGTTTGGGACCACATTACAAAGACCTTAGAATTTAGACTCTAGCGTGTAGAAGCTGGGAGGCTTGAAACATTTTAAGCAGGAAAGTGAATGGTCAGCTTTCAGTCCACATGAGGGAGGGGTGAGCCCCTGAAAGCTGGTGGGGCGGTGAGGCCGGCATGAGAAGGGGGAGGGTTTGAGAGCTCTGAGAGCAAGTCAGCAGGACTGAAAGATGGACAGGCTGTGAAGGCTTAAGGGTGAGGGGTCGAGAATGACTCCAGCTCATCCTGAGTGGGAAGGAGGAGGAGGGCCAGTCTCGGTTTCTGGAGAGGATGCCTAGTGCAGTGCTGGAGGTGGTGAGTAGCTAAAATCACAAACAACGGTAATATCTCATTTGACAAGGTTGTGGAGCAACAGGAACTCTCTTACATTATCTCTTGGTAAATCCTTTGATATCAGTTACTAAAGCTCCACATACACAGATCCCAACATCTGGCAATTTCCTAATGAGCATATATGCCCAACGGAAGTAAGTCCAGGCAAACCTTTATTCATCATAACCTCCAACTGAAAACAAGCTAAGTGCCCATCACAAGGAGGGTACATTGCAGTGTATCTGTACAATGGAATACTATAAAACAGTGGAAAATGAATAAACTACAGCTGCATGTATATAATAATGAGTGAAACTCAGAAACATAATGTTGAGCAGAAGAAACCAGATAGAAAAACATTCACACTCTATGATCCCACACAAAGACACCCACCAGCAAAATTATAGTGTTAGAAGTCGAGATGGGGATTATCTTTGGGGTGGAGAGTGTGGGTCGTGAGGGAGGCCTTATGAGGATGGCAGTGGCCTCTTTTCCTGATGTAGGTGGTAGTTACACAATTTCACTTTCTCAGAGAGGTCCTCTCCACTCACCCTTTATAAAATAGACCCCTCCATCCATCTCCATCCCTGCACCCTGCTTTCTCTTCTCACTCATCATGACCTCTATGTTATACGTTCACATTGTCTTGTTGACCTCACCCCACTAATAGGTCAACTCCATGGGAGCAGAGAGTTTGGTCTGTTCTGTTCTCATTACCCCTGTGCTGGAAATGGGCCTGCACATAGTAGATGCTCAATAAATAGTCATCGTTAATGAAAGACTAGGGAGGAGGCTGTACAGAGAGAGAGGTTGGGGTCAGGAGAACAGAGGGGCAGGATGTGTCGAGGGGAAGGGACGCCTGCAGGTATAGGAGAGGAAGCAGTGGATGGCATGAGGTTGAGTGGGGTGGAGGTGGGCGCAAGAAGGAAGATGAGGGAGGGGCCTTGGCTCTGACGTAGGGGTGCTTCAGGAGAATGGAAGAGAAGTCCGGAGGAGCCCTGAGGGAGTCAGAGGAGACTGCATGGGGGTGCAAGGGGCTGAAGCTGAGCCTTGGGGCCCAGCAAGGTTCAAGACCACCAACTCCCGGGTCCCCAGCCTGGCTTACAGGCTGACGAAAGGGGTGGATCCTTGTGTTTGGCCAGGGCAAGGCCCTTTTCACTGTGATCCAGGGCATCCTGGAAGACAGGGTGGGTATTTCAGTGGGATTGACAGATGGGGAGGATGGGGGTGAGGGGGTCTCCCCAAGATCAGAGAGGCGAGGGTCAGCATGATGATGATAATGGCTAACATTCCAGAGCACCAATCAGGCCCCTGCTAAGCATGAACTGGGCACACCAGCCCTGTGATCACGTCCATTTAACTGGCAAGGTTGTGCTTGCCTGGGGCCCCTTCACTATTAGGACTTGAACCCAAACTGTCCAGTTTCCAGTATCTGAGGCTGCAGCCACTTGCTGTATGAGCTAGAGAGGTGAGTGGGGAACAGACAGAGAGTGGGATGCTGAGTTCTGTTGTTAGGTGTGGGGCACTTGAGCAGATCAGGCTGGTGGGTGATAGAGAACTGGATGTCAGCCTCTTTCAATCCTGAGGGTCCTTGCGTTTACCTGGTCTTTGAACTGGATCTGCACGCCTGTGCTATGAGGTGGACGTTGTGAGAAAGCTGAGGTGGGGACAGGTGCAGGACCTGTCCCGGGTCACTCAGCACCAGGTGGTGGCGCTGGCAGAACCCCAGGCCCTTCCTGGGTCCTGCCCTTTCACTTATGCCCTGCAGGGTGCTGGGGGGGGGGACTTTCACCTCCTTATACGTTCATTCTGGGCATTTCTATGGAATAAAAGCTCATATCTAGCTTCAGAAACTCCCTCTCACCTCCCAGCAAGAAACCTCAGGTGGCTTCCACCTTCCCCAGTCTCTCCCATAACCCCATCCTCCTACCCCAGCCCCTTCTGGACTCTCCTGTCCCCACTGCAGTTTGGGGAGATGCCTGGAGTCCCCAGAAAGCCAGTTGAGAAGAGGAAAGCATCACAGAATTGCAGGAGTGAGAGAGACCAGCGGCACCTCCCACCTGTGGCTTGAACCACCCCCCAATCTCAGGCCAAGGACCCCTTCAGCTTTGGTACCCCTTGGAGGCAGTCTGCACCTTTCCTACTCTCCCTTTCCAAACTGGTTTTGATGAGCACCTAGGAAGGCCTGCTGGTGTGTGTGGAGGGGGAGGGCGGGGTGGGGGGGGTTGATCCATACCCGACACCCCTGACACACCCACTGGGGGCTGGGCTCCCTGCAGGGCGCTCAGTTCATCAGGCAAGGGGTCAGCTTGGAGGAGGTGGCAGCTCGCCAAAAGAGGGAACAAATAGCTTTTGAGCGCCTGCTCTATGTGAAGCACTGTGTAGGATGCGAGAGGGTGGCGGGTACACTTATGACTAAGGGAAGGGAGGGGGATAGGTTCCTGCCTGGCAGAGGGAGGAGTGACCCGCACTTCCCAGCCTGTTTTTGGAGCGTACCCAGCACTGTTTCTCCACTTTATCTCACCAGTAAGTAGAGAGGTGAGCATGAGAAGAGATCTCGGCGCTCTGCCTGGAGGAGGCCTACTACCTCCAGCCATCTCATCCAGAGTTTTGCCTTGTTTGTAGGGTGCTGATTCTCCCCGCCCCCCCAGTCCGCCCCCTAGCTTCCTCCCACGGGTCCAGTTTTGCGCTCAGGAGGTTCCTGGGAATGCGTCTGCCTACCCTCTTTTACCAATGAACGGGGGCTCTTGTCCCTACTCCCCACCCCCGGTCTTCCGCCGCTGTGAAGTCTCCCATTCTCCAGATGCGCCTTCAGCTGCACCCCGCTCCCTTCCCTGTTCTTCTGGTCGCCGCGGCCCTCGGCCTGGCGAGGCTGCCCACCTGTCCTCCCCTTTTCTAATCTCCCCACCCATGGGCCGTCTCTTACACAACTGGAGTACCTGGGCACGCAAGGTGACCCTCAAAGGCTCAGCTGACCGTGTGTCCCCCAAGCTGGCCATCTCCTTCCTCCCTCCCCCCCTGGCAGACCCAGGGACCAAAGGTGCCCACCCGCGAGGCCGGGAGCGCGGAGACGCAGCCTTTGCCGGGGCGCCGCCGCACCTGCATGGTGCCGGGCTGCCCGCGCGCGCGGCGGGCTGCGCGGGCCGTGGGGGCGGAGGAGCGGGCGGCGCGAGGGAGGGGCCTGCGACAGTGGCGGCGGCGGCGGCGGCCCCAGCCCTAGCAGCCTGGCTCGGCCCCGGCTCGGTCGGCGCAGCGCCGCGCGCGTCCCCTCCCGCCGCCGCCGCCGCCGCCGCAGCCAGGCGCACCGGCTCCAGGCCTCCGCCGCCGGGCGCACGGACACAGCGCGCACCGCCGGCCGGGATGCGCTCCCGGGCCCCGGCCCGCCCCCACCCGCGGCCGCCGCCCGCCCGCCGCGCTCAAGCCTGACCGCGGCGCCCGTCCCGGCCGCCCTCGCCCGTCCCCGGCTGCCCCCGGTCGCGATGCCCGCCCCCCGGGGCCCCGGTGGCCCGCGCCCCTGCTAGGCTGCGGCGGCATGGCCCGCGCGCCCGGCGCGACCTCTGCGGATTGCATCGGTGTGCGGCGGCGGGGCATGCCCAGGGCACCGGGCACGGCCTTCAATGGGCGAGGACACAGACACGCGGAAAATTAACCACAGCTTCCTGCGGGACCACAGCTATGTGACTGAAGGTAACGTACGTGTTGTCTGAGGCCCCCTCCGGCCGGCCGCGGCGTGGGGATGCCGTCGCACCGAATGCCCTCCGAAGGTTTGGACCGCGCGCTGTGTGTCGTGTCCCCCCACCCTACCCCACCCTACCCCGCCCCGGGTCCGGGAGGGAGGGAGCCCGAGGGCGCCAGCCTCCGCTGCCCCGCAGCCCGAGAGCGCAGCGCCCTCCTCCGCGCCGCCCTCCGGCAGGCAGCTTTCCGCCCCCAGGCCTGGTGGCATCCTGAATCGGCCCTGGCCCTCATTTTTAAAAAGGCCACCTCTGCGGCTAATCTGGTGAAGAAATACCGGGGAAATTTAGTGGCTTAGAATACTGGGTTTGCCCTGCCCAGAGCCCGCAGAATTTTCTAGGCTGCCCACTCCCTGGAGACGAAGTGGGACCCGGTGGGGGGGTGGGGGGGGAAAATCCATTGCCAGATTCCCCTAGAGGCTCGCGGTCTTCGGCCCCTCCCTGTGCCTCCAGAAGCAGGGCCCCTTAGTGGGTGGGAGAAGGTGTCTGGTTTGGGGTTCATCTTTTATTCCTGTCGAGTTGAACTAAGACAGGAACAGCTGGCCCTAAACTGTAAGAATTTTCCCCCAAAGTGGGACATGCCACCCCCAACAGGCCCTGCATTTGAAATCCCCTAAATTGGCCCTACAGCCCCAGCCCAACCGCCACTCCGAGGCTGGTGGGATCTAGAGGGTCAGCGGCCCTCTCTTATAAGCCTGTAACTTCCAAGGGCCCCTCTGCTCAACCCTGCCCAGGGAACGGTGGGGACAGCTCCCGGGCCGCAGCCGGGGGCCCGCGGAGTGGAGCCTCCATTGAGGATGGGGAGAGCTAGCCGCGGGGTGTCAGCATGCATTGGTGGGGACACTTGTGCTGGAGACGTTCCCCGGTTAAGGGGCCGTCTGCATCTTCCCTGGGGGCTGCTGGACTGGCTGCAGAAGTGTTTGTGGGTTTTGAGCAAGAGGTCCCCTGGTGGGCGCCTCGGTGGGAGGGGCCCTGGGCATTGCGTGCCGCGGGACTGGTGCGCGTGGGAGCCTGTGTCAGGAACCCGTGTGGCCTCGGAGCGGTCACTCGACTCCAGGGTGCTGTCCGCCGCGCTGATGCCTGGCTCCGCCGGAAATGAGGCCGAGGAGCCCGTAGCCCGAGCCCTGCGGAGGCCTGGGGAGGCCCGGGCCAGCGCGGGGTGGGCTCCCGGGCGTCCTGACCCAGGGGAGCAGAGGCTGGGCGTGTAACCTGGGCGGAGATATGCTGAAGAGTGGCGCTCCCCGCTCCCCGGAGGAGAACTGCTGAGTCACGCTTTGCTGTTGGGTGTGTGTAGGGAGAGGGGGCAGGGCTGCTCAGGCTGGGTGAGGGCTCTGACCCAAGCTAGGGGTTTCGGGGGCGGGGGTCCCCAGGCAGCTGAAAGCGGTCCTTTGTCGCCTGCCTTGGAGAGGCTGAGGAAGGATCAGCGTGTTTCCTGGGTGTTCTTTCTGCTGGCAGCCTGCTGAGAGGCAGAGGTAAAAGGCTGCTGGGTTGCTGGCAGGTGCCCCAGTGGTCTGGCTGGAGCCAGGAGAGAGAGGGGATCTTGGCAGGTCATTCTGGTCCGGTTTTCTGGAGGAAGCCTCCGTTTTCCCATCTCTACATTGAGGATGATGGGACAGGGCACTGGGCTCCGTGATTTAAAGTATTTAAAAAGCACTGCCTGACTCATAGTGGACATTTGCAAACCCTAATTCCTTCTTTATTCTGTCTCCCCCTGTTTCTCTCACAAATTCACCAGCTCTTAGAAGGGAGGAACAAGGGAGAAGTGCATAGTTATCAGAGTAAGAAGTGATGATTTTAATTCTTCATTCATACAACGCATATTTACCGAGTACCTACTATGTTCTGGTCAGTTTTAGCCCTGGGGACTGGACACAGGTCCTGCCCGTGGGCAGCCTGTATTCTAGAAGGGAACGCCGTTATGTGGATGGATCTCTTTTCCCCATCTGTGAAATGGGAGTGAATAATACCATCCTGCCTAGAGGTATTAAGGTTTCTGTGAGGGTCAGATAAGATGGTGGATGAAAGAGCTGCCTCGGAACGACAAAACTACTTGAGCGCCTGGCAGCCCAAATATGTGGAGGACCCATTATGTGCTGAGGCCTCACAGGAGCTCCACATACCCCGCATCCCTATTTTATAGATGAAGAAACTGAGGCGTGGCCTTTGTCCACGTCCCAGATTGAATGCCAGAGTGTGGAAGACACAGAGCTCAGGTCCTAGGGAACCTAGGAACAAGATCTGAAGTTCCCACCCTTGAGAAAGCAATAACAATAATTATTAGAATTATATGAGATTTCTGGCCTCCCTGCATGAAAACAGACTTTCGCACTGTTGCATCTTGCCTGCATTTTGTGCTCAGAGCACAGAGTAAGTTACAGATTTGCATGTCAAACACACTTGTATTCAAATCCTTCTTCTGACTCTTCAGGTGCTGTGCAACCTCGGACAAGTTACTAAATGTTTCTGAGCTTCACTTTCTCCCTTTAAAGGGAGGAGTAATAGTGACTCATCTTACAGGGTTGTTGGAATGATCAGTGGTTTTGCTAATTTAGGAAGCACCTGGCACAGTGTTTGGCCTGTTGGAAGCACTTAATAAATGGCACTGTTATCATTTAAAAGTCTTGTTCCTGGAAGAGCTTCACAAGCAAATAATGGATGCTGGGAGTTTGTAAAAGAGCCAGTTGTACAAATTCCTGTTCCACCTGGTCATTTGGCCACAAACACTCACAATACCCCAGTGGCTCTGATCTACTTCCTGTTCCTTAAGCAGGCAGTTTTTTCTTTCTCTTGGGGTATTTGCACTGGCTATGTCCACTACCTGGAACACCCACTTCCTGCTCTTCTTTCTCATCCTTTAGGTCTCAAGTTAAATGTCATCTTCACCAGTGCGAGTCTTGCTCGAGTTCCTCAATTTCTTCTTGTAAAATCTCAAATACCTTGGGGAGAGTTTAGGTTTTGTTAGTCATTCACACCTTAGTGTGAATTAGAGCAGCTTTTTCCCCTCTAACTCTTAGCTCAGCTCAGCTGATTGAGGGCTGTTGTGATCATAAGGCATGGAGTGCATGTCACTGTGGGGCACAGAGAACTTGGCAAGGATGGGTGAGTGTTGGGGAGAACAGTACAGTTGACAGTGGACAGTGGAAGGACCTGAGCCCTAGAGAAAGGGGCCCCAGGGATAGGAGAATGCCAAAGAGTCTCTGTTTAGGCTTTTCTCAAGAGCCAGATATGGCTCTAGGAAGGACTCTTCCTGGCTGTGTTCTCTTGCTGCAGCCCCAGGACTCAGCTTTAGGGTGGTTAAATAGACATTTTTAGGCTAGATTGAATCTACAAAATACATTCATCCTCCTTCATGCAGTAGCATTTACCAAGCACATCCTTTTCTGAGTCTGGCCCTGGGCAGGCAGTGATGGACCAGTGTACTCCCATCCCCCTTGCGGTGACTGGTCCCGGAATGGACGTGGGAGTCCTTTCTGGAGGTTGAGTGGAGAGTAGAGAGGGCTGCAGGAAGCTGGTCCCTCTCTTGTGATGGAACACAGAAGCCTCCATTGCTGCTGGCGGCCACCTTGAGACCATGGAGGGAGCCAGTCTGAAGCCAACAACACCGTTGCTGGCAGAGCAGACAGTGAGTGAGAACGGGGGACGCTGGTGACATCTGTGACTCCTGGATTAACCAGGCCTGATGTCCACCCCACCTCTGGGCTTCCAGTCCCGTGAGCTGTTACATTTACTCGTTGTTTCAAACTTTCAACCAAGTCTCTGTTACTTGCAGCCAGCAGTACCCTGACTCGTACAGCCTTTACTGACTGTCTGGAAAACAGAAAGGCCGCCCTGTCACTCACGAACAAGATGCGAGATACATAAACCCAGGAGGGATGCTGATTTGTTTGCTTTCTGTTTTAGAAATCCTCTTTGATTTCTTTCATGCACTCAAGTCCAAGTTGCAGAGTTCTGATTTCCCCTCCTCGCATTTCCAGCCAGATGAGGTATTCCAAGATCTGGTGTCAGGAGATCTGCATTCCTGGTGGGGTCTGGAGACCTGCCTTCCCAGTGGGGTCTGCTCTGGGTCTGTAATCTTGGGCAGGTTTCTCTGAGCCTTAGTTTCTTCTCCAGGTTGTTCCTTAGATCACTTGAAACAAGGGATGTGCAATTATTTGATGCTGTAGCATCTTCTCTGTGGACTCCCCACCGTGCTTCATGAATGGAATATATTCAGTGAACTCATGGCATTGAATGGCTTGGTGTGTGTGATTGTGCCCAGCCCAGGGCCTGGGGCACAGTCAGTACTTAATAAATATTGTCCATAAATAACTATGTCTGTTCTTTAGGGGTTAGAGTTAGACTAGCCCTTAGAACTGTCATCAGACTGGCTAACCTAATTCCATCCCCACCCCCAGAGAAATTGGGCTGAGAGGGGAGGTTACGTCTGGCAGTGACCTGAGCCAGCCCAGAAGGAGAGCGGAGAGCCAGCCTTTGATTTTTGAAATCTTTGTTCCTTTTGCTTCCATTTAGGACCACCCCTTCCATAAGTTTGCCTGCGTTTTCACGAGCTCATGTTGTCTCCACTTCAGGGAAGGAGGCTGCAGTGGGACACCGGTGGCTGTCCCCCATTAAGTCACATCACCTCTCTGAGCCTCAGTTTCCCTGCATTGCTTCCTGCCCTGGGTTGTCACAAGGTTCTCAGGAGCAAAGACCATGTGGACTCCAAAGGTCCACCCTGGGGAAGGGGTTATTGTTATCAGTTTCCCCAAACTGTCAAGGAAGCCAGCCCTCGCTTAAAGGTTGGTGCAGTCACCAAGTAGGGGTTTTCTCATTTTCTTGCTGCAAGATGGAAATCAAATGCTAATAAAATGTTTCCGCATCATCTCCTGATTTTTACTTGCTACAGTTTTTGGTTTTTATCCTTAAAGTCAGCAGAGCTAAGGGATGTTTCTCTAAGGTGTTTAGGTCTTGACACCTGAAGCGTGGCTGTATGAAATGCTGGGGCTTAAAGGGGAGGATTACAGAGTAACAATGCAGATGAAGAGGAAAGACCAGCCTCTAGATACATGTTGTTAGCCATTTGCCACAGCTCATGCCCATCTTTTTTAAATGCCCATGTCTGTTTTTAATAAAAGCTTTAATCTCTCTATATAAACCATTTGGAAGGGTACTTTTAAGCATGAGGTTATAAGAATTTTCCAGTGCTTTGCTGCAGAGCTGGTGTCCTGAGTGTGCAACTCGTGTAGGTCCCATATTCGGAAGGACCAGGAACCCTGCGCTTGGTTTAATTCTCTGCTATCCCCATCTTGAAATTTTTAATAATTGTATCTTTGAACCCGTGTTTTGTAAGTGACATCTGATGGGACAATGGAGCACACCTGTGAACAGAAGTGACACATGCAACAAGCGATTCCACTGTTCCTTGTGCGGCTTCTGTAACATGCTTACCTTGTGTCACTTTGAGTGTCACGGAGCTCCCCAGCGTCCTGGGGCCACCAGAATTCTGCGCATAGGCACCGATCAGCATGTCTGTGGTTGCGTAAACAGGGGCACTGACAGCTCGAGAGGCCATGCTTTCCTTTTGAATCAGAACTTGTTTTCAATGCAGAAAGGAGGCAGTGACATTCTGAGAAGCATAAGGACCAAGGAACCCTATCATATCCTTTGTTACTCGTGTGACATCCTTGGGCTAGCTAATCATCGCTTCTGAAAATGATGGCACCAAAAGAAAGGGAAACATGGATAACCATAGTTCCTGTTCCCTTCAACTGTCATTCATCGAGGGTGGAGGTGTGTGCCTAGAACATGCAAGCGTCAAAAGGTGAAATAAAATGTGCCGTGTTCCCACTGCTCTGGTAAGAACAAGCTACGTACGCCTGTAGGAGCTACCAGATACGAATTGTGTAATTCAGGGATTCTGCATTCGAGTTCAGTGCTCTTCTATTTGCATTTAAAGCTGGAATGACACAACAGAATGAGCGATAAAATTCATGCTAATAATTTAAACTGTTTTTTTTCAATTGTCATTAAATAGCAAATAACTAAGACAAGTCATGGGGAAAAAAATGAGAAAGCTTTATATTTTTGTACCTTTAATGATACTTTTCCCTGCTTTTTATCCTCTGCATTTTCACTTTGCACTGGGCTCCACAAATGCTAGAGTTGGCCCTATTTTGCTGTAGGGAGGAGGCTGGAATTCCTGGGAGGGTGGAATCCTTGGCCCCGCCTCTCACCTCCTTGGCTTTTGTGATTGGTGGAACTGGTGAGAACCTGTCACTCATTGGACAATTTTTCTCTGTTGGGCGGGACTATAGTATTGAAGGTCTCTGCTTCACCCCTACCCATGGGGCCCCAAGAAGAAGCCTATGTTTCCCTCATTTCAGAGTCCAGCCTTTAGACCTGTCTCTCCCCACAGGCCCAAGAGGAGGGACAGTGGAGTAGGGTTCCCTAGCTCATTCCCCACCGCGAGTTTACCATTAAGAAAGAAGAATTTTTTTGATTTCCTTCTTGTCCATCTTCCCTGTGTGTTCTCAAATCGTAGCAGGGAAGGGGTGTGTAACTGGTTACCTCGGCCCCGCCCCCAAATTCCATCATTTTATTGGCTGCACACTCTTCCGGTGATAGATGTCATAGTTCAACTCATCACCCCCGATTGATGGATAACTAGGTTGCTTATTTTCTTTTATAACTAACACTGAGGGAAGGAATGCTATGTGTGTAGGAAGACACCCTATTCCCATCCCTCCCCCCAAATCTGGAATAATTTTCTTCAGAGAGAGTCCTGCACATGCAATTTTACATAAAAATTATGAACGTGTTTAATGTTCTTGACACACATTGACAAACTGTTCTCCAGAAAGTTTCTCTATTTTACCTCATGCTGATCAGCATTAGGTATTCTAATTTGTTTGACCTTTGCAAATATCATAGATGAAAAGTATTTGTTTAAATTCATGTCTGAATACCAATGAGGTTGAACATTTTTCCCCTTTTGTTCAACAGACATTTACTGATCCCCCTTAAATGCCAGGGGGAGGTTAGATGCCAGACGTACAACATTGAAGAACAAGGTCATTCATGCATTCGTTCATTCAACAAACATTTCTGGAGCACCCACTATGTGCTAGGCACAGAAGAAACCCATGTCTCTGGGCAGGGAGAGTGAAGTGGGAGTGAGAGGAAGGAGGGAAGAGAGCTGAGGCCAGAGCCCCAAGGTTCACCAACATCTAAGGGATAGAGAACGAGAATTCTTGGTGGCCACCCACGTGGGAGATAAAACAGGAAGGCTCTGGAGTCACAGAACCAAGAGAATCCTGGAAGGGAAGGGAGAGAGGGGGTGCTGGCAGGAAGAAAGCTGGATCACCCAGCCTCAAATGCTGCCAAGCAGCCAGGACAACGTTGGGAAGCATCTCTCAGGTGCCCACACCCACCCAGCACCTGGTTCCCTTGGATTCTATTTGGTGATGCCATCTCTCCATGAGCCTTTATAGTCTGCACCCCTAGTTCTCCCCGTTGGCACGCAGAATAGGTTGCTCTCTGTGACCTCCTCTCCAGGAAGGCTCCTCACCCACCTGACACCCCCGCCCCAGTCTTCCTGCCCTGGGACAAATGCTCCAGGTCCCAGAAGGCACCATTTCTAGAGCTCCACGCTCCTGGTTTCATTTTGTGGACACAGGCCAGGCTGTGTCTTTGAAACCTGGGCCCATCTCTCCCAGGATCTTGGATGCCAGTGAGAGAGTGGGCTGCCTCAGGATGGAGTCTGGAGTTGCTGAAGCAATCTGCCAGCCCCACAGCACCCTGGGGTGTCCTGTTAATTAACCTTGGTCTCCTCACCAGTCAGCCCTTGTGCAAAATTACTCACCTGGTCTTCAGCATTAAATAATTATGAAACGAACATAATAGCCATTATTATGATTGACCGTTTACTGATGCCAAATGTGATACTGAGTGCCTCATATTATTGGATCCTCACAAACCCCGGTGTGTGTGTGTGCATGTGTGTGTGTTTTACCCCATTTTACAACGGAGAAGACTGAGGCTTGGGCACTTGCCCAGCGTCACATGGTTTGTAAGAGGCAGAGCTGGGGTTTGAATGCCGGCCATCTGCCTGCAAACCCATCCTCCTAACCTCCGCATTGCCTGGTTGGACGAACAGGGAAGGGACAGGTGGCCCATTCAGTTCTGGTTCTGCACCCAGCTTCAGAGGGTCTCGCAATTTGAACCCAGGGCGTCCTGGCACGGTGCTCACGCTAGACACGTAGCAGCACTGCATCTCTCCTAGCTGCATGTGGTGAAGGTAATCCACATGGGTCAGTGGAAGAAGGGATCCCGTCCACTGCATCAGTGGGGGAGATGATCACAGTTCTATAGAGGACAGGTGCTTTGGCACTAAAGGGAGTGGCATTCACAGGGTCGGGAGTGATGGCGTGCTGAGACACAGATTTCTAGTGCATTCCAGGCAGAAAGAATAGCATGTGCAGAGTTACACGTGCTTGTCCCTTGACAGCATCTGGGCTCCTCTACCTGAGCCCAGGTTGTAGTTGCCAGCCTGCCTGGGGACCAGGGCCCACCTGGGGCCTCTGTGCTGCCCAGGATGGCATTGCCTCCTTGCACAGTGGGATCCATTGTCCTCCAGAACCCTGGGCTGAATGGCACATTGAGGCAGAACAAAGGCTGCTCAGAGGTTCCGGCTGCCCCAAGCAGGGATGGGATCTCCAACTGCAGACCAGGGCCTCCTGTGAACCAGCCTGGCCTCCTGCATCCTCCGGCCCCCACGCCCTGCAGAGATTGCAGCCCTGACCCCTGAGCTCCGCTCCCGGGCACGGCTGTGAGCCTTTGGCAGGTTCTTCAGCCTCTGAACTAGTCTCCCCATCCCTAAAGGAGAGGGTGAACTACTAGCCACCTGGGCTTTTTGAATTAAGTGCAATAATGTGCGTATTGCACTTACATCTCAATAAAAGGGAGCTACTTGTGTTGTCATTATCAGCTTTTGAATTTCCTTTTATAATTTCAATAAAGTTTTAATGAAAAGTTTCAAATATCTACAAAAGTAGAGAAAATAGTATGTTGAATTGCTCCTCATCCATCCCCTCGCTTTTCAGCTGCTCTCAAGATTTTGCTGTACTTTCTTCATTTACTTTCCCATCCTTTTGGCTTAAGAATATTTAAGTAAATTCAAGACTCCTGTCATCTCACCCCTACATTAGCAGGCATCTCTGAAAGGTGAGGGCATTTCTTGCATAACCAAGTACCACTATCTCACCGAACAAAATGAGTACGAATTTCTTTCAATCTAAATTCTGGTCCATCTTAGTAAGTCAACTATACTTCCATAAAAAATAAACAAACAGGTTGATTGATTCTGGTTCATCTTAGCCATGTCTCCCGTTATCTCAAAAACATCTTGTTATAGTTGGTTGGTTTGACCCAGGATCTAAAGTCCTGCATCTGAATCTGCTTTTTCTGTCTCTTAAATCTTTTCTGATGGAGACCAGTCCTCCATCCTGACTTGATAAAGACATTCGTTACTGTTTCGTAAGGATTACAGTTTCATCCCCACAGTCCGTAATCCCTTTCTGAATCCCAGTTGCCTGACGGGACCAGATGCTGACAGGTGTTTGCCTGGATCCTTGGAATCCCCTGGGCATGCCCCTCTCTTTTAAGGACCCCTCCTCACCACTGATCAGCCGAGAGATACTGGGCATGTTGTTCAGCAGGGCACACCATCTCCACCAAGAGCTACCCAAATTGCAGACTCATGAGCAAAATAAATGGTTTCTGTTTGAAGACATTGAGTTATAAGGTTATTTGTTACACAGCGATAGGTAACTGGAATAGTCATAGATCCCCGAAATTGAATTCCCAGTACTGCCCGGCTCCTTCTGAGGCCCCTTCTCCAGCTGCTGTGCTCTCTCCTAGATTCTGTGGCTCCCTCAGGACCTTCCAGTAACTTCCTTCTTGCTTATGTTAGCCTGAGTCAATTTCTGTTCCTTATAACTAAAGAACCTTAATTCCCAGTCCCAGCCAGGAGGGGTGACTCAGCTCAGATCATAAGACAGGACTGGAACCTGGCCTTTCTGAAACATTGGACCCGGAGTCCTGCCTCATGAAACATCAGCGGATATATATCTTGGACATGCCTGTTTCCTCTGTACACAGCTCAGCACCTGGTACCCACCTGGTGCCCACTAGGTGCTGGATAAATGTGTGTTTGAATGACTGAGTGAACAAATGACACATCTTCAAATCTGACCCCAGAGTAGTCCAATTTTTTTTTCCAAATGCCACGCCTCCACCTGGCGATCTTCACTTTGCACAGTTCCAGTGTGTACGGATTTCAGTCACCACAGTTTTGTTCAATAATGCCAGTCCCGCAATCACATAGCCCAGATTTCAGCTACCACAAAGTGGTAACTGTGAGTAATTGCATAAAGCAGAAACTTCGCCACTCACTCTCCAGCCCACAAATCACTAAGTAAATAACAGATGAGTATTGTGATCTGAGACCAAGTCACTTCTTTCAGTGTCTGTCTCTGGTTGGTCCCTGAGTATCTGTTGGTTCACACATAGACAGCAAAGCATGTGGTGATGTTGCCTCCTTGTTTCCTGGTGATAAACCCACATGACATTTTACAAAAATGGATAGTCAAAGGAGGAAATTTGGCCCACAAAGACGACGCTCAGAAAAAAAAAAAAAAAAAAAAGGAAGAAGAAAAGTAATAATGGTGACAGAGAAATTTGGATTGGATGTAAATGGAGTTATAGAGGAAACTGCTGATTCTGGGAATGTTGAAGCTGTGACCATTCGAGACTCTTATATGCAGCCAGGGGAACTAAGTAACTAAGTCAAGGTGAACTTATTGACATAAATGAGAGAAGTGCCTGTGACAGAAAAAGTGAAGATGTCCCAGGGGAGGTGACGCTGGCAGCACACTTCATGCTAAAGGAACTCTTGAAGATATTTCACAGTGTTGGAAGTGCAGAGGATAGAATCTTGGAAGCTGATCTAAACTTAGAAAGGCAGTGCTTCAAGGCATAGAAAAGATGTTTGCCCAGCATCGCAAGTGATCCAACAAGCAGAGGAAGCCAGCACCGTTGAAACTAGTCTGGATACATTTTTTACAAAGAAATAACACACTTGAATTCTCAATGTTTCTGATGTTTTACATGACTGTGTACTCAATAAAATATTAGTTTTACTCTTTTTTTATTACCCTATACATTTATAACCATCAGTAAGAGAGTTTTTAATGTCTTTAAAAAGTTTTTTTTTAAGATCCTGGAACTTTTGTACTTTCCACATTGATTATTAAGATCACTTTGAGTGTTTCAGCTTGCATGGTCATTTTTAGGGTTCCACACAGTTGGGCAAAGTGAGGTCTCCCTGAACTCATGCCAAATGGGCAGTGTCTATCCTGTGTGGCCCTTCCACATGTCAAGGGCATGGTGATGTTAAACCATGGCTGGAGGACTGGAGTCAGTATCCTCCTTATTGAAAGCAGCAGCTCAAGAATATTAAATAACTCAAATTCCTCACTGCAAAAATGGTTAGGCAGCCAGTAGATCGCTGGGAGAGAGGCACTTCCGTCCACTGTTTTCACTGTGCAGATCGCTAGCCAGCCTGTCTGCTTCGGGAACAATCCATCGTGGAATGAACTGGCTGAAGGAGTCAAGGGCTGAGCGATAGTGGTTCCTACACCAGATTTCAATGTGAAAGGTGATAAAAAAAAAAACAAAAACCTGAATATTTTCCCCAAGGAGAGGTAAGGCTCTTTACTGAAGCTGTGAAAATATAATCCATCATCATAAGGTGTCCCATATTGTCATACTCTGGGAGCCAAGGTGCATGTATGTTAAGATGCTCCTTGCAAGATTTTAATTTTCTTTATTTTATCTCATTGCAGAAACGTTTGAAAATGCAGAAAGTAGAATAAAGAGGGGGAAAAAAATAACATCCTTGACTCCATTGCCCCAGAAACATTGTTCCAATTTTGTTCTATTTCTTTCCTACTGCCCGCCTGTAGATTGTAATATAAATACAGTTGTTTCTTTTAAAATATTTAACGTGCTGAAACATTCCCCTCTATTATTACAGACTCTGAGTAAACAGTTTTTAATGGCTGCATAATAGTCCATCACGTAGATTTAATTACTTATTCAGTAACTGTGTAGGCTTCATCCACCAGACTGGGGCTTGTTGCCTACAGTGGGTATGTGGGTGGGGAAGGACGATACAGGAAAGAGGAGGAATCAGGCCCACCTCCTCCCCTGAGAACCTCTGGAACCAAGGAGACGTGAACAGGTGATCATAATACAGTGTGATGGGAGCTGGGATGCAGTGGGGTCCTGCCGCAGCCTGGGAGCAGATGGGCAGAGAGGCTGAGTCCAGAGCAGAGGAGCAGCTTGTAGGGAGCAGGCGAGAAGGCATCCCAGGCAGTAGGGGTGTTATGGACAGAAGTTCGCAGGTGAGAATCAGTGTGGCTCTAGGGTTGCCGGAGCATTAACTTGTGGGTCTTGGAGCTCCTGGGCAGTCGTGGTGGACGAACAGACAAAGGGACCTTGGTAATCTGTAATCTGTCCAGGCAGAGAAGAAAGAGGGAACCGAGAGTGACCAGAGGTCTCTGGGAGATTAGAGAGTGACGTGGGGGAGTGAGGTTCAGACGGGGACGAGAGCACTTCCAGGAGAGGCGAGAAAGCCCCAGTGAGGCGCCCAGAGCCGGCAGTGGAAGGGGATGGAGGTGACGGCGGCGGGAAGGAGAGGTTGTCGAGGCAGGGCTGGGGCGGCGTGCATGGTGGAGAAAGGAGGGTTGAGCCTCCCCTCATCGTCTCTGGTCGATACCAGCCTGTTCCTAAGGCTGGTAGGTGCGGATGCCAGTGCGTAGAGGGTGGAGAGACCGCCCACTCTCGGACACTCATATCCCAACTTGGTTGTTCTAAATTAAGATGTGATGAGCATCCTTGAGAATGTACATTTTTTCTGTATTTCAGGTTATTCCTATCTCTGGCTATCTGGGAATGCAATTTCTTCATGAAAACATAGGAGTGTTTTTAAAGGGCTTGAATAAGGATTTGAATATCATGTCTACTAAACTAAAAATAAAATGTATCAAAATTTTTCGTGTGGGTGATCTTTAAAAGAGTCAGTCCACATGTATAATGCAGCTCTGGAGTAATCTGTAGATTACAGCAAACCCATCAGTCTCTGTCTCTCTTGCTTTAAAAAAAAAAAAAGGATCAATTTCAGCTCCAATACATGGTGACTTATGGCTGTGATCATTGTCTCTTGATGTGTGTCTGATGGGTGATGGGGCTTTGGCTGCACAGGAGAGGAATTGTGCTGTGACCCTTTTCTAGTGTGTACAGGTTTCTCGTCTTCATGGTAGAATAGTAATGGTGATGGCCATGACGAGGGAAGCTGCCATTTCTTGACTGCAACGATGTCATGAGACATATGTTTATGATCTCATCGGAACTTTATACCCACTATGGGAGGTGGTGGGAATGACCCCCTTTTATATCCCAGGAAACGGAGCCCCAGAGAGGTCAGGTCACACACCTGAAGTCACACAGTGGTGTCATGGTCACTACTACTACGCAACAAATCGTTCTAAATCTTAGTGGCTTAAGACAACAGCGGTTTTATTAGGTGCCCTGGATTCTGTAAGTCAGGAATTTGGGCAGATCTGTTCTACATGACAAATGCTGCATCTTCCTTCTAGGCCGCTGGGCAGGCTGCTCTGGGGGTGGGAGGGTCCAAGATGGTTTCGCTCACGTGTTCTGTGTGTGGTGGGGCTGGTTCCCTGGGGATCATCGACGTGGCCTCTCCAGCATGGCGGTCTCAGGGCACTGGGACTCCTTGGGTGGCAGCTGGCTTTGCCAAATCAGGTGTCCCAGGATCCAGGTGCGAGACCTGACTTGCTGACCTCCTCGGAGTCTCCCATCACCAGTTGTGTGACTTTAATTCAGTCAAGTCACAGGCTGGCCCGGGTTGGAGGGGAGTTAGATTCTGCCTTTGGATTCGGGACAGGCCAGGTCACACTGTGGAGAACAGATGGGATGGGAGACAGTGCTGGGACCCGCTTTGAGAAGCAGTCTGCTGCAGACAGCCGGCTGAGCCAAAATCCGTACTGGGATGTATCTGACCTTGAAGGTGCTGCACCTCCCTTGTCTTCCTGACCAGTAACAGGATGCAGAGACCTTGTCCTCCAAACCATTTCTCTGTTCAAAAATATGAAAAGCATCCCATACTTTTGCCTATTTAAATACAGAATTTGTGACAACGTGGATCAACCTTGAGGTCATTATGCTAAGTGAAGTCATACCATATGATCTCACTTATATGTGGAATCTAAAAATGTCAAACTCAGAGAAACAGGGGCTAGAATGGTGGTTGCCAGGGGCTGGGAGTGGAGGAAATGGGGAGATGTTGGTCAAAGAGTCCAGTTATAAGATGGATAAGCTCTGGGGATCTAATGTATAATCTATACATTATATAATATAATATATAATCTATAGTATAATCTATAGCATGGTGACTATAGTTAATAATATTATATTATATATTTGAAAGTTGCTAAGAAAGTAGATCTTAAATATTCTTACCACAAAAAGAAATGGTAATAATGTGATGGGATGGTGATGTCAGCTAACAACATGGTGGTAATCATTTTGTAACATATAAGTACATTAAATCAACACATTGTATACCTTAAACTTATTCAGTGTTATTTGTAAATTACATCTCGATAAAGTTGGAAAAAATAAATACAGAAAACAAGAGGTGAGTAAAAGCTTTTTTTAGGAGGTAGACTAGATTCCCACAGACCCGCCTCCCTGTGTGCATCAGGCAGAAGTTATTGATACAAATGGGGGTCAGGTCGGGGTTCACTCTGTCAGTCACTGCCCCACCCCGGCCCTTCCCCGCTGCAGGTGTGCTGTGCTATGCGATGCCCACATCTGGGATGATGGCCTTGGGCGGAGCTGTGCTTTCCTTCTTGGCAGCCCCCTGTCACCGGGGGAAGACTGCAGAAGGGAACAGGTGAGCTAGCTGGGTTTTCTGCTCAGCTTGACTCTAAGGACACACCGACCTCCTGGATCATCTTATTTGCCCAGCCTCGAGGAAGCAGTTTTTTTATTGGAAACCGTTACAGCCTGGTGACCTGTCCCAGACACGGCCCACGTGGCATCCACCCAATGGGTAATGGGGACCACTGTCCGAGTGCGTGTGATGGAAGGGAAGGAAGCCACCCTGCCGTTTAGCGAGAGTGCATGCGTGCCCGCCCCAGGCTGGGTGAGCAGTGTCCCGGCATTGCCCCTGGGGCAGGCGCTGTCATTGTCCCAGGTGGGGAGCTGGGAGCTCGGGGAGGAGAAGGGACATGCCGAGGCTAGGGCTCTCGTCCAGTCTTGTTCTGAATGAGAGGTGGATTAGCGTCATCTTAAAATCATCCCTGTGTCCCCCAGGCAATGATCTTTCCCCTCCAGGCCCTTCTCCTCTGGGGGTGGGGAGGGGACATTGGGCCACATCAGAGGCTCCCACCAAGCTCTCAGCCTCAGGGTAAGTGTGTGGGGGGATCCCTTTCCTCTGGGTGTCAGCAAAGCTAATGGAAAGAGTCTCTGTCCACCAGGGTGCAGGTCACAGGACAGGCGGGCACCTTGGTTTGGCTGCCGTGTATGGGCTCAGCCTGCCCGCTCGGACCTTGGCCAAACAGAGACCCCAGCAGTCAAGATTCACATCTTTAATTTTTTTTTTTTTTAAATAGCTCTATTAAGATATAATTCACATGCCATACAATTCACCCATTTAAAGTGTGGACCTTTTAATATATTACTCAATTTTTTTTAAATTGTAGTAAAACATACGTAACATAAAATTTGCCATTTTAACCATTTTTAAGTGTACAATTCAAGGGCACTAATTACATCCATAATATCATGCAACCATCAGCACTATCTATCTCCAAAACGCTTTTATTACTCAAACAAAAATTCCGCCCCCATTTAACAGTAACCCCCCTGACTCCGCCCCGGTAACCTCTGAGCTGTTCTCTGTCTCCGTGAATTTGCCTCTTCTAGGACCACATATAAGTGCAATCATACATTATTTGTCCTTTGTATCTGGCTTGTTTCATTGAGCAGAATGTCTTCTAGATTCATCTACGTTGTGCAGTTGAGAAGGAGAGTAGATCTTTTAAATGCTGAGCTTCTCTGGGGAGAAAACTCAATCACGAAGGTGGCTTGTTCTGCGGGAGGGAGAGGCGGGGAGGAGGGACCCCACCGTGCACCAGCCACAGCCCCGTCACACACGGCATCCTCCTGAGTGGACAGCTTCCCAAAGGCCCTCCTCTGCCCCAGCCAGGGGACACGGTGGGGACAGATCCACCACCCACCCCTGCCAACCATTGCATCTTCTTGTTGCGCCTCATCTCACTGAATTGTGAATATCCCTGGAGGAGGGGGTGGTTCTGTCCATTTTACAGATAAGGGAAGTTAAGTCCCAGAAGTTAAGACCTCCCTCGGCCAGGAGGAGGCAGAGCTGGGGTACACTGGGGCTGGTTCCCAATGCCGCGGGCACTCTGATGCCTTCGAACTCCACTCCTTCCCTTTGGGGGCCCCTCCCCCCCATGCTTTGTCCCTGGTGCGTGTACATCTGTAGAGTGGACGGGCACCAAGGGACTCAGGTGTCCACTGCCCATGCACAGTTGACCTGCCTTGGCCCCCCTCATGCCTCCATATCTTCAGCTCTAAATCGGGGCCAGAGGACTGTTGGGGTCTCCTCAAGGGTGATCTGAGATAACACATTATGTGCACCTGGTACTCAGAAAGGTCCCATCAGGTGTTTGTCTTTCTGCTGAGCAGGGGAACCACAGAAGGAGGGAGCCACACCCAACACATCCACGCCCATCAGCACCCCAGGAAAGGATGCTCCAGGGTGGCTCCAAAGGCCTTGACCCTTGACTCTGACCCACCACAATCCCAGTCCTACCCTTTAACCAACCGAGGGTGACCTGCAGCGTGGCCATGAGGAGCTGGAGCCGGGCGTGGGGGGGCAACCCCTACAGGCGGTGGGCGGCAAACCTACCAGGGTGGCAGCCCGGCCACGTCAGCCCCTCAGTCTCCTGCAGTCCTGTGATGTTCTGAGAGGGTCCTGATCTGTGCTGGGCCAGAGGGTGAATTGTATCTCCAGGAGAGCTTTGGGCCAGGACCTCCGGCAGGACAGCAGGGCCCCAAGGACCCACATGGCTTTATGCCAAGGACTCAGTTGATAACTTTGCTTCCAAATGCTTTGGAGCATTTGTTGGAGCTGGGAGCCCCTGTGGTCAACCCTGTGAACCCCAGGCGTGCCTTGTTCTGGCATCTTCCCTACGAGTGACCCAGTTTTCATTACTCCAAACTGGGACACTTTTCTGGCTACATGTGCTTGTCCATATGGGGACAGTGGGACGGCAGGTGATAAATTGGGGCAGTGGCTGAAAACTGGGGGGTTGGACTTGTATCCTTGTAAGGGGCTGTGCAGCATGGTGACAGGTGACGACGCTGGGCCTAGAGACCCCTGCACAGGCCCAGGCTGTGCTGCTGATTGGCTGTGTGACCCCGGGGGAGCCGCACAGCCTCCCTGGGCCTCAGTTTCCTCATTTGTGGAATGAAGACTCTACATTGAGGGCATAGGTGCCAGTGTGTTCTCTGAAGCAGGGGCATGTGTCGAAGGAGGTGGCGTATGGGTATGAGGCACACACTGGGGAGCAGGGTCCCATGCAGACCCAGGGAAATGATCCAGGAGGACTTAGATGGGACGAAGGTGAAACGGGATGTGCCCCAGGAGCGGGGAAGTGAGGAAGAGCCGGCTGCACCCTAAGAGTTAAACTTCCATGTTCATACCTTGGGGATCTGATTGGCGGATGGATCTGATCGGGTGACATGCAAGTCATTCTGAAGGGACAGATGGCCCACGGGCCAGCAGGAGGTGGCTAGATCCATTTCTGTATCTAAGGAAGGCGCAAGTCTGGTTTTGCAACAAGCAGAGAGGGATCTGGTCCCCCCTGTCTCCCATTTGGCTGCTGGGGGCCCCACTCCCCAGCCCTCATTCTGGGGGGAGGGCTCTTCCGGACCCCCTCTACCCTCACTTGGCTACTGCTGGGCAGTGGGGATGGGGAGTATATCTGATTTGTGGGTTTAGGACGAGTTGTGACATGAAGTACAGGCCTGGGTTGGGTCAGTGCTGCCTGCACTGGGTGAGGTCCTTTCTGGGTTCTGGGAGAGCAGGTCCCACTGGGGTTTGCATGTACACCCCGTAGGCCTGATGTATGCCTGATTCTACATACCTGACTCTTCTCTCCCCCTCGAGGCGTTTCACACTTGGACAGGAACAGGGGTGCCATTTACTGGGTCCCCAGAGCAATCCAACCAAGTCCCTCAGAGGACTGGGGACGGAGGGGGAGGGGGAGGGGGAGGGGGGGAAGGGTACTCAGTACAGTTGATGGGGCGCAAAGGAGAGCGCATCCTTTGTCCTCCTTCAGCCTGGCCACCCCAAACCTGGCTGCATGGGACAGCTGGCACGGCGGCGAGGTGGCCGAGAATTAATTATGCTTCGGCTTTGTAAACAGGCAGCTATAAAAACCTATCAGCAGTGGAGCACCTTCTCCATGAAACAGGCTCAGCTGGATTTATAACCTGAGGCCTCTCCTCCAGGGCTGCGCACAGAGAAGGAACAAAAGCCACGGCCCCCCGCCAGCTGGCCTGCCCCCTCCCACTCTCCCTGCCCCTCCCCTGACTACTCAGAGAGCCGATACTGTCCATTGCAAAGAGCACGGGAATCCAGGAAATGGAAGAGAAGGCACATTTGCTGTTAATGTTTTAGATGGAATTCATCACAATTAAAAGTTGGATTTAGGGCTTCCCTGGTGGCGCAGTGGTTGAGAATCTGCCTGCCAATGCAGGGGACACGGGTTCGATCCCTGGTCTGGGAAGATCCCACATGCCACGGAGCAACTGGGCCCATGAGCCACAATTACTGAGCCTGCGCGTCTGGAGCCTGTGCTCCGCAACAAGAGAGGCTGCGATAGTGAGAGGCCTGCACACCGCGATGAAGAGTGGCCCCCGCTTGCCACAACTAGAGAAAGCCCTTGCACAGAAACGAAGATCCAACACAGCTAAAAATAAATTAATTAATTAATTAAAATATTTTTTAAAAAAAGTTGGATTTCAGAACTCTAATGAAAAACTGATGAACTCATAAAAGTGCTAACAAAAGATCAAGATGAAAAAAAAATTAATTACATGGGACTGAGTGAACTGATGAGGATGAGTATAATTTTTGTGACTTTCTGTCTGAATTTAAAAAAAAAAAAAATCCCACAAGGACTCAGAGGCAAAGAATATACAAATCAATTTTCACTGCAAAGTAAAGGAGCTGTTACAGTGGAGGATTACTGGACTGAATGTCAATATTATGACATAGTATGAGTGTGTTTCATCTTTGGTAATTGCAATCATTGTTGCTTTTGTTGTGGTCATCCATGTACAATGCTTGGTGTCAGTCTATTTATGTCTTGTAAAAATAAAATACAGTGTGTGTGTGTGTGAAAAAAAAAAAAAAAAAAAAAAAAAAAAGTTGGATTTAGTTGGAGAGCATGGGATGTTTAGGAGAGGAAATATCTGGAATAGGAAAACTTAATCGTGCTGAGAAGGCTGGCCTTATAGGAAGGGAAAGAGACTGACAGGTTTGAGAGAATTTACAGAAGATGTTCAGGAATCTTTGTTCATGGATTCACCCAGACAGCCCACAATTTATTAAGCACATACTATGTGTCAGGGCGCTTTGCTGGGAGTGGGGAATATGGCCGTGGACGTGACTGACAAGGTCCATGCCCTGAGGAGTCCCTAGAACAGACCAGATGGACAAGGGGTCAGTGACGGGACAGTGGCAGGGAGGGACCTAGGGGCTGGGCTGCCCAGAGTGGGGCCCGGGTGGTGGGAAGTCAGGGAAGGCTTCCTGGAAGAAGTGGATTCATTCAGTGCATATTTATCAGTGCCTGCTTTGCACCAGCATTGAGACTGGTGTTGGGGATACAGGAGGTACAGGACCCCGAGCAAGTTCTAGGATCTAAAGGAGGAGCAGGAGTCGGGGGAGAGGGGAAGAGGGTTCCAGAGGGTGAGTAGGGATCAGTCAGTGTGAAGGGGGAGGCAGCGACAAGCCTCGTTCAAGACCCCCCGGGATGTGGAATTGTTATCTCTAATTGACAGACAAGGAAATGGAGGTGAGGGCTTCACAGCTCCCAAGTGAGTGGGCTGGGACTTGAAGCCAGGTCTTCGGATGCCAAATCAGCCCTCGCTTAGGTCTGCACGGACCTCCTTACACTGAGGGCTCGGGGTTGGGTACCATGTCCGGGATGGCACATGGGTTCGTTGGCCGGCTCTGCCATCAGCCTTCCTTCGTTACCGGCTGGGCTGCTGAAGGGCCGGAGTCCCCCGAGCTGACCCACTGTGCAGATCATCTGGTGTTTCCTTCCAGCGCTTGGCGAGTGTTGAGAGTGCAGCTGAGCCATTGCTTGATCTTTCTTGGACCCAGATGAAGAACTGGGTAGCCATTCACCTGTCCTTTGTTTAGCTTAAAAATGGGGATGTTGATGCAGGCAAGGGGAAGCCAGCGTTTGTGGAATAGGTGCTAGACAGCGGCCAGAGGTACCCCGATGCTTATCTCAACAGGCCTCTGCAGTTGGTGCTGGTACCACCCACCCCCATCCCGTAGATAAGAAAACCGAGGCTCAGAGAGGTCAGGCTCCTTGCCCAGGGTTGCACAGCCAGCAGGGTGGTGGAATTGGGATTCAGCCTCAGCCTTGCCTGACTCCAAAGCGAATGCTATTTCCACCATACCCTGCACCTCCCAGAGCTAATTTTGCTGCTGCAGGAAACTCCACCCCCCCAGAGCGATCTAGGACAGGCAATGCGATGAAAGAAAATTAAGAGGGCATCCCAGAGAAACTCAGCTCAGAAGTTCCCATGGCAGCCTCTGTGGGCAGAGTGGGATCGGCCTCTTTTCAGTCCTCACTGGCCCTGGGAGCCCCATTCCCGTGTCCAGGACTGGCCGTTTCTCTGGAAATCATTAGCCCACCAGCATTTGGCGTCTGGTGAAAGGAGAAGAGAAAATTCTGGCTTCTCAGACCAGGGCCTGTGGAGGACGTCATCCGTTTCCAGAACTCTCAGGCAGGGGCTGGAGGGGGCCTGCACGTGCTGCCCCGGTGACATTGATTTCCAGGACTTAGAGATTCTCCTCCCTGCTGAATATATTGCTGTCCTGCCTGTTTTGTGCACAGGGCCCAGATGGAGACCTGGGTAGCCAGAGGAAGACCTCCTGCCATGCATGGAGCGGTGGACATCATGACCCCGGAGCCCCGACCCACGGAGTTGGGGGCCAGCTGAGGGGCACGGGGTCGGGGAAGGGGCTGCAGGGTCACGATGCCTCCCGTCTGTACGGCTCTATATTTTCCTTTCTCTCAAAGACATATTTCATGGGATTTTATTAGCCATTGCTTTTATAGTCATTAAAAAATCAAACTCGTTTTATTATTAAAAATCAAAGTCATGTATTCATATGGCAACAAACATTTAGAGTAGCGCAGTGGTATAACGTGGCAATACCGTTCTTCCTGAATTGGCACATGGCGTTTGCACCGTTCTCTTTAACAGCTGCAGAGATTTCATTGTGTGAATGGAGCACAGTTGATTAAACAGTCACCTATAGAGAGACTTTAGGTTGTGTCTAGTTTTTTGTTGTTGTTGTTTTTCCTCTTTCACATGATGCTGCAAATTAACACCCGTGCTGTGTATCTGAGGATTAATTCCCACAAGTGGGTACTGGAGGGTCAAAAGGTACATGTATTTTTATTCTGATTAATGTCACCAAGTTTGCAGTGCCTGTTTCCCCAGTCCTCACCTGCACAAAGCCTTTCTTTCTGAAACAGTCTCGGGACCTCCTCTGTGTCCCCGGCAAAGTCCCCGGCTGCCCACGTGGGAAGACGCTGAGCCGAACGTTGTGCCCCGTCCCTGCCCTCAGGTGCCCTCGGTCACAAGAGCTGGCCCGGTTCTGCAGGGATACCTCTTAGGGATGGCAGTTGGCTGGTTGGTTACTAAGGCCGAGCGTGGGGACATCTGCAGGGGCTGCGAGGGGCTCCCTGCTGGAAGGATCGTCGTCATGGACATTTCAGCCGTCTGCCGGGATCGGCACTGGCCCCCCCATCCCAGGTTTAGCAGGACCTTTTGGGTTAACCAGTGAACAGCCTTCCCTTGCTGATGCAGGGGCCTCTTAGTGGAGCACGGCCCTTTGGGGTCATGGCCATTGCTTTGTGGTCCCTTTGCTTGCCTGGGACGAGGGGCCAGCCAGGCACAGATGAAAAGGGCTTGGAAGTGGCAGTTCTCCAGGAGTTCTGCTCCAGGAGTTCTGGCTAAAGGCCCTGGGGAGAGTCACTTGGCTTCCACAGCCCCAGCTTGCCCCTCCCTGGGAGGGAGGAGTGGGCCCTGGGACCAGGGGGAGGGACGGGGTGATTCAGACATGAGGAGACAGAGACACGGAGCAGCACGCCATGAGGGTCCCGTTGGGACCCGGGCCTGAGCCTTCACCTCCACAGCTCGGTGGGCTGGGCCGACCCAGGCAGGGCAAGGAGGTCCCGGAGCCGCTGTTAAGAGGGCCGCCTGCAAGGTCAGGTGACCTGGGCCTAGGTCCTGGCCGGCCCCCCATCTCTGTGTGACCTCTGGGGCCTCAGTGTGCCCATCAGCAAAGCAGAGATAACAGATCTCACATTAGAGGGTGGCTGTGAGAACCACGTGGGAAACAGTGGAAAGGGCTTCGGAGGTGTCTGGTGCAAAGTGCCCAGTGTTTGCAGGAAAGACTTCTCAGGAGCTGGCGGTCTTTGGAGGCCCCGCTGAGGCAGGAGTGCTCTTCTCATATGACTGCATGACGGCCCACTGCATCCCACAAGGGCGTGCAAGGAGCCGGCCACTCTCCTGCCCCCAGGAGGGCTCGACAGATATTTGCTGCATGAACCAGAGAACCTTTCCGTGATATTTTAGGATTATTAGACAAACGCATACGGAAACCACTGCGAGGAGAGGGAACCCGTGATTTCGGAGCTGCAGGGGGTGTGGGTGCTTCTGTATCCCTCTGCTGTTACCCAAGGCACTTGAGAAAAGGGGACTCTAAGTTCAGGGGCTTGTCCAGGTCACGCTGCTGGATTTGACCCCAGGCCATGTCCCTGCAAACCTGGGCCTTCCTGGGCCGGTGTGAGCCTTCTCAAAGGGAGACAGATGGACGTTGTTTTAGATGCAATTGCCGGTCTCCCCCTTGTCCTTCAGTTGCCAAGGAAACGGTCTTGTTGCCCCCATAGAGGCGGGAGGGAAGGCCAAGTCTTCCCCGAGGCCGTGGTCGTCTCCGCTGGTGAGAGTGGGGAGGTGGCGTGGGGCTGGGCCTTGACATCTCCGTGGCGTCCTGAGCGCCACTGAGCGCCTGCCTCCCTCCGTCGCATTTATCCTGAGCTCTTCCGCTGCAGAGAAGAACAACAGCCGTTATGGGGTGATTTCAAGGGGATTCCCATGGCAACGGAGAGTGGGAGGGGGCTCCTCTCAAGGCTTGTGTGGTGGGAGTTGCCACGGCTGCGTGTCCCCCCACCGAAGGGTGCAGGGGCCTCTGCCGGGACCTTTTCTGCACCCCCCTGCACGCTCTCCTCTGCCAGCAAGGGTGAGCCCAGCCGGCGCTGCCCACCCAGGCCTCCAAGGCTCCTTCACATGAGACCCCAGCCGGCTCCCAGGGACCTCAGGACCTGGCCTTCGCCTGCAGCTCCCTTTTCTCCAGCGGGTCTTGAGCTGCAGCCAGCAGCTTCCCAGCGTTCCCTCGGCAGGGCCTCTGTGCTTTGAGCCCGTTAACCGGCCATTGCCTGGAGAAGTCTGTACCCCGCTTGGTTTTCTCCTGCAGCCCTCGTGCATTCATCCACTCACTCCTTTACCCAGCAGATTGGTTTTTGCACCAGAGAACCCTTTGCTCAATGAAAGAGTGCTGACGTGGACTGCAGAACCTCTCTGAGCCTCACTTTTCTCATCTGCTTAATGGGAACATGGGTGCCTGCCCTGCTTGCCTCGTAGATGGCTGGTGAGGGGCAATGAGAAGGTGGGCTGTAGGAGGGGAGTGCTGTGCAGGTGTCATCAATATTTCCATGGCCACGGGGTCGTGGCTGATGGACAAAGCTCCTGGAGGCGGGGAGACCCCTGGGAAGTGCGTCGGGGTCTCAGACCCCTGCACAAGAGCCCTCAGGATGGCGAGACTCTCATAAGCCCCTGCGTGGGCACAGCGTGCAACGGGCTTCCCACCTGTAGTTTTCATTGATCCTTACGCCAGTCCCGTGAGGTGGGTGGAGTTAATTTCCATTTTACAGATGAGGAAACTGAGGCTCAGGGAGGCAACATGATCTTTGCTCACACCTGGGACTCTAGCGCGGGTCTGACTCCAACTCCACCGCTCTTCGCAAGGGTCCGGTTGCCTCCCAGTGGCCTGGTTGCCAGTCCTGCAGTGGAGGTGGGTTAAGACCACACTGGGGGGAATATGAGTCTCAGCATGTGCTTAGAAAGGTCTCTTGTGCCACTTGGACTAGTGATGCTTAGAACTCTGTTTTTCTAAAACTTTACCATCTCCGCAGCCTATTTACAAAGCTCTGCTTTTGTGGGAGATGAGAGCAGTCGCTTCACTTGTTCTTGGAATATTTGGTTAACAAGTGAACAGGCTCAACTTCCTCTGACAGTCTGTCCTTTTACAAACTTAGGTAATTAAATTCCCCTAAATTGGTTCCAGTCGGATTAATTAAGTGCAAAGTTGCTGGCGCAGACATGCAGATAATCTCGGCGTGTCCTATCTTACCTGGGGAGCAAACACAAGAATCTGGAATATTCTTAGGTGTTACAGAGAGATTACTAGGAGTCCCCCTGAAAAGGCTTGGGGAGAGGTTTTTTGATGCTGCTGGACAATGAGTGTGAAGGTGCCGCACAGAAATGACCCTTGCAGCCTACTTATCGGCTTAGCGGACGTTTTCTGACCTCTGCAGGATTGTCGTCTGTGTCACAGTAGAAACTGCTGAGTGCAAAATCATCTGCCCAGCTAGTCATCGCTTGGAAACATGGAGGCGTTTTGTCTTTTTGCACCATGATTCTCCTTCCATAGGCAGCTTCCTTGTAGTCAAAGAAATCAAGAAACTAAGCCTCCAGCCCCATTAGGAGCCTCTGAAATGCAGAATCACTGGCTTTTCTGATCGGTTGTTTGGGTCCCAAACTCCATCATAGGCAAAGAGCACAGGCAGTTAAAATAGGTGGCCGGGCATGGTGGCTTGCACTGCTGTTGGATTGGGCGGACCCAATACCGGCCTCATCACACCGCCTTCAAGCCTGCGTGGGCCGAGCTAGGCAGCCGGGTAGGATGCACCCAGGAGCCATCTGTTTGCAGCCCTTGGACCAGATGGTCTGCAAGGACTCCTGGGACGTGGAGTGGGGAAGGAATACATTTACTGAGCACCCAGAATCTTCCAGAGCCTCTTTATAGTCCTGCAAGCTGGGCATTGCCATGCTGTTTATACAGACCAGGAACATGAGGCTCAGAGCGGCTGAGTCACTGGTGAAGGTCCCACAGCTAGGAAGTGGCGGGGCGGGATTTGAACTCCGGGCTTCCTGACCTCTTAGCTCATGTTCTTTCCAGCAGGCTGCTAAGGTTCGTGATCACTGTTCCAGCTAAGTGCCGCGGCAGTGACTTGTGGGAAATATCCATAAATAGGGGGTGACTCACACAAGAGTAAAAGGTGGCTCTTCTCAAGGTGCCTGATGACCCCCAGGTCCCGGGGTGCACTTGGGCTTTTGCATGCCAGTTCGAACTGCTTCCTGCAGCAGTACTGGTCAGCCAGAAGGGCAGGTTTGGTCTGGAGGGCACCCTGTGTGTGTGTCACAAGATGCCTTTGCCTATAAAAACCTTTGTAATAAAATCAGTAGAAGATGGAGAAGCCAAATTCAGTTTTGAGAGATGGCTCTGGTCCTGTTAATGCTGATCAGGCTGGAGTATAGAATTAGTCCTGGCTGCTGTCAGGTGCGTGGCTGGGGTCATCGTGAGAGTGGGGCCGAGGAGGAGAGAGGGAGGGACCTCATCTCTGCTGGAAGTTTAAAAAGTTGGGGCCACCGTAGGGCTTTGTTCTCCAGGATCCCTGGGGGGAAAACAGGGATCCCGACAATGTGTGCAAATGGATGGTGGATGGCGGTAAGCAGGCAGGGGGGCCGTCAAGCACGGTGTGATTTAGGATGTGGGCTTCAGAGCCCAGCAGACTGTGGCCCTGGGCAAGTCATGGGGAGTCTCTGAGCCTCAGTCTCCTTGCTGGGATAGAAATAATATAGGTGGCTCCCTTGGGCGAATTCTGGGGACCCAGCATGCGTCACGGAGAGCGCTGGGCCCAGCCGTGCAGCCAGCAGCTGCTCCATGCTGGGGCAGCAGTCGGAGCCTAGACTCTGGAGTCAGACAGACCGCGTGCATTCAAAGCCCCGCCCCTCTTACAGCTGTGTGGCCTGGGGTGAGTTGCTGAATCATTCTGTGCCTCCATTTCTTCATCTGTAAAATGGGGATAATTAAAGTGTACTCAGGCCCTAGGGTTGTTGGAAGCTTAAAGGAGTTAATGCACATAAAACACTCAGTGAGTGCCTGGGACACAGCAAGTGCTCAGTTTACCTTGGCGGCTCTGATCATCGCCGTGGTCATAATCATCCCCACCGCAGCCTCTCCGCTGGGGCCTTGCTGTTCGTGGTGCGCAGTGGGGCCTGAGGCCGCCTGAACGAAACTGAACTGAATGGTCAGCAGAGCATCATGATCATGGGTCGGTGGCCCGCTTCCTGGTGTGGGTTCCAGAGCGTCCAAGTAGGTTGGTCCTGAGCCCGAGCCTCTGCCCACTCGCCCACCTTCCTGCCAAGAGCAGGCAGAAGCTGGTGCTCTCCCCTCCCACCAGCCCAGGCAGGAGAGCCATCTGCAGTGTGATGCTTGCAGGGGAGCGCAGGCCTTCTGCTGGGGGCGGGGAGGGGGGCGGATGGCCGGGAGTGGCAGGCCAGGTGCTGGGACCCAGTGAGAGACATGGCACGTTAGTCTGGTGGCCTCCTTGCCCTGGGTCCACCCGAGCCGCTGGCAGTTTCATCGCTTGCCAAGATGCCACATGTCACAGCCTTCTGAGTCAGATCAGAACATGACAGCCTGAGCTCAGCAGCTCAAGGAACAGGATGAATCCGAGAGCGAGGTGTCATCTTGGCCAACTGGCTTCTCCCACCCACAGTCAGTGTTTGCCTCAGACGGGCTGGGTACTGGGTCTGACCAGGCGGCTGGGTGCCTTCTGCCACGGGCTGTGAGTTGCGCAGGGAGGAAGTAGGGTGGAGAGGGAAGAAACCACATTTGGCTGAGAGCTGTGAGCACCAGGCCTTTATTTCCGGCAGCGCTAGGAGCGTCTGTGTCCCCGAGTTGCAGATGAAGATACTGAGGCTCAGGGGCTGGGCCCTTGCACAGAGACGTGGTGCCAGGTGGAGTCATGATCTCTCCTGGGTGTGAGGGCCCCATCCCCTCTCTTTGCAGGGGGGCCCCTTATGACAGATGCAGTTCACCTCTGAGGTCCCTTTCCTCCTCTCTGAGATGGTGACGAGGGGAGCAGAGGCCCGGCTGAGGAATGGAGGTCTAGGCTGGGGCGAGGGGCGGGGACCCGGGTGTGCTGAGTGGGTAACACAGCTGCAGAGCGGAAGGTGATGCCCCGACCGTGAGCCAGGCAGGCATGGCCGGGAGGGCGCTCCAGGAGGAGGTCACAGCCTGAACAAAGGCCAGGCAGTGAGAAAGTGTGTGGGGGGCGATGGCAGACCATTCAGTAAGCAGGGTTGTAAAGTGCAGGGTGGGAGTCGAGGTGCAGGTTGTGGAGGCTTTGAAGGGCAGGCTGAGGAGGCTGGATTTCCCCTGCAGCCAGCGGGGTCAGGCAGGGCTTTGAGCTGGGCAAGAGACCGGAGTAGGGTTGAGAAGGACCACTGCGGCGGGCAGTGTGGAGAGGGGCTTGAAGGTGAGGAGGTCGGAGGTGGAGGCTGTGGCCGAGGTTGTCCAGCCTCTACCCGTGTCCCCTCAGACCCCGGCACTGTTTTCATGCAAAGGGCCCCCAAAGTGCTTTCTCTTCCAGGAGCCTGCCCCTGGGTCTCCCTCAGGCAGGTGGATCCCCCTTTGCCTATGCGCCAGGGAGCCAGAAGCTCCCAGGGGTCTCTGTCTTCCAAGGGGCAGCCCTGACCCAGTGCCTGACAGGTGTGGTGGCACAGATACCCCACCCCCTCTCTCCTGATCTGGACACTCTGATGGGTGACCTATGCGGTCCCTAGAGCTCCCCACAAGATTGAGCCGAAGTCGCCCTCCTTGGGACTTTTCTTGGTCTCACTCCCCTCTTGGCCTCCTTTTCGTCCTGGTCACATTCCCCACACCCTTCCTGGTTTTTCCTGGGAACACTTCCTCATCACTTCCTCGTAAATCCTTGCCTCAGGTCTGCTTCTGGACCCAAGCTAATACAGGACAGCGAAGAGGCCAACTTCTTGCTCACTCAAAAGGAAGTTCAGGGACGTATCAAGAGACAGGACCCAGGAAATGGCTGTCAGCTGTGCCAGGAGGCTCTGAGGCAATGCCAGGTGGGGAGGGAAGCGCTGGGGCCACGGGCTGAACCCGAGGCCGGGAGTCAGCACCACGGACAGAGCCAGGAAATGCCTGTGTGTTGCTCAGCACCGTGGACAGCTCCAGGGAAAGCCCCCCAGCTGGCTGCTACCTAGGGTCTCTCCATGGGCTGGGCCCCAGAGACCACAGTGGGGTTTAAAGAATCGAGCGTGTTACATCCAGCCTGTTTCCCCCCCACCCCCCGAAAGCCAGGTCATCCTCTGGTCAGTACCATGGTGCCCAGGGCCTTGGGCCTCCCTTAGAGAGTTGCTGATCCGCCCTCCCGACACCCACCCTGCACATCCTTGGCCCAGAGGGACAGGAGCTGACAGGGCTCTGGGTTTCCCTGTTTCTGCTTTCCTGTTTATAGGGTTGAGATTCTGGCTTGAACTTGCCAGGACACAGGACTGATTGTTTAGGCCTGAAGTTCTAAAGGTAGGTACCCTTTTCTAAGATCTTCCCAGAAAATGAATCCGTGGGGCATTTGCTCACCTGTCCATCTGTCCATCCAACTTGTGTTGCTTTCCAGTTGTTGGCTGACCCCCTGCTAGGCACTGGGGACCTAGAGATCGCTAGGCCCCTATGGTCATGCCCCGGGGAAGTACCTGTGGAGAGAAGGACAGTTGGACAAAGAGGCAACGACAGTGTCATCTTGGCAATTTCTAGGAAAGGAGGGGCCATGGGGCCGTGAGACCTCTGTGCAGTGATGGAGGGATGGACAATGGTGGGGCAGTGGTCCTTGAGCTGGTCTTAAGAGATCAGTAAGAGTTTTCCAGACAGTGAAGCAAAAATAGAGGGCAGGGGCTTCCCGGGTGGCGCAGTGGTTGAGAGTCTGCCTGCCAGTGCAGGGGACATGGGTTCGAGCCCTGGTCTGGGAGGATCCCACATGCCGCGGAGCGGCTAGGCCCGTGAGCCACAACTACTGAGCCTGCGCATCTGGAGCCTGTGCTCCGCAGCCAGAGAGGCCGCGATAGTGAGAGGCCCGCGCACCGCGATGAGGGGTGGCCCCCGCTTGCCGCAACTAGAGAAAGCCCTCGCACAGCAGCGAAGACCCAACACAGCAAAAATAAATAAATAAATAAATTAAAAAAAAAAAAAAAAATAGAGGGCAGGCTGGGTGGAGGTGTTGGCCCCTAAAAAGTGTGAGACGGCACAAGGAACAGCAGATAGCAAGGTGTGGTTTAAGCTCAGGCTGGCCAGGATGGGGCTGGAAGTGTGGATTTGGCTAGTAAGGACTCTGAGAAGTGTGTGAAGGCACTGGGACCTGACCATGGAGGTGACCTGGAGGGAAGAGTGGACAAGATGGGGGAGTCTGGAGGCAGGAGGGCAGTGGGGAGACTTGCAGATTTTCCAGGGGAGGGGAGAGGGTCCAGGGCCTGGTGGTGACCAGAAGTGTCCATCAGCCCAGGTCATGTCTCCCTAATTTAGAAGAAAATGAGAAGAAAGATACTTTTCATCTCTGCTCTTCTGGAATGGAAATGAGCTATTTTGAATCATGCTAAAGTTAGAGTTCTAATTTTCCTTTTAATCCATGTCTCATTTAGAGCATTAGAAACTGGAAAAGCAGCCCTGTATGAATGTAGTGCCATAAATCAGTGCACGTCACGAACTGCAGAACAAGTCATTTCGACAAGAGTGCACACCCTTGCATTTATAATAAATCTAATTCTTTATCTTTTTAGGCTTCAGACTAGACTAATTAGTCATTTCTGCTGATCCTGGCAAACCAATGCTTATGCAGGGTTAATGGAAAGCAAATTTGTTTGAACTGCTTTTGCTGTTGCCATGAATGTCACCATGGGCTCTTCTGCCTGTTTCTAGAGAGGAAGCATCCTATTTATTTCACTCTTGCCTTTTCTTTTTGGCAATCATAGTAACAAACACCATTTACTGAGTTCTAACCACATCCCTGGCACTGTTCAGGGATTCAGTGTGAAAGGGTCCCTTGTCCACAAGTAATCTGCCCTGTGTGTTCTGAGGTCCTCTGACTGAGCACGTCGCACACTATGTTTTCTCTGTGCCCATATCACGCCATGTCAGGTTTCTACCCCCTAAACTACAGTGAGTCAGGGATCACCTGTATACCACCCATATATTCACTTCATACTTTTCTTTAAAAATTGGCCCCCTATCATAAATGGAAGCCAGCAAATCGGGCCAAAACCAAAAAGTAACTATGAAGATAAGTGCAGGTGTTTCCGCCCAAGCAGGATATACGCATTCCTGAGAAACCTCTTAATCTGCAAAATTGCATGCTTACCACCATCCAGCCTGATGGACAGAATAAGGCTGGGGCAGACCACCGGAAACCCACGCAGCTTCTAACCAGAACACTAACAAAAATAGTAACAATCCTATAAACATCTAGCACGGTTCTAAAAAAAAAAAGTTAAATTCCTAATAAATATTCCAGCAATTATACAACTTTATCTTGAAAAAAAGGCAAGGGTCGTGTGATGGAAAAGGCTGTAAAGAAGGGAGCTGAAGTACACGTGGTAACAAGTCCCAAGTACAGAAGAGGGAATGGCCCACCAAACACCTCCAGACTGAGCCATAAGGAAGAAGTGCGGTGAAGGGCGTGGTTTCCTGTGCTGGGTTCCTCTGCAGCTGCTAGGTTCAGCCCTTGTGTGTTTCATGTTCAGCTGCTTCCACTGGCTGGCACAAAACATTAACACACTGAGACAAATCGTGTTTGAACCAATCCGACTTTCACATTAAACTGACAGCGTTCTCCTGTTTGCGAATCATGTATGACCTAATTTTCTTTGCAAAAGCAGTGGTTGTAGCAGAACTGGCTGTTCAATGGCAAGCAGCATGATTAAATGCAGGCTAGAGATGGCTGTGACAGAGCTGTGATTCGGGACTTTTAATCCAGTTCCTGGGACGAAAAAGGACAGGAAAGAGAGGTTTTATGGGATTTCTGGCACAGACCCATGAAATGCAGTCTGTTTGCCTTCCAGAAAACCTCGTGAAACTGCAGCTAAGCCAACAGCAGAACTATTTGGTCCAGAAGCTTGAAAGAAGAAAAATTAGCCAAAAATTTCTGTACCCTCCCTGCCAAAGGTCCATGGTTCTGTTATGGTGGGAAAACTTACTTATAGAGACAGGAGACCCCGGTTCACTTACACAAAAGTGAAGGCAGTTTATCTGTATGGGGTTGTTGTGAGGATTCAATGAACACGGTGTGAAGGAGCAGACAGTGGAGGTGGGGATGGCATTGAGGTGGTAAAGGAGATGCTCTCACATGACTCGAGTGACACCACCTGTTGTTTCCATAGGAGGTTGGGAGAGGATGACACACACCATTGGCCGCTGCGCCTTTCTCTGTGCACCAAGTTCCAGGGCCTATTTATGAGTCTTTACAAGTACATTTCAGTAAACACAGAAGACAGATGGCAGGGGATACAACTCCTTCTGCTTCTCCTCTTTGCCACAATAGAGTTCAGTTTTGAAGAAAGGGCCCCAGCAGATTTATAAATGACAGGGTCCTGGATGCAAGGATGTTTGATGAGAGCTCTGTCCCCAGCTTCCTCTGGCTCTGGTCAAGTCCCACTCCACTCTGAGCCTCAGTTCCCCATCTTTAAAAGAAAGGGTTTGTGCCAGATGGACCCAAGAGGTTTTTTCAGGCCTTATGTCTCAGTTCTCCTATTGCCAGCAGAGTACAGGGATGGCTTAAGTGAGAGATATAATTTACTTCTGAGCAATTCCAGTTGTATTTCTTGACAGCCAAGCCTAGCACTTTACCGGCTTTTTTTGAGGAAATAGAGCAAGATGCTTGTCCTTCACCTTGGTGATCACTAAACTGGGATGTCCAAAGAACCAGGAAGGGCATGTCAATGAGCAAAGTACAAAATGTGTAAGGAAAACAGTGCAGTGTGATGCCGGGAGAGGCAAGGTGACATCCAGGCCTTGGAGTGGCGGGGACTGTAGCATGGGGGCGAGCATAGCCTTGTGGGACTCTAGAGTGGTCAGCTCTCACAATTTCTGAAAAGAAATAAGAAATTTGGGTTTGTATATCAAAGCTTTCCATTTTTAAATGTTCCCTGAGAAGCTTTTAAGCATTCAGATGTGGGCTGAGTCACCAAAAGACAACTTGGGCATTTGCACTCTGCTTTGTAGTCTATATATAGAGAGAGGTTGGTAAACTGTGGCCCACTGGACTGCCTCCTGTTTCTGTGAATGAAGTTCGAAGGGGACACAGCCACATCGATTGGTTCAGAGATTGTCTGTGGATACTTTCATGATGTAGCGGCAAAACTGAGTAGTTGCGACAGAGACAGTGAGGTCTGCGAAGCCTGAAATGTTTACTGTCTGGTCCTTTATAGAAAACGTGTGCTGACCCCGGTCTATATTATAGAGTCTTTATGGGGCAAGGGAAACATTCTGGATTTACAGCCCGGATGACCCAAGTTCAAAGCCTGGCTCAGGGAATTCCAGTTGTAAAATGACAGAGTAAAGACAGCATTTCCCTTTTCTCCTTTTGGAAATTATCCTGAAGCAACAGGTGGAAATGCAAATGCCATCTTGGATGAAACCAGAGCATCTGGAAACTCATACATGGGGAAGTCCAGTAAAGGTCAAAAATGGGTGCAGGAGGGGTCCAGAGGGAGAGAAAATTCACAGCTGCAGAAGAGCTCAGACAGAGCAGGAGAGCTGAACGCTCTGCACCCCGTGTTGTGCACACAGAGGGCAAAACCTGGAGCCCCTTTTGTGGAGCAGGACTGAGTGCATCTGCTGGCGTGGGAGACCCGCCCCCCCCCCCCGATCTAGGGTTTTGTTTCTAATTGAGATATAATCGACATACAGCATTTTATTAGTTTATGACACAATGATTCAATATTTGTGCACATTGGGAAATGATCACCACAGTAAGCCTAGTTAATATCTGTCACCACACAGTTACAATGTTTTTTTCTTGTGTTGAGAACTTTTAAGAACTACCCTTGGGGCTTCCCTGGTGGTGCAGTGGTTGAGAATCTGCCTGCCAATGCAGGGAACACGGGTTCGAGCCCTAGTCTGGGAAGATCCCACGTGCCACGGAGCAACTAAGCCCGAGCACCACAACTACTGAGCCTGTGCTCTAGAGTCCGTGAGCCACAACGAGAGAAGCCACCGCAATGAGAAGCCCGCGCACCACAACGAAGAGTAGCCCCCACTCACTGCAACTAGAGAAAGCCCGCACGCAGCAACAAAGACCCAACACAGCCAAAAATAAATAAATTAAATAAATAAATTTATATAAAAAAAGAACTACCCTCTTAGCAACTTTCAAGTATACAATACGGAATTATTAACTATCGTCACCATTCTGTACATTGCATCCCTGTGACTTATTTATTTTATAGCTGGAGGTTTGTACCTTTGAACCACTTCACCCATTTTGCCTACCCTCAAACCTCTGTCTCTGGCAACCACCAGTCTGTTCTCTGTATCTCTCAGTTTTTTGTTTTTTTAGGTTCCACATATAAGTGAGATCATAAGGTATTTGTCTTTCTCTGTCTGACTTATTTCACTCAGCTTAACGCCCACAAGGTCCATCCATGTTGTCAAAGATGACAAGATTTCCTTTTTTTTATGGCTGAATAATATTCCATTGTATCTCTCTCCATATATATATATATATGTATATATATATATATATATATATACACACACACACACACATATATAGGTACACACATATATATATCACATTTTCTTTATACATTCATCCATCAGATCTAGTTTTAAACAAAGTAAAAGCAAAGAAGTCTGGACTGAACATGGTCTCACATGGACAAACCAAACCATAGTTTCTAGAAGCATCTCCTGGGGAGACAGGGTAGGGAAAAGAGGCTCTATGTGGGGTACAGACCTGCAGCCTCTGTTCCTTGCCCAGAAAAAAAGTGAAGGCTGAAAGAACTAATCCTCGTTCACACC